>NC_136736.1:8515000-9715000 GCF_936440315.1 Barbus barbus | reverse complement strand
TTAACGGGGCACCAGAGCACAGCTCTTTAAATCACAGACTGGACAACTAAACTAATTAAAAACTCATCCTATAGTTCAGTGAGCTGTCACATAAATCTTTCCCACTGAAAAAAAAATAAAAAATCAACTCAAGACTAAAGCACCAGCTTAAGTCCCATTTACCATAGCTTTAGTTTGCTCAGTTTCCCCAGGGCTGTAGTCTCATGGAGCAGTGATGCATGTGGAATACTAAGATGGAAGTAGTTAAAGCATTGGACTTCCTGCTGTCCTCTCAGATCAATGTATCAGCGCCCCTCAGGTTTTTGAAGTAGATTTTAAATGCATAAAAATGCTAATATTTTGTATATAAAGGGGCAACTGATCTTGACAGGTATTGATCAGTAATCATTTTTATGTGTAAAAAAGCACATAGCATATTCCATCAAAAATCACAAAGTCCTGAGTTCACTCACTTTATTACAGCCATCCTTATGGCATTTGAAACATGTTAATTTTTATTTATTTTTTTCTTATGGTACATGATACCACCCATGACCTAGAGGACAAGCAGTTTGGAGAATGAATGGATGGATAGATGGAATATGATATCAAAGCTGATCTTTTTTTATACACAAAAATGCTTACTAATCACTGCCTGTCAATATATATATATAGTATATCAAGATATGTGTATTTGAATCTCTATGTACATTTGTGTGTGTGCTGTGTGTCTGAATAAATAGCTCATGTGCGCAAGCAAATACACCCCACACATTTCAAAGAGTCGTTCAAGGGCATAAACGCTTCTTTTTTTTCTCAGAATCCTTACTAGCAAAACTGCAGTGTCAATGCTCAAAACTTGACGCGGTAACACTCTATACAAAACACACACAAGCACACATACTGTAGGACTTTCTTTCACTCTCACATGAGCGCAGTCACAAAAAAGCACACATACTAACACACACACACAAACAAAGTTCCCATCTGTGCCGTCTGTTCGTGCCGTAGTCATGTCAGCGCATCACAGCAGGTAGCAACGATAGCCGAGTGAGGTGTCAATGTGAGCTATGAAGATATGACAGGTTTTATAAGTTCACTGCCAGACTGTAGACTCATAGGTACCGTCTTGTTTTACTGCCTCGCCACTGAGCTCACCAAACCTTAACCACGGCATGGATTTAAAGCTGTAGATTGACATTTATTGTAGTAAACGACGTGGCAGCTGCCACATTGGAATATATTCTTTTTTATTATCTCGAAGGAATCCAGTAGTTGTCATGGTGATACGTAGTTTCTCAGGGTGAGCTCACGCAGCATTTTTCACCGTGTTATGCTGACCCGCTCACTCTATGTGACACTGATGTACCTTAGAGCCAGCAGAGTGAGTACCTTGACAAACTGCCAAGCACACACACAGACTTTTTCTCTCTATATAGCTGACACTGCTACGCCTCAGGCCAACAGAACTGAAACTCAGGAAGTCATTCTGTCCAAATGATGCTCGGTTCTTCAGTCAGGAGCACAAAATGCATAGTCGTACATGTATCTTTCCTCAGTGTTGCCTTCGAGAGGATAACAACAAATTTGAACCATCATTCATGGGTTCCAGAATGTCTAACATTGTTTAGGGAACCTTATTTTCATTTGAATATCACTTTGCACAACACATATTATTCCAAAGCAATCATCTTACTTTGTTTAGTTATTACAATTCTCATGAGACAACAGAGAAATCCATATAGATTTTGAAAGAGAGGACAGTGTTTCAGAATGGGCCACAATTACCAGTGTAATCAAATAATGTTGCCATGAATTTCAATTTTTTATTTACCTGCAGTATGTATCATAATCATGGCTTTGTTTTCCATTTAAATTACATGTTGTCGTTGACAACGTGTTGGATTGTATGAGGATTCCCATTGTAAGGACTCCCACTTCTAGTCAATAACTGCCTTCTTGTTATTTTGGCATCTTATTTCTTTCCATCTGCTATAATTGCTTGCACAAGCCAGTGGATTGAAATTCTGTTGGTATTGTGAGTTGACTATAAACAGTATGCACTGATATTGTGGGATATGTTATGATGCTCTGCCACAATTTGTGCTCCTGCAGAAAATAAAATGTTAAATTAAAATGGTAATGATTAAACGGTTCCCATAGCACTAAAACCACACATGTCTTATCAACTACAAAGGATTGGATGCAAAAAATGGTGTTCAATTAGTACTATTCACATCATTCTCTGTCTTTCCTTAAATAAGTCTTTGGGGATAAAATCAGATTACAATTTTGAGGCTATTCGTGCAAAACTCAGACAACATTGTCATTTATTCTCCTATCTTGTTAGTAAATGTCAGGACATCACAACAAATATTATTTCACAATATACCTGAAAGCGGCCTGAAGTTCTGTTTTCAGTGAGGCTGTCTGTGAGGACAAAGAAAAACAGACAGATCATCAGCGTGGAGAAGGATTAGCATGTTGCAGAACATGATAAGGCTTATCTCTACTGCCAACTGCAAAAGTCATAGAAAACTATCTGTCACAGCTGATAAACCAATCAGGTGTGTTCAACCAAATCACTTTAAGTAGATATACTGACGTGATATTCTATATTTATTTTAAATTGTGGGAGGTTTGGTTTTGTTGGTTAGCTGATGAGCAGGTGAGGAAATCAGCAAACACCATATTTTCCATTGCTTGCCTTTACTATTCTCAGTGAGATTTCCAATTGCAGGAATATGGGGCACCTGACTCTTTTTGTGGACTGATTAAATTACGTGACACAAAATGCATAATTTTGTGACAAAAAAATAAATTAAAAAAATGCTTTATTACATTTGATATAGCCTACAGAAGAATGAAAAGCGAGTTGTATTTCATCATCAAAAATTTAAAGTCAGCTCTATAGTTTGTGCACAAATGCACATGCTGAAAGGATGAATGTTCTATTCATATTGTGAATAACAGAAAGCTTTCTGCCATGGTGTATCTTACTTTTACAGTTTTTCTCGATTGCTAAAACATTATAACCAGGCTTTTGAACTAAAATTGCAAAACCATAACGCCATTTTTCAAAAAGCACACCCATTTTGCTGAACTATAAACACTATTCCCCTGCTTTAACACGAGTCAGATTTGGTGAACTGTTACTGCAAAACTCTACACACAAATCTCTACATTTCTCAGTGCTTACACCATGTGGTCATTTAGAAAGCACTGGCATTCAATATTATTCACTCAAGTCTGCACAGTTTGAGCTCAATTAGCACACAATTACCCAAGTGGAAACACTAGGGGTCAAAATTTATCACACACCAATCAGAACCTTCGATGGATAAAGAGCTAAAGTCAGCTTACAGTTTTTCTCAGTGGCTTTGGTGCATTTCTCAAATCATAAATGAAACTACTTGTTCAACCTCCACATCATCTAGTCACTTGTGCACATCATAAAAAGTTTCTCATTCTTTTGAACAAGTTGCGATTGCTTTGGTACATTCATGCAACTGATTATGTACATTTGTCTGTGGTTTCCTACATTATTAGTTAGTGTCATGTTGCTCAAAATGTATTATATAGTTCTCTGTGCTATAGTCTTGCCCCTAAAAACAATAAGTCATTAGTTCATCGTATAAGTCCTTACGGTAAATGCAAAATGGTTGATCTAGTTGTCATAAACTTTCAAGCATATTTTCTACACATTTCTATTAGACTTTTTATAAATTTGCCATGAATTGTTCAAGTGAATCTTGACTTTCACTAATGAAGAGAATATAGATCAACCAATGATAAACCAGTTCTCTGAAATAGCTCAAAAGTACATCTAATGAACCTTCAATTGGAAAGCATATATAGAAAGAGGACTACACAAGAGTCAAACATTCTGACAGTGGACTTTCTAATTTTTATTTTCGCCTTTGTGCCCATATTTCTTTTTCTTTTCTATTTCACAATGCTGTTGTAATGTGCGTTTTTTGTTGTTGTTGTTGTTCACACCACTAGTAAATGTGTAACTGTGAATCATATCCAGTCTCTTTCAATCAATATCCCCACATACAGTAATGTTTGTACTTTTGAAATGGCTCTATGGCATACATAGAAGTGCAGCCTTCAGCATTTCAATACAGTAACTGTCATCCAAACTGTTGCCATAGTTTACATCAGGTAATACTAACAGAGAGCAGTGTTATATTGATAACATTACCAAGTATCTTGTTTGTGACCAATGATACAGCGGAACTCCTGTCGGACAACATCTCCAGGACGCTACGCTCCATCTGACTAGTAATCCAACTCTCAAATAACTGCTATGATGACTTTTGTTCAACCCACTTAAAAGATAGAAGTACTTGCATTGTCCAATCTATACAGACTGTGTCTGTTCCCCGAATAGCGAGGTCACAATATAAATTGAATGTAGGATCTACAAAAAATCTGATCGTGATTAAACCAGAAAAAAAACATTTTAAAAGCTTGGGCTCCTAAATATTAGATCACTCGCACCAAAAGCAGTTATTGTAAATTAAATGATCACAGATAATAATTTTGATGTACTCTGCCTGACTGAAACCTGGCTTAAACCAAATGCATATCTTGGTCTAAATGAGTCTACTCCACCAAGCTACTGTTATAAACATGAGCCCCGTCAGACTGGTCGTGGCGGCGGTGTGGCAACAATATATAGTGATATTCTCAATGTTACTCAGAAAACAGGATACAGGAGGTTTAACTCATTCAAAATACTTCTGCTTACTGTTACACTGTTAGATATGAAAAAGAAATCTCTCCTATCTCTTGCTCTGGCTACTGTGTATAGACCGCCAGGGCCATATACAGATTTCATAAAAGAATTTGCAGATTTCCTCTCAGATCTATTGGTAATGTTGATAAAGTGCTAATTGTCGGAGATTTTAACATTCACATTGATAATACAAATGATGCGTTAGGACTTGCGTTTACTGACCTAATAAACTCTTTTGGAGTCGAGCAAAACGTCACCGGGCCCACTCATCGTTTTAATCATACGCTAGATTTAATTATATCACATGGAATTGATCTTACCGATATAGATATCGTACCTCAAAGTGATGATGTTACTGATCATTTCCTTATATTGTGCATGCTGCGTATTACTGATATTAATTATATGGCTCCACGTTATCATCCGGGCAGAACTATTGTTCCAGCCACTAAAGACAGATTCACAAATAACCTGCCTGATTTATCTCAACTGCTCTGTGTACCCATAAATACACATGAACTAGACGAAATGACTAGCAACATGGGCACTATCTTCTCTAATACATTAGAAGCTGTTGCCCCCCTCAAATTGAAAAAGGTTAGAGAAAAACGTACTGCTCCATGGTACAACAGTTATACCCATTCTCTCAAGAAAGAAACTCGTAATCTTGAGCGCAAATGGAGAAAAACTAACTTGGAAGTTGTGTGGAAAAACAGTATGTCCAGCTATAGACAGGCTCTAAAAGCTGCCAGGGCAGATTATATCCGCAAACTCATAGATAATAACCAAAACAATCCAAGGTTCTTATTTAGCACAGTGGCTAGATTAACAAATAAACACACGCCACCCGATCTAAATATTCCCTCACAGTTTAATAGTAATGACTTTATGAATTTCTTTACTGATAAAATAGATAACATCAAAAATACAATAACAAATGTATATTCTACTGCGTCTAGTATTTCAGCTTCATTCATCGCACCCAAAGAAAAACTGCAGTGCTTTACAACTATAGGACAGGAAGAGTTAAATAAACTTATCAGTGAATCTAAACCAACAACATGTTTATTATATCCTGTACCCACTAAACTACTGAAAGAGTTGTTACCTGCAGCAGAAGAACCGCTTCTCAATATTATTAACTCATCGTTATCTTTAGGTCATGTCCCAAAACCATTCAGCTTGAATGGTTTTGGGACATGACCTAAAGATAACGATGAGTTAATTAAAAAACCTTATTAAAAAAACACAACTAGATTCTAATGAACTGGCAAATTACAGACCCATTTCAAATCTTCCGTTTATGTCTAAAATTTTAGAAAAAGTTGTGTCTGCTCAATTGTGCTCCTTCTTGCAAAAAATGATCTCTATGAAGAATTTCAGTCAGGTTTCAGGCCTCACCATAGTACAGAAACTACACTTGTTAAAATTACAAATGACTTGCTTCTTGCTTCAGACCAAGGCTGCATCTCATTGCTAGTATTGCTTGATCTTTGTGCTGCGTTCGACACTATAGACCATGACATACTCATAGATCGATTACAAAACTATACGGGTATTCAAGGGCAGGCTTTTTACCTGTCTGATCGCTACCACTTTGTTCATTTAAATGGGGAGTCATCTCAATTATCGCTAGTAAAGTATGGAGTACCAGAAGGATCTGTCCTAGGTCCTCTGCTATTTTCAGTATACATGTTGCCCCTTGGTAATATTATTAGAAAATACAGGATTAGTTTTCATTGTTATGCTGATGATACTCAACTATATATCTCAACAAGATTATGTCACATGGACTATTTTAATGATGTCTTTGCAACGTTTCTGGACCTTAATTGTTTTAGGACCCATGCTGTCTATGGGAAGGTCCAATGCTATCTCATGACCAATTCGTACATATTTTACGAGGTGGCTAATTCGTACGACCTCACTCGTATGATTTTGTATGATTTGTCTGCACCCCAGTGACAGGTAGGTTTAGGGGAGGGGTTAAGTGTAGGTCATATGTACAAATTCATACGAATCGTGCAACTTGTAAAATATGTACGATTTAGCAAAAATGGTCTTACGGGTTAGGAACGACATGAAGGGTGAGTAATAAATGACAGAATTTTCATTTTTTTGGTACTTTTGGTAAGTACGTTTATGGTAGTTTTAGCAGTCATTGTTGTTATGTTGTGGAAACAAGTTGCAGAATGATTCAGAATTTGTGTTTTACAGTGATAAAGGATTTGAAAAACATGAGTAAATACGGTTTACAATTTTTGGATGAACTATTCTTGTAAATAGGAAAGCCACACAAAAATGTTCTCTTTTTTTCAGATTTTATTTTATCTGTTTGATTGGGTTGATTGTTGGTTTGTAGTGAGCTTGAGCAATAAACAACAATTCATTTGGCTTGAGATTTTGAATAGACTACTGCTTTTGAGCAACTGAACTATTCATGCTCAAACAACATTTCACCTTCTCTCGGTCTTTCTCACTCTTGTTTTTTCTCAATTCTCCACTTCACTCTCTCCTACACCTTGGTGACAGTGGATTACAGATGAGGCTGGTGAGGTAGGTGGGTGGGTGGGTGGGGTGTGTGTGTGTGCGTGTGTGTGCGTGCGTGTGTGTGTGTGTGATGAATAAAGAGAGATCACATGCAATATTGAGTATCAAGGCCACTACAGTCAGACATTTAAATAGATCCTCTGCCTCTTTTGACTCAACTCATACATACAGTACATAGTCTTTTTCTTGTTTACTGATACATAAAAAATAATGCAGTAATTTAAAATAACCTTTGAATATGTATAGTCATTTAAATATTCATTGGTTAAAAATAAAACCTCTTAGGATTTCAAGAAAGTGTGATGTTCAAGCTCATAAATCATGCCTACGGGCTATTTACAGACAGGCAGTATGATCTAATATCTTTTATATGTAAAGATGAATGATGTGCTCTGGGAAGAATCTTATGGGCTTTATTTATATCCACATATAAGACCTAAAAACTCCACTATGAAAATTATTGGATTACATTTATATGTAAATATCAGGATGAATGAGATGGGCAGATGTTTTTCACTTTTTTGTATTCACACATACAGTATATACAACATATATGTAAGAATAGATGTCAATAGATGTTATTGGGTTACTTTTCTTTAAGAACTCTCTGTTCTGTTCTTAAACGTCTCTCCTGTACTTTCTTTCCTCTTTTATTCTCTCACTTCTGAGGTACTTAAACCGTCTCCAGGGCCAGAGCCCTTAGCCTGTTGCTATTGATTCTTTCGATAACACTCCTGTTCCCGATGGGCTGAAATTGAGCAATTATACATCTTCCCTGTTTTACTCTGCACTTGTAATCAGCACCTAGTGAAGCAGAAAGTATCAAGCCTGGCGGTAGTGATTAAGGAAGAGGACATGATGATGAAGATTATTGCAACACCTGGAAAATTCTCCTGTCATTGTCGGGGACCTTCTGGGATGAGGGTTGTCTTGTTAAAAAGTTGGCAATGTGAATTTTAGTGCTCAGCGAGCTGTAGTCAAGTGTCCTTTCATTTGCGTAGATCAATGAGGACTATGAGAGAGCGCCCTGGAGATTCAGCTTTGGTGAACTGGCTTCAGGTTCCACATAAACAATGGATGAGAGAAAGGAAGAGGAAGATGATAGAGACCAGAAAGCGGCTTTATGCTAAAAAATTTAACTCTGGACTCGTGCTCAATTTTCTACATGTATGCATGGAGGCTTTGTTGTTGTTGTTTAGAAATTATCTAATTTTCTATATAATGCTGCTGTTAAACACATAGCTGCCTTTTCCAAGTAAATAGGTTTAAATTATGAAATGGTGCTGAATGAAGTATGGGATCACTGTCTGTGTGCTGAAGTGCACTGTTGCTGATATTTCTGTTTTAAGCCGAGTGTGATGTCTTTTTTTTATTTAAACTCATCGTCTGTGTGAGACTGAGACATTCTGTTAGCCGGCATGATGCAATGAATAAAAGATGAACTGTTTCTCTCTTTCTCTGTCTCTTTGCTTAAGGTGTTATTGCCTGTTCTCAGAGAGGGTAGTTTGCATAATTACAGCCATCAGACTGCCAATCCATCCATACAGTTGAAGTGATCTGTGTGGCTTTACACAGTTTTACTGTAATAGCCTAATTGGTGAAAATATCATAAGTAGCATTTTTCCTTTTCCTTGAATAGATTAGATAAAATAATGTACATATGTAGTTAAGAAGTTCAGGAGGATGCAGCATAAATGAAAGAAAGAAAGAAAGATTTCATATTGTCTTTGCAATTATTGCTCATTAAAATAGATTGCCAATAGATTTATATGCAATTATGCAGAAATCTTTCTAATCATTGAATACCATGACTTTTGCCTTTGGAGTTACCGTTTGAGACAATTCTGTCATTAGAAATGCATTCACTCATTCAAGTTGGACTACAGTTCATTAATTCTGCTAGTATTGGTCATAGACATGATTATTACCAGTTCATGTACATATTGTTCTTTAAAAATTTTGAAGTAGCTTATAGTGAATTGTGAATTAAGCAAGATGGCAGTAAGTCAAGGGTCAAAGATTACCTTGGTTTGCTTGGACCATGGGTACCAATTCCTCTTCAGTGAAAACTAAATAATAGACTGAATAACTTTTATCAAGGCTATATAAGCTGATTCTGCAAGCCACTCACTGCCCACTAAGATGTAACAGGCTCTTTGCATTACAGTTTTTCTCGATTGTTAAAACACTATAACCAGGCTTTTGAACTAAAATTTCAAAACCATAACGCCATTTTTCAAAAAGCACACCCATTTTGCTGAACTATAAACACTATTCCCCTGCTTTAACACGAGTCAGATTTGGTGAACTGTTACTGCAAAACTCTACACACAAATCCCTACATTTCTCAGTGCTTACACCATGTGGTCATTTAGAAAGCACTAGCATTCAATATTATTCACTCAAGTCTGCACAGTTTGAGCTCAATTAGCACACAATTACCCAAGTGGAAACACTAGGGGTCAAAATTTATCACCTCCACATCATCTAGTCACTTGTGCACATCATAAAAAGTTTCTCATTCTTTTGAACAAGTTGCGATTGTTTTGGTACATTCATTGATTTTGTACATTTGTCTGTGGTTTCCTACATTATCAGTAACTATTGTCATGTTGCTCAAGATTTATTATATAGTTCTCTGTGCAATAGTCTTACCCTTCAAAACCTCAAGTCATTAGTTCATCGTACAGTAAATGCAAAATGGTTGATCTAGTTGTCATAAACTTTCAAGCATATTTTCTGCACATTTCTATTAGATTTTTATAAATTTTCTATTAATTTTAATTTTTACCTTGTAGTTTTTACCTTTCTAATTTTTATTTTCGCCTTTGTGCACATTTATTTTTATTTTCTGTTTCACAAAACAAAACAAAATCCAAACCCACATGGCCCTGTGTGAAAAAGTGCTTGCCCCTAAACCTAATAACTGGTTGGGCCACCCTTAGCAGCAACAACTGCACTCAAGCGTTTGCGATAACTTGCAATGAGTCTGTTACAGCGCTGTGGAGGGATTTGGCCCACTCATCTTGGCAGAATTGTTGTAATTCAGCCACATTGGAGGGTTTTCAAGCATGAACCGCCTTTTTAAGGTCATGCCACAGCATCTCAATAGGATTCAGGTCAGGACTTTGACTAGGCCACTCCAAAGTCTTCATTTTGTTTTTCTTCAGCCATTCAGAGGTGGATTTGCTGGTGTGTTTTGGATCATTGTCCTGCTGCAGAACCCAAGTTCGCTTCAGCTTGAGGTCACGAACAGATGGCCGGACATTGTCCTTCAGGATTTTTTGGTAGACAGCTGAATTCATGGTTCCATTTATCACAAATATTTAAAATTGTTTGATGATCTGAAACATTAAAGTGTGACAAACATGCAATAAAATAAAAAATCAGGAAGGGGCCAACACTTTTTCACACCACTGTATGGCATACATAAGAAGTGCAGCCTTCTGCATTTCAATACACTAACTGTCATCCAAACTGTTGCCATAGTTTACATCAGGTAATACTAACAGAGAGCAGTGTTATATTGACAACATTACCAAGTATCTTGATTGTGAACAATGACACAAGGACATCAGGCATGCGAGAGGATTTTACCCCCGCTGCCTGGCCAGGGTCAATATAGCCTGTGATGCTGATGCCTGCCCCAGACCAAAGACGGGATACTGGGGCAGAATAATTATTTTTGTTGCTGTTTTGTACTGTACTCTACAGTACATTAAATAGAGGAATAAAACATTTGGGGAGTACCACACTTATTACTGGTTTTTGTAGTATTGTTTTGAATTTACCTCATCAGTGTGTAAAACTGTGTTGTAGTGTGTGTGCTTTTGACTGTTTGTGTGTCATGTCTGAGAGCAAAGTTAGATTTTTCAGTAAGATTGAGTTGTGAAGATGAGTGGAGAGCTTCATTTTGACCTGAATATAGGAAGTTTCGGGAATTGAATTAGAAGTTATGGATTTGTGTTTAGAGTCTCGCAAAAAAGAGGCATAATTTCAAGAAATGTGTTTAAGCAATCGAGAAAAACTGTAACAAATGCAGTTCATTGAGAAGTAGTACTTTGGTAAGAAGACTGAATAGAAAGGATGAATCAGGATCATGGGCCTGTACTTTATTTTCAAAAACATTTTAAAAGCACCAACAAACAACCTGGGTGTTGGATTTGAATTTACTTGAACAAGTGTTCATATTCCATGCTTTATTTCTGCAAGGCGCAACTCCACAGACCTCCTGTTTTCGTCATTCACCGTGAACACCACCACCGTGAACCAATCAATACTATCAATATGCAGGGCAAGCAGCAGCAATGTGCCTCTGCTTGCCTCCCTTATCTCAATAAACAAAGAAAACTTTGTATAGACCGTGAGATCAGGTGTACTTATCTATTCAACACAGGGCCTTGAATGCATGACAGTTGGTGTGTTAAATGTTTTTGTCAGTGGAAATCTTCTAACATATCACCTTGAAATGTTTCTTATGGTGAAAAATACTCTTACAAGGACAATTCCATAATTTAGTTTCTACTGGGCAAAATAAATATATATATAAGATACACATTTTTTGAATGGTTTTCTACTTGTTAGATCATGCAACAAGCTCTCATGAAGGAAACGTGTGTTGGTTTGATGGTTAATACAGGTATAATACATTGTATAGTTGTGTCTTTCAATTACTGCCGGCTTGGAGAAATTACATTTATTGCCTGTGAATATTTAGTCTTCCAGCTCCCTGCTGTACTTAAACCCTCTTTCTTTCTCATTCTGTTATATTTACTCTTTTGCGTCAATTTCCCTTTTTTGTCACTTCACAGAACATTGAGCAGTCACTTCAATACTTTGAGACAGGATAAAGGTTTCAGTTCCATCTATTGAATTTTCACCACCCACAAGACAGAAAATTGTACTAAGCTAACAGCCTCCAGTTTTGACAAAATAAACAATATTGCAAATAATATATCATATAGTACTTGTGCATATTACACAAATACCTGACAGTGTTGACAAAACGTAGCGAGATTTGTGTATGTCAGAGTCACCACAGTCACCGCAGTCTCCACCAACGACACTCACCAGATCCCAATCCCCTTATTTCTGATCACCGCCACCTGTCAGCACTAATTAGCAGCACTATATCCCTGCACTCCTCGCGTTCACTCACCGCCTGGTCTCAAACATTCAATGTTGACTAATCTGACCCTCTTATCTTTTATCTACTCACCAGTTGCTCCAGTGTTCCTATCCCTGTTCTCCACCGTCTCCACGCTCCACTGTTACCGCCGGATCCCCTGGAAAAGGAATAAGGACATTCACACTCAGATAAGCCCCTAGAGACATTCCCATTCCCCGCCTGCTTACCTGGACATGCTGCTCATCTCCTTCCTCTCTGCTACTACTCAATAAACCAGTTGATTGTATTGCACTTAGCCCTGTGTCTATCTGCTGACAGTGTAACCTTATTAAAGGTATACTAGTAATAGTGTTTGAGTGTGTATATATATATATATATATATATATATATATATATATACAATCTATGATCTCACTATTTGTATGATACATATCTGCGAATAAATGGATAAATTATTATTAATTAATTATTTTTTCCAAGTGGAAAAGTTGCTATTTTAAAAACTATTGAAGAGCTACTTGTGGGTCAT
This sequence comes from Barbus barbus, assembly GCF_936440315.1. Lineage (NCBI taxonomy): Eukaryota > Metazoa > Chordata > Actinopteri > Cypriniformes > Cyprinidae > Barbus > Barbus barbus. Next base: position 9,702,070 of record NC_136736.1, on the reverse strand, counting down.
ATTTTGTTCTATGAATCAGTGTTAATTTCTTCAAAACAAGGCTATATTTTGTAGGTATATTAAGTAGGTATATTATTACAAATGGAGATATATTGTTCCCCTTCGCCACATACTGCCACCACAGGAAAGAAAAGAGCAATAAAGGTTGAACAAGACTGTGCCTGAGGCATACGAGCAAAACATTGTTTGGTGAAAATTACCTGCTATCATTGAATCAAACAGCATATCATGGTGAGGACAGGAGTGCAGCATAAAGGTCACTGGAGAAGGAGACTGTCAAATGATTACTGAATAAAGGACAGACATTTAAAACACCCTTTAGGATGCTGACAGCATTTTGTCTTGCTTCTTTACTTAAAAAGATTTGTATCCATGTGTAAATATGCAGTTTGCAATCCAATATAATGTGTAAGTGGAATCAAGTACTGTAAACTGGAAGGATTCGTATTGATGGAACTACTGTAGAACTTTCTGAGCTGCAGTTTATTGGAGTCTCTGATGTGAAATACTGATTAGGCTATAGGTGTGCGTGCATCTGACTGTCAAGCCCAAACACTTGTAAACAACATTAACACTCCTAGACAAAAGCGTGCTGAGTCTTCTTGTAGATGACTTATGTGCTTTGTCTTTCACTTTCTCTCCTCTTCTTTCTCGCTCTCTCTCTCTCTTGATTGAAAGAAAACTTCAGCACCATCTACAGGTGATGAATAATAGACCAAGTTCAGAGATGTTAAGAACAGTGACAGCTCTTCATTTCGCTATAAACCAAGGACACAAATGGTAGGGCTACATAAAATCTTTCCAAACTCATGTAGGCAGGGTTATCAGACAGCATGGCAGTCTTTCTTTAGTAATAGGAGGTTCTACCCTGCTGAGATTACCAATTTAGACCAGCATAAATTTCATGTTATGCTCTTAAAAATAAAGGTTCCAATAATAAAGGTGGGGGGTTTCACAGCAGTTCCATAGAAAAACCATATTGGGTTCTCCAAAGAAGCTTTCAATGATCACTTCACTTCTTTTTTTTTTTTTTTTTTTTTCTTAGTGTGAAGAACACTTTAATAATCTGAAGAACCTTCTCCGGTGTCGTGACTAATTCTGCACCCAGCCAGATTATGCATCCCCTCGTGCAGATTTCGGCACAACACCGGTTCACTTTTAAAAATAAACGGTCTTAAAGGAACACTCCACTTTTTTTTTTTAAATAGGCTCATTTTACAACTGCCCTTGAGTTAAACAGTTGAGTTTTACCGTTTTTTAATCCATTCAGCCGATCTCCGGGTCTGGCGGCAGCACTTTTAGCTTAGTTTAGTTTAGTTCTTTAGATTATTACAATGCTTTTCACACTAGGAAAGAAAATTGTTCTCTTAAAGGGATAGTGCACCCTAAATGAAAATTCTGTCATTAATTAGTCACCCTCGTGTCGTTCCAAAGACCTTCTTTCATCTTCGGAACACAAATTAAGATATTTTTGATGAAATCTGAGAGCTTTCTGACCATGCATATAAAGCAATGCAACACGTTATGTAACATTACGATCGCATTACGGTTATAACATTACGGCTGAATCACTGATGTCACATGGACTATTTTAACGATGTTCTTACTACCTTTCTGGGCCTTGAACGTGTCAGTTGCATTGCTGTCTATAGATGGTCAGAAAGCTCTCGGATTTCATCACAAATATGTTAATTTGTGTTCTGAAGATGAACAAAGGTCTAACAGGTTTGGAACGACATGAGGGTGAGTAAATAATGGCAGAATTTTCATTTTTGTGTGAACTATCCCTATAAGAACTGTTCACTGAAAGATAATTTGGGGAACCCAGAATGGTTCCTCTATGCAGTGTTGCCAAGTTTTAGCATTTGGGCTGGTTTTGTTTCGCAGACCTGACAACCCTGCTCCTATGACATCACTACGGGGGGCGGGGGTTGGGGGAACACTTTTGGATTCTTTATTTTCATGAGTGTTGTGCAATGGAAAGTTTCCATCGATGTTAAAATTTCTTCATGCAACCATCAATGTCAATAAAGAACCTTTATTTTTAAGAGTGCATGTAAGCTGGTTTGTTCCAGTTTGGTGTTGGTATAGTTGGTGGCACAGCATAAACATGTCTAGACTTTCTGATAAAGCTGGTTAAGGTAGCCTGGTAAGGACGCCAGTTTTGAAAACACTGTATAGTATAGTGTATATATATATATATATATATATATATATATATATATATATATATATATATATATATAGTGTATATTGTATAGTGTTTCATTAAATCTCCAGAAGAAAACATTAAAGATCTCGTCTCTGCCTTGTGGTTTGGATCCTCAGGGTTGCACTGGAAGATTTATGGCTTGATGTCTTAGAAACCCTGTGTGAATATTATGCCTAAAAAATAAGGAGAATAAAACTGAGAAGCTGTTAAAAAGCAGTGGTCATTAGTGTGTGCTGTATTCTGATAGCTATGTGAACGAGTGAACGGCTGATCCCCCATCACCTCTTACAGCTGTATAATGTCATAATGTTCAAAAAAGAAGTGGACGACTTGTCCAAAGAATCCTCCCTGACCTGCTTAAATGAGGACGAATGGATGGAGCAGAACGTTCTCAAATGTGATGTTTGCTCGGTTAATGACGGTGTTTGTTCCCATTGTCTGTGATTGAGTGTATTCATTAGGCTTGATGTGCCCACAGACGTTTCTGGCTGCGAAACACAAAGGCCTTTGACCATCTCTGTTGCACGTTAATGGAATCTGAACTACATTAAAGGTCAAGAAACCGAGAACAGCATCAAACTTTATGTAATGGAATCGCTTTAAGCTCTGGTTTCCTTGCTCAGTACCCTGTGCTTGTATTCATTAATAATACATGAAAAAATACAACATTAGGGGAGAGAAGTGTTCAATTTAGAGCAACATGAAAGATAAGGAAGAATTATTGGAGCAACCGCACAATTGCGAGCCATTGATTACTTTGATTTATTTTTATTTTTCATTCAACCAAATGAGCTTACATAATCAGCTATATTTCCCCAGCATTACTGAGCAGCAAAATACTCTGTATATACAAATTAACTAAATGGTAAAATGCAAACCACAGCACCACCGCAACTGTCTGAATGTCGAAACAGAGTTCCATGGCTATGAACATAAAGGGATAATAAATACAGACATATCAAGAAATATTGATATATCTCTATTTATTATGCTTTTATGTTTTCAGCAATGGAACTCTGATGATGATGATGATAGTGTTTACCTTCACATCACAGTATATTATAACAATCATGATAAGTCAGAGTTTTGGTTTTGGATAAATTGGCTTGTCAAATAAAGGTTTTCTCAACAAAGGCCAGTGTTTAAGGATTTTTCAATGCTGCAGCTGAAATTTGCTGTTGTAATACAAAGTCCAAGGATGTCTTCGGCGAACATGGAAAATATACTTTATAAATGACTTTATGTCAACAAGACATGATGAAACCAAATACAACCAAAAGGTTAGTATCTTGATTTCTTGCTGTATCATGCTGGAATTGTTTGTTTTATTATTTATTCAAAAATAGAACCAAAGTCATATTATCAAGAGGACAATTAAATGGACAATCACAATAGCAATTTATGTGTTATTTTTAAGTGGATGGACAACAAGCAGATGTACTGTGTTAACATATAAAGTGCTTTCACTGGCACAGCTTGTGTACTTTTTATAGGGACATTTTTGTAGTACTTTGCTTCTCTAAAAGGTCCTTTAAGTAGAATCAAAGGTCAATGACTAAACTCGTGACAGTGAGCAACCTTGATCACTTAACTGCCTTTTCATACAGTACCTTGAAAAGCATGACAAAATCCACTTCATATATTTTTAGCAATTTTATAAACATGTAAATGTCCTTAACATACCTTGAAGTACGCTACATTTTTAATCACTTAGCAATTGTTAGTAAGTGGTTTTCATGTGGTTTGATTATTATGTCTAAATTTGTCAAATATAATACATTTCCAGTACTGTATTTATCTCATAATTACCTCAGTTGTTTTCTGTATCATTTATGTTCTGTGTGCACGTGCACTGGTTTGGGTGGTTTAACGAGGACACAAATTTGTATGACATGGGTATGACAGAGGTATTACAATGTGAAAGTAGTTTATGAGGATGCTGCCTATGTCCCCGTAATTCAAAAGGATTAAAAACATACTAAATGGTGTTTTTTGAAAATCTGAAAATGCAGAAAGTTTGCTGTGAGGGTTAGGTTTAGGTTTAGGGTGAGAGAAAATACAGTTTGTACATTATAAAAACCATTACGCCTATTGAGATCCCCATGAGTAAATAAGCTTATAAATCATACAGAATGAAGTTTTTTGAAAATCTAAAAATGTGTGTGTGTGTGTGTGTGTGCAAGCAAGCTTATGTAATATGTCAGCATAGAGCAGGTTAGACTGTAAAAGAGAGAGGAGTCGATCAATATGAATTTGTGTACAAAAGGTCCCTCAGAGAGCTGGTGTTATAAAGGTGATGACACCTTGGATAGATATTACAGACATTATGGATTTCATGTCAATTTGGTTAGATTCTATTTTCTAATGTGATGAGATAACAAGAACGATCAACTAGCTCTGATACAAGTAGGCCTATGTTGTAGAAGTACAACATTTTGACAAATTAAACTCCCAAACTCTCTCTTTCAATAACACTTGAAGTTGCTGTTCAATACATATAACAATTTGTGTTTCATAAATTTATCCAGTTATTTTATGATCAAAGTAAATGGATTAACCAAGCCATATGAGGGTCATGTGGTGTTCTTTCGTATTAAGATAAAAGATGTGTCATTAAATATCCTGTAGCCTATATTGGGATTTATTTTTGAGGTGTATTTAATCCTTCAATAGCTATAATGTTAGTGGCACAATTTGATACAAACATACAAACATGTAGTGTCCTGATAATTCAGTCATTTTATCGGATGTAGCCTTTATGAGGAATCTCAATTGGTCTCATCTTGTTTGCTATATCAATCATTGTATTATCTCCAGTATTGGAAGCAGTTAGTAGTACTAGCATTCTAATTGGGAAAACTGGCAGATATAAATTACAATAGCCTATATGTAGCAGGCTTAACCAAGACAGTTTGTAAAAGTGTTCACACCTCTGATAATCAGTTAGAGCTGATAATAATGGGTGAATTTTGCTTCCCAGGCATTGGAATTTATTGATTTTATTTGAAATCCAACAGATGGGCTAACACTCAGGAATTAAAAATGAATATTAGACTTTTGGGATGTCTGTGTTTATGATCTAATGAGATTTAAAATCTAATCTTGCGGGCAGTTTCAATAAGCAGATGGCTGCAAGTGAACTTCCCTTCATTCCTAGTGCGTGGATTGATCTCATTTGCTCGAAGCCCCTTTACGCGTTGTTACTAGCTAACGAGCAAGCAGCGCTGTGTGGGATTTGAAGTCTTTATACGTCCAGTCACTCGCTCCAAAGCGCGAGTGTCTAAGAAATGTAAAACTACAAGACCCATGATGCAATGCACAGCTGGACGTTCAGGCATGTGAACGCCATATGATTCTCGTAGCGCTTCCTGAATAGCACTGCTGATGCTCAAGAAAACATTACACACTTTCATACCTTTTGCAACTAATTCGCTTCTTGTGTGTCAAAAGGAAAATGCAGATTCTAATTTTGGTTTCTTTGTTTTTTGTCGGAGCAATGGCGGGGAAGTACTCAAAAGAAATCAATGAAGAAAAGGCATCTGATAAAAACAACAATCAGGTGGAATTCAGGATTGCCAAACTAAATCAGGTTTGGGAAAAGGCGATAAGAGTAAGTCATGTGAAAGATTAAATGTATACAATATATTATAAATATACAATAATTATAGCCAGTGTTATGGGATATTCTGCTTGTCCTTTTATCATTGTGTGAATCTCTGCTTCAGATGCAGCTTGCACCGGTGCGACTCTCAGAACTGCACAGTGACTTGAAGATCCAAGAGAAAGATGAGCTTCAGTGGAAAAAACTGAAAGCAGAAGGGATGGATGAGGATGGAGAGAGAGAAGCCAAGCTCAGACGCAATTTTAATAGTAGGATTTGACTGTTTTTGTAGGATATGATATTCAAAGAACTCGTGAAAAAGCTTGACAAACTGTTTTCTTTCATTTGTTGACATTTCCTATTGCTACTGGTTGGGATAGGACATATTAAAGAGAAAATGCTATTTATTTATTATATGAAGCAAACTGGTAACTAAAATGATTGCATCTTTCATATAATAACTTTTTGTTTGTTTGTAAAGTTATTTTAGCAAAGTATGGAATGGATGGGAAAAAAGACACCCGGACACTGGACAGCAACAGACTGAAAGATCATGATGTTAAAGAGGGAGACACATTTGATGACCCAAGGCTGGACAAGCTGTGGAACAAGGTAAATGATGGGACGAAACAACTACTATAGCAGGGGTACCCAACCCTGTTCCTGGCGATCGACTGTCCTGCAAAGTTCAGCTCCAATTCTAATCAAACAAACCTGAAGCAACTAATTAAGGTCTTCAGGATCGCGTGAAAATTAAAGGCAGGTGTGTTTGATTAGAGTTGGAGCTAAACTTTGCAGGACAGTCGATCGCCAGGAACAGGGTTGGGCACCCCTGTACTAGAGTGTGAATGTGTAACTCATTTGCAGGTTTACAGACTTGTTCACTCATTTACCAACTTTGCTTAAATGTTCTCTTCGACCTTTGATCCTCAGGCCAAGACTTCGGGAAAGTTCTCTGACGAGGAGCTCCAGACCTTGCAGAGAGAATTCCAGCACCACAAAGACCGAATCAATGAGTACAACATTGTCATGGACACTGTCAGCCGGACAGAAGGTTAGAGTTCGATCGTGTTTAGTGCCAAGATGTCATGTACGATCTGTAATAGTATGACGTTCTAAGAATATACAAGATCCCTGAAAGGCTATATGAGGCAAGACTATTTCTAATAAGTTTTTTTTGCCAGTGTTGATGAACACAATGAGAACTTCCAAGGTTTTCAGGTTAATTATATACTGTAGTATGATGTTTTATTGGAGCTAACTAATCACATCTGTTTCCCATAGTAGCATGGTCACACCTTTGTTGTTTAAATAACATTGGTTTAACAATAAAGGACTCACATTAATGATGTCAAAATGCAAGTGGTGAAGGAATAACTGCAAATTAATTGATCTGAGAACGTAATTAATATCAAGTTATTGTTGTTTCTGAGATGTTGCTGTAACGAGCATGACATCGAAGGACTAATTCAGTGTTTTTTTCTTCCCTGTCATTTTGCTTCAAAGTTTAATTCATTGTGGGTTCCTTCTTACACCTATGTTGGTAATAATGGAACCTTAGACCATACTTGGCTATCGATGCTTTTGGGAAGTTTAATAATGGGGCTGTTTAAATTATAATCTCCTGAGCAGATTCTCACCATATTTTTCTTAAAATTTCAGAACCTGCTGAATAAATGTCTCTTGCACTGTTCTTTCCATCAGAGATACATAAGAACGTAATCAGTCCTCTGGAGGGTGACACAAAGGAACATGTTCTTCATCAGAAACACTCAGATCTGAAGCAGAGGATGAGGGACCTGAACCAAGGCTTTGAACGACTTCGCAAGATCACCCATGAGGGTTACAGTGCTGACAGTGGTGGGGACCTTTGCTAAGGTTGAATTCATGTTTCATAAATTAATTGCCTCATGACTTTCTTATGCTCTCGTTGTCTGTGGCAGAATTTAAGGAGCCACGAGTCATAGAACTTTGGGAGATGGCAAAAAGATCTAATCTCAGTGAAGATGAACTTGACTCTCTTAAAGTAAGCTTCGCTTATGTCGTAACATGAAAACCATTCAGATTATTACTGCACAGCTAAGGTTACTGCTAAATACTGCATTTCAGTTTCATTTTAATATGCATAGGCTTTACATTGGTATAGGGATTATTTTCAAAACTTCTGAAGTCTCATATTTTTTTATTTATTTTTTTCTGCTCTCATTTAGGAGGAACTTGGACACTTTGAAACAAAGGTGGAGAAGCACCAGCACTATCAGGAGCAGCTGGAACTGTCTCATCAGAAACTGAAGCATGTGGAGGCCCTAGGAGACAAAGATCACATAATGAGAAACAAAGAGAAATACAACACACTTGCTGAGAAAGCACGAGAAATGGGATACAAGGTAGAACTGCAAACTTTTTTTTTGGTTTTTGTACTTTGTGGATTTTTTTCAGGCATATCATGCAAATATAATCTCTTTTAACATAGTCATTAAGAAAAGATGTGTCATGGAGCGAATTTTAGAATCTGTAATAACACGGTCACTTTTTGTTTTCTTTTTTTCTTTAGATGAAGAAACACTTGCAGGACTTGACTAATAAGATTTCCCGAAATGGATTGCAACACAATGAACTCTGAATACCATTTTTTGTCACTATGACAGCACTACTGTTCGCTATAATTGTTCAGAGGTCTCACATGCTGTATTCCGAAATGTTATCCAACACAGATGGGCCAGGGTTATAAAGGTAGGGCATATTGTACATGAATTTAACATTTCCATTGGGAAGCTAGACTACATGATCATTTTTTTAAACGGTACTGTGCAGTGATGAGTTCTCTTTTTGTTGGTTATTTCCTGTTTTATGTTTGTGCAGCAAATGGCTAAAAGCTGATTTTGCCAAAACACTGATGCATGTTGTTCACATAGCACACATGCAAAAACTAAATTTTGACAATTTTTTTTTTTGTGGTTCAATTGTTTAATAAAAGCTGCTAATCAACATTCACAATCAAATATGTGTAGCATCCCACAAATGTGGGTGCAAAAGAATTCAATATTCCTCCACAACATGAGCACAGAAAATAACTTTACACATTAAAAAAGAAGCGCACTAGGGTTCTCAGTATAAACCGTTAAAGCTTCCATTTCAGTAATTCTCCTGGTTCTTCCTTAAACCCCAGTCCTGAACATCCTAAGATTTAAACTGAATAATACCCATTCATGAACAACTGTACCCTGTACAGGCGTGATTTATATTAGGATAATAGCACAAACTGACAGATTCAGGAAAATGGTGTGCTTCAGTGAAAAAGGCTAAAAAAGCTGGAGTGTAATGGAGAAAGCCAAAAAAATAAAGCCAAGCTCAGGCACTTAAATAGCCGGATTTGGCAAGGCAGACCTTGAGTCAACTATGATATTGACTGAATCTCTAAATATCATTGGATACAAAACCCATCACCATGATTGACAGTGTTGTCCCAAGGTAGACTTGAATCAACATCCTGTTTAAACGGTTACATCAGTTAGACGTTTGAGATTTGCCATAAAAATTCTAATATAAACTGCACTAATTATCTTTTAATTCTACTGTTATTACTAACTAGTTTGTGATTTAAAATCCTCATTTGTAAAAAATACTGTAATCCAGCATTGAAATGAATTATCACGAATGTAATCTCCACAAATAATAGGATCGCTTTTGCACAAGTCCACATTCTGCTCATTTCATGTTACACTTTTCATAATAAAACAAATTTCCAAAGCCTTGTGTTTTCTATGATGTCAAATGGTCGCTATGCTGAGCTGTAGACAATTTCATCAAGCATTTAAAGACGAGCAACGCTAGTCACTGATGTATCATTTTTATTACTACTGCTATAGTCAACATAGAAATTTCAGAAAATATTTGAAGAAAAAAAACATTTATGAAAGATTTCAATGTGTAAATGTACAGAACAAAATTGGTCACCGATTAAAGTTTATATTTACAGTCAACAGTTGTTGCATTGTTGCAATTACAACCTTTTAATTCCACATGAATTTTAACCATGGAAAATAGTACATTCGTACACAAAGTAGTACATAATATATATATTGCAGCAATACACAAAGGGATAGTTCACCCAAAAATTTCCTTATGATTTACTCACCCTCAAGCCGTTTTTTGGGCTTTAAAATCTGGAAGCCCCATTCACTGCCATTATAAAGCTTGGAAGAGCCAAGACATTCAATTTAACTCTGATTGTATTCATCTAAAAGAAGAACCTAGGATGGCTTGATGGCTTTTTTGTGTGAACTATCTTTTTAACATACACTGTGCAGCAGCAGTTCTCAACTGAAAGCCCAACAAAGTCCAACCCAATTTTCAAAGGCCCTCCAATATTTTTCAGTTTATATCTTGGTTGTATGTATTATTTTCCTATTTTAATTTAGAGTTAGATCTTTCTATTATATTAACTAAAAGTCACACTGAGGCCCCCATAGTGGACCTTGGACCCTATGTTGAGAACCACTGATATACAGTGGAGTCTCAACGTCTGAAAGACCACTACCTAAGATTATTCTAATATACATTTCTCTAACAAACATTTTTTCAGCATAACAATTGGAGTTAAAAGTTGAATTGAAAAGAAAAAAAAAGGTATATAAGAATCTATTAACATTTGCTATCTCTTTGTTGCTTTAAAATGACAAATGGCATTTGAGTTGCATGAACTCCAACTGAAGCACAAAACATGCATCATCAAATGTTTGATGCAAGAAAATTATTAAAAGTTGTTTTCAAAAATGTGCTCACAATTCACAAAAGTGACCTAAGTGACATGACACTATCTTAAAATGTTATATTAAATATATAAACATTTTAATCTAACATTTTTTAAAATGCACAAACCTGGTTTAAAAGGGGAAAAAAAAAATCGATATTTTTAATGTGGTCTCAGACGTTTTGACTCCACTTCATTATATTTTCAGGTGAGTGTTCCTCTCCTCTTCTGTTCTAGTTCCTGTAGTCTCTCCTCTCGGCCCTGTGCATGCTGGGCTCCCACCCTCTGTGCTGTCTCAGTCGCAGTGATGTCAATGTGGGCGTATTTAGTGCTGGAGCCGGCCGCTGTTCATAAACACACACACAAACCCATGTAATTAAAAACTTTGTTTATTTATGTGCAATACCCTTTAAATATTTTAGAATAATCTCAGCTGGATAGTAATTTGTTTTCAAGCCAATAGTAGACAAAACTATAGATACTAATAGTTTAAATTACTGTTCATTTTTAAACTGAGAGAAATTCATTTTATGTCATTTTATTGTATTCACAAGGATGCATACATTAGTTAAAATTTAGGCAATACATTGTTGCAAAAAATATATCTATTTCAAATAATTGCTGTTTTTATGCATTAAAAAGCTTTGGGGGAAAAAGGAATCAGTTTTCAAAGAAAAAATAATATTGTTTTTAACTGTTTTTAACTTTGATAATTACTTCTAATTGTAATATTTCACAATATCACTGTTTTTACTGCATTTTTGATCAAATAAAGGCCGTTTTGGTGCACACGTATAGCGGTTTTTTAAGGTTGGAGCCATGATCAAATATGTGTAGTGTATATGAGAGAAATACAGCGTACCTCTGACAGTGTGGCTTGACTCTGGACGGTCCTGCAGATCTAACTCCATATAGTGCAGCTGGCGTTTAGATGTGGGACTGATGGGGATATTCACATAGTTAACAGAATCACCTTGAAGTTTGTCAATAACTGTCAGACCTGCCTCTCCTGCAAGACCAGAGCACAAACCCAATTCATGCAGCGTTACCAATGAAACAAAGCGAAAGAAATGCAGTGATCAGATGGCGATATACTGTATAAGAGGGGCATCTCAATTACCATATTCTCCAGCTCTAAACTGTGGCCACCTGGATGCATCAGTCATAAATGCCATCTGCTGATAATTGCCTTTTGTATCAGTTGAGAAGGACAAAAAACAAGAATGAATCACAAGCCATTCATTTAGAATCAAAACACACTGGGCTTCAGAAATCATTAAATTGTTAATCAGCAGAAACCGATCTGACTTGGCATATTGCACACACAAACATAAGATATCCAGTGATAACAAAGCATCACAATTTCTCCTCTTGGTTACTATGTTTAGCTATAACATGTCGATACTATAGTCGAGACTATAATCACTTTAACAGTCAATACAGACGTGGAGGTCTGGTTGAAAGCTTTATGTACTTAGGGATGAGAAAGGCATGATGCACTTCCTGTTGAAATAGACTTCAGCTCCGCTTTTAACACCATCATCCCGGACACCCTTCAGAATAAACTGACTCAGCTCTCCGTCCCCACCGCCGTCTGTCAGTGGATCACCAGCTTCCTGACAGATAGGCAGCAGCTAGTGAGGCTGGGAAAATTCTCATTCAACACCCGCACCATCAGCACTGGAGCTCCTCAGGGCTGCGTACTCTCCCCACTGCTCTTCTCCCTCTACACCAACGACTGCACATCTAAAGACCCCTCTGTCAAGCTCCTGAAGTTTGCAGACACCACACTGATCGGCCTCATCCAGGACGGTGACGAGTCTGCTTACAAACAGGAAGTTAAAGAGCTGGCCGTCTGGTGCGGTCTCAACAACCTGGAGCTTAACACGCTCAAAACTGTGGAGATGATTGTGGACTTAAGGAGAAACCCCCCTGCTCTCCCCCCACTCACCATCACGAACAGCACTGTAACAACAGTGGAGTCGTTCAGATTCCTGGGCAGCACCATCTTTCAGGACCTGAAGTGGGACAATCACGTTGAGTCCATTGTGAAAAAGGCCCAGCAGAGGAAGTTCAACCTGCCACAGGAGCTGCTGAAACAGTTCTACTCCGTCATCATTGAATCCGTCCTCTGCTCTTCAATAACTGTCTGGTTCAGCTCAGCTACCAAATCTGACCTCAGAAGACTACAGAGGGTAGTCTGGACTGCTGAGCGAATCATTGGTACAACCCTCCCCACTCTCCAAGAACTGTACTTATCCAGAGTGAGCAAAAGGGCTGGCAAAATCACTCTGGACCCCTCGCATCCAGCACACTCCCTCTTTGAAATGTTACCGTCTGGTCGACGCTACAGAGCTCTGTACACCAGAACGGCCAGACATAGGAACAGTTTCTTCCCTCAGGCAATCCATCTCATGAACACTTCACACTAAACGTGGAACACACAACTCTAATATACATTACTAATTCACCACATACTTATTTTTTTTTCCATTTCAAATTTGCACATATCAGACCTGTACACACATAATTGTCCATATTATATATTGTGTTTTTGCTATTTTGTACATTGCCTATTTGTATAATTGTATATTATTATTTTATTATCTGTGTCCTGTCCTGTTGCTGTCTTTCTGCTGCATTGTGGAGCTTCTGTCACTATAATAAATTCCTCGTATGTGTAAACATACTTGGCTAATAAAGCTAATTTTGATTCTGATTCTGAAATAACATACAAGTATCATTACCTGACTGAAGGACAGTGTCCTCAGAGGCCTTTACCATCATTATCATTTCAAAACCAGGGGCTTCATTTGTAAAACGTTGCGCAGAAACCATCCTAAATTTGATCTTTCGATCATCTCTCAAATATGCGTATGTGTGATTCATAGAATGAATTTACGCACAGAAAACACACATACGCCTCTCTTTCAGATGTGACATATATGAATCGCAAATGATCTTCAACTTGCACGCAGCACAACCAAAGACTATAGAATACCCTTTTAAAGGGGTCATCGGATGCCCATTTTCCACAAGTTGATATGATTCTTTAGGGTCTTAATGAAAAGTCTATAACATACTTTGGCAAAAATGTGACTTAATTAATTCCATTAACATATAAAAGATCACCAGTCATCATGCAAATCCTTTCATTTAGAACGGCGAGCAGCAAGAACAGCTTACATTTCCAAAAACCTGCAGTACTCCGACAAGAAAAAGTGTGTACGTCTGCTCAGACCTGACGTGATGCTAAGCACTTTTCCACGTCAAAGGCAGTTTTTACAAATATCCTCCTGGCTACCAGGAAAAAAATTTGTGTTTTAGTATTTTAGTAATTTAGTATTTTTTTCCATGTCATTACATTGTTTGGAGCATAAGAAAACAAAATTTAAATATAGTTTTCGAAAATGATATTTTATCCATATGTTATGCTATGTCCTCTGTAGAGGACATCAGGACTTTAAAAAGTATTGCTTTAAAAAAATAAAAAGACATGAATGGACATGAAAAGTCAAAAACAGTGGTATTTTTGTTTAATCACAAATCAATTTTTATTTTTATACCAAACTTTATATAAAGATGATTCTCAACTATGTTATGAAAGATATTTTTAAAAACCATTTTTCTTTATGCAAAATGTGTGTAAAACCCAATAAATGGGTTTTCCCATTATACACAATGTATCTAATTTGCATATTGATGTGTTTTTGGGGCAATGTAGACTGAAAAAATAAGTGCAATAATGGAAGTAATAATTGGCAAGATTTTCCTAATAATGTCTAATATTTCATAGGAATATTGTTATATAATTTCTTCCCAAAATGTGTAATAAACATGCTTTAAGTCCTGGTGAAAGATATATCAAAATATGACTTTCTGTTATGAAACAGGACATTGATTTCATACCAGTCTTGGTGTCCGGACATGTATGAAATCAATGTCCTATTTCATAACAGAAAGTCATATTTTGATTTTAAACCCCATAACATTTTCCGGAGATGTTTATTTATGACAAACAAATAGAAAATTAATCAGATTTAAATGATCAATACAAAATATTATCATATTTCCATAAGAGTGTTAAATTTGATCACTAAATTAATGTCGCCCCTTTTTTGAAGACCAAGGAGAGGGAGTGGTCATGGTGAAACATCCAATCATTTGGTATCTCTGAAAAGCCCTGAATGTGCTCTGTACAGGACATCTAGACAAAATTGTGACATGTAAGGTCTCTACAGAGGACAAAACTCCATAGCTGGTAGTTAGGAGGATATGAGCATTGGCGTGGATTTAAGCGCACACACACACTCTAAGATCAAATTTGAGCGTAAGCACACTTTATAAATGAGGCCCTTTAAAACTGTATGATGCTCACCGTCAGACTTTTGCTCCTCAGAACTGCTTCTCATCTCACACCTGCTCCTCTCCTCCACCTACAAGAAACGCAGGAGTGATTCAGAAATCCCAAAGCAGCAGCAGACTTGTTTAATGATGTTTTTTTTTTTTTAATTGACTAAACCAGCTATTTCTGCTTCTTCTGCTGTTGTACATCACCAAAATATTTCAAAAATCACTGTCAATTGTCAACTAAACAATTGTGGAAATATATTATCGGACCATATTTCTTACCGCTTTAGCTGTTGCTGTTGTTACTTCTATAAATATAATTTTACAACTAGCATTGACTGACTACAGGCTTGTACTGGGTGTTGGTGAAGATGTGCTTCTGGCCACAATGAGCAACTGAAAATTGACGACTATCGTACAAAAAAAGTATTGAATGCTTTAAGCTACAGTGCTGAGAGTGAAATGTTTTTCAGTGTGAAATATTGATTGCCCTGAATAGAAAAACTGTAGGATGTTTGGTCAAAGCAGGTTGTTTTAATAGGTTTTTTATTGCATTCTCAGATCAACTTGGAACGTGTGGCGAGAGGACAAACACATTTAAATTAATTCTGCAAACTGGTTGTGCCTCCCCACTGATGCATCAACATGATGGCTGATCATGATCCAGAGACACAGACGGCTGGAACAGTCTTTGGATTTGTGCTGGAACGCTGAATTCTGTGATTAGGGAGTGCATAAAGAAAAACTGATGCTCGATCAACACTGCCCTGATCTGTTGCAGAAGCCTGATTTTGTTGGTAAAGTTTTTAGTTAAAATCTAGAGAACAGTTTGTCCGCAAACTTTGACAAAAGATGCATTTAGACTCAGAAATAGCTGAGCAGTTATCCAGTTTAATCAAAGCACATTTGTTTGGGAGTTATAAGCTTCACTGATTTGCAATGTTTGCTGTGTAATCTCTTCCACGTTCACTAGGTTTCCATAGGCATATGGAGGCTAACAGGTTATTTATAAAGATCATTTAAGAAGTGACATTAATGCAATCCTATAACTGTCTTTATATATGAAATTAAACAAAATGTGGTAACATACTGTTGTTCAAATGTCTCATGCCAGAAATTTTTATTCAGCAAGGAGGCATTATATTGATAAAAAGTTGCATTTATAAATATTACAAAAGATTTCTATTTCAAATAAATGCTTTTCTTCTGAACTTTCAAATCATCAAAGAATCCTGAAAAAATCAAATGTATCACGGTATCCTCAAAAATCTTAAATAATCAGCACAACTGTTTTTAACGTTGATAATAAGAAATGTGTCTTGAGCACTAAATTAGCATATTGTAATAATTTTTTAAGGATCATGTGACACTAAAGACTAATGATTGCTGAAAAGTCAGCTTTTCCAACACAGAAATAAATGACATTTTAAAATATTTTAAAATAGAAAACAATTATTTTAAATTGCAAAAAAAATCACAATGTTATTATATCATATGGTATGTTATTTATAATACAACGGGTATTATACTTATGATTAAATAAGCACTGCAGCATTGGTGGGCATATCTTTCAAAAACATTTAAAAAAAAAACCTGACAATGTGTCTGTGCTCATATTAAGAACCAGTCAGTAACTACACTGATTTAAACTTGTTTAACTAAAAAAAAGCTGACTTTTTAGAGTCATTCATTCTGGGATCAACCTACACTGGTTGCGCTGTATGTTTTCTGATTCAGTAAAAAGAATCGGTTCATTTGAGTGATTCTTTCTGAAATCGGACTACGCTGTTCTGTTTCATGCAGTTGATTCTGTGGGGGTTTCCTTAAGTAATACAGATGCTCTTAAAAGAAAATTTTAGTATGGTGTTCCACTGAAATCAGCTGAAAAATGTGGAACCGCTCACAAAAAAACAGAAAATCAACAAGAAAACAAATCTTGTTACCTTTCCTCCCCCACAGTCAGGACAGATGGCAGGCTGTAATTGCAGTGTAATGGAATCTTCAGGGGGCGCTGCTCCTTCACCACCCCAGTTGGATCTCTGTGGGACAGTTTGTTTGGGGGTGGCATCTGCAGGGACACCCTTAGGTCCCAGAGCTCCACATTCAGGCCTCTGTCCCTGGCTTGCAGCAGTCAAAAACTGCTCCTGTTGTTGTAGGAGCCTGCGGGGGATGTCGTAATGCTGCAGAGGTGGAGTGGGAACCTGATACATTTGTGCAGCCTCTCTGAGTGGACACACACACGGTTTGTGCTCAGGAATTAGTGGAATCGTCCGTACTGGAGTGTTGATAAGGGAGATAGAGTTTGAATTGGGGTTTTGAGGGAGGCTTGTTAAGGATCCAAACTCATCAGTCTCTCCATGCCCAATATCCATACTGCCAGTGTAGGAGGAGAAGCTTCCAGAATATGAAGAGTGGCTTCCGGTGGCAATACCGCTGTCTGTTGAGCTCTGGCGTCCCGCTTCTTGAAGGCCTCTGGGGTGAGGAGGCTTGGATGGGGGACGGAGCCCTCCCATCATTGCTCCATACAGACGCTCGTCACTGGACGTGCTGACAGAACAGGCTGTACTCTTAGATCCCGCAACCCCTAAAAGGGATGATGATGATGATGACGATGGTTCGATGGGGGTGGGGTGTCTGGCCGGCTCAGGCCATATCGCCAGGCGACTGCCCAGGCTGTTATCAGAATGGCTGGCCTCAGAGGAGGAGCTGGAGATGCTCCGATCATCTCCTGCCAAGGAGGCGCCATAACTGAAGGTGGAGGCTGACCAATTATGACAAAGAGAGAATGGGATCAACAAATGATTGTCTGGAAACTGGCTTCTTGTTAGCATTGTACATTAATTTCAATAAGGTGTTGACAAAAACAAACAATTACGATTTGATTTATACAATGATGTTTGTTTGGTGACTTTTGGTGGAACACAAAGGAGAATTTTTTGAAGAATCTTTGCACTGCATTTTAGAATGTCTGTAAAGTCTTTTAAAGCCATTTGATCTGCGAGACAGACTAAACTTTTCTGGAAAACTTTATTCTGGTTGGCCAATCGCTGCATTCTGTGGTCAAGTATTTTTGAATGAACAATATGTTGGACCAACATATTGTTCCAACATGGCTAGTTTCATGTCTTTTGTATCACTTTGTGCTCGCTATCTTTTTTATATAATAAAATAAGGTAACACTTTAGGGACCAATTCTCAGTATTAACTAGTTGCTTATTAGCATGCCTATTATTAACATATTAGCTGTTCATTAGTACTTATATAGCATGATTATCTTCTGCATGCATGACCATATTCTACGTCCCTAATCTAGGGATAATCTTAATCCCTAAAATAGTTGTTTTAATGACGTGGTTCCTGTAAGACTGTTTAAAGAAGTGGCTGGAACTATAGTTCCTATTTTACAGTCTATAGTGAACAGTTCTCTTATTTATGGATGTGTTCAGGAGGAGTTAAAGATTGCTACGGTCCAACCGCTCCTGAAGAAGCCCTCACTAGATCCTGCAGTTGTAAATAATTACAGACCCATCTCTAAACTACCTTTTATTTAAAAAATTATAGAAAAGGCAGTAGGCCAAGCAATTGTTGAAGGTCGTTGATGAGAATAATATTTTTGAGAAATATCAGTCTGGTTTTAGAGCTGACCATAGCACTGAAACTGCCCTTTTACGATTGACCAATGATTTATTGATGGCAGAGGATGCTGGGGAATGTTCAGTTTTAGTTTTATTAGATTTGACTGCAGCTTTTGATACAGTTGACCATTCTATTTTAATTAAAACGTTGAAAACATGGGCTGGGGTTTCAGGGACGGCGTTGGATTGGTTTGTGTCTTATTTGTCAAATAGGACATTTTAAGTGTTAGTTGAGGGTGAAGTATCCCAACGTCCTGAAGTTGTATGTGGAGTTCCGCAGGGATCCCTGTTAGGACCAATTTTGTTTTCAATTTATATGCTTCCGTTAGGTGCGGTAATTCGACGACATAATATTAATATTACTAATGTTATGCAGATGATTTACAGTTATACTTATCATTGAGTTCTATGGATCTAAATGGTCTTGATGTTCCACAAGCATGTTTAATAGATAAAAAAAAAAATTGGATGGCTTTAAACTTTCTGCAGTTAAATAGTGAAAAGACCGAAGTTGTGATAATTGGTCAGAGCTCATTTAAAAATCTGATTGAGCTTGCTATAAATAGGGTTTTTCCTAATAATAAGCAGGTGGTAAGAAATTTGGGTATTTATTTTGATACTAATTTAAACTTTGAATTTCATGTCAAGAAGTTGATTCAATCTTGTTTTTATCAGTTAAGAAATATATCTAAGGTGAGACAGTTTTTAAATTTTATTGATACAGAGAAGCTTATTCATGCTTTTATTTCTTCCCGTCTTGACTATTGCAATGCCTTGTTTTCTTCTTTGAACCATTCTAATTTATCGCGGTTACAATTAGTGCAGAATGCTGCAGCTAGACTACTGACACGAACAAAGTTATATCATCATATTACACCTGTTTTAGCTTCTTTACATTGCTTACCTGTTTATTTTAGGATTGATTTCAAGATTATTTTATTGACATATAAAGCCTTAAACGGCTTGGCACCTTTGTATTTAACTGAGCTTCTGAAACCGTACGTAACAGGGAGATGTCTTAGATCCTCTTTTAATGAATTGCTGGCAGTTCCAAGAACTTTAATTTAAAACTAAATTGAAAACTAAAGGAGATTGGGCATTTGCAGTGAGGGCTCCAAAACTATGGAATAGTTTGCCAGCAGATATTAGATCATCTGATTGTCTGTCTGTTTTTAAAGGTCGATTGAAAACATATTTGTATAGATGTGCCTATAACATTTTGTGACTTTTTTTTTTCTCTCTCTTAATATATTTATCACATTGTTTATAGCTCTTCATAAATGTTTCTTTTATGATTGTGTTTTTATATTGTGTAAAGCACTTTGTGCTTTGAAGCTTGAAAAGTGCTATATAAATTAAATTTTACTTACTTACTAATCCTGCCCAATACCTACACTTAACAACTATCTTACCAACTATTAATAAGCAGCAAATTAATGCGAGAATTGGACCTTAAAATAAAGTGTGACCAAAAATAATATTTCTAAACAGATTCAAAATAAACTGTAGTATAAAGTCAGTCGATCATCAAATAAATCTCTTCAGGATGAAGTGAATAACGACTTCAATTTCTGTCTTTTTTCCACACAAAGCATATGAGTGGCTTTTATGTGAAGGCTATTTATGACCCTTTGGAGCTTGACCGACATTATGTACTGTTGCTGTATGGAATATGTAAAGATTCTTCAAAAATTAAAAAAAATAATACAGCCTCCTATGTCTGTATATTTCATGTATGGCTTTTTTGTATTACCTGCACTGCTGTGGTGACTACAAATGGACAGCATACTGAGTCGTTTCTCTAGCTCACTGGCCTCCTGGCTAATCCTGTCTTCTATAGATGATGGGTTAGCACTGGGGTCTATGGAAACAGAATCTCATTAAATTTTAATTAAACTAATACAGTGAACATTCATCATTCATACGCACATGCACCAACATATATCCTTATGATCACACAAACATGCACCAGACAGTACTGATTTGTCTCAGAGCATTAAGTCATATATAATCCATCACTGTTGTATCACTGTCTCTGCTGGCAGAATTACTGGAGCCACTGGCCGCATTTATCAATTTCTACTGGTACATCACAGACAAAGCCTCACAGCAATAATCTCTCGCACAAGCACTCACACGTGTATCCACACTCACACACGGGATGCGTTGAGACCTCCTTTTGAATATGGCAGAAGGTTGGTAATCATTCTCCCTCACAATAAAATAAATCAGGACACTGAACACAAAGTGCTCAAATGAGACAATAAATCAGTCAGGGGAGAACAAATAAATAAAGGGTTTCGAAAAAGACACAACTGGAACAGAACAAGAGGAAAGGAACTGCTGAATATAGCATAGAAAAGGTGATATGGAGGCATAAAGACTTTGCACAGTTTAGTGGTAGATATTTTTGGAAATCATATTAGCATGAAAAGTCAATTTCAAGGTCTAACAGTGCAACAAGCATTCAAGCAATGCTATGGTCAACAAATAGACTGAAAAATCTATATTTCACAAGCAAAAACAAAATTGCAAGTTGCTTTTATACAGCAGCAACTGCAGAATATATTTGTGTTAAAATACTTATACAGTTTGAATAAGCTGCTCATTTTTGTGCATGTGCAGCTGAAAAACAGTACTGAGAATGTGAAGATAAAAAGCTAAAAGAGCATTTTCTTTTTGCATTTTTAAAGAGGGTTGTCATTGTACAATTTATCTGCTCTGTGAAATTCCTCTGCAGAATACAGAATAAAGTGAGAAGCTGAAACAGAAAAGTGACTTGGCGATCAATAACCAGTACACCTTATTTATCATTGGCAAACTCTTGCATAACCTTCATTGAATGTCAAAGGTTAAAATCCATCAAGTGCACTTAATTAATGACACTTAATGACAGCAAGAACAACTGCTCTGGCATCTCAGTATGATGGATGACAGATGAGAACTTAATGTAATGTGGCATTACATTAATCTGAGAATTCAAAGAATGTGTTGTCATAAACATCGAAGTAAACAAACTTTAAGGCTTTTGATTTATATATACATACTTTCCTACAGCAATCATTGAGGAAAAGAAATACTGGAAAAATTTCAACATGATTACAAAGCAAGCTATTTTCATCATCATCATCAAAACTGTGCTGAAAATGATTGTGTTGTCTACCAATTTTGAATAATCATATTTTTAAGGTAGTGGTACACAACATCAATGTAATGAAGGGAGAAAAAATAACACCTGTCAAAACATAAGTCCACACAGCATAGATCACCTCTGTAAATGGGTCTATGTAAATGAGGAGTCATTTAGCACACACTTTTTTCCAGAGCAACAGTACATTTTTTACAAGGAACAGCCCTGGAGCACCCTGGGCATAATATTGGAGCTTCGTGGATCAATCTTTGTAGGGTTTGAACTATCCTACATGCTCTCTGACTATGCAGAAAGACATTTTAACTACGGCTGTGCTAATTTTAGCTATGAACCACAGAAAAGCTTTAAGTAGGGTGACCATACGTGCCATGTTTCCCGGACGTATCCTGGCCAGGATTTCTATATTGCCTAAAATATCTAGGATTTGGCTTTGTTTGCATGTGCAGACCGATCGGTGTATGACATCGGTTCCTTATGTTTTCAAAATGCTCTCGAGGTAATCTGAATCAAAGCAATATAGAAATCCTGGCCAGGATGCTGACCGTGTGCCAGCTCTCCACAGGTTTCTGTTCACACACATCATGGCAGCACACAACCTTTCTGCTAGACTGTATCATTTTAGCTCAATATCACTGGCTCAGCAGCACAATTAAATGATTCTCTGTGTTCCAGTGTGGCGGGTTGATCTATAAAATGATATGTCAAACTCATTAAGGTTTAATATACTATTATGCTTACATGGTAAATCTATCTAGAATCGATCAATAAACTAAATGTAAATCTTACATTGATTTTCAGGACAATAATTCCGTATTCGGGAAGTCATGTTAGGTTCCATTAAAACGATATGCACCACATAGATATTATTATCCTCCGTCAAGATGGAGCCATTGAGTGCCTAGATTCAAAAAGCGACTGGTATTACAAAGTAAGACTCATTGAAGTTCATTAAACTTGATGAACATGATTTACTATGACATCCTGCTACAGCTACATGTAAAAATCTTCCATTGTCTTTTCAGTAATAAAAATATTACTTTATAACTACTGATAACTGTGACACAGTCACAGAATTTGCCTAATAAAATAATAGGACAAATGTGCAATTGCTATGTAAGTTTGTTTAAAGTGATATACAAGTACATTTTACTAATTTGAGTGAGTAAGTGTACTACACTTCATAATTCATTATGAAATCTGAAACTAGGGACACAAATTCATTATACAGTTTCGGAATAATTTATTACCTCTTAGGTTCTGTTTGGGGTCTCAGAGACTCAGGAATATTTTAACAACTCAAAAACATATTTAACATAAAATTAACTTTTAAATATGAGAACTGACTAGGAATAAAATTTCAATTTGATAACATGTTTCAAATGCCTTGTCACATTAAAAATGTTACATTACTTACAGTGTGTTGGAGATGTCAGGGAATCCAATTTAAAAATAATGCAATGCTTTTTACATAATAAAGTTTTGAATCAGTATACTTCAGTTCATTTTAATTTCACATTTCTGAGAAGTGCATGCCTACTGCTTGGCAGATATTCAATAATACAATATATAATATACTGGCTAGTAAAAGGGTAATTTAAAAATTATTATTTTTATTGCATATACATAATTGGAGTCTCTGGGACTCCAAACACTGAGCAAGTAGTCAATCTGAGCATAAAACCAGTCCAGTCAATCTGAGCAGAACATGAGTGTTCTGGGAGAGATAACGTGAGAGAGAGAAACTTGACACCACATATCAATCATACATAGAGCTTAGACACAGATATGCGCACACAGCTGAAACCTCACGCACATCAAGCTAATGAGGCCAGCAGTGAGGACATGGCAACTTTGAAATCTTACATCACACACCTCCACAAATATGAACTCACCTGGCAGGACTGGACGCAGTCCAAACGGCCCCCTGCTTGGAGATATCCCACGAACGATGCAATCGAACAAAAAACTGATCTGTTCTCCTTCTGCACATGCAAGGAAGAAAACACCAGCCCCTATAGAGACAGAGAGAAGAGAAATAGCTCCTTAATGTCTTGAGCCTGTTTTATTCAAAAGACATAATGCACCGAATTCAGATTGATATTAATTGTCCATAGCACTGAATCGAAGATTAGTTCATTCAGTAATGACCACAAGATTATAACAAATGGGGAACATCAAGCTATTCCTCTGAGCAGATGAGAACATTCACATTTCACTGATTCCGAATAAATGAATTATATAGACTAATTCAAGACAATGGAACCAAGAAAAACTCTGAGTTCATGCATCATAAATCAGACATTCAAAGTTTATTGTAAAGGGTAATTAAAGCGATGTTTTATCACTAAAGAAGACTGATCATTTTTGTTTATATGTGCTGTGGAACTAATGGAAGTACAAGTTAGGAAATTAAACTATTTTTGCACTTTTAACTGAGCATAATTTATTATTTATGAAATAAGAGGAGGATTGTGTACCAAGAAAATCTGCTTTTGTGCCAACACCTCCTCCATTCAAGCGTCAATAGCATCTACAAAGCCTGCAACACCTTTCAAACTAAAATAAGTGCTGGCAAAAGCATGGCTGAATGCTTCTGAAAAACATAAGCTATTAAAAAGCCTTGAAGCTTCAAGTACAATGTGGGGTAACAAAGGCCTTACTTGCTGCAAGATGCATTAATGATTCATCCACAGTCAGATTATGACTGTTTTTCTTTGTAGGACATGATGAGGAAAGAGACTTAGGCAGTCTTTCATGGAGGTAAATATAGTCCTGTCAAATCCCTCAGCGTCACTGTGGAGACGGTGGGCAGTATAGGAGTGACAGGCCTTTATAAAAATAACCATAACACCCTTAGCTCTTGGTTTCATAATTCATAAACACTGGCAGGCTATTAAAACGTGAGGCATGTGGCCATGTCTGTGGCTATTTTCCATACCCAAATTTTAAGAGAATAAAAAGGCCTAAATCTGCTTTAAGCTACAGTGTTTTTCACCAACACCATTCATGAAAAATTGGAAAAAGATCTTGCAAAATCCTGTCCCGCAATGCAAACCTTTCATTTCCATCATTACAAATTAATTCTAAGTATCAGCTTTTTTTTTTTTTTTTTTTATCTTTTCTTGACTTTTTAATGTTTTAATGTTTTAATGTTTTACACAGACATTATGCAACTTCTGTTTGAAACATTTATCATTGCATAATGCATTGTTTCACAAATAATTTTTTTAATAGTATGCCATATATTACACAGTATTCCATAAAAGCAGCCAGTATTATAGTCTAAACATGTATTTTCTAATACACTTTAAGAATTTTTAATGCAATATATAAAGTTGTGTAACAAAATGTATGGCTCACGTACAACAACTCTAATCAGGTTAAGTTCAAACACTTTCAGAATCTTGTAATTAGAATTGCATTGTCATGAGATCTAGATCTGTAACTGACATGTTTTTTTCATTGTTGATGCCAGCCAAATCATTACACGAATGCCCTACCTGACAGCAGGGAAAACAGTGATCTACAATCTGTCCGAGTCTGCTGACAAACTAAGCCAGTGAACATACTCACACACGTTCACTCACTGAAATCAAACGAGACAGCTGACACGCTCATTAATTGCACTGCCAGTATGTGTTTTGTCACCGCATGTGGCCTGTGACATTGAATCACGCTAGAAACAGCAACAAGGCCATATTTTCAATTTAATTCACTCTGTCCCAGAACAACCAACTGCTGAATTACACTAATGGCAGTGGGAGGGACATGACCTCTGTGTGGCTATGTGTGGTTGTCAAACTGTAATGAGGTGAAGCACTGGCTAACAGATACATGCTCCAGACAACGTAATTATTTCACTGTGTGTATCTAAATGCGAACTTGGCTGTCTTAGTATGCTTTTCCATATCTGTTTTTATGGATTTCCATACATTTTCAGAATGTATAAGGTGTTAGTAGTGGTTTTAATCTGCAGATCTTTTGCTTTGTATTTTCTGCACTCATTTTGAAGGAACATTTTTAAATTGTAAATTACACAGAGGCTAATTGGTATGGTATCTGCAAACATCATTAATTTAAAACATAAAAAAAAAAAAATTTACATCTTGATTTATGGGAATTAATTATTAATATTAAATAAATATTTATTGTTTTTTTATTTACATGTTTATTCTTAATATATTTAAATATTGTTAGATTATCTATATGTA
The DNA here is from genome assembly GCF_936440315.1 of Barbus barbus. NCBI lineage: Eukaryota > Metazoa > Chordata > Actinopteri > Cypriniformes > Cyprinidae > Barbus > Barbus barbus. The sequence goes on along the minus strand of NC_136736.1, from coordinate 9,676,157 downwards.
ACATTATTTGAAAAAGTAAAAACAAATTTTATATATATAAATTATATATACACACATATATATATATACATATACACATATACACATATATATACACACATATATATATATATATATATAAATCAAAATATTCAGGCATAATATACAAACAATTAAATATTTTTTTATTTAATTTCAATATTAATATTTAAATAATAGAAATATTAGTAAGAACATGCATGTAATTATTTTTGTAATTTACAGCTTTTTGTGAAGTTCTGCAGGTGTAGTTTTTGTGCAGAACTAGATGTCACTTATGTTGCACTAATGTACTACTACAGAAATGAGAAATACGTTTGGAGTCTGGTGTCCGATTTGAGCACCCCTGCCCCCTCAAGTTCCTCCACTTGGCAGGAGACCTTTCACATTCCGCCTTACCATCTAAACACATAAAACTGCCCAGAGTTCCCTGCATAGCACATTCAAACAGCATCTAACAAACACCCTGAATACCATTAGAAGTGGCAGATTAATTACCCTGATTATAACAGCGATAAAACACACTTTTTTCTGTTGTGACATGGCTGTCATTGTAAGGAAGTTTCATATAAGATGGAGCATTAAAGCTGCTGAAGCTACAGAACAGCTGCAGATGGATTTGCCAGAGAGGCAGCTGGTGGGTTTCACTGGTGCTAACGCAACATCTTATACTGAAGCAGATCACACATTACCACAATCTGTGTGTGGGTGCACAAAAGTAATGTGTACTGATTCTGTAAGTATGGGGGAGCGAGAAAATGAGAGAGGGGAGGGGACTGAGTGTGAGGTTATCTGATTTTCACATTTACTACTGGCAAACACCTCTGTGCTACTTCCACCACAGGGAATATCACTAAGACTAAGTGAAAAAGAGGCAGAGACAACTTTGTACAAGAACAAGCTACACATTCAACTCAATCATCAAGGGATTCTTCTCAATGAATAAAAAGCAGTACTCTGCCAAAAAAAAAATAAGAGAGATGTCCAAGAATCTCTTCGCATCACAGAAAGATCAAGTGACAAATGATAAATTCAACAAAGAACAAAAAAGAACAGCACTGAATGAACAAAGGAACAATAACATGAACTTACAATAGCCACATCGTGTCCCTCCCTCAAAGACAAATCCATTAGGAACGGCACCATAACGTCTTAAGTCTGACAGTTTCCATTGGCCAATAACAGTTGGAGGGAGGTCTCTGGCGATGACAAGCAAGTTGTTGCACAAATGCAGTGAGGCAGGGCCACTTTCTAGTTTGGTGCCAGGCTGGAAGTTGACGTTGAACCTGTGGACTGAAAGAGAGACAAGTTTAAGAGGAGCTTATTATCTTTAAAATTAGAGAATGTTGACTGCAATTAAAGCAAAGCAGTTGTTCTCGAGACATTCTGGAAAGGCCTCATTTTATCTCGTCAGCTATAAGGACACAGTTCATTGTATTTAAAAATCCAAAAACTTATTGTACATAAGTTGTTGTTTTTTTTAATCTATATATTTCTACAGTTTTAGTAAATTTCTTAATTCATGATTTAAATAAATGTAGTTGATGAATGAATTTTTTAAACAAGCATATTTTACAATGTGGTAATTATAATCCGATATTCTTCTCATCACATTTTCTTTATACCAAGATGTAACAGCATCATATCAAATTGGAAAATATTAAAAATACATTTAAACTACAGCATGAGTAATGAACAGGTTCCCAGATCATTCGACCAGTTAATGCTTTTCTATTTTTTTTTATGAACACTAGTAGAAAATGTTATTAAAATAAGTTTGATTCAGGTTTAATCTGCCAATGAATCATTAAAATAAAATTATTTTAAATAACTGACTCAAGAGGTCAAGTCATAATCAAATCGAACTACATTATGAATTGCGAGCAAGTTTTACTTTTTGTAAAAGTAAAACGTTTTTTTTTTACTTTATTATCTTGTTGATAATACATTTGAAAGACCGTGAGATGAATTTGAATCAATCAAAAACACAATTTCGCTGATATTTCCAGACAGTCTGTGGAAGTCCTAAATAGATCATCAGTGCATTATTATAGGCTGGATATTTATTTGTCTTTTTTGGCACCCACAACTTTATTGGTAAATTTACTTCAAGTTCAATACATAATTTATGGGCCTGATTAACCAACAGAGGTGTGAATACAGACTCCAAAATCATTAGGAAAAATACCACAATTTATCATAATAGAGACAAGCAATCAATAAAATCCTAGCAAGCATAATTATGCATATGTGCGTGTCTTGCATCAGCAATGGGATTAATGTAATTTTTACCTCATAAATCCTATTCCATTGCGTACCTTATACACACAATCATCATATGATATATTTTAGGCCTAAATTATAGGATTTATCAACTCAGCAAACGCTCTCACATTTTTATTGACAGTCAACCAAAGCTAGGCACTGATGCATCAGTCATGAGCAACTTGCTACAGAACAGTATGTTCAAGTAGTTTAGAAGGAAACTAATAAGAGCAACAGAGCAGAATGAAACATCAGCGCCATCTATCATTGTTCTGATTGCCTTAAAGCAAAACAAATAAACAAACATGGGACCTGAAAATCAAGGAGGCATCAGAGCGAACACAACATGCATTCAGAATTGTCAGCATAACAGCTGCTAAACAAGAGCTGAAAACAGGAGAGAAACGTCAGTCATAAACAAGACTATTTCATTGTCATTCAACATTTTAGACGCGTAAATGGAAATTAAAACTTTCATATGAAATTACCTAAAGTCATCTGAAACGAGTTTAGAAAACCATATTTTATGTTGTTTTAGTATGTGTTCTATCAAGCGCATGTTCAAGAAAAACCCAAGCGATCTTGTAGAGTATCACACATCACAGAGTCCCAATTATAACTTAGCTGCTTTCTCAAAGGGCACGACTTGAGAGTGTTTGTGTACTTGTGAGAGCAAAAGAGACAGCCGTCTGGCTGTAGGAGTATGTCTGTACGTGTTTTTCAAGGGTGTCTGGGATTAACAGAGCCAACAGCGATCTTGACTCATAGTGCCCTAGCCAAGATCAAACGCTAGCTCCCATGGTCCACCACCTACCCACAATTATTTATGCACTGATTAGATATGTTTGCTAGAAAACACAATAAACCAAAATTACAAACTAAAGAGTAAAGATTAAAGAGAGGATTTAAATTATAAAACTCGTATAATAAAAATGATGATAAATACAAATTCATATAATTTTTTTTATTTATTATTTTTAACATTTTCATATTATTAATTTCACCTGAACTGGTGAAAAGTGTTAAGTAGGTTGAGAATTATTGAAGAGGGATCAAGTTTCTAGCTAAATCACAATGTGAGACTGAGGGGGAATTCCTTCAAAAAAGTGCTGTAGAAATTGTCTAATAAATAAATAAATAAGTGTGTGTGTGTGTGTGTTTTGGTGCTATTTTTGTCCTCTTGGGACAGCCCTCAGTCACTTTGAATTGTCATTGGATGGCTATGATGTGATTTTTCCCCCCAAAAAAATCTAATTTTGTAATCCACATAAAAGTAACAGCATGCAGGTTTGGAACGTCATAAGGATGAATAAATAATGACAGAATTTTAACTAATGGCCATTTTCATCTGATCAGTGTTCACAAACACACGCACACGCTCTTCTCTCACCCTCTCCAAGGCTGTAGCGGATACGAGCATCCCAGGCCAGAAGAGACACTTTGTTGTCGAAGCCCAGCATGACAGACTGGCTCAGGCAGAGCAGACAGAGAGAGTAATTCACTCCATCAAACCCCTGAAGAGCCTCCAGTCCACAGATATCCCTCAGCGTGGCCTGATTCCTCTCCCGCTGTCCTTTACTCTTCTCTCCACGCTCCTTATACACCAGCAAGGTCAGGCAGTCTGAGACAAAGTCAAGATTACAGATTCATAAAGCATCAGAAATGCATCTCAGAGTAACAAAAACTGCCAAGAATTACAGTAGTAATACCAATAACATGGTTTTACGATGTTTACTGTGACAGCATCATCAAAGCACTTTAGAGTTCCATAAAAATATTACTGTACATTATTCACTGCCATGGTGTAAGTACCATCTAATACCATTAATGTACCATGGTACAATTCAAATAAAATCATTCAGATGCCATTTCTTTAAGGCAATAAAAAGTTTCACTACTATGTTGCACTACAATTGTGATCATTTGCATAATCATCAGGAATTACAATTGACAAAATAACAGATGCATGGGACGCAATTACCAAGCCATGAAATATAAACTGTCTCTTTCCATAAACTAGTGTTGCATGTGTGACAGCATCAAGCTATAGTCTCTAAAACGTCTCCACTTTTTGGTTGTTTTGAAAATGTGGTGATGTTTTGTTTTTACACTTCTATACAAGAGAACAAACCTCTACATCACCAGACTTCTAAAACTGTATGCGAGGAGTCAAGCAGCTGTCATAACACACATCAAAAGACAGTGATCCATGAAAGCAACTGGAGACTAATCTGTTAAACAATGACAGCTTCAGGCGACAGGGATCCAAAAATGACCTATCCGCTAGCCAAGTTCACCTAAAGAAGTTATGTAAGTGTATGACTTGCACCGTGAAAGCTAATGAACATCAAAGAGGAGGCCAAATATAGTTGTTATGTTTAACTCCAGACTGTGAATATTTCTCAAGGGAAGTTTATTTTTAAAATGTATAGATGCATACCTTTAATGTTCTATTTACCAAAATGCTTTTGAACATTTCTACTATTATTCTGGAAAAATGTAACTGGCCAACATGTTGGTTCCATTCTAACATCAAAACCTGTCACTACAATACACTAAATTGAACGCAAGTATAAAAATCAAAACAATTATAAAAACTAAATAATGAATGAAAGAACAAAACAGTAAGTTGTTTTTTTATTGGGGAGCTTAAATAGAATTATTGCTTTCCCTATACAAATGGCATTAATAAATGTTAAAATGCATGGTTCAACATACGATATGATGGCACCAAAAATATAATGGAATTGGTTTGTTGGATTTTAACTTAAAGGACAGAATTCACTAAAAGTTTGAAACCAGCATACACAACAGATTTGTCTTGAACTGGAAAACGTCAGTGATAGCTCTTGTGACTAGCCACGGTCTCGGATATATACTTACAAAACTTTTTGTACTATACTTTTGAAGTTTACATTGTAGCCTACCTGTTAGTCGTAAAAACCGCTCGAGCCAGAGTGAATTGCGACATCGTGACACGTGCATCGAGAGTGTCATGCCAATACCTCACATACCGTCACGGGGAAAAACAACCGTGACAGCGCTATGTCAGGTCTTTGCTAAGCTGAAAGTACGTTTGTGGAACAAAACAGCTAGCCTATTTAGATTAATTTATTCATCTCAACATTGTTAAACAGCAGTGTAAAAAACGTTTTCCGCGTATTTACCTGCAACTGGCGAAGGTTTCCGAAGAATCACCCATCTGTTTTTCCACTGGAAACAAAACAACAAACAAAAATACCGTTCGTATATGCAAACAAACAAAAATATAAGTTTTTGAATAATATGGAAAGATACAGTAAACGTAGTTTGCGTTGCTTTTAACCACCTTTTTCCCCTCTCGAAGTCTGACTTGTCCCTCTACGACAACCGTATCCGTCATCTTGTGTCATGGTTTCCGACAGCTGTGAGCGGTCCGCGGCGGCAGTGAGGGGTTCACTTTCAAAATAACCTCCAGAACTGTCTGCACTGCTGCAACACGCACAAACTCTCTCTCACCCCCATAACTCACACATCCTTCTGACACAGACCTACACTACAATGCAAAGGTTTCTACAGTTGTTCAGTGGGTCAAGGTGGCAAGTTAAATGGTGCCAATTTAATTTACAAAACCTGGACAAGTGATGCAAGGTTCATAGGGTCAAGGTAGCCTAAGCATATGGGCAAGACTATGATGAGAAGCGCTATGATGAGAAGAATTACAATGTGCAGTAAATGGTAATACTGTTTGCACTGCAAACCAATGTGTTAATTAATATACTACATAAAATAATATGGTAGGCTAAGACACACCCATTTTCAACATCAAGCAGTAAAACTAATAGTTTTGTACAGCTAAAAATAGCTGGACGCAGGTGAGACCGGAAGCCAGACTCATAGAATTTACAAATGGCCGTTGGATGGGAACCCTTCTACAGGATGTAGCACTCGAAAGGGCCTCATATTGTATGTCAACTGGTTTCACAGTGGGGGAGTAACTACAGTTAACCCTTAACACAAGTGAAATGGGACAGCACCGTGAAGCATTTTGAATCTCAATTGTGAAGTGTCTAGCCTGAAGGCACAACACCAGTTTTCCTTACTGGAGGAATCAGTTCATGTCCCTGATGTCTGATTCCATTCGAGTTCCCGCAAAGAGCACTTTTGTCTACAGCAATATAATATTTCTGCAAATGACGTGACTGTCACTCTTAGAAAAAAAAGGTTCTTTGGGGTTCTATATAGAACCCTAGGGTTCTATACACAACTCCAAAGAACCCTTTCTGCCAAAAAAGTTTCTATATAAGGAGAAAACCCTTTTTTGACACAAAAGGGTTCTTTGGGCTAAACTATGCTTTATGTATATTTACACATTAGGCTATTTAAAATTATTATATTACATTATATTTGTGCTTTTATTTCAATTTTACTGTGACACACCTTTACTTTATTCCAAAGAAAATAAACTTAAAATTTACATCTGCACTGAATCAACCTATTATTCCAACAAACTGATCTGGTACAAATACATGTGCTCTAGCAGTGTATGGATGCGTCACTGACCAATAACACAGAGATGCCAGAAGTATCTGTTTGCTGTCTACTTTTTGTTCAGTATGGAGCATCCAAAAGCCATCACTCAGTTCATTTCAATCAGAACTATTTAGCCCTTCCCAGTGCTGAAATTGTCATGGGTCCTTTGTTCTTATTGTCTAAATGCTTATCGGAATGTAAAATTAATATGTAATGCTTATAAATATAAAAACAATACTATAGTTAGTTTTTTAGCTCCCTTTTCAGAAACATGCATCTTTCATGGGTTACAGAATTGGGGAAAGTTGCAGCATACAAAAAAAAGAGAAAAAAAGTCAGACTGCTTGGTTTATAGGAGAATGTGGAGTAAATACTTGAAATTTATTTAAAAATTTAAAAAAGGTAAAGGGTAATGACCTGGTGGTGAGATGCAAAATAAGAGTGTCATTAATAGACTGGTACTATTTGATGAAAAACTTTTCACATTCTAACTATACTTTTTTTTAAGTGTATGTATTTAAAAATAATAATAATAATTTTTTTGTAAGTTAACTTTAAGTTTATTTATTTGTGCAAGTTAACATTCCATTCAGTTGTTGTTGTTTTTTTGTGGTCTCTTAGCGATCAACATATATTTGTGATTGACATGTTGGATGGGTGAGCAAGGTGGAGGGGGTTGAAAAAACAATATTTCTAAAACGGAGAGTGCTATTTAGACAGGTAAAAATTATTTTAAAAAGTATGAATAAATAAAGAAGCATGGATTTATGTTAATCTCTGTAACTGTTGCACTATGAATTGCTGTGTTATATGTTGCTTGTCACAGTAAATGCTAATAAAAATGTCTTAAATGATCACACAAAACCTTGATGTGTTATGCTTATGGATATTTCAGTTTTTCTAGTGATAGATTAGTTATATGAGCTCCTTAAGCCTTAACATTTAATTAAAACAAAACAAAAATGTAATCCAAAGAATGATCCCATGATGGGAACGCCTAAAGTGTTCTATATAGAACCTTTTAGGGGTTTCAAATATGTAGCGCCTGATAGAACCTTTTTAAGATTCCATATAGAACCTTTTCTTCTAAGAGTGTAGAGCAGGGGTCACCACACTCGGTCCTGGAGGGCCGGTGTCCTGCAGAGTTTAGCTCCAACTTGCCTCAACACACCTGCCTTGAAGTTTCAGGTATGCTATATCAAGCAAGACCTTGATTAGCTGCTTCAGGTGTGTTTGATTAGGGTTGAAGCTAAACTCTGCAGAACACTGCCCCTCGAGGAACAAGTTTGGTGACCCCTGGTGTAGAGGCTTTCCTTATGTCTGTCATTTAAAATGCATTTACTTGAAATAACCTGATAGCAAAACACAATATTCATGAAATTACATTTATATTATCAGAATGAGCTTTATTGGCCAAGTATGTTTACACATACAAGGAATTTGTTGTAGTGACAGAAGCTCCACAGTGCAACAGAAAGACAGTAACAGGACAGGACACAGATAATAAAAGAATAACAACAATTAACCAAAAGGCAATGTACAAAGCAGCAAAAACAAACACAATATATAATATAGACAACTATATATGTACAGGTCAAGTATGTGCAAATTAGAAAATAAAGATAAAATTAGTGAGTGTGGTGAATGGATAGTGTATTATAATTGTGTGTTCCACATTTATTGTTGAGTGTTCATGAGATGAGATTATGTATGTCCATAAGAGCTTTCTTTCATGATCACAAAGTGCTTGTATCATATAAATTACCGAAACAGTCAGTGATTATTTATCTTAATCAAATAAGCAAATTTGTGACAACGACTATTAGTGCATATTTTTACAAAATGTCCAATGTTTCTGCTTCCTTTGAAGCACAAGATACTCTTTGGAGCATTTTCGTAATGCTGGATAACGTGGATCATGAGGTTTTATGCCTTTGAACTTGATCACAAAAGTTTAGAAAAATACAAAATTAGAAGCATTTCCAGGGGGTTGCAAGTTTCAAACCTCACTATATTTAAATGTTTTTGGATTTATGAAAGGTGAATGTGGATGGAGAAGATAACTCTAAAAGCTATGTTCCTTTGTGGCCTTGTATTGAAAAATTAGCTGTTTTGACAGCTTGTTGTAGTTCCACCAATGGAGAGATCAACAAATGGAGAAATGTCTGCACCTAGACAAGCAGTAACCTTTCATATGGAGAGATGAGGGAGCTAAGCGAGCACAACTGCCTGACAGTAATGGCTAGGCTGAGGTGAAGTTTAGATGAAGGATTGAAGGTAGTGGGCGTCAGGCCATTGGCAGTAGTATAAAAGTCAGAAATGGCGTCGTATTGGCAGGCAACAGAGGCGTAACTTGAGAGAATTCCAGAGGTTAAAGACAAGTCAAGCTGAAGCATTTTGAATGCATTCCATACAACTTCTCTCCAATGGCCTCATGGGATTGCAAATTTTCAGAAAGTAGCAGATCATCCTGGTAATCTTCACCTACTGTTTTCTGAATACTTTCTATACTTGTTGGATACATACTTAAAAGGAACACTCCACTTTTTTGAAAATAGGCTCATTTTACAACTCCCCTTGAGTTAAACAGTTGAGTTTTACCGTTTTTGAATCCATTCAGCCGATCTCTGGGTCTGGCGGTAGCACTTTTAGCTTAGTTTAGCATAGATCATTGAATCGGATTAGACCATTAGCATCTCACTCTAAAATGACCAAAGAGTTTAGATAATTTTCATATTTAAAGCTTGACTCTTCTGAAGTTACATCGTGTACTAAGACTGACGGAAAATGAAAAGTTGCGATTTTCTATGCCGATATGGCTAGGAACTAAACTCTCAATCTGGCGTAATAATCAAGGAACTTTGCTGCCATACCATGGGTGCAGCAGGCGCAATGATATTACTCAGCGCCTGAAAATAGTCCCCAGCTATATATATGCCAGGATGAGAGTATACCGTCACTATACCGTCTATTGCTCTGAGAGAGGCAGCAACAGTTCAATAAACAAAAACATCATTGGTTAATACAATAGGTTACTCAATTACCAAGCAACACTCATGAGAAAGTGTAACTATTTAACAAGGTGGTGACTTCATATATGTACAATGTGATTCATACGGAAATTATTTTTTTAGAAGAAAGCGTTAGCATGAAGGTCCACCCTGAAACTTAACCATCAGTGGGGTGCAAGCAGATTGAACAAAAATGTATAAATGAGATTGTACTAATTAATACAAATTAGCCGCAAATTTGCCAAAATGAAAATAGTTACAAATTACTATTAAAATATGTTGCAATTACCTTATTCTATATTGAACTGTTGTATAAAAGCAATGTCACAAAAAGAGAAACGAATACTTAGAAGTTATTCTAATTCCTAAAAAAGCCCTAGAAGGACGGGGTGGGAATTGATGACAGAAGTGCAATGGTTAGCATCCCTCGGGCAACTTGGGTTTCATCAGGTTTGCTTAAGGACACGGTGGCCACAAACAAAGGAAAACCAATGCCAATCAGACGTTGCCACTCAGCAGCCAAGATTTTCCTTTACGAATTATATTGAAATTCCTCAATGCACACTGATACTAATGTTATCAACACACATTAAGAGATTCAAATCGCTGCAGAGGAGGAAAAGTGATTCATATTTATTCAAGACAGTTGCTGTGTCAGAGTGCAGGAATCATTAATGCATTAGCTTGTGGTTTAGCAAATGAAAACACTGCATGTCCTTAGAATACCTGTGGCATTTTCTATTGATCTTTTCCTTCCGACGGCCTTTCCCTTTCAGTATCTCCTTCCTCTTTGCAATTATCCCTGAAATCTGTCTTGGCAGAAAGCAGTGCCTTCATATCCTCAGGTCAATGAGCCGTTTTCCACGCTGAACGGTACCCATTAAAATTAGATGTGTGAACTTTAGAGACGCAAGAAAGCATTACCTTGTCCAATGAGACAGCAGCATAGAAGACTTCACTGGCGGTAGAACAAGGAGGAAACATCAAGCAAGAGACAAGTATTAGTAGTGTGACACCTTATTATGCTTTATTATGAGCGCTGTTACATTGAACCTGACATTAATGTCCGTAAGTAAAATAGATGAAGTTCTATAGCAATCCACAGTGTGTCAGTCCAGCTCAGTCCCAAACAGCTCCTCACAGGTCATATTTATAGAGGTTAATGTGCTGTATAAGCACATTTTAGCACCCCAGTGACTGACAGCAAAAACAAACTTGAAAATCCACTACAAGCTCCATGTTTGAAGTTATTTAAATAGTTGCAGGTGACGGTCCTGAATCTGTTTTCTGCTGCATTGGAAAAAGCTATCAAGGTACAGCCTCTTTATTGTATGATCAGACAAAAGTGGCGTTGTTCTTGCTGTGGTTATTCTTCTTGCTTGAAGTTTTAACTGAAGGTTTAATTGCTGTTTTTGCAGTTGGATCAATACGCTTTTTCACAGGCAGCAGTTCTGCTCGGTCTGAGTTCTGGTAAACTCCTGTTCTCATTCTTCCTTTGCTGGTTTTCAGATCGCCAACCACCCTCTCCAAGTCTCCATTCTGACCACCAAGGTCATCACATTGAATCCCGTCCACATCAAGAGCACCTCGCACAAGGAGAGGAGCCCGCTTGCTGCCCCCTCTGACCCTGCGTGGTGGAGGTGGAGGAGCAGGGGGTAGGGCGGAGGGTGCCCTCCTGTGGGAATATTTGGAAACACTGGTCCTCTCTCTCTGACATCTTTCATTTTTCACTAGTAAGGAGAGAGAGTCAAAGGGTGAGAGGATGAAATATTAAGATATTAATTGATAGAGCAGAGTTTTTGCAGAAATGTTGATAACAAACATGAAAATATAGATTAGAAAAAGCAATGACAGGTTCAATATAGACTTGACTTATTTAACACAAATAATCTGATGCGGCAGATCTGACATCAATGATGTCAAATGTCGGCTCTTCCATGTCTTGTGACCAGACAGACAGTATTATTGATGTGTCTTTTGCAATGACATTTTATAGCCATGGCAGACAGTATGTTTTTATTGAATAACACATTTTGCCCTGTTCGGTAGACAACAATTGGAAAACAGTGCCATGTGGAGTCATATGGGCTAGTTTTATGGTGTTTTCTTTGTCAATTCTACTTATATGAATGTGATTTCACACCCATATCCTTTTGTTGCATTATTCAAAGTCATGACAATATTTAAAGTTTGCTGAGACATTGACAGAATCATCTAAACTGAATGCCACGAGGGCAATGTATGAGAGTGCTGAGGTTTTACTTTATCATACTAAAATTTCAGATTTCATCTGATTTATATGTAACTTGGTAAGATTTTAAAAAAATGAAACGTCTATATGTTCACTAAGGGTGTATTTATTTGATCAAAAATACTATAAAACAGTAATATTATAAAGTACTATTTCTATTTTAATATATTTTAAAATGTAATTTTTCCTGTGATGCAAAGCTGAATTTTCAGCAGTCATTAGTCTTCAGTGTCACATGATTCTTCAGAAAATATTCTAATATGCTTATTTGGTGCTCAAGAATCCTTTCTTATTATTATCAGTGCTCAAAACAGTTGTGCTTATGTTTATGGAAACCGTAACCAATTCTTATGATTCTTTGAGGAGTAGAAAGTTAAGAAAGAAAATTTTTAACTTTCTAAACATCTTTACTTTCACTTTTGATCACATTAATGCATTCTTGCACATTAAAAGTATCCATTTCTTACTGAATGGTACTGTACTGTAATGTCCACACTATGTAATACTTAGAGAATTCTGTTCATAAGACACTTGAAGATTATTCTTATTTTATTTTTTTTATGAAAGTGATCACTTTGGTCTCTTCCACACACCATTTTACAAAATAGACACGCTAGTGTAATCCATCTTTATACTCAAGCACATCCAACTCTAGACTTGATTAATAAGAGCAGCAGTCATGTTTTAGACATTACTGTCTTATAAAATTAAGACTGAACAATGTCTTCTACTGACAAATCGAGCTACTGAGCTATACAGGCTGTATTAATACTTGAATTTCTGTCAATTTTAATATAATGATTTTTTCATTTAAAACTTTAATTTTAATTTTGCATGTCAAACATTTATTTCATCCAACTAAATTAATTTTACATATACGCTCATGCACAAAATCAGGCTTGTTTTGGAGCTATGTTTTTTATAGGTCAATGCAGCTGATAGCTTTTATGAGACTTAAAAGCAACCCTTAATTGTTCCCCATGCTCTGCTGATTGTCGTAATCACAATTTATGGGGTACTTATGTTTCACCAATTAGAACTGGATCAAGACTGAGATGTTGGCTTCTGCTCTTCTGCACACATTAACCAGTCTCCCAGGCTAACCAGTTCAAAAACTGTCTAAAACCCTCAAATCCTTTTTTTTTTCAGCAGGATAAATACAAAACACACTTGGCTCATCATCAGGTTGCTTAGAGACATGCTATCGAATTGGACTATGAGACGTTGCAACATATGATGAGATGAGTGGCTATTACTTGTTAGCCTGATTTTAAGCTGCTAATGTCTTCTAAAAAGAGACTCCTAACCAAATGCAAAGTCATTTCCAGGCTAATAATCATCCTCTCAAGTGTGTCCACTGGTTTTCATTAGTCGCTCTCTGATACAGGTAAATTGGAAAAGCTATTGTTGCCAATACACACTGCTAAGTGTTATCGATTTGTGCTAGAGGAAAATGTTAGAGAAAAAGTGAGGCTGATGGAGACAGAACTGAGTTTGGCTATGCACATCATGGTGTATTGAATTTGAGCTGCTTTGTGTTGTTGAGTGATTAGAGTTACAGACACACTGCCTCCTTGTGGCACCAGATAAAACTACTTGACTGAACAGAAGAGGATTTCGTTTGTAAACCCTGTATCTAGTCTCCCTAGAGGTATGAGGTATTGATCATGTCTTCTTCATATTATAATTAAACTGAATATCAAACATATGCACTTCTTTTTAGTAATCTAACTATCCCAGGTCTAACCTCTAATGACAAAATGCTATTGGCCCATAACTGGCATGCTTTTAAAATGCAATAATTCAATAATCACTTATCTCCCATGGCCACTAGATGGAGCACTATCTCTTTTCAGATTATCACTTATTCAGACTCAAATTGCCCTCTTAACATCGATGTGAGTGCTGAATGTCTGATAACTTGGCCGTTTACATTTTTGCACTTTACAAGCCTCCTAAGACTTACTTTCTCACATATCAAACAATGTTATGCATGCTCATCACTACGAGTTAGAAAACAAGCTGTAACGGTTAGTATTTCTGAGGAACAATAGATGGGGGTTTTGCGTCAGCAGTGACTTGGGGGATTCACTTTCTAAATCTTCTTCATGGGAAAAAACATAGTCTTCCTGTTATTGTTAAGTTACTGAAGCAGATGTTTAAAACTTGTCGGGTGCAAAAGTCTTACCACAAACACTTGAACATGACCTGTGGATTTATTAGGTCCTTCACATGCTTCAGGACGTTGTGAGTGTTTGGTGGACATGAGCACCCAGATGGGATTCTTGGCCAACAAAAAATAGCAAATGTATCCTTGCAGTGAAATTTTACCGAGTTCAAATTAAGTAGAATGGTTTAATGTTTAATCTCCCTAAAACGTTTTCGAAATGAAACACTAGTCATTTGATCTTGAAATGCAGTCAATCATCTTGTTATTCCAAAGCACCGGCTTTTCCAAGCATTTCTAATTTTAAAAAGGAATTAGTTGAAAGCATTAGTTGGTAAATATAGGCTCTAACTAAAAGTAGCAACGCTAATAATATTTTTCAGTATTTAAAATAGTAGCTCTTCTGGTAAGAAGCTAGAGTGATCAAATGCTTCATCGCTGTTTTGTTAATGTCTCAGCTCAGCTGAGGGAATAATCAAACAGGCCCACCTTAATGCTCTCTCTCATCTTTAGCACAGGAAAGTTGATTTGTTCTAGTGAACTGGTTCGTTCTAAACCAGGGGTGTCAAACTCAATTCCTGGAGGGCCAGAGCCCTGCAGAGTTTAGATGCAACCCTACTTAAACAAACCTGATCCAACTAATCAAGTCCTTCAGGCTTAATTGAAAAGTGCATAGTATGTGTTGGAGCAGGGTTGGAACTAAACTCTGCAGGGCTCCGGCCCACCAGGAACTGAGTTTGACACCCCTGCTCTAAACGCTCTCTCTGCCGGCATGCGTCCCAGTGTGCATACTATCCATCCTGAATTCTATGCGATATTAGTAATTTTCAATACTATTTAGGGTATATCAATTACAGATAGGGTGGATAATATGCACATTGGGATGCAGGGAATCTCTCAAAGTGTTGAAAAGTCTGATTGAATCGCTCGGACGATTCATTTAAACCAGGGCTGTCCAAACTCGGTCCTGGAGGGCCCTGCAGAGTTTAGCTCCAACTTGCCTCAACACACCTGCATGGAAGTTTCTAGTATGCCTAGTAAGAGCTTGATTAGCTGCTTCAGGTGTGTTTAATTAGGATTGGATCTAAACTCTGCAGGACACCGGCCCTCCAGGACCGAGTTTGGACAGCCCTGATTTAAACGAACAATTCACAAAAAAAGATTCACCCATTCAAGTCCCGGCCTGTACTATGCTGACTATTGTGTTTTCAACTCAGTTATGTACTAGTGAGATTACCGCGAGACTGTTGAGTGAGCAAACAAAATACACCAGATTAAATCTACTAAAAATTACATTTACATATATTTTGAGATTGAATACCTATATTTTTAATAACTAAACCCATTCCCCTTTGACTGCGGTTTAACTAGTCTAGAAAATAAATTTCTTATGTCCTCATTTTCAAAACACTGGGATATTGGAAGCAATATATGTTTCTTCATAAAATGAGAAGACATGTTTTTACAATGATGAATGTCTTACTCGTAATCATCTTTAAATGCCTTATGTTGCATTCATCACAAAACTCAATTCATTTTTATTGGTCTAAAAATAGCTCCTTTTATATTAAGTTTGTATGGCAAAAAATGAGTCATCAGGACCCGTGAATACATTTTTCAGGGCAAAACAGATTTCTTCTGTCACTCAGAACATTCTTTTAATCACCTTAAACTCCATTTATTGAAGTCCAGAGTTGAACATTTGCCTGACAAACTTGTCTTACCTTTGTACTTCCCATAGCCTGACAGAACAGAACAAGCAGTCCTTGCTGACAGTAATGCAATAACAACAAACAGGATGTAAAGCAGTGCTCATATGATAACATGTGTAAAGATATTGAAATAAATAGAACAAGAGCGTCAGGAGGAGTAATCGTGAAACAATTTGGCTTCAAGGTCAAATTCCGACAGCATTTTGATTTCTGTGTATGGAAGTTTTCCCTTCTTTTGAAGCGTGAAAAAGTACCGAGGGAGACAATGCAGAATTAGGACACTTCCTCCGGTGGAGGATGCGAGAGGGAGCACTGAAGGGAAACAGAGGCTGGTTTTGTCTGAGCCCAGTACCGGCATCCAAACAACACAAAGCCTGCCTAACCAGCCATTCACTTTAACTAGGCCTCTGTGCATAGCTAATGCACTGAGAACAGCCTCCCTCAAACGGCACACAACAGACGGTGGGAGAAGTGGGGTGAAGGGAATGTGAAGGAGTTATTAAAAACGTTTCTGAGAGCAGAATGTTTCATCATGTGATCAGCTGTGCCGTTCGTGCTTCATGTCTACCTTGTATTCTTTATTTAATAACAGGAAAAAGAAGTGATAAATTGTCTTGTCTGAGAACTATTTGGGCTTCTGTCTTTCCTTAAACTCTGAAGGATGTGGTACAGTTTTTAGTCATATTATACTAAACACTGCTGTTTTTAAATGTGTGGGGTTCAGAAGATATTTTTAAAGCTTTTGAAAGAAGTTTCTTACCAAGAAGGCATGGCATTTATATAATCAACATTAGAAACACATTAATGTTGTGAAATTATACACACACACACACACATATACATATATAAACACATACGGTATATACACACATACATACATATATATATATATATATATATATATATATATACACATATATATATATATTCACAGTATTACTGTTTCTACTGTTGATTTTATAAATGCAATTTATATATATATATATATATATATATATATATATATATATATATATATATACACACACACACACACACATTCACCTGCCACTTTATTAGGTACACCTGTTCAATTGCTTGGTAACACAAATTGCTCATCAGCCAATCACATGGCAGCAACTAAATGCATTTAGGCATCTAGATGTGGTGAAGACGACTTGCTGAAGTTTAAACTGAGCATCAGAATGGGGAAGAAAGGGGATTTAAGTGACTTTGAACGTAGAATGGTTGTTGGTGCCAGACGGGCTGTCTGAGTATTTCAAAAACTGCTGATCTACTGGGATTTTCACGCACAACCATCTCTAGGGTTTACAGAGAGTGGTCCGAAAAAGAGAAAATATCCAGTGAGCGGCAGTTGTGTGGACAAAAATGCCTTGTTGATGTCAGAGTCAGAGGAGAATGGGCAGACTGGTTAGAGATGATAGAAAGGCAACAGTAACTCAAATAACCACTCGTTACAACCAAGGTATGCAGAATACCATCTCTGAACACACAACACGTCGAACCCTGAAGCAGATGGGCTACAGCAGCAGAAGACCACTCCGGGTGCCGCTCCTGTCATCTAAGAACAGGAAACGGAGGCTACAATACGCACAGGCTCACCAAAATTGGACAATAGCAGATGGTCTGATGAGTTTCAATTTCTGCTGCGACATTCAGATGGTAGGGTCAGAATTTGGAGTAAAGAACATGAAAGCATGGATCCATCCTGCCTTGTCTCAACGGTTCAGGCTGGTGGTGGTGGTGTAATGGTATGGGGGATATTTTCTTGGCACACTTTGGGCCCCTTAGTACCAATTGAACATCGTTTAAATGCCACAGCCTACCTGAGTATTGTTGCTGACCATGTCCATCTCTTTATGACTACAGTGTACCCATCTTCTGATGCTACTTCCAGCAGGATAATGCACCATGTCACAAAGCTCAAATCATCTCAGACTGGTTTCTTGAACATGACAATCAGTTCACTTTACTCAAATGGCCTCCACAGTCACCAGATATTTTAACAAAAAGCCTAGAAATTGTATTATTTATAAGTTAATTTAAAAACGGCATTATGTGCAATTAACAATTTTGCATACAATTATTTTATTTTTTTTCAGTGTTGATCATTTATTTAAAAATAAATAAATTTAAGTTTGGGTTAAGTTGTTAGGCCTAATTGGAACCTTATAATGTAAAAGGGCTCCCTATAGTTTTAAGCATAAGCTGAGGTGGATTTTTAACAGTAAGATAATTTTAAATATAATTGAATGTATTTAAAGAAAGAGCAACTTGTTCAGTAAACCACTGTTTATAAAAAAATAAAGTTTAGTTTTTCCCCCTGCTGTACTGAAATCATACCGAACCGTGATGTTAAAACCGAGGTACAGGTACATCTCAAAATAGAATTGAATATCGTGAAAAAGGTCAATATTTTTTGTCACTCATTTCAGAAAGTGAAACCCATATATTATATAGATTCATTACACATAGAGTGAAATATTTCAAGCCTTTATTTCTTGACATTTTGATGATATACATAAATGTAAATGTAAATATTCTAATATTTTGAGATACTGATTTTTGACTTTCATGAGCTGTAAGCTCTAATAATCAAAATTAAAACAAGAAACTTTTGAAATGTTTTACTTTACATGTAATGAATCTAAAATATATGAATGTTTCACTTTTTGAAATAAGTGACAAGAAAAAGTGAACTTGATCCTGAAAAAAATCTAATATGCTGCTTTGCTTGTGCTGCTAAATATTTTTGTGGCAAACTGAAATATTTTTAAAAAGACGTGTTTGATGTACAGTTCAGAAGAACACTTATTTAAAAAAAAAAACTTTTGTGATATTATAAATGCCTTGGCTGTCCATTTTGACAAATTAGTGTCTTTGATGAATAAAAGTATTAATTTGATTAAGAAAAAAAAAATCTTACTGATCATTTTCAAGAGAACGTGATGAACTTGTTTGCTTACTTAGAGTTAAGATGAAATTTCATATAAATATAACAACACCATAACATGCTAGAAAGTGTTGTGCACTAATTTCACAAGTCAAAGTGCATATGTAACCCTAAGGCCAGAAACATGCTCTCACAAGTAGCAAACAATGCTTGGCCATCACATTCCAATTGCAGAGTTCCCTTTACTGTACATCTGTACAGTAAATTATCATAGTTTAAAATTTGTTGGCATTATACATGTTTATGATCAAACTTGATTAGCAAGATTCTCTTTAAACGGTTGGTTCACCATAGTAGACTTAAAAGAGAAAACCGACTGTAGAAGCAGACAAAGGATACCGTAGCACCCCTAGTGGTAAGACTGAAGGCCATTGCACACTGATTCCGAACTTTTCGCACGTTGAAAAATAAATACGACCTCACGTTATGTCAATCACGTTTACACACTGACTCCGAAATTTTCGTCCGTCATAAAAAAATTTGGATCGGGTTAAATTTTTTCAGTTTTTCACATCCGTAGCAAGCATTTTGAGAGGTGTTTTAACAGTTCAGAGCCACCGTACAAGCGCAGTGTTGCCAATTTAGCTATTTTGTAGCTAGATTTAGCAACTTCCCCACCTCTTTTGAGACTTTTTTTCAAAAGTTTAGGGACAAATATAGCAACTTCTTGGACAAACCTTATCTAAGTTTTTATCTTGCCCACTGATCTCTATTCATCTTTATATAGATCAGTGAATTTGGCATTATGATGTCATCTAGTGACATTTCGCTACCAGTTTTAGCTACTTTCAATTGAAAGCAGTTGGCAACACTGTACAAGCGAACGCCAAAATCCAGAATGGCGATTGTTAAATTCATCCACTTTGTCTCGCAGCACAAAGCACTGTATATAAATCCTTGCACACTGAGTTCACAGAAATTAGTGGTCTTCTTTTTAATGTGTGACTCTAGTATCGCTAGCAAAACATCAAACTGAGCCACTGACATCCTAAAGTAAACTTTGAATCACCCGTGATAATCCTGCTGCTCCTTAATAAGGAGGGGGAACTCTCCGTCCTCTCTATATCTCAGGATTGGATGGACCCAATATTTCCTTTCTTTTTCTTTTTTTAAGAAGTGAAAGGACAACAAAATAATCCTCAATGTTTTAAGACTCAATTTAGTAGGCTACTGTTTAGCGATTTTTTTCACAACGGATTAATTCATATGCATCAGACTCAGTGTGCAAGGTCAAAAAGATGAATTTTTATGAATACGAAAAAAATGCATACAAAAATTTTGGACTCAGTGTGCAATGACCTTAAGAATGCAATATACACTTGTGCTGCATATGACAGTACAACAATCAATGAACTCAAACTTGCGTAGTTGGAAGTCTGTGTGTTTACGTACTTAGAGTATGTTTCAGGCCTAAGAAATAGTAGAAAACACAAACAATGAGAGTAAGGGAGAAAGATCTTTCACCCCAAACATTTATTTAACTATTTACAGGTTTGCAGAGATATCAATCCAAGTAGAGATATTGGTCGTCTACAAAAAAGACTGCTACAGAAAACTGAAAATGATTTCAGTGTCAGAAGGAATTGAATGGAGAACAATTCAACAATGTTGGCAACTCAACATAGCATTAAATCACACAGCTGTAACAGAAACTATGTACACATTTAGTATTTTATCATTTAAGAAGATTCGTAAGGGATAAATTAATCCTTTTTTTAGGATTATATTACACAATTACATATGTAACATATGATACAGTAGCTTAAAAAACATGGAAGTGATGCCATGGTGATAAACAGGAAGTGATCTGTGTAGCTACACATTGTTGAATTGTATTTTCGTAAGAAATGGAAAAATTAAAAGAAAAGAAATTAAGCTCTGAGGTCTCAATTTAAGATTGTAATATTGAAATGTGAGGTCATGAGGAGTTACTGAAGACTCTTTGTCAATATTTAGGTTTCATGGACAGGCTCATGGAAGGCACGTTACTTGTAACCAAGGAGAGGTAAGGCGAGGCCTCTGTCATACTAAAACGGATTGTGCTTGTTTCTGTTTTAATCCATTTGTGTATTCACATCATTTGAACAACTTTTTGAACAGACAAATATATTCATGCATAAACTAGGGTGCTTGTCACCTCAAACACTCCACGTTTGCAATGTAGTTTATATTTAGTGTCAAAGAATTATCACATGTTTAGTTCAGTCATTTGCGGCTCCTGTTAAGGCCATCATGTGATCAGCCAGAGGACAGAGATATGCAGAACACGAGCAAGATCACTTCAGTTCACTACTAACCTCAAATCAGTCTGACTGGCTACAATAACTCTATTGTTTCTCTCAGTGGAAAACAAAAGGTTAATGATTGTCAAAATTGTGTGTGGCTAGTCATTATAAAATACTTTCAGGGGAACTGCCAAATGCATTGTAGGTAGAAGTCTCTTTTTCGATTCTTCATTAAAGTGCTTAAAGGGTGTCAAAATGTACATGGGAAGGAGGTGGTTTTGCCAGGGTTTGGCACAGGGCTTACGATGAGGAACACAGCAAATCCACAGCACTCTGAAATCACACACAGATTTTCAGGAGGGACCAGAGAGAGATGAGGATAACTCATGCGAGCGTAGTTTGTTCACACAGGAGAGGTACCTGATCGAGCCCAGCTGTCCTGGTAAGTGTCCTCCCTCAGGAGGTGCAGTCGGTCTGGGGAGGGAGGGAGAGGCATGGGGGACTGGTGAAGGAGAGAGCTGTTAGGGCTTGTGATGTCGCCTTCAGCGACATATGTCAGGTCCGTGCCGCTCTCCTCTTCCTCCAGTGCCTGCACCCCTCCGTCGCTCCTCCAGTCTGTGATCCCGGACGAGCCCCCTTTTTGCGAGTGTGGGATTGGGGATAGTAAGGAACTAAACGGTGGTGGATTTCGGCCTGCTGTGTTTCTGAGCGCGCTATTGGGAGGCATCAGGGCACGTCTAGGCGCTGTGCCTTCCAGTGCTGAATCTAAGCTCTGCGATTGGTGGCTGGCACTGAGCGCAGAGCCGTTCTCCTTGGATCGGGGCCGGGTCTTGTGGGAGACAGGAGTGGAGCTGAGGTTGTTGCCGTCTGCTTCCGTGTCGAGGCGCAGGAAGTCAGGTAGGACGAGGTCGGATTTGTTCAGCAAACCCCGCTGGTCGTCAGCTCTGTTGCTCTGTGCTTTGGATATGAGCTCGAAGAATTCTGGTTGAACAACAGGCACAATTTTAAACCGTTTTATTTGTTGGAATGTAAAAAGCACATTTGATAAGTTGGATAGAAAACATTCTCGCAAGACATCAGCAACAGATTAACAGATAACTGCGGCTGCCAGTTCAAAGTGTGCTTGTGTTAGCATTAGCTACGTCAGCCAGTGTTGCTACAGAGACTGTTAGCATAAGATATAGCCAAGAACAACTAGCGCTTAACTAGGAGAAAGAAAGAAAGAAGGAGAGATTATTCAAGAAAGTGAAAGGGAATTGTTTTTGCTTTTTTTTTACCTTCAGCTTCATCTATATTAAGTTTTTTCTGTTTGCGCTTTTCCACTTGGGCCCTGGTTTTCACAGCCGAAGCGTTCCCTGCCGCTTTGTCCTCCCCCTGGGTAGCGACAATGAGAATGGGGCACATTAAGGGTGCGTGGATGAGAAGCACCTCTTCTACACGACTTTCTCTGGGGCGCAGGGCTAAAACTACAGGGGCCTCATGGGGCAATGGGTGGGCCTCTAGTCACTATCACTAAAACTAGTGTACATAGTCATTCTACTTGTGCAGTCAATCTCCATTTAGCACAGCATGTCACTGCAGAAAAACCACCACCAGCACAGCATGCCACCACAACACCCAACATCAATGAACATCCACGCTTCACTTTCTTGTTTTTCCACAATTTCTCTCAACATATCACACAGCTATCAGTAGCTATAAAGACGAGAGAATCTGTACAAGGGATGAACCCTTGAACCCAAGGAACTCTTGGCGGACAGAGTCTGCTATCCCCTCACAATGTTGTGGTTTGTTGATGGAAAGGAAGTGGTAAAGAGTTGGGGTTGCTGTGATCCGAGAAGTAGGATTAGATCATCCACAGGCCCAGAAATGCACAGATACACACAGCCTTCAGACCGGAGAAAAGAATAGGAGAGCCAGCCATGCACAGACACCCCACACACAGGCCAAAAAACACAAAGAAAGAAGAGAGAAGGAGATGAAAATGTACAATCTTTGAGATCGAGGTCTTACTGTGGTAGACTGGCTTCGTGTAGACAGAGGTGGACCGTGACTTTTGGATGAGACCAGCTTTTGTTTGTCTGTTTAGAGAGGGAGAGAGTTAACTCATTCTGTTCAAGTTTAAGAGTGAGTAACTATGTAAAAGTCAAGGCATTCATAACCCATTTTACTTTCAGAATACAAAGTGTACCTTTGATGTGTAAGCTAACATACTAAAGCTGTAAGACACAGTCTGCTCCAGGTGTGTGTTCACGGTGTGTGTGTGTGTGTGTGTTTGTTCACTTCTCACTGCTGTGTGTGTGCACTTGGATGGGTTAAATGCAGAGCACAAATTCCAAGTATGGAAAACCATACTTGGCCACACGTCACTTCATTTCCTTTTCTTCATTTGAACTTCATTTTAATTTTTACTATAGTGTGTGATTCGATATTACATTTAAAAACAAAACATTGTAAATGTACACAATTGCACCTTCATCATTACAAATGTGTAATTACATATATACAAATACAAGATTTAAGTGTTAATGCATGTTTTAGTTTACCATAAATGCTTGTACTGTATTTGCAGTTAACGTGCATTTAAGTGCCTAAAACACTGCTCTTGGCCTTCTTGGCACGGTGGGTGAAATCAAAGAATCAGATTGGATGATGTCAATGCTGTCTGTCCTGTATGTGTGTGTGTGTGCAACTTGCCTTTTCCTGGAACGTGGTCTCCTGCTTCCAGAACCACCCTTAGTCCATCTAGATTAGATATAGGAAGCCCAAGATCCAGCGGCTCTTTCTCTCCACTCTACCCACAAAAAAACAACATATCTAATTAATAACCATTTCATAAAAATCACAAAATGCATATATTTTATGGTACAATAGCCCATATTCCTCTATCTCTATATAGCAATGTGCAACAAAATCAAACCAGCTAAACAGGCAAGATGATGGAAACATACTTTATGTGAAACCTGATAACCCAACATGGTTCATAACCCACAAACACATCATCATATTTTTAGTGAGAATTCTTAAATACAATAATGTGAATAAAACATATTCTAAGATACATGCCAATATATATAATGAACTAGATGATCCAAGATATTAGATACTACATTATCCATACGCAAATCCTCTCTCTTTTTAAAAAAAAAACTATGCATGCTTGACTCACTATCCTGGCCACCAGGTCTCCTAAGTTCAGGCCATATTTGGCCACCACTGGCCTCAGCACTTCTGTAACTGGCTTAGTGGGTTTTGCTTTTAGCCCAACAGAACGGTTTATGGGCACCAGATCCAGTCTATAAGGGAGAGATGAAGAAAGAGAGAGAAGTTAAATAAGCTTTACAAAACTGAATCCTGATTACTTTGATAATGAATGACTTCAGTTAGGTTTAAAAAAGTTAAAAGAAAAAGATGAATACATAAAGACTGACAAAAATGATAGATGAATGTATGGATAGACAGTGATAAAAACAGATAAACTGGTGTGTACCGGAATAGCGTACGTTTCTCCAGCCGAAGATCTCTGGAGCACAGTGTCATGCAGTCCTGGTCCAACACTAAAGGCTTTTACACAAGGACAGTACATGCTATTATAGTCCATTACAGCAGTGCAGTATCAAATGATACAGATCCACACACAACACACGTAAATGCAGCACTCAGCACAAATACACACACACTGAAACCACTTTGTATCCTTTCAAGGTGGACAAGACTAAATTAAAAGCAAAAGTGAAGGTACCTTTATTGCTGGTTATTATTATAGTGTACAGTATCTGAACTGCACTATGATAGGCATGTTACCTTTTCTCCTCCTACTAGGAACAAATCCACAGCGGCCAGATTAATGCCGAGCTTCTCACACAAGCCTAAGAGGACCTCTCTGATGGAGACGCCAGGCCTGATGGGTACTGAGCAGCATGAGCCATCTGGAAGGTTAATGTTACAGTGACGCACGGCACGCTCAGACAATGCCATGGAGTTCCGCGACGTCTCACCCTATAAGACAGATAATTATAAAATAATGAACAATGCAAATAAATTAAATAACCACAAAGAAATGTAATTGAGTTATGTTAAATTGGAGATAAATTTCTTAGATAAAAAAATAATAACTACATTATATAACATCATGTAACACTTTAGTATATGGACCAATTCTCACTATTAAGTAATTACTTATTAGCATGCCTATCAATAACATATTGGCTGTTTATTAGTAGGTATAAAGCACATTTTCTGCATGAACATATTCTACATCCCTAATCCTATCCAATATCTAAACTTAACAACTACCTTACTAACTATTAATAAGCAGCAAACTAGGAGTTTATTGAGGCAAAAGTCATAGTTAATGGTTTGTTAATAGTGAGAATTAAACCTTAAAATAAAGTGTGACCAATACGATACATAATATTTGGTAAGACAAAATCCTAATAATCCTAGACAGATCGACATCAGGCTTGAGTCAGATGGTTTTGACCCACCTCGTTTTTTCCAGAACCAGATGTGGCAAGTTCCAAACTTGCACCAGACGACAAAGAGCCCTGTGATTCTCTCCGTCCATTACTACCTGTAAAGCCTGTGGTGAAAGACAAACACCATTTGTAACTGAAAAATTGGAAAATGCAGGGAATTGGAGAAACTGGAGGAAATATTCAAGGATTTGAGAAGCACAGAAACAAAAATGCAGACATGAAAAGTATGAAAAGAGTTCATGAGCATTATAAGTGCACAATCAATGTAAACAAAATAAGGTCAGTATCAGTACAGAATCAGCACTGATGTTCCCCACTCACTGTAGTCTCCGAGTTCCTTCTTCTTTGATCCTTTTCCAAAACTTCTGTTTCTGGACCAGGAGAAGAAAATGCTTTTCTTTTTATCGCCACGTTCATCTCTGCTGTCTTCATTCAGTGATCTTCCCGATTTACTCTTCTTGTCATCCTGGACCTTCAAAAAATCTTAGATTATTTTCCATACTCTAAAACAAAGGAATTACACAAAGATCCAAGGCAGAGACAATAAAAAACTCTCTTGTGGAGCCATTGATATGCAGAGTAAAAATGAGACGCATAGCTGGTCAGGAATTTACTGCGTTTAATTAGATCTGACTGGAAGGCACGGTGGGATGTTAACTGAGATTGTGTGATAACTATGCTAAGACTTGACTATGTAAACAAGAATAGAATGCTGACAATACCTCAACCTCACACCTCAAAAGCAACAAGATAATTGCATTTAAATACTTTTGAGTGTGAAACTATTCCCAGGTCCCAAATACCTTTAAAGGACAGTAAAAGTGAGACATTTTAGCCAAATGATTTGAAATCTTTGGTACAACATCCAAATAAATTTAATAAATACCATCTACAAACATTATTACATTCTGCAATGCTGGACAGGTCATCAATTCATAATTCATAAATGCTCATACATAATCACAAATGAATGTATATAAAGTACTGAAGGTGTTAGTAAACCTTTCACTGAGAGATAATTGGGGATATCGTCCTTTGAAGTGCTTCACAGATCATTTGATTTTGTGATTACATTTCAAAGGAAGTCAATGTGTCAGCTGCAAATAGACCGTCATTTTTCTAATGAAGGGCGTAGGACATAAAGTAAACACAATTGTGTGTGTTACCTTTTTAGGTGTAGAGAGGTTGGAGCGGTCAGAGCTTGTGCTATGTTTGGACGTCGGGCTACTGGGGACCTGGTAGGGGTCTGGAAGAGGACGTCCCTCCACCTCTGCAAGCATACATTCTTGATACAGGTAGGACTTTAGGAAGCGTGTGTAACTGTCAAACTTCATCAGGTTAAAGATCTATGGAGGGAATAAAGAAGAGTGTCTCTATTAAACCAGCTGCTTACAAGACTGGCATAAATCTTGATACCGGTCCAGCGCAGCCATATTTTTATGTTTTTTAACTAACATAGCTTTTTTTGTCTTGCTGGTAAAGCAGCTTAAACAAAACCGCTGGGGGCACCAGCATTTCACGCTGGGACCAGCATCCTTAACAACAACATATGCTGATAACCACCAATGTGGGTCTTATCAGCTGGGATAACATACACTTCCGTTCAAGTTGAAAGGAGGTCAGTCTTTTTTTCTTTTTTTTTGAAAGAAACAAATACTTTTATTCAGGAAGGGTGTATTGAGTCATCTAAAGTGACAGTAAAATCATATACATCGTTACAAAATATTTATTTTAGTTAAACTTCCCATTCATTAAAAAGGTTCTCAACTAACTTCTGTTTTCATGGTTCAGCATGGTTCAAAAATGCCATCAGTTCGTAGCAGTGAATGAAGAGGTATCATATCGATCACACGTTCAGTATGGAGTACCTCAAGGCTCAGTACTAGGGCTGTTACTTTTCACGCTTTACATGTTACCCTTGGGAGATATTATCAGGAGACATGGTGTTAGCTTTCATTGTTATGCTGATGATACTCAGCTCTATATTTATTCGCAGCCAAGTGAAACACACCAAATTGAGAAACTAACGGAATGCATAGTCGATATAAAAAACTGGATGACAAGTAACTTCTTACTGCTAAATTCTGAAAAAATTATCAGACCTAAAAACCCCACATGTAATAACCTAGAACACTATCTAACACTTGACGGCTGCTCTGTCAATTATTCTTCATCAGTTAGGAACCTAGGTGTGCTGTTTGATAACAATCTTTCATTTGAAAGCCATGTTTCTAGCATCTGTGAAACTGCGTTTTTCCATCTCAAAAACATATCTAAATTGCGACCTATGCTCTCAACGTCAAATGCAGAAATACTAATTCATGCGTTTATGACCTCAAGGTTAGACTATTGTAATGCTTTATTGGGTGGTTGTTCTGCACGCTTGATCAACAAATTACAGCTGGTCCAAAATGCAGCAGCTAGAGTCCTTACCAGAACGAGGAAGTACGACCATATTAGCCCGGTTCTGTCAACACTGCATTGGCTCCCTATCAAACATCATATAGATTTTAAAATCTTGTTAATTTATAAAGCCCTGAATGGCTTAGCTCCTCAGTACTTGAGCGAGCTCTTATCACATTATAGTCCTCCACGTCTGCTGCGTTCTCAAACCTCTGGCCATTTGATAATACCTAATAATAATCTACCTAATACTTTTCGGGAGGCAGACACACTCTGTCAGTTTAAATCTAGATTAAAGACACATTTCTTTAACCTGGATTACACATAACACACTAATATACTTCTATTATTCAAATCCGTTAAAGGATTGTTAGGCTGCATTAATTAGATCAACCGGAACCGGAGACACTCCCCATAACACATGATGTACTCGTTACATCATAAGAAGAATGGCATCTATGCTAATATTTGTTTGTTTCTATTCTGTTTCTCAGTCCGTGTCCGGATCAGATGGTGGATTGGCGCCGGGAGATGATGTATGTGGCCCTGATCGTCGGCAGAGGCCGGACACCTGGATGAGCCCCGGGGACATATCCCCAGTGAAGACCTCAACTTAAAATACAATAAAACTTAAAATAAAACAAATAACTAAAAATATAATAAAATACCAAACTACATAATACTATTATTGTTAGAAATTGCAACAATATAAAAATAGAAACATAATACATTTATACATTTAAAATTGTATTTAAAACAATAAGTAAACAATAATATCCTGACCAGAGGAGAACTGGCCCCCCAACTGAGCCTGGATTCTCCCAAGGTTTTTTTTCTCTCCATTCTGTCACAGACGGAGTTTTGGTTCCTTGCCGCTGTTGCCTCTGGCTTGCTCAGTTGGGGACACTTAATTTCTAGCGATTATCGTCAATTTGATTTCACAGATACTATTTAAACTAAACTGAGGTAGACGATGACATCTCTGAATTCAATAATGAAATGCCTTTAACTGAACATTTAATGTTTAATCTTATTATTATACATTACTGACACTCTATCCTCCAATTTGATACTGTTAAGTGCTTTGACACAATCTGTATTGTTAAAAGCGCTATATAAATTAAGGTGACTTGACTTCTGTTTTCAACATTAATAATAATAATAAATGTTACTTAAGAACTGAATCAGCAATATAAGAATGATTTCTGAAGGATCATGTGACTGGAGTAATGGCTACTGAAAATTAAACTTTGCCATCACAGGAATAAATTACATTTTACAATATATTAAAATAGAATTTACTGTATTATTGATCAAAGAAATGCAGCCTAGTTCATCATAAGAGACTTATTTAAAAAATATTAAAACATCTTTCTGAACATAATGTAACCTGTAATCTGCACCGTTTTTATGGCACCAAATTAAGTTTTTAAATGATAGAAATCCAGAAAGATGGGGTTAGGGAAAAAAGGACAGATTTTCATTACACCACTGAACAGCTACAGTATCTGTCATTGTAAAATGTAGCCAACATAATGTTTATGCGAGTTTGTGATTTACAGAGATCCTGGATAAAGAGGTGACAGCCAGACAGGAGCCTCTAAATGCGGCAACGTGATTCTCCGCCTTAAAAGACACTTTATAAGAGCACATTCCCTGCTGCTACATGCACAAAGGTTGCCCGCAGGTTTCCCCATGGTTATCATGGGGTTGGAGTCTACAGGACACTACATTCATGATCTTATGACCTCACAGAGCTGAATTCAAAATACTTTATTATTTCAAGTCTTGCCTACAGCCCTCAAAGATGGTGTTGTGATGGTAACGCCTTATTGCAGTGGAGGATACACAGTCATTTTAAAAACAGCAATTGTTTGGGAGAACACAGATCAGTTTTTAATATTGTATGTTGTCATAAAAATTCAATAACTGAAACCATTTGATTATTTTATTTTAATTGGTCTAGGAAAGTAGAACCACATAAAAAGACATGTTAAGGCATGTAAAGAAACTTTCCAACATTTAAAAATCTCTAGGATGGGCCTGACACCGACGCAGCCTGAGGTGCATTTGGAAATTTTTAGGCTCTGTTAATTCTGTGCTAAAGCTTTTTTATTCAGTAATACAGTGCAGCAGCCCCACTTCCTGTCTTACCTGTAGCTGTTGCTCTTTAAACATGTCTGGCCTTGGAGCGTTGAGGATGTCGTCAGCCAGCTGAGCCTGACTATCAATGTTGACGGGTGTGGTGGCTTTACTCGACAGGAAGCTGTTGTAGATCTCTCTGGCCCTCTGAGACAGCTGGGGGCCAAAAGTTAAGACAAGGTCACAATCAAACGGAAAAACGTTTATTTCATCCTGTCCATGCAAAGGGTGTATTTACTACACTAAATGGACTGCTATGGACAAAAAAAGATCTAATAAACAGCCTACAAAAATTCACGGCGTATGTTTTGTGATCAAGTGCCCAAGAAAAATAAATAAATTAATATATTAATTAATTAATAAATTAAACTTTAAAAATACAACGGGTAAATATGTGGACTTTATACCTGTTTCTTGTCTGTTTCAGGAACATGACTGAAATATTCACATGCTTGCCAAAATAAAATATTCTCCTCACTGAACTCCTTCTTCAGAAACTCCTGCAGGATGAAGAGAAAAATAAATAAATTAAACATTATTGATTATTCTATTGATAATTCCTTTACACATGTGTTATTTTTCACCTTTCAACTAGAAAATTAAACTACTCGCTCACTGGCTGAACTAAATTCTCTAGGCATTCTTTGCTTTACAGATAGCAAAATCCTTTCCAAACACTTCTTGGTGGTTTTGTTTGAGACCTAGAATTCATTGAGCTCCTCATGCAACCTTGCTGAGAAAGCCTTCACAACTTATGCAAGTTCTGAAAAGAACTTCTTCACATTGTAAATTAAAGTGCATAAAGCTTGACTTGTACTCTCAGCCAATATCCATCAAGGATTCTGTAACAGTGCGGCTGCTGTGCAAAAGGATGACTTGGACTGATCCAACGTACCGAGAAATATCGGACACCGACGGGATCCTGTAGCAGCCGCTCGAAGCAGACGGCCCATGATGCAACGCGCCGTTCAGTGTGGCGTCTATGGCATTGCACGCTAGGGAGGCTGGCATTGCTGTTCAGACTGTTATCACTGCCGCAGCCTTTCAGGTCCACACTGTTCAGCTCTAAACACACACAATGAGATAACAAGGTTACGATTATTCACACCAAGCAGGGTGTCACAATTATTTTTGTTAAAGTAGACATTTATAGTAACAAATCACGAAATGCCCAATGGGATCTGAATTATGTCATTCTGATGCCTGAATGAGGAAGGTGTTCTAAATTAAAACCATACTCTTAGAAACAGACCCGCATTTGAAAATAAACAACAAAAACGACAAAGCTAAAGCAACAGAAGATACTCAAATTCATTGGCAAATTCAAGATGTTTCGCTACTTATTAAAATGCCGTTATCAGTCTTTAACCTGATTTCTTAAACTTTCTGATACTTCTTTTGCTGCTGCGGCAGCGGCTGTTAGATGCTCTCTGTTTAGTTTCTGGGTGATTCTGATTGGTTAGTGAGTTCTTGTAATCAAATACTATCAATTAAAGTTACAAAGCAAATCCTTCTTTAAAGGCACAGTTCACCCAAAAATTAAAATAGTCATTATTTACTCGCCCACATGTTGTTCCAAATTCATATGCTGTTATTTTATCTGTGGAACACAAGATTATTTGAAAAATATAACTGTTCATAGTAAACAGGAGCTGTGAAGCTGCATAAAGGACAAAAAAGTAACTAAAACAGGTTCATATCACTATACTCCATGTTACAATGCACTGTTGTAAGGCAAAATCAACATAACAAATGTGTGTGTGTTCCTTAAAGAAATTCTCGAAACCCTAAAAGGCTATGCAAGCCATAAACAGTTTTAGCATAGCTGAATATAAAACGTACACTAAAAAGCAGCACTCAGAAAGCACCTCTGAAAGAACCTCGGCAGACTGTGGGTCACTATCAGCACAAGCTCTTACCTGGGTAAAGCTGGTACGAGCCTGTGTGATGCCACTTCACCAGGTATTTCATGCCAATTGGACGCCAGGCTTTGACATCCATCACCCCACATTACAAACACACACTGCCACGGAGCAGAGAGTGAACAGCCATCAAACTATCTATAGAGCTAACGTACATGCTGGCTGCAATCATCATAAGCAACTACAAACTAACTAAAAACACATAGACATCGATGGGACTACATGCATGTATAGAGGTAAACAGATAGAGTGGCCCGTGCACAAAGCTCTGAACGGGTAGATGATAAATTATTGAAAGTAGAGAGGGGAGGGAAACTTAGCCGGTAGAGGTAACAAGAACCTGCAATATTAATGCTGGACCAGCACAGACACCCAGAAGCACCATAACCCAAGACAAACTGCACACACAAACAGATGGGATAATTTAATTTTGACTGCGCTGCATAAAAGCACACTGGTCCTGTTGCAATACGGGTAATATGACAAAATAAGAGTAAACATGATGAAAATGCATACATCCTAATTATTAAAAAAAAAAAGTGTATATATATATATATATATATATATATATATATATATATATATATATATATATATATATATATATATATATATATATATATATATATAGAGAGAGAGAGAGAGAGAGAGAGAGAGAGAGAGAGAGAGAGAGAGAGAGAGAGAGAGAGAGAGAGAGAGAGAGAGAGAGAGAGAGAGAGACCCTCTAACACTTGCACTCTCTATTCTATTTCTATTCTAACTACTTGTTTTTCTTTTTTACTTAACACAAATGACCCTGTAACACTAGTTCTCCTTTCTTTTTCTATTCTTTTGACATGTTTTCTTTTTATTTATTTATAAAGATTGAGCCTCTAACACTAGCGTTCTCGGTAACACTTTAGAATAGGGAACACTTATTCACTATTAACTACGACTTTTCCCTTAATAAATTCCTAATTTGCTGCTTATTAATAGTTAGTAAGTTTGTTGTTAAGTTTAGGTATTTGGTAGGATTAGGGATGTAGAATAAGGCCATGTGGAATACGGCATTAATATGTGCCCTATATGAGCCCAAACCCTAACCCTAATATGTAACCTAACTCTAACCCTAACCCTACAACTAATAAATGGCTAATATTCTAGTTATATACATGCTAATAAGCAACTAGTTAAGAGACCATAAAATAAAGTGTTACCACGCTCGCTATTCTTTTTCTATTCTATCTACTTGTTTCCTTTTTATTAATTATAAAATTAATAATAATATTAAAAATAGAATATATTTTTGGGGGAGTCACACCACATTACTTTTCACAACATGGCGTACCCTTGTCTTGTGATAAAAAGGTCAAATTATACGATAATTTAAGAGACTTACTGACCTTGACACATAGTCATGAGGGTCTGAATAGGTCCTCTGATTTAATTTCCTGCATGATCGTTGGCCACACCATATGATTTTGATCAGACAGACTTTTTTTTTTTTTTTAACTATTAATGTATGCAGTAATGCGGGTTTTTTATCTAATATTAAGATGACTTGATATTTGCTTAATTTTTACTTAATATTTGCCATAACTAAGGTTTTCTTTTCAAGAATTTCATATTTAATTCATTTTGATATCACCCTGACATTTTTTACTTAATGCTCCCCAAAAAAAATATTTAAATGAATTTCAATTCAGAAATGAAAAACAAGTTCATCATAGAGGAGGTGCATTAAAGTCATTGTATTTATGATTTTCATTTCGAATAAATGTACAGCTCTGGGCATAAAAAATAAGCATTATGCACTGATCCCTAGACACAGATGTCCTGTAAACATTTACATTTATGCATTTAGCAGACGCTTTTATCCAAAGTGACTTACATTGCATTCAAGTTACAGTTTTTACATTTTATCAGCTCTTGCTTTCCCTGGGAATCGAACCCATGACCTTGGCGTTGCTAGCGCCATGCTCTACTATTTGAGCTACAGGAAAGCCTGCCAAACGAACTAGTCTTACACAAGGAGAGGTCCAGACTGTAAAACTCACGCCAAGGCGTCTACAAGAACACAGCTCAAGTCTAAATCCAGCAGAATAATGAAGAAAATAAAAGGTTGCGGAGATTTGCACTTTGATCTATGGGTGTTACTGATGTTACAAGTGGTCCTTAACTCACTCTCTCTGCTTTCACAGGCAGATTTACGACATCCTGCCATGCCGTTAATTGATCCTGGAACAGTTTCTAGGGGATAAAACTGGCCCCGGCATCTGAACACTGATCCAGCTGGGCTGATCTCAATTCAGATCCTCTCATGGTCGTTGTGTTTGAAGGGCAACTTAATGAGACCACAAACTATTGTGTGCCCATTCGCAAACACACACATTAAAAACAATACTACAGGATCGTAAAAGAAACAGCCCGCTGAATAAGTTGGTAACACTTTATTTCAATAGTCCACCTTAAACATCCTACTAACAACAAGCATCTACATGTCAAGCACCAGTCACTAGAGGTTTAGTGGAAGTATCTGCGTATACTTAATTTTGATGGTCCCTCAACAGACATTTTACTGACTATAAGTGTGCGAATACGTCAAATGATTCTACTAACCCAAACCTAATAGTCTACTAATACTCTAATGAGAGTTAGTTGACATGTAGCTGCAAATGAATGATAGTTAGTTGATATGTAGTTGCAAAGTTACTTATAGATAGCAGAATGTCCAAAGTGGACTATCGAAATAAAGTTTAAGCATAGGTTCCTCACAGTTTTGCATGCATACATTTGTCCCTTCATGCCTTTTGTTATGCATAAGGCTGAAAGATCTATGGCTCTGACTGACAACATTAAGCAAACATTCACAGAAACCCTGGCACATTCACACATGTTAATTGAGGCATTGAGGGGGAGAGAGGGGGTAGTTAGGGCTTGTCCACTCCTAGTGCAGTTGGATTTGAAATAGAGAGATTTAGGTCAAAACAGTAACTCACTCTGACCTGATGAATCAGACAACATATTACTTTCTGTACAATCACTGGTGCTGTTCCTTGTCAATAGTTTTGTATAAAAAGTGATCACAAATAATGTTGAAACTGACCTCAAAAAGAACCAAATCGCAATGTTTACTCTCACAAAATGAGCTGGAGACTTTAAAATGCTAGTCTATATTCTTCCAACAAGCACCTATAGAGCAAAAACTGCTGTGTAAGAGCTGAATTTGGAGGGATGGATAGAGGGAACAAAAAGCCGATCTTATCAAGAGATCAGGCAAATAAAAGACAGCCAAAATGGTGTTTGCTTTCTCCTTAAATTAGGTAGAGCTCTATCCATTTCAGATCTACATATATAAACTACATTAACATTAAAAACCCAGGACAGAAAACAACACTGAGGCTGATACAAGATATCAGAAATGACACTTGAGTGAAAATGGAGAAGAATAGGAAAAGAACACAAAAAGGTGAAAGTAATGTATATACAAGGAATGTAGAAGTAATTAGATCCGCATGGAGTACAATAGAAGTAAAAAAGAATGAAACTGTGATAGAAAAAACATCTGAGTGGAACAGAAATACGACAAAGGAAAAAACAGACATTTGAACAAAAGGTTCAGATTTGATTTGAGGTTTTAATATCGAAACATTGATTAATTACTCACCACCATCGGAGACAGCCGCAGACTGTAAGAGAACACAGAAAGACATGTGTGAGTGACTCTCTTCACCAACACAAACGCACACTGAAGTCTGCAGCATAGCAGGGTACTCTGGTGGCATGATACACACACACCAGCTCTTCCTGTTTTACTGGTACAGTCTTTCACACACAGACCTCCTCACTCACTCACAGACAATGAGATGCATCAGGTACATTCCAGCAATCTTGATATTACTGACCCCGCCCACTGTGACACATTAGTCCCGCCCAATTTTTTATTTGCCTGAGCATGTCATTCAGTGGTTTAGTAAGGGATTAAGAAAGAGACTGAAACCTTTTTATCCCAAATGACAAATATTGAGTCATAGAGATTGTACATAATGAAAAAAAGATAGTCTTGATAGTGACGATCCATTTATTGCAGGGTCAAATGATGCACGCTACAGTCATAACAGTGGTATTCAGGTGAGTGGATGTGTAAAGTGTTTGTATGGGATGGGTGCCAAATGAGTGGTTTCCTTTAAATGTGGGCTCAAAGGTCAGTAAGTGATGAAATTCCCAGGGTGTGAGCTTACATAGCGTAGTTTTTCTACAAATAGCACTTTTACACAGAAAAGACTGAGAACAAATATAACTTCTTTTTAGTATACATCATCGTCCAAAAGGTTTGGGTCAAGAAATTCACATTTTTATTCAGAAAGGACGCTTTCTAATTAATCAAAAGGGACAGTAAAGACATTTAGAATGTTTCAAAAGATTTCTATTTTAAAAATCAGAGAACCTCTTCAAAAACAACCTCAAACTTTTGTATGCTAGTGTATATATATATATATATATATATATATATTTAAATAAATTATTTGTTATTAATATAGAAAAAATATATTGTACCCCATGTATTGAACTCTCTTAGATGGAATCCATTTAAAAATAATAATAAAAATCATTACAATGAATCAGTGAATGTTTTTGCACATTTTCTATGAAAATGGTGAAAGAAAATCTGGAGAATAATGATGAATTTAGGTAAATAAGGCTAAGAATTCTACACAGTTATCGATAGCTGAAAACATAAAACTGACATAAACATAAAACTGACTGAAATGTAACATTTATTCAA
This sequence comes from Barbus barbus, assembly GCF_936440315.1. NCBI lineage: Eukaryota > Metazoa > Chordata > Actinopteri > Cypriniformes > Cyprinidae > Barbus > Barbus barbus. Next base: position 9,639,333 of record NC_136736.1, on the reverse strand, counting down.
ACAATATTGATTTAAAACACTGGGCCTTGACAAATAAAACCCAATTGGCTGGGAATTAACAATATTAAAATCAGAAATTGTTTTTGTTCACAAAAATGACCTTATGTATATCAAATGAAATGCTCTATTCTTGCAACAAGAATTTTGATTCAATACAGGCCTAGAAATGGTTATTACAAGCAATTAAAAAGACAGTTAAAGGAGGAGTCTGATCATTCACAATCCAGAAACAGTCATGGGGGAAATAAATAAAAATAACCACATGTTTGGCTGGCAGCTGGTACCAGCATGGATAACCAGAAAGACGGATGGAGGTTCCATTGAACAATCTATACAAACAAACATACTGGAACTACAGCAAGTTCTTTCCCAACATGACCTTGTATTTAAGCCCTAACTGACCCTGATTTTATTCAATACTGCATTTGGAAAACTGAAAAAGTTCCCAGAGAATGTGGAGCACACAGTATAATAATAATTTGGCTCTGACTCTGTCCTTGGTCAACATGTTTGAGATGATATCAGCCTATAACTTCATTATATTGGTCCAGTAACATCAGGGACACACTCTACACTATCCTACATCAACTATATTACCAATCACTGATGACTGTGAGGTGTAAATCATTGACTGCTGAGGCTTGCTGAAGGGTAGTAGATAACTTTACTATATAAACACAATTGTGTTAAAAGTTTGTATAGCTTCACACTATACGGTTTATCATATAACCTTATTTTACATTTATATCAATCCATGATCCATCTCTCACATTAAAGTCCTTTATACCTCGTTCAGTTATTTAAATTCCTTGTAAAACTAAGCGAGCCTGTTAATGGTTGTTATTTTTAGCATGTTGACAAGGACTACATGAGCCATTACATTTGCATGAGTCAAATTTTAAAAGTAAAAGTAAAAAAAGTGAAACCCAATTTTTATGCAAATTTAAATAACACAAAGCCACTAACCAAACAGTTAATTTATACGTGATATTTTTTTCCTCCTAATTAAAAAAGTATTATAACTAGGACCAATGGTGGTATTTCTGATTTTGTTATACCTTCCTTCAACTTGAAAATTTGTCAGTGATGTTACAGTCAGTGATGCGTCTGGTTCCCATTATCTCTAAATAGGAGAAACACCACTGACAAATTTAGTGTGACCTTGAATGAAATGAGAAAGAAGAAGAATAAAGAATAAATCAAACAGTCAGTTTCACACTGAATTGAAACATTTAATTTTTGAAAAATATCAGATTAGAAAGCCACAGCAACTACAGAAAAGGCAACTTTGGGAAAGAGCTACTTCTATTCTAACCTGTTAAGACTATGTACACATTCATTATCTAGAAACACCATATGAAACCAAAAAGTAGGCTATAAGTCTAGCACTTGGAAGACTATGAGTGCAGATGGAGTCAAAGCGATGCTGAACGTCCAAGATATTGATCATTCTTCAAAACCCTTCTGAATGAAATATCTTGAAGTCATTATATGACTCACAGAGAAAGCAAAGCGCTTAGACATACTCCTCTCTCATCGTCTTGCCCCTTCTAACCCCTTCTGTTTCCCTCCTTCCTCTTCTCATTCCAGTGGGTTCCCTGCATTTTTTGGCAGTGGAGCTGCTTGTAACCACATATTGAAATATAAGTGGCCTTTTCCAAGCCCCCAGATTCCAACCCTCACATTCCTGACTCTTTCTACCCCGAATCTCTTTCTGTCGTCTTAATGTAACATAGAAGACTGTGGCACACAGAAGCTGCTTTATAGGTAACAGGATCGATGGCACTCTTTGTGTACTATTGATGAGGTTGATCTGAAACAAAAATCTGTTTTTGTAAGATTAAAATGTGTTTATCACCTGGAGCTGATGTAGTTTTTTCTGTGACTTTATCATGACATCAGCATAGAACGCAACTACATTCAGAAAGTCAAAAAGAACCTGAGGCTAGAATGACAACCAATCTACAACTGAATTATTTCCCAACACATTCATGTGGTGACAAATGCATTTACAAAAATGTATGCTGCATTTATGGAAACAACCTGAACAACTAGGTGTTAATGAAGTATTTAAAAGTGTTTCAGAGTTCAGTGTCTCTCTTTTACATATATGGGTCAAGAAATCACAGGGAGCGAAGTATGTCTTGACTCATCAGTGTTGCCAGATCTAAAAAACAACAAGCAAACAAGAACAAGCCCACTTAAATTTAAACTTAAATCCAAACGCTTTATCTTGGAAATAAACCACATACCAAAATATTAAGACCTGCACAAGTCGCTTATAATAAATGAAAATGGCAACACTTCAAGTGCGCACTCTGCAAAGCAGTCTTTCAGACATCAAATATGATGATTCTGTTAATAGTGGTTTAGTTAAAGGGGTCATATGATGCGATTTTAAGTTTTCCTTTCTCTTTGGAGTGTTACAAGCTGATTGTGCATAGATAAGATCCCTGAAGTTGCAAAGACTAAAGTCTCAAAACCAAAGAGATATTCTTTATCAAAATTAAGATGCTCCCTTAAACGGCTCATTCAAACACACCCCCACATGTCTATGTCACGATGTGGAAATATTTGCTTAATGCCGCTCAAATGTTCATGTAAAGAAAGAAGGCGTGGTTTCAGTAACCGCAGTAGTGTTGATGCAGGCAGTCATGTCATAGAGACACTGTGTGTTTCTAGACTAAAGCAAAAGCACTTTATTTGGCCTTCCGAAAGTAGATGCATTTAGGAATAATCAGATTACTTACAACGGAACAGCAACGCATTTTATGGATGACCGTTTCGTGAACCTAGGAGAGGAGGTCATTCTGACTTTGCAATGACAATCTGCCACTTCTGAATCAGCGACTGTATGTTTTGTTATTAGTTTTGCTCGTCGTGTGTGTGTGTGTGTGTGTGTAAGAGAGGGAGACACGGTCACACAACCGCGACTTGTCTGTCTGTGTCTGTCACGCGACTTTGTTCCCCTCTCTGGCTTGAACTGATGGTAAAACTAAGGACATTATTAACTGTCTTTACATTTATTTTGAAAGCTGAAGCTTGCGATTATGGAAAGGGACGTTACATTTCCGTCTCGTGCTTGTGGTGTTCGGCCAATCACAATGCACTGTGCCAGTTGGCCAATCAGAGCAGACTGCGCTTGTCGGAAGGAGGGACTTTGTAGAAAACGAAGCGTTTGAGAGAGGCGGGGCATAGAGGACCTACAATAATGTACAGTATTTGTTTTTTGAATATTAAAGCATGTCAACATATTCTGTTACACCAAATACACCAAATAATGATCTTTAAAAAAGCATCATATGACCCCTTTAAAAACAAGTCTTTAGTCACTGTAATATTACTTTGGTCAAAAATAGCGAATACCTTTCAGTGTGGCCTTTGTAAGGCTCAAACTTGCAACATTTAGCTACCATCCAAAATGTTGAAACAAAACAAAACAAGACAAAATAAACTAAAAACCAGACAAATAATATATTTAAAAAGTCTGACACGAAGAACAGTTTACATACTCGTCATTTGCTTATTCAATTTTCTTATTCAGTTCAAATTCAATATTCAAATCAATTCAATTTTCTTATTCAGCCCACGTTATGTGAGAAAAAAAAAAAGTGATGCAGATGTCCAATGCAAATCTGGGTCCTGAGGCAAAAACAAAACAAAAAAACACTGCAATGAGCTATGCACACCACAGACTAACAACACAGCTAAGGATAGTATATTTAAGAAACTAAAAGATTTATTTATTTATTTATTTTTAGATACGTTATCAAGGCATCAGGAACACGCAACTTTCATCACATCTTGCTTTCATCTCAGCATCTCTCCCAGTCTGATGACCCTGGTGTGACTTAATGTGTTTTCCTTCCATTCCCCTCTGCTGTGCATTCTCTAACAGAGCACAGACTGTGGAGAGATCCATACATATCTCAGGGTTTACATATACTTGCAGCTGGATGGCCTGTGATCTCACATACATACAACCAGATGTGTGGATGTATGAGTTTTGTGCTGTTTGAGGCACATTCCTCATGTTACTGCTGAGCTGCAGCAGAAAACATTATCAAATCATTTTTGGCTGAACTACTCCTTTAAAAACAGGGCACAGAACTAAATACACACATACAGAACATCCATTGTTTTTTGTCCAAGTGCGTTTGTTTACACAATGCTATGGACATCACACAAACAACACCTCTGTGCTATGTTTGCAAGGGTGAAATATTCCAATGCTGTGCACTATCTGACACAGGGACGACTTCATGACAAAGTGTGAAAGCACAGCTAGCACACACTCACAAAGCCAAGATGTTTATATACGTATAAGCTCAAAAAACAGGCCTGTATTAAAGGGATAGTTCACCCAAAAATGAAAATTACCCCATGACTTACTCACCCTCAAGCCATCCTAGGTGTATTTAACTTTCTTCTTTCAGATGAATACAATCGTAGATTACAAAAATGTCCTGGTTTTTCCAAGGTTTATAATGTCAGTGAATGGTGGACGAGATTTTGAAGCCCAAAAAAGTGCACAAATCCATCATAAAAAGTACTCCACATGGCTCCAGGGTTAATAAAGGCCTCCTAAATCAAATCGATGAGTTTGTGTAAGAATAATATCAATATTGAAACGAAACTTGGTTTTCACGAGACTAGCATATTCTCAATACAATTTACGCTTTGTCTATGTCCTCCATACTTTTATGATGGATGGATACACTTTTTTGGGCTTAAAAATCTCAACCCCCATTCACTGCCATTATAAAGAAAGTCATTTACACCTAGGATGACTTGAGGGTGAGTAAATTATGGGGTATTTTCATTTTTGGGAGAACTATCCCTTTAAATAAGTATGGGATAATTGTAGAATATTACAAGCTGAATATTAAGGTCAACATGGAACAGTAATCATAATAGATTTTACAGTATTTGCGTAATGTGATTTAAATTACAGTTGAACACTTTGTACAACTCATGCAACAGTTCTATTACCTGGAACATTTACACTACTGTTCAAAAGTTTGGGGTTTATTAATATTTAAATATTAACATAAAAGCTGTTATTTTTTACTTTTTATTCACCCGATAATACAGAAAAATACATTACGTTTGCCACAAAAAATATTACGCAGCACAACTATTTTGATGATGATAATAATATAAATATTTTCTTGAGCACCAAATCAGCATTTTAGAATGATTTATGAAAGATCATGCGACACTCAAGACTGGAGTAATGATGTAAAAATTCAGCTTTGCATCACAGGTATAAATTCTAAAAGTGCTTTTATCTCAAATGCACAGTCCAAATTATAAAATAAAAGAGAGGGCAGAAATATAACTGGAAAAAAAGTGACTGAATAGGATAAAAAAGGGATAAAGTAAAAAATAAGTAGTGCTCACAGAAACAGAAGAAAGATGAAGGGAAATGAGGGATGTCCGTTCTCTGTAATGTTGGTCAAAAAACATATTTGATGACCGCTCTCCCTCCCACAGACACACAATCCAGTTAGGTGTTTGAAAAGTAACAGACAAGTTTTTTCCAAACCTAACACACTGTGGTTTGAGAAGAAGCAGGAAACTGTGGGACTAACAGCTAACGGACAAACAGATCCCAGTGTTTATATTTGAATCTGAAATGAATAGTCCCTCGCATTGAGTGCTAAATTCCCTAGCACAGAAAGAGCAAGTTGTATGTCTTCAAACTGTGAAGCGGTATGAATTCATATCCAATTCTCGCCTATTTGCTTTGGCTTAACAAATGCTCAAGCTAACTTACAGCACAAACTCTTTAGGACAGACAGAGAAGCGGTTCTATCTGACAAAGTACCCATGTCTAATCAATCAGCACACACGTTTGTCAAGAAGACATAGTTTTAGTGGAACAAACAGTGCTAGTAGTCCAGGTGTGTACAGTCTCTCCCTCCTTTCAGACAGCAGGAGGATGTTTACAGAACTATTGAATGGAGACATCTTACAACGACTCATGGAGAGACAACACACAGTCTAGACACATAAAAGACAGTAGAGAGAAAAAGAGAAACATGGAAAAGAGAAAAACTTTATCACTCATAGATCCAACTCACCGTATGAAAGTAGCAGACCCTTTTAAACGACAGTCTCTTTTTGAGACTCATGGTCTTTTTCGTATGTGTGTCCATTCATACGGCGCAGCTCCTAACATGTAGAGACCCAGTGCTTTGACTGGCGAATCCATCCCACTCTTACGCCTAGACTGCACTCACTTCATTCCTCCACAGCAAGAGCTGACACGCTCTCCGAGCGCAAGACAGACACTCAGTCTTACTGACGTGGAAGTTCCCTTCTGATTCTGTGCTGTTACTACAGCAATCTCGACTCTCTGCAGAAAGCGCCTGGGTTGCGAGTGAGAAATTCAGATGGAGAAGAAAACCACGGCATTCTCCTGTTCCTTGACCTGTGTAGTAACTATAAAAACAGCTGTCAGACTTTTGTCTTGGTGATCTTTTTCAACACCGACTAGCGCCTCTCACTTAGAGGAATCAAGAAATGCTTACTCAACCGCTTCACCACCCCTGGCTCTGCCACAACTCAAATAAATCCTCCATTCAAGACAAAAGAAAGCACTCACTCTGGGCCTCCACCGGCGCAGCCCTGCACTGCCACTTCAAATAAGCTTCTGTCTTAATTTCCCAACGTCTAAAAACACAGCCGGGGAACTCAGCAGTAAAGCTCCACTGAGTTTCTTGGTGCTGTAAAAATCCAAGAGGATGGACAGGCCTCTGGATCGTCCTGCTGAAAGGCGTGTTTTTGGAGGAAAGTGAGGCAGTCGGAGAATGACGTAAGGTGAATGACCATGCCGTGAGAGTGGACGTTAATGAAAGGCAGGTTCTGGAGCAGGTCATATCAGTACAGAGAGAGAAAGCAATACAAATATCCCAGAGCTGGAGGTACAAAGGCAGTGTTTGATACAAACCTTATGAGCTCGATTCAAAAATATGAGCGTCGCAATTTCCTGAGTAGATGGATGAAAAAAACTGATTTTAAAAATACTTGGCAGACATATTTTAGAGAACAAATATATTAGGGGTCCATTAAAATTATGCCTTTTGGCTGGTGGTCAAAGATCTTTAAGGGAGGTTTGGGAGTTTTATTTTTAGCATTTTTGTGTGGGCTAATTTTCTGTTCTTTTCTTTCTTTTTTTAATCACCCATCACAACCCATAGATTTATACATGGTTGCCAACCTATAATAGTCCCATATTTAAGGCATCAGTTTGTCCTGTATTTGCAGGCATACACCGTATGACCACCTAGACCATACAAATAACAAATACATTTTTCTTTTTACAAATCATTATTAGAATTGCGATCGTAGCCACTCAAGGAAGGCTTTAAGACCAAGCGGAATCCTCTGCCGCCTATCGCTCCCGCTTCACAGTTCTACAAATCAGTTTGGTTGAATGCAAAGACGTGATTATTGATCGTAAGCACAACAACCAGCTAGAAAACATACTATCTAGGCTACCTTTTACTATTTGCAATAGTTGGACCAAGGCTATGGAATAACCTTAGCTTAAAAGCTTAAAATTCTGTCTGTGAATTTAAAACTAAATTGAAATCTTATTTTCTTACCTTGGCTTTTTAAACTTTGTTAAATTATCTTTTGAGTTTACGGAGGTTATTCTTTTTTACTGGTTTTTATTTTATTTGTACAGCACTATGGTCAACTGCTGTTATGTTTATCGGTGCTTAATTAATACAAATACAAATACCATGAGGGAAGATGTCTTTCTCTATTGTAAGTTAATGTTGTTAAATAGAGAAACAAAATTATACATTTTAAAATGTCTATAACGTCTAGCGCATTATAAGAAGAGCAGGAAGAAGTCCTTTTAATGGTGAGTGATATTTAATTGTATTTGCTGGGCCCCCAAAGCTGCGTTAGCAAAGGCTTAACACGGCACTGTGTGTGACCGTAACTATTATTCTCGCTGTAGTATTGTTGCAGCCGCCAGCGCCATATCATGGAGACGCTGTATTTCATTGTGAAAGCGAAAGTACTTTGTTTGGGCTTCCAAAAAAGGACATAACTAGAAATCAGTGGTTAAATTGTATTTACAACACTGTTCCAGAACAGTTCAACCCAAATATTAGAGTGTGTGCAGCGCATTTTACGGAGGACTATTTCCTGAACCTTAACTTAACTTTAACTTTATTGTCCTTAAAAAGGCAATTCTTTATGTAGATAGCAGTAAACATCAGTAAACATGCAACAGCCACACAACACACAATATCCAACAAGAAAAAAAAAAAATAAAATAAAAAAAAAAATAATAATAATAATTATAATAAATTATTTAAGAACGCTATTGCTGCCGGTACAAAACCTGGAAGAGTAGCCTACAATGCTGGCTTGCACAAAGGTTTCTATAAAGTGGGGCAATTCCAACTTTGCAAGGACAGTCTGGTGCTTCTGACTCACAGCCTGTAAGTACTTTTCTGCTACTGACTATTCAAATGCGAGTTTTGAGCAGTGTAGAGCAGTGCTTGTTGTTTTTTTCTTTCTCCGATCACAAATGCAGACATGGTAATGTTTACATGGCGCTAAGCAACACAACGTGTAAAAAGACAGTATAAGGCCGTGTTCACACTTGGCGTCTTTTTTGAATAGAAAAAGTTGACGAGCGTTTTTTTAATGAAAAACAAAGCTGGCAGCGTCTGTTACAAATAGCAGCTGAGAGCGTCTTTTGTTGTCATAGCAACAGCTGTAACAGTAGCCTAGCGCTGTGTACTGCAGAAATGTCAAGAAAGAGTAAAAAGTTGGCTCTTGCGTTGTCTTTTGAAGTTAACAGGAAAGAAAATGTCGATTCACAACGACGTTTGTGGGTGCACGACATTATACGGGGAAGGAACCAATATTATGATAGAGTTTTGTGCTCATATCATACAGCTCCTTGTGCTCCGAAACTAGTACGAGCAGTCTATCTACCGGCACCTTCTCCAATTTTATTCTTGTTGTTATGGAAACGACAGATCTCGCTACTAGCTTGTCATTGGTCAGCTGTCAAAAAGGCGCTTGACGTAGGGCGTTTTTTTCAGAAAAGTAGAAATTTTTTCAACTCGAAAAAACGCTATGAGCTGTAGAAAAAGACGCCGGCGGTGGCGTTTTTAAAAAGCGCTCAGGACTTTTTTGAAAACACGGTTTACTCCATAGGATTATAATGTAAAACAGACGCCGGCAGCTTCGAAAAAGACGCCAAGTGTGAACACGGCCTAAGTCATTATAATCAGTAATTATGTCCCCACTGGATGCAACAAACCCCTTTAAGACTCAAACTACTTTTTCATAATTTTAATGTTAAAAATGAGTATTAATATATTTTAAATACATATATATTAAAATGTTTAATTATTCCTTCAAATTAATTAAACACTTTTAAATAGACTGCAGCAATAATGTTTTGTCACACATTATTTTGTCAAGTTCAGAATCATGATATAAAAAAAATTGTGATTTGCAATTTATACAGAATTGTGCAGCAAATAAAAAAAGAAAAATAATAATAATTAATAAACAAAAAAAACGGTTTCAGTCGTTTATATATGTCACTAAATCCAAACAAACAAAATTAACGTATTGTGAAAAACTAATGTTGATTGCTTTGAACAAGTTGTCAATCAGCTCATTTCACATTTGTGAATGACGAAGTTCTGAGAGTTTGAGCAGAGAGCAGAAATATGTTTCAGATCACCTCTGACAGCTCTGCAAGTTCATATTCAAATGCATGGCTTGGCCCAGATCTCCACTCCAGGGCTGTGGCACACATTACAGATGGGGATTAACTCTCTGAATCAGGGGAAGTCCTGGTGCTCTCAAGAGAAAACCAATGCATAATACTGAGTCAAATCTCAAGTCATTTGAATGCAGATCCACATTCCTGTTGGGTTCTCATGACTGTCCTCTCTGCTTGTTCCCAGTGGGCATGAAGGCATTAACAGTGGTTCTCTCTTCCCTCTCGAACCAAGAGCAATGGAGCTTATGTGAGCTAAGCGAGCTGGCAAACAGATGCAACTCTGTACAGAAAGACATCTTATCTCGGAATGTTAATGACTGATAAGAAACAAAGGGTATAACGTAATCATATCGTATTATTATATATATTACATTACACATATACAGTGCCCTCCATAAGTATTGGAACAGTAAAGACAAAATTGCTCTGTTAGCTGTGGAGTCAAGACATTTGCAAATATGATTAAAAGATGAATATGAGACAAAACTACAGAATGTCACATTTTATTATTAGCTGTTTCAACACATATGTTTTATCAAATAAAAAGAACAGCGCTTTTAGAGTTCATCCCACTCATTGATGTGAGCATAAGGACTGGGACAGTTAAACATAAGGCAGACATAAAAGATTAAAAGCTATTATTTAGTTGCAGATCCCTTGCGCACAATCACAGCAGTGAGTCTGTGACCCATAGACATCACCAGACTCTGGGTCTCATCCTTTGAAATTTTTTCCAGCCTTTAATGCAGCCAATTCCAATTGTTGCTTGTTTTGGGGAGTTTCTGCCTTTACTCTCCTCTCCAGCTGGTGAAATTCATGTTCGATAGGATTTAAATCTGGAGATTGACTTGGGCAATCTAAGACTTTCCATTTCTTTGCCCTCATAAATTCCTTGACTGAACTGGCAGGGTGTTTTGGGTCATTGTCCTGATGCAATATGAAGCACTTCCCAATGAATCTGGTGGCATTTTCTTGAATATTGGTAGCCAAGATGGTTTTGTATCCTTCCAAATTCATTCTGCTACTGTCATCATACATTAAGTCATCAGTAAAGTTGAGAGGGCCTGTTCCAGAGGCAGCCATGCATGCCCGTGCCATGACACCACCACCACCATGCTTTACAGATGAGGCTGTATGCTTGGGATCATTGCAGTTCCATTTTTTTCTCAACATTTTTGCTTTCCCATCACTTAGCTAAAGGTTCATCTTTGTCTCATCAGTCCATAAACACAGTTTCAAAACTCTTCTGGCTCATCTTTGTGCTTTTTTGCAAACTCTAATCTTGCCTTTCTATTTTTGGTGCTGGTCAGAGGTTTGCATCTTGCTGTGTAGCATCTGTAATTCTGTGTCAAAGTCTCCTGAGGACAGTAGATTGTCAGAGCATCACCCCAGCTTTCTGGAAGTTGTTGGGGATTTTTCAGACATGTCTTTTACGATTCATTTTCACAGCTTTTATGATTTGTACTGTTGTTTTCTCAGCCGATCAGGTCGTTGTTGGTTGCTGGTGTCGCTGGTGGTTTCCAAACTCTTGATTTCTCCATGCCCTTTGTTTTTGCTAGAGCTTTAACTGACTTCCTCTTTTGTTTTAGCATCCAAATTTATTGCTTTTCTCTCAAAGTCAGCTCCCTCGTCTTCATCCTGGTCTGTGTGCGTCATCATCGAATGCAAGATTCAGAATACAGAAGTAATGGATATAACTGATACGACACATTCCCTGCTTTTAATATCTGAAGAATTAATGCAACAGGACACAGCTGATCACTTAGAAAGACCTGTGAGGCAACTGTTCCGGTACTTATGTTCACATCAGATAGAGGGATGAAACTCTAAAAGTGCTGAACTTCTTAGATGGTAAAACATCGGTGTTGAATCACCCAATAATAAAATGTGACATTCTGTAGTTTTGTCTCATATTCATCTTTTATTCATATTTGTAAATGTCTTGACTCCACAGCCAACAGAACAATTTTGTCTTTACTGTTCCAATACTTTTGGAGGGCACTGTATATATACACATATTATATAATGTCAAATTGATCTAGTACTCTGAAACCAGAGCAAGACAGTCCAACAAAGTCCTACAACTACAATAAAGTCTGTCAGCACAGTATATAATGTATAACAAGACTGATTAACACTGCAAAACATGAAAAGAGAGATACATAGAAGAGTGATAAGTAGAATAATCAATAGCATGGATGATGGTGACACCGTTGAACAATACATTATGTAAACATACTTATTTACATAAAGTACACAGAGAGAAGGAACAAACATAGGATGTCAGTCCTAGCTGATTTCTTCAATAAAAGACCAACTTGTCTCAATACTGCCATCTGCTGTATCTTCCAACACAAGCACAAACACACTCACTCACTCACACACACACACAAAATGTTAATCTTATGAATTAAATATAAATACATAAATTAAAAACCCTTTATATAATATAACATATAATGTCTGCATGTACATTACAAGGATTCCAAGATACATCTGAATGATATTTAGCGTAATTTAGAAGTTATTTTTTTCTAAGGAAATAGTAAAGAGAAAACAAACAAAAAAGAAAATCAAATAAATTTCTATTCTAATTTTCAGGCGAAATGCTTTTCTCCCAAAAAAAGGGTGGGGGCTTAAGGAGCTCAGAACTACAAATCAGCATGACCATACATTACTACACACATACATTTCCAAAACCGAATGAATTTACTCAAAAGTATTTGTTTCATTTTAACTTTTAACGATTTGTGTTCTTTCCTAAAGGCAAGTGCAGCTTTACTTCATATGAAATGTTTGTTGTCTAAAGCCTGCACAATTTCAAGAATACAAATTATAACGCACTCATGCAAGTCACGAGACACTTGAGATTGAAGACGAAGTTGATTTAAATTCATAGCTAAGCACAGAAAACCTCCAATGATGCTCAAAGAAAAAAAAAAAAGAATGACAGATACAGAAATCTTTCATCAGGAGCTCATAAGAATTAAATAACACCTGATTGGACAAATCCGGTCACATGATTAGGATATGCAAGATGATTCGTGATCAAACCATAAAAGGTAAATTACATAATTACATATATAAATATCTTTCCTCTTGCTAATTTTGCCATAAAAATAGATAATTAAAAATATATTTAAAGCATAAACCTGCAAATTAATGGCATCAAATGAGTATATAAGATGCAAATTCACTTGATAACCCGTCCATCTGCACAGTTTTTAAACTAATTTGAGATTTCAACAGACATGGACCTGCATTCCAAAGCAAGATCACACAAGTACTTGTGCAAGCGGTGTTAATATCCAAACAGCGCTTTGTGATCACAACTACACTCTTAAATATTAACAGCAGACACAGACTCCAGCACTAGAAAACTGTCGGAGTGCATCCACAACCCCCACCTCAACTAAAGCACTCTGCTTCTAAACACAACACGACACGACTTGACAGATCAAACAAGCACACTATCCCGTTCAAATGTTCATGTACAGGTACTCACTCCATCAGTATTGACGCTCAAAGTTGGCTCCATGTATGGCAGTGTTAGGCTCCACAGTCGCCCATTAAATGACTCCACGCTCTGTAAACACATCCATCCACTGGCTGCGTCCAATACAGCGTGTGTGAGTCCGTATTCATAGTCTGTCCCTGTCACTATCTCTGCGTCTTGTGTTGTTTGATTCTCTCTCTCTCTCTCTCTCTCTCTGTCTTTCCACCCACCCCGCTTTAATTCCTATTCTGCCCACAGAGCCCAGGGCTCACAGACAGAGATGCAGAGACACGCTCGTAAGTGGGAGTGAGTGAGTGTGTCTGCTTGTGCGTTCACACTCATATACTTCACAGAGGCGTGAGAAACAGTCACACATGCACTGAGATGTAAGTGCTTCACAGTGGGATTCTTCATGTTATTTACACAATGCCTTGTGTCACCTACTTAGTATGCCTGGAGCACAGCATCTGCTTAAAGAAGGGAGCGTGAAAGAATCAGAATGAATGTGTGTGTGTGTGTGTGTGTTTGAACAATTAAGGGGGTTCAGCTTCCTGGCATGTGTTTATTTCAGTGTGTGTATAATTGCAGTCAATGTGTACAATAAAAAGTATCAGGAACATTGAATTGTCCTTCTCATTGTGTTTGTGAGTGGATCTGTCTTGTTTGACAGACACTATTAAACCTAAACGTGGTATGAAGGGCTACATTCTTCAACAAGTCCCAACTCTGTTCTCTCTGTAAGCAGTGTTTAAGAATCCATGGGGTCTGTTTTTTGAACCCGGAAGTAAAAGTAGAATTTTCACTATAATAAATCACTCAGAATTTGTGACTGATGTGAAGCTATGTACAGATGAATGCATATGGCTTCTGTAGCCAGCAGCCTCAGAGAGTTAAAAATGCATTGTATTGCTCCTGCTTTTGATTATAAAATGCCCTATAACATGAGATAATACATTCACTTGGACACATAGATAATAGACGGACATTTTAACGCATGCATATAGAAATACAACCAGAAACAAACATGTGATTCTGAGAAACTATTCAAAATAAGGCAGTTAAACGAATGAGAGTTGAGACATATTTCTTCTGGGTTGGACAATTATTAGGATTCCTTGTTTTCTAATCAAGCTTTTCAACTACAGGAAGTTATTTTCCAGTGCTGTGTCATTAATATTTATTTAGCATAACAAAATCAGTATTTAGGTTTTAATTTTCAGAATTATTATTTTTTGCTCTATGATTCTAATTTAAAGGATTCAAATAATGACTAAACAGCATCTGCTTTTATGATGATAACCATCAAGTTGTTTTCGCACATGCTTGACTTCATGTATGCTGCAATCGTCTCTAGACTCTCAAAGTGATTCAGAAGAAATCGACGGTTTTTGCAATCATTCAGCGCATTACTTTGAACATACAGCGCTGATCCAATTACTCATACAGCTCATACTCAAGCCAGCATACAACATATCCTATTATGCCAATTTTATTGCAAGCATGCAATCTAAAAACATTACTTACATAATCATGATTGTTCAAATCTGTTTAAATCAGTAAACTGGTCAGTTTATTCAAAAAGTCTGAGACGGTGTAAAATGGCATTCACAACCCTTGTTACTTATGCACTGTAATGAGTTGAAACAGATATTCATGACAAAATGTACTGTAGCACATCAGAAATACACTGTAAAAAGTGTCGCTGACTTAACTTAAAAAAATTTAGGCCTTAAAATTATTAAGTAAATAATAACGAAAAAAAAAGTTAAGTGACAATTGACAATTCACTTAACTTATACTTTTTTATTATTAATAAAAAAAAAATTTAATTTAATTTTTTTTTTAAAGTTAAGTCAACTTATCACTTGTTACAGTGATAAGAAGCCTATTTATGAAATATTGTGTGTCATCAAGCATTTCATTGTGTTTGGGGCAAATATCTGCACTTCTTGAATGTTGAATTTGGGGGCTGTAGCTAACTGCTGTAAAAAAAAAAAAAAAAAATTGTTAAAATAATGTGTTACCCGCTGACTTAAAATTTTTAGTTTAGTCAACTAAAATATTCCAGTTGTCCCTTAAATTAACATTGAGTATCTTAAAATTTCAAGTTGACTAAACTAAAGTTTTAAGTCAGCGGGGGTAACAAATTATTTTAAGTTGAAACAACTTTTTGAAAGTGTTTAGTTTGAAGTGTAAAAAGTTGTCCCTACTGTTTACTAGTGGTTCTCAACCAGGGGGCCAGGGACCATTAGGGGGCCTCAGCAAACTGATAATTTAAAATAAGACCAAATAAGCATTAAAATAAGCTAAAACATCTAAAAAGCAAAACATTTCCTTGCCAGAAACGTTTTTCTTTGAAGAACTAGGGTTATTAATTTTTTGGAAAAAGGGGTGTAGCCTATTTTGAAAAGTGTGATTTCTAGATCTGGAAAAATCTTAATTTATATATTTATTTATTCATTTATTCTTTCTGGTCCTCGAATCTGATTGGCTGAGAGGAGTGCGATATTCTAGTGATAACAGAACTTTTGATCCCAAGCATAACAGAACCATTTCACCATTTTGTATCACTCTGCTTGCGGTATTATTTGCGGAGTATGAACTTGTTTAGACTTCAAATATGTGGTTCGTAAATAATGATAATGATAATTTGCTTTGACATTTTCGGAGATGTGAGCGCAAGGGCATTGGCGGCCGTTGTTTCTTATATATTTACACACATGTATGTATGTATTGCCATGCCAATCTTAAAAATATTGTATTAGGTAAAAACTGAGTTTCTTTTTAATATTTCATCTTTATTTATTATCCGGTAAATCACAAAGTACTGGAAAAGCCATTTAAATCCATTGCTTAAAAAAAAGTGGGAACCTTTAAAAACCTTCAGTTCTTAAAATCTACTGAAAGTTAATTTACAGAAACTAGGAGTGTCTGGCCTTCGAATATTGTTGTGAACAATGGGGGCCTTGGAGTCCAAAAAAAAAAAGTCCCTGCTCTAAATGGTGGCATTCAAAGTGCTTTACGTAAAAGGAAGTAAGATAATCATTAAAAAAAATATATAATCACAACAATAAAAACAAGGAATTTTAAAAAATATAAGACCAAATGTGTGTATTTCAAGTTTATTTCAGCGGTCTGTGTTTATGAAGAAGTCAGTCTCCGGAGTGCCATTCAGCTTAAATTATCCCAGTAAAAATAAATCGTATTCGTGACTTTGAATGATAGTCACGATCAGTTTTGAATGGGGGGTGGAATCTGTTGGCTCAGTGAGCAAACTGAAGGCTGGAAAGGCTGGCGTGATGTCACACAGTGTCTGTGGGCATGAAGAGAAATGACATCTCACCGGGTAAACACACGCTGACAAGATCACTGCATTGCTCGCTTTCTCTTACATGATAGGCCAGCCAGAGGAAATGTGTGTGTGTTCTGGAAAAGCCGGTAATTAGTTCCTTTCCTGATGTTGTTTGTGTATGTTCATCTCAGAGCTTGAGAGTGTATGTCACAGCATTTAAGGACAGTATTCAATTAGCATGTAATTTACGAGTGCGTATGCACGTTCATGCCTCACTGCAGAGAGTGTGTGAGTTCGTAGCAAAATCCCTGCTAACGAGAAGAATGCTGCTCAATGCTCATTAGCACACACACACACACACACACACACACACACACACACTAATTACTGTGCTGCTTCACAAAGCGAGGTCTGTTCACACACAAGTGCCGCCACTCTGCATATGTGCAGCTCTGAGAAAAGAGAAGCAGCATCCGGAAGATGAGGTAAAGAGATGAGAGGAAACCTAATGAGAGACAGACTACAAGAAAATAATGGAAGCATGAGGAAAAAATATAAAACAGTCGCATTTAACCTTCTTTTTAAGCTATAGCATTGTCACAGTTTCTGTATTAACTATCAAGGCTTTTCTTAGCATTTGTACAGTGCAGATGATAAACATCCTGCTTTTAAGAGCTTAAGACAGTTGTTTTCTCTCTTCTTCACTCAATACAACCCTCTTTATGCAATCAGGCGAGTGTTTGTTCCAGCCACTAACTGGAGGAAGCGTTTCATTCTTTTATCTTATCATGCCTGATCAACAGTGTGACTGTCCCGTCAGAGTGGCACGGACACTCATTTTCATGTTATGTACCTCAGCTGGTAAAGAGGGATTCCTGCTCTTTAAAAGAGCAAAGTTTTGATCATGAAATTAACACTTAAACAAGTCCAAAAGAGTAACAGTTTTCTGGGATCAGTTACTTATTATTGACTGATCATTTATCATTTATAATAGTGGACAAAGGTATAGGAGTGGGAGGGGCCACATTAACCCTAGTCTTTGAAAAGAACTGATTACACTCAGAAACCCAGAGTAGATTTTTTTTGGGGGGTGGGGGGGGGGGGCATTTTTAAATGATAATTATTTAATTGGAAAATGTATGTTACTTTATACAAGTTCAGGGTCAGTTTTTTATAATAATAATAATAATTATTATTATTATTATCATTATACGTTCCTTTGGACATTCTATTCTTCTGTAAAAAAATCTTGTAAAAGTAGTAAGAAAAACATTTTGAAAAATAATAATTAGAAGAAATTTTTACTGAGCAGCAAATCAGCATATTAGAATGATTTCTGAAGGATCATGTGATACTCAAGACTGGAGTAAGGATGCTAAAAATTCAACTTTGCATAAGAGACTTTTTTCAAATACGAGCTGTATTATAAATTGTTACAGTTTTAACTAGATGTTTACATATGCATATGGAAAAGGGATTTATATAAAGCTACCTACAATGCATTTACATAGCACTGGCCATGACAAATTCATGGGTTTATTCCCAGGGAATACATAAACTAATTATAAAATATCTTGAATGCAATGTCGGTGGTTTTCCACAAAAGCATCTGGCAATTGCATAAATGTAAATGTGCCTTTTCTGAACCCAAGATTTTGGCGATGATATAGCTATGGCCCCTCATTAAGTGTTTAAGTCAATGTGATTAGTTTTGGCTATTTTATTGTTGGTCATGTCTACCATCAACCTCCATGATTTAGGAGTGGAGCGGAATAAGTTAAATATTTAGGGGTTAAATTCATGGGTCCAGAACAAAGATTTTCTGGGTAGAAACCCATTCCTTGTACTCAGTCTTCATGCTATACCAAGGAGGACTTTAGTTTGATAATGGATTACTTTGTAAATGTTAAGCACAGATTGATGTTCATTTAAAATAAGTTAAAATGAAAGTGTGTAATTTCTGAACCACTAACATTTTAAATATAATGATTTTTCAAACAGGTTGCCAAATCGCTACTATTTGTCAAGCAATGTTTTCATACCAACACAGATCCACAGTGTTCACACACTTTTCACAAAAAACAAAAACAACAACAACACAAGAATGCTTCACTTATTGTTGTCTGCATAAATTAAGGAGAAAATATGCACAAATTAAGGAGAAAATATGTAAAAAAAACACTTCAGCTTTATTGTTCCAAATTAAGCCTCTAATTACTCACAACAACAAAAAATAGATAAAACTATAATAAGCGCTGGCATGCTGGCTATTAGGACAGACTGAGATGTGATGTCAGTTTTTTTGTGCCCCCGAGCTCTTCCATCTGAAAATTACACCATCTATGTTTCACCATCTCCTCCGTTGCCATGGCAATCTGCCGTCACCACACTTTGCGAGCATCACACGACACGTGGATGCACTCTATCTCTTTGACTGCAGGGTCTAAAATTAAACTCACATGTGTGAGTGTGACCACTGCCATTAATACACTAGAATACCCTCGCTGAGGTGTCAAATCTGCTCTACAGGCACAGAGCTGTCGTTTTGTGAATAAGGGCCCTAGAGTTCATGTACTCCAGAGGTTGCTTGTGTTTGTTTGTTTCAGTGTGCATGCATGTCTCTGAATTACTGCGTAGATCACTCATTCCTTATGTAATCATTCCCAGCCCCCCGAGTGATAGGATCAGAATACTGAGAAGTGAGAATGCGAGAGAGACAGAGACTGAAAAGTAGGGACATCTTCCTGAGGAGAAAAAAAGAGCATTTGGGGAACCTTACCTCAAGGTCATCAAGTGAGCGAGCCATACTGAGACGCTTGGAACGTCCAAAAGATCGTCTGCCGGAGGAACGCTGAGGAAAGCCCATAATGATGCCTTTAAATCTTCCACCCTGTGAGAAACAGAGAGAAAGACATTAGTAACATAGACAAGACCAAACAAAATTTTGCAGAAGTCCTTATGATGCAATGTGTATTGCAACTCATTAAACGTTCCATCGTCCTTGCACTGGCAAACCATGTGCAACCATGTGTCCCCCCAGAAATGTCTGGGAATTAGGATAAGATTTTTTTGCTAAGTATAGCCAGCAAATAGTTTGGAATAATTAAGATTTTATTAGGATTTTATTACAGTAAAACCAGTAGTATTGTAAAATATTATTACAGTTTAAAATAACTCTTCTATTTGAATATATTTTTAAAAGTAATTTATTTGATGGCAACACAGTCTTCAGTGTCACATGATCCTTCAAAAATATTTTATGCTGCTTTGGTGCTTAATTATTAATAATGGTTCAATGTTGAAAAAGCTTTTACTGCTTAATAATATATTTGCAAAATCTGAGATACATTTTATTTCTGGATTCTTTGATAAATAGACTAAGATTAGTGTTGTAGTCAAGACCACCTAAACCGAGATCAAGTCAAGACCAGAGTGTGTTGATACAAAACATGACCAAGACCAAGGCAGGGAGAGATTGAGTCAATACCAAGATCAAGACAGCACTATTCAAATTCATCTGGCTACTACTGACTGGGAAATGTCTTGATTAAAATAATAAAAAGTCATTGACACTATAATTACAATTGCATAAATGTTATTAGGTTCAAGTTTTAAATATAAAACTTTTGAATATAGAAATGTGAAAAATAAAGCAATGCTTTTAAATATTAAATGCTAGCATATTAGCAAATCTGCTGAAAATTCAACTTTGCCATCACAAATAAATTACATTGTAAAACATATGCAAATGTTATTTTAAATTATTAAAGTTTATTTGAAATCACTTTTAAGTATAATGCTTTAAGTTCACACATGATCATTTATCAGACTTATACATTTGCATCCATCCTTAGTTCTGCGCACAAAACACAAGAGTCTGGTGGACAGTCTCAATCCCAGCTCATAATCATATCATAGTGACCGTCTACCAAAACTGTCTCCTGAGAAATAGAAGTGATAAGCCCTTTGGTATCCCTCTCCCTATTTTTGAAAAGGACAACAACATTTCTCCTCCACTCCATGTGTGAAATCCACAGAGGAACCAGTAAACAACTCTCCTCTCGCCGTTTGATTTACTAATGAGAGGAACCTTTGGCGATATCGTTTGAGGATCACATGAACAGACACATGGGGAAATGTGCGCTTGTTTGTGTGTGTGTGTGTGTGTGTGTGGTTGTGTGTGTGTGTGTGTGAGTGTAAAAATGAACCGCATAAAGGATACTTTTGTCACAAGTGGTTTTTAAAGTGGATTTCCTAACAACACAAGGTATTTAAGCTAAATATGACATTTGTGCCACTAGTATTGCACTGCACAGTATTGCCAAATTAAGACTATATCTTAAAGGGTTACTCCACCCAAAAATAAAAATTTTGTCATTAAGCTCTTACCCGTTCCAAACCCGTAAAAGCTTAGTTCGTCTTAGGAACACAATTTAAGATATTTTGGATGAGAACCAGGAGGCTTGTGGCTGTCCCATTGACTGCTAAACAATTAACACTATCAAGGCCCAGAAAAGACATCGTCAGAATACTCCATCTGCCATCAGTGGTTCAACCGTAATTTTACGAAGCTATGAGAATACTTTTTGTAAACAAAGAAAACTAAAATAACGACTTTATTCAACAATTCATCTCCTCTGAGTCAGCGTATCGCGATTTTGGAGAGTATCCGCTAGACACAAACTGCATACACTATTCTGTGTCAGCCGCACCACACGGATACACTTTCTACGTTTGTTTACGCATTGATTTTAATGAAAACAGATTACCGAAAACAGTTATTTTTGTTTTCTTTGCATACAAAAAGTATTCTCGTAGCTTCGTAACATTACAGTTGAACCACTGATGGCAAATGGACTATTTTAGCAATGTCTTTCATACTTTTCTGGACCTTGCCATTGTTAATTGCTGAGCAGTCAATGGGACAGTCACAAGCCTCCCGGTTTTCATCAAAAATACCTTAAATTGTTTTCCGAAGACGAACAAAGCTTTTACGGGTTTGGAACGACATGGGGGTAAGTGATTAATGACAAAAGTTTCCTTTTGGGGTGGCATTACCCTTTAAGGTACTGTGGGTGGTTGCTAGGGTGTTTCTAGGTTGGCTTTAAGCCAAATTTAAGTAAAATTTCATATGCAAAATAGGTCTACTGTCAATAGTGTATCGATGTATAAAGCATAGCTCACACAGAATACAGCAAATTTGTCTGACCAACTTGAACCTATTATATACATTGGGAAATCTTTTACATTCACATGAAATTCCAGACGACAGATGAAATGACCATAAAAACTCACTAAACAATGCACCTTAAAAGGCAACCTTAAAGTGAAAATCATTTACTAACCCTCATGCCAACCCAGATGTCATGAAATTCATGACTTTCTTTCTTTAGATGCATATATTTTTAGATCTCTGTCCATATGAAAAAAGTAGACAAAATACATGTAAAATGCTTCAAAATCCACGTAAAACGACCACAGTTGATGAATCAATGTCTACTGAAGTGAATTATGCTTGTGTAAGAAAAATGTAAATATAAAAAAAAAAATAAGATAAACACTTTTAACAAACATTGCTTCCAACAAACAAGCCAGAAGACATTGATTCATCAAATGGGGTCATATGTATTAACGTCATGTTCATTTTGCAAAGCGTCAACTCTGGGAATCCTCTTGCATTATAAAGACTCAAATAGATGGATTATTTTTCTATAAATCTTTCTTTGTGTCCAAGAAAGTCTTGTACATCTGGAATGGCATGAAGGTAAGTAAATGATGAGAGAACTTTCATTTTCAAGTGGAGTATCGCTTTAAAGAGATTTTTTGCCCATTCTCTAGTGTACCAGGTGCAAGTAGTATGTCTGATTTCTATTAAACCGTAAGCACTCAAACAAAGCCTCATAGCAACAATATTTACACATTCTCTACACATTTAACTGGTATAAAAGAAAGTCTTGCAACAGAAAAAAAATACAAAAGCATTAACCCTGATGCAGTCAGAAAGATCATCAGTGACGCTGGACAGAGAAACAGAAGGACGAATGTAGAAAGATGGGAGAATCAGCAGTCAAGCGGTCAGAGAAACAGACTGATTAGAGGGATAATTTTCATAGGCTAAAGTTTAGAGGCTGATTGTGCAGATGACAAGAGCAGTGTAATCAAATGGCCTCCTGAGTTGCCTAGAAACGCAGTGAACTCTGTCTTCAGCCTCATCATTATGACACATCAAGTGATAACAAACATATGCACACACACACAAATATGCCAACACAAGTGACTACATGCACATGAGAGTCAGGGCAGTACATACTTCAGCTATGCACATATGTCTCTGCATTTAAAAGGATAGTTAAATAAAAAATGATAATTCTGTCATCATTAACTCACTCATCCCAAACCTGTTTGATGTTCTTTCTTCTGCAAACACAAAAGAATAGTTTCGGTGACCACTGACTTTTAATATAGGATATTTCAAAGATTTCTCAAATAATTTTCTTTGTAAAGTTCCCTTACAGAAAAAGCACGTTAAATCACATGTGAAACACAAATGAAACATGTGGTTTTGGAATATTTTCATGGTCTAAATGTGTGAAACCTATGTGAACACATATGAACAAATATAGATCACATGGGTTTCACACATTTAGACCATGAAAATGTTCCAAAACCACATGTTTCATGTGTGTTTCATGTGTCTCATATATTTCACATGCGACTTTAACGTGATTGCAATGCACATGTTAAGTTCATGTGCTTTTTCTGTATAGAATGACAGTGAGTGGGCCTACACAATGACAGAATTTTCATTTTTGGTGAAACATTTCTTTAAGGCTAACAAGACAGGACATTTACATAATATCTCTCTCAATCACACACACTCACAATGTGAATTTCAAGGCAAGCATGCAAAGACACACTCACATGACGCACATACTATAAAAAGAAAGCTCATAGAATCAGGAGAGAACAATTGATGTGTTCTATGGAAATATATGAACACAGGTTCCTTAAAGAAAAGATTTGAAAGTTAAGAACTGTAAAAAAAAATTAAAGAATCAAACAAAAATTCAACGAACACAAAGGTTTGCTCTTGTAGTGCAGCGAATGATCGTAAATTCTGCATTCATTCCTGGTGTCTGGATACTAGACCCATATTGGGTTTCATTAATAAAAACACTATCGGTCATGTTACAGAGGAATGGGTTAGCCAGACATGAGTGACCGCCTCTTGATCACCCCAGTGGTTTCCATGGCAATTGAGCACCACAGCGTTGTGAATTAATCTAAAGAAATATCATGGACTAAACTACGTTCCTTGGGTGAATCTTGTTGATGGTTGCTGAAAAGCAGCATAGAGCTGTCAACATTGGTTTTGGAGAACAATACTAAATTTTCCAGATGTTAGCAAGAACTGCTCTGTTTTGTGTGTAGCACTTGAATCAAAGGAGGATTTTTTATTTTTTATTTATATACTTCAAAAGACTAATGATGAAGGGAAAGGCATAGAAACATGAGGCTCATATGACTATGCTTACATCAGCACAGTCTAAAGATTTTTAGGCTGCGAAAGAGCGAACGGTACGTATATACAAACTGAAAGGTCTCAAAGTACATTCTGTCCTCTTTTTTATATCATTTCGTATGACAGTTTCACCTATTGATTTATTCACTCCATAACTGTACTATTTACACTTTCCTTCTCTAGCTCTCTCTTCCCCTCTTAGGGTGCAGTTGGGTCAGTCGTGGGGTTGAGATAACATCATGGATTCCTGTGGGGAGCAGGGACGTAATGTGCGCTGCATAGACCTCTTAGACTTATCAGGGAGGAGCTATCTTTGAGGAGCTCTGAGGAGCTTTCTTTCCTGTTTACTTCATCCATGTCGGAACGACAAACCATACCAAGAAATGTCACTATAAAAACATCTATCTGTTTATCTGTTTCATACCCATTGCAAAACTCTGTAGGAGCTTGAAGGAGATCTGCAAAATCTATTGTAGAATAATCCATCACACTATAAGATTACAACACAGCCACTGCAAAAAAGTATTCATATAACCAACTGTTACAACTGTAAACATCTCAATACTCAAAAACAATACCCAGTATGGATAATAACTGATATGATGACTGTTCTATACTGCTCTCCTCAAGTCTTGACATGTCTTGTTCTAGCACATGATCAATAGTCATTGTAAGTACTTTACAAATAATATGAACATGAAATGCTGAGTTTTTCTTGTATACAGTACATACAGATGGACAATATTTCCAATTGCTTTGATTTTTAGTGGATGTATGACGTTACCTGCATTTATTCCATTAATGACAACAAGAAAGTGTCTAAATACTTTTTGTCTTTACACTGAACAATATATCTATCGTATAATCACTTGAAACAAAAAAGTGCAATAAATGTAAATAAGTTAAATATAATAAATAATAATAATAAATGAAAAAAATATGAAACATGTAACTAAAATAATAAAATTAAGCTTTTCGTCTTCGAACAATTGTATAATCATTTGAAACAAAACATGTTTGTTCAATAGATGTAAATATTAAGTGAAATAAAGTATATGAAAAAATATTAAAAATTTAAATAAAATAAAACCATAAAATGAAGCCAACTGGTTAAACAATTTGGTAACATTTTAAATTAGGGAACAAATATTCAACATTAGCCTATAGTTGCTTGTTAGCATGCATATTAGTAGCATATTGGCTGTTTATTAGTACTTATGTTATATACAGTTCAAATTCTGTCATCATTTACTCACCCTCATGTCGTCCCAAACCTCTATGAGTTTCTTCCTTATGTTGAACATAAAAGAAGATATTTTGAAAAATTTTGAAGAACCAAACATTTGTTGGTCCCCATTGACTTACATAGAAGGGAAAGAAATACTATGGAAGTCAATGGGGACCATCAACTATTTGATTACCAGCATTTTTCAAAATATCTTCTTTTATGTTCAACATAAGAAAGGAATTCATAGAGTTTTTAACTATTCTTTAATGCCTTATTCTGCATGACCATATTCTAGATCCCTTATCGTACCCTACACCTAAACATAACTACTACAAACAACTACCTTACTATAAATAAGTAGTAATTAGGAGTTCATTGAGGGGAAAACTCTTATCCGTTCCTTAATATAAAGTGTTACCGATATTTTGCTTTATAATCAAGCCATTCATATCACCTTTAAATCTCTAATGAAAAATCATTTGAATTGGAAAAGAATCATCATACTATACTGCAACAAGTATTTGACCTGTAACTTACGCATAGCCAGTAGAACAGTGCCGCCTGTTGGTGAGTAAGAGATCAACTTGTGACCCCATGTGGGTGCCAAGAAAATTTTAAGTTTTGTCTCTTTCATGATTTCACAAACAGACAAGAAATTTACATAATGAAAAGAACCCTATGGGATTGTGCAGCTAATGCAGTAAAGAAAGTTACAAATTCAAACACTTTCCTATCATTAATTAATAATTTATCAGCCTCATTCAGGTTGACTGTATACTATTAAAACTCATGCTGCCATAATACCTCACACCTCTTCATCAGTCATGGCTGCTGCCTACCTGTGTGAGACAGACGTGGCATGGTCTCTGTGTCAACAGCCCTCGACTAGAATGCTCCCATATCAATAACACAACCTGGAATCACCTTAGCAACTACATTATGCATGCAGTTTTTATAACCTCAATAAATGAGAGACTGCATGGAGTATTTGTATTTTTAAATATTAATTTGTCACACTATTCAAATTAATTAGTGGAAAAATCTTAAATGCTACAGCATCCAAAAAATACCACATTTCCTTATACAGACATTCAAACATAAAATTGATGTTGATGTCCACATTATATAAGCAGTGCTAGAATGAAACGAGCAGAGAATGAACTGAAAAACAATTCCTTCAAGCAGTGAACATAGACCATTGATGTCTGACATGGCTTACTGCTTTTAGCAGACCCTGAAGCTATTGTCACAGATGATGCATATAACAGCTACAATACTATTCTGGGAAATTCAATCAATGTTGTCTGTTTTATTGCTTTGGGCCTGTGGACATCTTTAGGCCTGTTTGGGGCCGTTGGCTCCTGTGGAGCAGTTCTGGGGATTTACTTTATCTGACAAACTGTGTTTTTAGAGACCTTAGTACTTAAAAAATTGTCCAGCCACTAGTCTGCTGAAGAATAATGTAATTTCATCCTCATGTCAATCCAAACCAGTATGACTTTTATTTAATGTGTAGAACACAAAGTATCATGGCTTCTGAAAACTAGGAATACATTTTGTGAGTCATCCGCAACACAAAAAAGATGGTTCTTTATAGGTTCTTTACGCATAGTAACAGTTTTATTTACAACCATATCATCCTGACGAACCCTTTTGAAATAGTTCTTTGTGTCAGAGTTTTGAAAATACAAGTGCGACCATTTCTGTTCAGTTGAGGGTACTTCCCAAATTGTGAAGGGCTCACACAATATAGGCTTCAGAAATTTAATTGCTTTTACTTAAACAAATGACAGAGACACGTAATGATGTACCAAAAGGGTTCTACTATTGTTACAGACCGAAGAACCCTAATCTGATACCCTTTAGAACCACACTTCTTGAGAGTGTAGTTTTAGGACAATTTACTTTCATAATGTTTTAATGTTTAACAGCACCTGGTCCCTATACTGCTTTCGTTTTATGAAAGAGAGTGCATCAACATTCTACTAAACTTCTCCTTTGGTGTTCCACAGAGGAAAGAACATCATATGGGTTTGGAGCAACATGAATTGATAACAGAATTTTGTCGTTTGACATCTCCTTCCCAAAACTTGAGCAGCTGGAGGCCCATCAAAGGCAGTAAGATCAGAGCAGAAGCTCACAGCCATTTGAACGGAAAATTTTCCACTGGGAGACTGATTCAAACCCAGCTTTGTATCTCAATCTTCTCATCTCAGGGTCAGTTTTAACATGTTCCCTCCAAGCGAGGAGCAGCAGCTGAAGCAGCAAATGGCACTGAGGTATTTTCAGCCTGGCTACGCATGTCACCTACCTGACAGAATTCTTTTTGACAGTGAAGTGTTTGTGCAGTTTTACTGAGTGACAATGCAAAACTATAAGAGCAACAGCACATTTTAAACATAAAATGAGTTTGAATATCAGTGAACCTTTTTTGTTTTTTTTGTTTTTGCAGAAACTCTGTGGTGGAAATTCCTAGTGCAATTGAAAACAGCAAAGCAAAGGATCATGCCGTGCCTGATAATAAGAACAAGGAAAATGTGATATCCATTCCAAGCACATTAGTTTTTGCCTGCAAGGACTTTTTGCACATACAACAGTTGTTTGAACAACACATTCCCTGGCTCATTAACCAGTATACTGCACTTGTTTCAAATTTAAAATCATTACTTACTAATTCTTCCTAATCCTGAGGATCACTTACTGTTGTAATTCTGAATGCATTTCAATTTGTGGTCAACTCCTCTGGAATGAGGTAGCCTTACTGATTGTGATCCTGAACAAGTTGTTCACAGACTTGAAAACAGAACCTGAATTGGCACCTTAAAAATGTCTTACCTTTTTCTCTGAATCTTTCATTCTTCTGCAATCGTTCGATTGCTGCTGATGCTCTCGTAGGTTCTTCTCCCCAAACAGCTTCTTAGCCCACTCGTCCTTCTGCACATGGAGCCGGTGAGGCTGCGAGGCGATCTCGCCTGCAGCACGGTACCGGTCGGCTGGAATTTTACTCATGGGTGGTGGCAGAGTGCTACAGTTAGCACTGGACCATCCGTCTGTGGACTCTGCATAAGACTCCTGATCACTGCTGTGCCCCTGACGCCAGTCTTTCAGGACGTGAACTGGCAGCCAACGCTGGCCTGATGCCCCAGTCACCTTCTTACCATGGGCAGAATAGTGGGAGCGTGAAGGAAGACCTGACACATCCAGTCTTGAGGAGGAGTTTATATGCCTGCCAGAAAGCAGAGGTGGGTCTCCATGGGAATGTGGATGGGGCTGAAGGTGATCTACAAACTGGTCAGGTCGGTAGCCATTACGATGCGAGATCGGCGGAGGCGGTGGTGAAAGACCTCCAAGGACACTCTGGCTACGAGGTCCTGGTGGGTTTTCCCATAGTCCTGTGGGAACATGGCGACTAGGGTTTGCGCCTAAGTCAACCAAGAGGACTCGGTTGTTTTTCTCCTCTGGCAAGAAGTTGCCGATGCCACTGTCACTGTTGCTGCTTGTGCTGTTGTTCTGCTGAGCATCTAGATCACCATCGAGGAAAGCTCGAGCTCGCATACCCTCTATAGATTCTCCCATATCACGGTAAAGCACCGACACGAACTGTAGAAGCGGCTGGGATGTTGGTGGGAACTCCAAGCAGCCACTGGTATCTGGGTCTGGAGTGCAGTCAAAGCCAAAGCGTCGGGCTACACCTTGGTGGACCATATGATGACAGAGTTCAGGGTCTACAATAAAGACGTGACAAGACGTACGCAAGCCTTGCTCCTCCTCACCGTGCCGAATCACGGCATGGTCATTTGTGGCTTGCATGGTGACAAGGCCAAAGTAGCGGCGGTCGTCTGGACACACGGCACTGAATGCTAACTTCTCTGCAGGGTAAGTGGCTAGAACAGTGCCTCGATCGTTGCACAGCTGTACACAATCATGCATGACTTTAAGCAGAACCAACGAGTGTATTTTTTGTTCTGCGCGCAGACGTCGCATACAGCCACGAATTGCCTGCAGGCTGTCACTTTCCAAATTGGCACTTGTTGAAGCTAATTCAATAGATCCCAAGTATCCCACAACCATCCCAACGTTGAGTATACCCGCAGAGTCTGCATTTTGCAACAGGGCAAATTCATCTTGCTGTTCAAACATATCAACGAACACCGAGTCATCATTGAGCACTTTGGCCATCTCCTCTTCAGTGAGCAAGTTGGGATCACTCCGTCGGGTGCCGGCATTACTGTAAGAGAAGTCTGGCTCTGAGAGAGCCCTGGTTTTAGAAGCAGAGGCACAAGCTACTGCCTTCTCCGAGCTGCTGGATGAGTGGCTGGAATTTTCAAAGATCATGTTAAAGATTCCACCAGACTGCATTTCTGCTACTACACGTTCTGCACGGTTTATGCCAAGTGTCTTCGAGTCTATCTTTGGCCGTAGCCAGTGGCTCTTGTGGTCATGGAACCCCAATTCTTCATCGCTTGAACATGAGTCTAGATGTACGTTGTTATGACTACCTTCAGCGATGACCAAGTGTAGGACACCTGTACAGCGCCCAATCAGCTTGACAACGTCCTCATGAGACGCTCTGGACACATTGATGTCGTTCACGTTTAGTATCTGATCTCCAGAGCGAAGGCCCACGTAGTCAGCCGGACTACCCTTCAGGATGCAATTCAGCACGCACGGAGACTGACCAGATAGCGTGAAGCCATAGCCTGTTCTTCCCCTTGCAACCTCCACCCCTCTTATGCTCGCAGATGGCTGGGCATTCACACGCCTCCTGCCTTGCTCTGATTGTCTGAACATCCTTTCAGTCCCTGTTTTACTCTCTTCTGACTAGGGCTCACAAAAGCAGAGATGGCGAGTTTAGTGATATCATCCTTCCAGCTCCACAGCCCAAGTCTAAGGCACTAATGTGGTGCATGACTGAATATTCATGCAATACCTTCACAAAGGAGAGAGGAAAAAAAGTCAATTAATACATTGACAAATTAATCATCACTTTAAGAGAAAACATATGGAAATGGTGAGCAGGTAATTTCAGTTATTAAAATATGCATTTCAAGTTAAATTATTAGGGATTCATTAAAACAATGAGAATTGCAGTAACTGTTACTGCTTAGTCATGATTATCGCTTCATTTTAGAATAGGCATTTTTGAATCCAGATCTATTTAAAAATACCAAAAGTTTGATTTGACATTTTCCATCATCAACATGTTTTCACTTGTTTATTTATTTTAGTGTGGCTTCAAATCTGAAATGTCCAGGTGGTGGACTGATAAACAAATAAATAAATATGGAATCAACATGACAACAAGGATTCAATTTATAAGAACTTGGAACATGTGTTTTCAAAATATATTTTAGTCATGCCGTCATTTGGCACTGACCCACATAACTTCATGTTATATATAATGTATGTGAAATATAACGATATATAAATTACAATATGCTAACCAAATAAAAGATACAAGCCTTACTGGACATTTATATATTTATACATTTAAAGGCGGGGGACAGTGTTGTTGTTTTTTTAAGTTAGCATTTCATAATAATAAATATGAAACTGATAAGATAGAACACTGACAGGATAGACAAACTCACAAATGTAATAGTGTTTGTCATCTATATCTTTTCCTTAGTTTCCTAAAAGACTATTAAAGTTACAGATGCGAAGAAGACTCATCCACTCTTGCTATCAGTCCCGCCTTTTTTCCCATTGTTGGAATGCCCACGCGTCAACATGTGTAACCATGACAATGGAACAGTCTGTAGACATTTCTCATCGTTCATTGGTTTCCATGGCTGTCAATCATCTCCACTACGACCCAAACCCAGTTTGACGGAGACTTGCCAACTGACCACAAAAGTTATGCTACAGGTGTCCTTCCATCTCTACACGAGCGAAAAACGACTAAAAGTAAAACACCACCGTACACACCTGAATACTTACTACTTTCCAGATAAATTTAATATTTAATATCGATAGAGAGCCGAGCTGCCTCGGTGTTGGTTTTCGCGAGGAACAGCTGGGCAGTGAGTAACATCTAACGGTATTGAATTATCGGCATCAGTAGCCAGATACTGACTAGAATAACATATGTTTGAGACACAGCTTGTAAAAAGCTATAAAACGATAACCTTATATAGATCGGCATGCAGTTAAATAACAGTATATTGTACCTAAAAAGTTATAATATCCGCAGAAAGTACAAGAAATTTTCCCATGGCTAATGTAACATTGCTAACATTAGCCGCACTTCCCAAAAACTTCCCTGTGAGGAAGAAATAAAGAAATCGTTGCATTACAGTACAGATAATACGGAGTTATATATTAGGTAATTAAGTGTTCTTACTTGTGACGGATGTGTCCCAACCTGATGTGAAGTTTAATGACATGGTAACCTTAGTGCTGCATAAGGAGTAAACAAAAGGAGAGGGCAGCTGGTGTGTGGACAGCAGAAGCAGGAGGAGGAGGAAACTGTTTTTTTCTTCTTCTTTAAGGACATCACCGGTAAAGGGGTTTTCCTTTAGGTGACATGGGATTTAGGGCTATAATTCAGTTCATCCTCAAGAAATATACCCTTCCGAGTTCACACTTGAACCATTTAAGATAATTAAAAAATTGTTCTTGTTCTTTAAAGAGGTATAAAGTGACCATAACACATAAAAGATGGGATTATCAATAGAGATATTGTTTATTTTTAAGATTATTAGTAGCAAATAATTTAGTTAATAATTAGCAGATGCTGCTGTTGAACTGACAAACATAAATGTGAAATTCAATTTCAGGCACACACAAGCCCTGGGCTTGGAATCCCCCATTTGTTCTGCACAGAAAGTTAATAACCTGCACTTTTCAGAGGATTACCAGCATAAACTCAAAAACATCTAAATCCATTATTTGAGCACATCATAAAACATCCTACCTTGGAGTAGAAAATGTTTAAAAGCATATGGGTAAATGTAAAAAAAAAAAAAAAAAAAAAATTGTACTAATGATTAAAAAAAACCGTAATCACAATATTTCAGGGCTACTTTTAAGGGCCATATTCTCTGAAGGACTGTTATTCGAAATCTAACGTTCATATCAAAACCCAACTGTCACATTACAAAAATTATAATGATAATAAAAAAGAGTGTTTCTCCTCTTTTATCCCTTAAAACTCCCATTCTGTGTAATATAAAGTTGAAAATAATTGACAGGCTGGATTTAAATTGAGTCACTAGATGAAAAGCCCCACAATATGTGATAAATGAAAACTGAAATTAAACAAACTGAACATTTTACATCTTTTATTCATTTCTATATTATAGTATTTTCATGACTTATGACATTCAAAACAATCCATTAAAATAAATACACTAATTTTTGTCCTTTTTACCAGCTTGTAGTTTGCATAAATGAGCTAATTAAATGGCTAACAAAGTAAAAAGGTTACTTTTATTAAAAGAAAAAAAAAAGCTCCGGTGCTTGACCATCATGGCATCGTACTGTGATATTTATAGGACATGCTGCTGCTCCAGCTAAATATTAACTTCATGTTCTGCATCTCAGATAAAAGAAGCTGAAGTAAACATTGAGTTGAGGTCTAACAGGATCGCTACTGAGATCAAAAATCATTCCCATCTGAAATGCATTAACCAGTCAGGATTCTTCCCTCTCTTTCCCAAATGAAGCTTCCAAGCACAAACTATAGAGGATAAAAGGTATTTACCATCTGATATTTATAAAATTGTGATAGATTCAGTAGTAACATTAATTCTGCAGTATTTGACGTTTAGTCCAACCATATTAGTGGTCTTTATGAAAGGCATTCAAGTTATTCCAGCTGCACGTGACCCCTAACACTACTGTCTTATTTAGCCCAACAAAACTGAAAGCCTCTAAAGAGGTGTTTCAAAGGATACAGTATGTAGATTATGTAAATCCATTATTTTGAATGGTTCTATAATCTGTAGATTTGCAAGAAATCGTGCAGGCATGGGGCGATATTTATGATGAATTTAAAATGAATCTGACAATACATTTCAGAGAAGTAAAGGCTTTTCACTGAGCAGTGAAAATATCAAGTATTAATTGCTATGTACATGTTCTGCTTCACTAAGAGGAAGCAAACATTTCATCGAATAATAAACATATACATACTAGACATGACCAGTCATTGGTTGTCTGTTATTCATCTGTCATTGGTCAAATGTTGTCGTCATCACATAAAATTTTGACTCAATATTGAAAGCAGACTAAAGCATGCTTCAAGTTAATATACATCATCTTCTCAAATAGACTTATATTTACCGTGAAGGTTTCTATGCCACCTGAGATGGATAAATTATTGTTTTTTTTTTAGTCTATCAAAAATGAAAGGTTGGGTTATTGCACACATTTGGTTAAAATAGCCATTCTCTTTACACCATCTCATGTCCACCAATAGGTGTTGTCATGCACCACAGTTTATTCATTTAATCACAAATAGCATTTCTTTTACACAAATTGTACATTGATGTAAACACTCTATAGATTAAAATACATACTTCCAGTTATTACACTAGATCAATAATCATATCTTTCGTCCTGAGCTTTTAAAAGAAATTTAACAAAAAAACTAAAGTGTTTCAAGGGACACAGTATGTAGATTTGAGCTGCAAATAAACCATCATCTAAAAACTTCTCTACGCTAACTGCTATGGCTATTTCAAACCCCGTCCATACAAAAGGACTTAAGAGATTCACATTTGTGTTCTGGGTTTTCTCCGTCTTAAAAAAAAAAAGTATGAACTTAAAAACAACAAATATAGACAACCAAATTTTAAGAGGAAAAATAAACTTTGTTCCAGGCAATTTACCCCTCTTACTTAGTAAGTCAAACACATTTTACATTTAAATACACAAAAATCTTATCTTACCAATAGTCGTACGTAACCTCTCCCACATTGGAGTGGATATACAAATTCAATTTACAATCCATTTTCACTTCAAGTGCTAGCAAACACAGAGCAAAGCAATGCGTCGCCCATGCAAAAGGAATGATTTTAACTGAATAAGTGGCGAGTGTCTTTCGGAGAGTATGGACTGTTGGAGAGGAGGGTAAAGACCGGCATTGTATAAAATACCCAGATGTATCGATTTTAACAAGTTTGGACAATAAGTAACTTGGAGTAGCTGAACTCCAGGTCTGCGGACTAAAAGAACTGATCTTGGATCTGCTGAATTCCAGAAGTGCAAGAGATATTTTAATAGTGTTTGCATCATATTTAAGAACATTCACTACAATATGTTCTTCAGTCAGTTTGTTTATAGCTGAGTCTCTATATTAGAATATAACGTTACTAATGATGGAAACGCATTGTCAGTTTAGACCGGTAACCTTTGCGACCAGCCTCACAGTTTTGCCACAGTAACATTCTTTGATACCAAATGAAGAGCATTTATACATACAAAATATAGAGAAGACAAGCTTGCATCCATATAGACTTTTAAGATGTTAAGTGACATACCATGAAACCAGTCAAATATTCTGATGGTAGTACTGCTTTTCTTTTCTTTTTAAATTACAGATTCTGGTGCACTGTGGTTCTTGTGGCCACATACTTGAGTGGATGTGCAGCTTTTCTTGGATTGGTCCCACTGTCTCTAATAACTATGAACTACTTGGGACAATGTCCTCTGGTGTTTAACGTTATAGTAGCTGCCACATACAACCAATCAGAGATAATTGTTTCTTGTTGCCATGCATCCTGGTGTGTAACGTTCTGATAAGTGTGATGTCTTATGCTCGGGTACTGTTACCATCTTTTTGATGCCTAATTTGCAATGGAGGTCCTAATGATGCATTATTGTTTTCTGTATTATAGAGACGTGTCTTGGTGAATGCTCTGCAAACAGCAAAGTAACTGGTAATACGGACTACCAGGTGAAGCCACCATCTCAAAAACAGACTGAAAGGCCCTGCGGTCTAACTCCTCGTCGATCTGGTGTCGGTAGAAATCCATAGCTACTAGACAAAAGAGGCTAATGTCTACTGTGTCAGACTTCCCCATGCGACTGATGACATGCGGCAGGCTAAAGGGAAGATGTTAAGGAAAACAAGGATGAAGAGAAAAAAGAAAAGAAAATATGGAATAGGAAGTGTGCTCTTACCATTACAAGGGGTGCAATAACTGAAAATCATATGTGTTTAAGGATACAGGGCAGAGATCCACTGGCTGGTTGAGGCACTGACAAAGAAACAAGACAGGCTCCACATTGCCATGGCGACAGGCGTCCTCTGTGTGAAGTTCGACAGCGAGAGTAGCACCCAGTCACGAACCATGGAGGACTGCCCAGTTGCATGAAGTGTCTGAAATACCTGTATCAAGAAATATATGCACATACATGAATATATAGTGAAAGCCAATGGGGTCCAAAACAACACTAGCTTCATAATATTACGTTTGAACCACTGATGTCACATGGACTATTTTAACGATGTCCTTACTACCTTTCTGGACCTTGAACGTGTCAGTTGCGTTGCTGTCTATGCAAGGTCAGAAAGCTCTCTTATTTAATCAAAAATATCTTAATTTGTGTTCTGAAGATGAACGAAGGTCTTATAGGTTTGGAACGTCATGAGGGTGAGTAATTTATTCATTGTTGGTTCAACTATCCCTTTATGTAAGATATCCAAAACATTCTGCACCCAAAAAGTGGCACTTGCCTTGTATACCACTGTAGCCATGAATTGTGGGTAAGGCTGCTGATTGGACAAGAACTCCCCGATGACTTTGTTCATGACATCCTGCAGTGGGAAAAAGTCATCCAGGAACTGAGGAAGGATCCGGGCTACCACACGTGCCTCACTTGGAAAGCCTTTACGAATCCTGCGGCAAGCATTTTCCACAGATGAATTAGTGGAATACAAAAAATGGTTTTAGCTAGGGTAAGTTTCTTCAAAAAGAGACATACGTACCTGTCAAACAGGACGGATACTCGCTCCATTGCGACAATGACCGATTCGCTGTCAGGAGCTGTGGGGTCTGCATCAGCAGGGCACCCAGGACTTCCCTTCTCCTTCCCTGTTGGGTAAAATTATGGCCACCAGTAAGAGGAACAGTTCCACAATGGATCAACTCAGATTTCTATACAAAATCTCAGAGTTCGAACATTAATTTTAATGTTAATCTTCTTATCTAGTATTTTCACTTTGGTTTCACAGGTACAAAATTAAGCAACCTGTCACATAAGACACTTTTTTGCTGAATTCATACTGAGGATTGGGCTACTATGTGCTCTGTTAGTAGGGTGAGCATTTAAGGTGAGTCTGTTCTTATGGCTGTTGGTGTTAGTAGGGTGGGTAAGTATTAAAGATGTAGCTGAAATGTGTCCTGCCTTCCTCTCCAGCCACACCTGTGTACATGCAGGTGAGCATGAGACCCAGGGCAGCCATGGCACGGTGTGGACTGGGCATGTTCACACGTTCAACGCTCAGCTTGACTAGCGTCTCTGCGTCCATGCGTGACAACTGTTCAGACAGAAGCAACCGCTCCAGACCTCGCAGAATGCAGTGGTAGATGATGGACGGTGTGGCCTCCTCACTAGCAGATAGCATCATACAGCATATCTGGAAATGTAGAAAAGGTACAAGAGTAGAGAGAGAAGGATCAGTGTCCATGAATAGAAAAAATCTTTTAAAAATGAAGCACAAGTTCTTTCTCTTTATATTCACATTCGTATTAAAAACATTTAACCATACAACACCATTTCCAAGAAGAGTTTAAATTTAAAGGGATAGTTCACCCAAAAATGTAACTTTCAAATGAAACCAAACAGATACCGGTTCAAAGTCAATGGCAACCAGCTACCATGCAGTTTGGTTACTGCAATGGTTACTGTTTACAGTTGTTTTGTGTTCAGCAGGAGGAGGAAGCTCACACAGGGTTGGAACAACTTGAGGATGAGTAAATGATGGGTGGTGATGGTGCAGTGGATAAGACACATGCCTTTGGTGTGAGAGACCAGGGTTCGAATCCACTGTGAGACACCAGTGTGTCCCTGAGCAAGACACTTAACCCCTAGTTGCTCCAGAGGCGTGCGACCTCTGACATATATAGCAATTATAAGTCGCTTTGGATAAATATAATACATATATATGTATTTTTTTCACAAATATCAGAATTTTATTAATTTAGAAATATAATTTAGTTTTTGTAAAGTCATGCCACGTGATATTTTACAACCTAAATATACCTTGCCCTGTTGCAGAAAGGTCAAATTATAAGATTATATATTGCTTTGTCATTTCTGCATGTTTGTTCAGCCACATGACTTAACATTATTTAGAGAAAAAAAATAATTTATGGCAAACTACCTGTCAAACTACAATGATTTTCTGAATTAATGTATTTATAGATAGGGGGAAAAAAACAGCATCACTTCATAGACCCAGAAACCGACCAGTTGAGGTCCAGAATCAGAATGAGCAGGTAAAGGGGTCCTATTATGCTTTTTCACTTTTTGAATTTTAGTCAGTGTGTAGTGTGTATGTTTGGGCATAAAAAAGATCTACAAAGTTACAAATCTCAAAGTCCACTCCAAAGGGAGATTTTAAATTTTTTTTAAATCCTTTTTCAAGAACTACAACGAACGGCTCGTTTGGACTACAGCATTGTTTCCCTTCTCCTTCCCTGTTGGGAAAAATTATGGCCACCAGTAAGAGGAGCAGCTCCACAATGGATCAACTCAGATAAAACTAGATTTCTATACAACCCTAGATTTCTATACAAAATCTCAGAGTTCGAACATTAATTTTAATGTTAATCTTCTTATCTAGTATTTTCACTTCGGTTTCACAGGAACAAAATTAAGCAACCGGTCACATAAGACACTTTTTAGTGTTTACAAAGTTAGTGATGTCACAAAGCGGTCTATTAGAATATCATTAAAATAAATCCCGCCTACGGAAATGGTTGGGGGGTGGGGCTTGGTTGAGCTCTACACGTTTCAAAATCGAAACCCGGGGCTGGTGTCATTTTCATTTCATCTTGCATGTAATGTCTGATAAAGCAGCGTTTGTGAGCGGAGCTCTGTTTTGTGTACAGCGTTACCGGGAAAACCTCGATCTCTTCCACTCTAACAGCGCCTCCTGCTGGCAGAGAATTAATTTGCATATAAGCCGGCACAAATCGAGATTTAGCCCCCAAAAAAACAACAATAATGTTACCACTCTAATATGTCTTGCAATCCGTGCGTACAAAGGTTCTTCGCGATTCTCTTGTTCAATATTCTTGGGGTTTGAATCCAGCTCAAACTGATATGGCAATATTGACACCATCCGGAACTCTCTGCTTTGGCAAGGGGCGGGGCAGTACTGAAACACCGTCTAAGCTGTTCGCCAATCACAACGCACCGGGACAGCTAACCAATCACAACACATTTCGTTTTTCGGAAGGCGGGCCTTCATCAAACCCGGAACTAATTGAACCGTTTGTGCCAGGCTGTGGAGAAAGGTATTGTAATATTGTAAATTATGTGAAAAATAATGCATTTTTCGAACCACCAAGCATGAGAGCATATTCTATTACACCCCCAAAACAAAATCAAGACTTTGTAAAAGAGTATAATAGGACCACTTTAACTCTTTGACATGCAAAAGCTATTTTCTCTCTTTTTTTTTTTTTCTAAATATATATGTTTTAATGAAACTTCAAATGTTGATAAAAACAGAATGCATGAAGCTAGCGGTGGCTGGCAACTCTTTAAAAAAAAAAAACTGGCAGGGAAAGAGTTACTACAGTATATCAACACTTTTTTCCAAAGTGTGGCCTCTACCCACCTGAATAATCCCGGCATTGAACTCGGACCCTACATCCAGGGGGTAGTTCTCCATCATGTAGAAGGCCACCGCACACATCACCAACACATGTTGCTGGTTGTGTAGATTCACACATCTGAGAGACACACACCAACAGTGTTAGGTATAAACACACTCATCTAATTTCAGTGAGGCTGTCTGATGCTAATTCTAGCCCTGGTCTTTAATGAGAGATCTCAGTAAGACACCATACATTACAGCTAATGAGGAGCTGATGACCATGCAGCGTGCAGGCGTGTGTTGTGATTGCCAGAGTGAGCCTATTATTGAGTCTCCCAGCATGCCACAGAGACTTTGGCATTAGCTTTGACTGCATGGGGCATAAATTCTTAAGAGAGATGCTAACAGTATAAAGTCTTTCATCCAATGCAGGACGCAAGCCGTTAACCTCTCATCCCATATTCTCTTAAATAAAACTGCAAATATTAAGAGTTAGTGGAACACTAATGATTGGTGTGGAGTAGGGTTTAAAGCTCAAGGCGGGTAATAGGAAGATTGTTAATTCAATTCCAGCAAAAAGACAGCGTAAAGCGCGTGTATGTATTCAGGTTGTAGTGTTACTCACTGTGCTATAGCTCTAAGGTTAGAGAGCAGGTATTCACTGACGGTAGGTATAAGCTGGCGTGCCGTATCATCCAGTAGGTCGCACTCCAGCACGTACAGAACGCCGTGAAGAGCGCCTATCCGACTGGGCAGATGAGTGCTGCGCAAGGTGCTCTCCAACAGACGGCACACAGGCTCTGCGATGGCTTTATCCTGACACAAATACAATAGTCCAGACTGTTAAATAGCTGTAACTGCATTTATTTATATAGCTGCTGCATCAGTGCATATACATGCTCACCATGCCAAGCACTGCAGCTGCTTTGCAGATAGCTGGTACAAGGTACTGGTTGAGAATCTCATCTTCTGGTGGATGGACCTTCTGCAGCTCAGTCAGAGTGGTGAACATCATATCAAACTGATTCCTCTCAGTAAAGAGATCAGACACTGCCAGCAGCTTGATGACATAGAGACAAAGAAAGGATGTGTGTTAACTGCATAGGAAGAGCAGAGGTAAGTGTATAGAAGAAAATTTGAATGTGTACGCTCTTAAAAAAACGATGTTCAAACTCTCAAATGTTTATTTACTGTGCTGGGCAACAAATGTTGAAATGTGTCTATTGAATCACTAAAACAAACACACAGTATGACTAATATAGTCTGATTCATGAACAAATTACTCCTGTGACCCAGTTCTTGTAAAGAATCACAAAACAACTCACAAACTCAGGAGTTATTGGTCTGAATTGTAAATAATAAAATGCATGATGTACTTGATGAAACAACGGTTACTGAATTTACATCTTACTCATTTCAGTTATGTCTGATTTGAAATGAGGCAAGAACTGTTTTGTAAACTTTAGCTTTGTGAAATGCAAGAAATTATTACTGACTGGTTAGTTCATGATAACATGCAGCAAAATATTATTTCACAAACAATTTCTGTAAATTCTAGCTTAATTTAAATGATCATGAATCAGTCCCTCTGGGATTTCGCAGGACTTTTTTCTGATTTTTGCGGCCTAAAATAACTGATTTTGCTGCAGCTTTTCTAAAACTTTGCGGTGATATTTGTGGCATTTCTTATTGTTTTGCAGTGAAAATATACCATGGACAACATTCTTCTAACATTGTTATAACTTTTCTGACTTCGACAACCATTTTAGGGCTCCAGACTAACATTTGAGGACACCAGTGCCATTAAGTTCTACAGAAGGTGGCACCAGCACCTGACAGTAAAGCACATGTACATCTTGAAGATGTCTATTTGATGTCTGCATTTACACATGCAAGACGTATTTTTTAGGGTGTTTGCTCATCTGCAATGCGTCTCTAAGACATTTCCTGTCAAATGTCAAATAGACATTTATTAGAATGCATGTAAAACTGCTTCTGACACGTTTATCAGATTACAAGGCAGATGTTTCCCAGATCTTTAGCAGACGTCTTACAGATTTAATGGTGCTGTCTGGGTAGTTGAGATGCAGATCAAATGTACTTTTATTACGGTCATTCATAATGTCTAAATATAATTTGATAAACATTTTTTTAAATTATATATATATAGGGAGTGGAAATGGCTAATAAGCCTACAAGCTAATAAGTCTATAAGTCTCTGCAGCCATTTAGTGGTAATTTAATGTCCTTTTTATTTTTAAAAAAGCGTTTGCTTTCCTACATTATGAAACTTTTAGTTTTATAAATGGAGGCAACCTATGAAGGATGAACAAATAATGTCATCAACTTTCGAATTTGGTAATACTTAAAGCTTTGAAGTGCTGGGAAAAGTTGTGTGAAGCATTTAAAAACACTTGAAAACACACCATTTCTGCCACAAGTTGTTCCTGTAGTTATGTTAAATTCATGGTCAATGGTAGAGATTTGTGTTTACTGAACAATGTTTTTCCTGGTTTCCACATCAGTGGCTTTTGTTCTGAGATCCGTAGCTTTAACAGAATTCTGTGCCGAATTTGAATGCTTCTCACAAGATTTGACAGAGATGTTATTATTGATGCGGATTCGTTGTGCTTTCGGTTCGTTTGTCCAATGTAGCTCTCGTAAATCAGGCATTATGAGAATGCAAGGCTG
This sequence comes from Barbus barbus, assembly GCF_936440315.1. Classification (NCBI taxonomy): domain Eukaryota; kingdom Metazoa; phylum Chordata; class Actinopteri; order Cypriniformes; family Cyprinidae; genus Barbus; species Barbus barbus. The sequence continues at coordinate 9,597,552 of NC_136736.1, read as the reverse complement.
TTCATTACGTTTTTCAAACTGAGAAACAAACTTTCTTTGACTCAATGTGCTTTGCGATGACATCATGGGAGCGTCTAAACCCCAAATCTGCGGAAAATCTGCAGCAATTACGAAAATTTGCGAGCTCTTGCGAAAATTTAGCGATAAATTCAGTGATTGCAGAATCGCAAAATCCTGTAGGGACTGATGAATTCAATGTTTAAAACATTAAACACACAGTATGCAAGTTTCACCGCTAGACGCCACTTCAAAATATGTTATCAAAATTTCCAATTTCATTGATTTTAAATGTTAATTTTGTGTACATTTAGTAAAAAGTAGTAAGTGGCACTGCATCTAAACAGTCTCTCAGAACGAGCAGTTTCAGATTCTCCCTCTGTTAACGTCACCGAGGGGAAAAAGTCCCTCCCATTTGTGACGCTGCCCTATAAGCATAGACAGCCCTGAGTGAGAAGCAGCAGTCCGACTCCACCATCACTGATTACTTGCTGTAGCTGCTGGAGATTTACAATGTCAGCGCCAAAGAGGCATTTCAAGTGTTGCGTTTTGGGACGCACTAACGAACATAGGAGTCTCTATAGACTCCCTCCATCTGAGCCACTGAGGACACTGTGGTTAAGTTTCATTGTCTAAGGAAATGTCCTGGAAAAAATCGGTAAAGTTCCCAATACGTGTAGGGATCAATACCAACACTTTGTGCGCGAACGTCAGCTCCAGACAAAGTAAGTATCATGTGTTTGTCTTCCAAATTGCCCTTCTGAAAGAGCTTCTTGGCACTCTGTAAGGCTAATGATGATAAAGCTACCATCGTCTCTGTCTGTTTTCACTGGTGCTGCCCATGAATGATCGTGAATAGGAATGTGGTGGTTAAAAGTTGCATATGAAAGCAATTTGAGTCGATCGCTTGAGTTTGTTGAGCTCATAATCACAAGTGGGACTTATAAAGTTTGTGATAGCATGCCATGCACCATGAGACCAGCTATGTTGTTATTTTTATCGTGCTGTGGCCCCTGTCTGTGTAATTCATAAACACGAATTTAGTACAATCAGATCACAGTACAATCAGATGACTGACTTGTATGTATGTACAGTATGTTTTCTGTAAAGATAACAGGCTTGTACTAACAGGGGAATGTTAATTTGCAAAGGCTAGCACTGCTATTGCCGGAGCGTGAGCTCTTGAAGCTCCGCCCTCTTCTCCGGGAACAACAGCTCATTTGCATTAAAGCAACATACTCAAATACAAAACGTTTTGGCTCATACCCTAAAAGTAGCAATTTTAACAAGTTATAAAAAAAATTCTGTCAGGTATTTTGAGCTAAAACTTCACATGCACACTCTGGGGATATCAGAGACTTATTTTACTTATCTTGTAAAAAGGAGCATAATAGGTCCCCTTTAAAGGGGTCATATGATGCGATTTCAAGTTTTGTGTTTTACAAGCTGATTGTGCATAGATAAGATCCCTGAAGTTGCAAAGACTAAAGTCTCAAAACCAAAGAGATATACTTTATAAAAGTTAAGACTGTGCCACGCCCCCATAGATTTGCAAAACACCGCCCAAATGTTTACGCAACTAGAAATTAGGGATGCACGTTATTATCGGACTGATATCGGAATCGGCCAATAATGGCTTTAAATGTAAATATCGGCATCGGCCTGATATGAAAAATGTATGCCAATATGTCTTGCCGATAAGAGGAATACATTAACTCACATGTGTTCAGGGTGTGCTAGTGATTAGATCGCGTCAGCAGTGTTGCTCATTCTTGAAGCAAAGTTTTGTCTGAATGATGATTAAATTCACTGATTTGAATCGCTGCACTTAATCTGTGAAAGCACATACAGAATGACACTTTCGTTGTGTGATAGAGTAAACAGTAATAGCACGTGCAAAGACAGCAGCGGCAGCCTCCCCCGGGTCCTAATGCCTGTTTGGTAAGGAGTTTTAATCTGTAGGGGGCGCTGTTGGCCTACTTCTAATTAAATTAACATTTAAAATTTAAATAGCCTACACAAATAACATTTAGACTGTGTTTCTGATTAAATAAAGCAGTAATTGATGTCATAAAATAATAAGTATGTTTTGATTTAATGGTCAGAAGCTATAGCTTACATGAAAAAATTAAATAAAATCACAAACGTAACACCTGTAAATTAAATTATTTTATATATGAAGAGTTCAGATGCAAAAGCCTCCAAGTGCCATTTGAAATTTTCTTCTAAAATTAGCATTTTTATCAGGCTCCTATATTTATGTTCAGTTATTTCACTTTAACTGCACAGAAAAGGACCCATTCATTGCCATTAGAGTAAAATTACTGAACTTAAACCTAGAAGCCTGATAAAAATGCTCATTTTAGATGAAAATTTTAGATGGCATTTAGAGGCTTTTGCATCTGAACTCTTCATATACTGATTTATTCATTAATGTGTAATATGTTTTATTTTTTAAACAAATCATGAGCTCTAAAAGATTTTCAGAATTATTACAACTATTTTGTTTTAGACCATCTACAAATGTTAAATCTTAAAATAAAATGTTAGAGTTAACACTGCATCTTTCTGGGGAAACAAATGCAACGATTGATATATAGTTTATTTTCGAAGTTTCAATGTAATGTTAAAAAACCTTAATTCTTTTTTATTTAATTCTAATAAATAAGTTCTTGTTAAAAGCTAACCAAAATTTAAAATATTTTGCTAATAATTTCTGCACAGGAGAGACTTGGTGTTGTTTCCAAACAAATGGAAATATATCGGTACCAAAATGAGTTGAAAAATATCAGCATATCGGATATCGGCAAAACTCCAATATGCATCCCTACTAGAAATCAGTGGTTAAGTTGTATTTACAACACTGTTCCAGAACAGTTCAACCCAAATTTTAGAGTGTGTGCAGCGCATTTCATGGAGGACTATTTCCTGAACCTGGAAGAGTAGCCTACAATGCTGGCTTGAACAAAGGGTGTTTCTATAAAGTGGGGCAATTCCAACTTTGCAAGGACAGTCTGGCGCTTCTGACTCATAGCCTATAAGTACGTTTCTGCCACTGTCTATTCAAATGCAAGTTTTGAGCAGTGCAAAGTAGTGCTTGTTGTTTGTCGTTTCTCAGATCACAAACGCAGACATGGTAATGTAATGAGGGGCGTAACATTTCCGTCTCACACTTGAGGTATTCGGCCAATCACAACGCACTGGATAGCTGGCCAATCAGAGCACACCTCGCTTCTCAGAACGATGAGCTTTGGAAAAATCTATGCGTTTCAGAAAGGCGGGGCATAGAGGAGCAACAATAATGTACAGTATGTGGAAAACAATGTGTTTTATGAACCTTAAACTGCATAAACACATTGCATTACACCAAATACACAAAATAATGTTCTTTTTAGCAATGTCATATGACCCCTTTAACAAGTGTTAATTTTGGTTGGCGCCAATAGCTTCGTGGCCAGCGCGCAACATATAGCGCTGTTGCACTTTGGGCGTCCCGAGTTCGAGTCCCAGCTCACAAACCTTTCCCGATCCTGTTCCCCCATCTCTCTCTCCCACTTCGCTTCCTGTCCACTTCATTTTCAATTCCAATAAAAGGCAAAAATGCCACAAAAAAAAAAGTGTTGATTTTGCAATAAATTGTTAGGTATTTTGCAACAATAGCTGTTCTATCCAGATCATGGGGCCAAAATTCATTGGGGCCAAAAAACCCACCATTTTACATTTTTGTGAACAAATTTTGAAAAATATTGAAATGTACATTTTTAGCTCTATCACCCAGCTTTACTATACATCTTAAAGGCTGAGGAATGAACTCACCGATCTGACCACCTCACTGAGGAGCACAACAGGAGTCTTCCTGCTACTGGGGCTGCCAGGGAGGATCCACTGACTGTAGAGCTCCAGAAGGAACTGAGAACAGGAATGGATATCAACCCCAGCACGGTGCTTCCTAGACCGGACGAGAAGAAAGGCAATGCAGAGTGTGAAGTCTGAAAGGGTTGCTGATTTTAAGGAGCTGTTCTGCTAGTAACTTTGCATGTCTGACCTGGAGTTGATTGGTGATAGTGGTGGTGAGGAAGGCGCTGGAGCATCTGCTTCATCTTCCTCATCCTCACCCCATTCTTCCTCCCTCAGAGGGGTAATGTTATTTCCCAACCAAACTGAGTGAATTGACACCTACAAAGTGTACAGGATTGATATTGTAAGTAATGATGTGCCTGAAGCCGAATACCATATTCAGAAAGGCAAGGATTATGGCCTTAAAATTAATAACAAAATCCATTGAATAATAGAAAAAAATATTTGGCATACACTCCTTGTGTTTGCTGGATAACAGGTAAGCTAAAAAAATAGCACAATATTATACATAAACCTCTAAAATTACTACGCAACAGTGAGTGTGTGAAGTGAATGAGTGTAAACTCTAGATAAAATGAGCATGAATCAAATATGTTAATAAAATCAAGGTTTGTAGAGTAGTCAGTTTACTAACTTGACCCAGTTTGTAGTCCATGTTGCCAATCTCCCTCTCAGTGTTAATCTGAAGCAGGAGTTTCTCATGGCTGATGAGGGTGCCTGAACATTGCAGATGCACACACACACGCAAAGGTCACGAATGTGACAAGATACTGTGCACATATAAAGCAAGAGGATCTTTCAGCTGACCACTGACCTGCCGTTGAGGATGATAAGGATGGCACAGGGTCCCAGGCTTGATAGGGGAAGTGTGTGGCGATGTTGTCTCTCTTTGACACCATGGCCTGAATCTCATGCTCAACCATGCCTCTAATCACACTCAGCTTACGACCAAACCTACAAAACACACAGAAAACATATGATCCACATCTAAACCTAGAGGCCCAACCCATGAATGAAATAAATGTATACAAACCTTGTGTCCAGAGCTTTAAGGATTTTGTTGCGGGGTTGCTGTTCAGGGCAGCTGGCAGCTGGATTTCCTGCTGTCGGCAGAGTCATTGCACTCAGCACCAGAGAGGTGATGGCCTGAACCGCCAGTACATTTATCTGAGTCCTCTCCATATCCTCCTGTGACACAAACAGACACTTCTTATCGATCACTCACAATATCCAAAACCTGGACGAGTGTTTTGGCAGAAGTTATTGATGATTTACTTCTTGCTGGGTTTCCTCTTCTTGGTCCATCGTGATTGGCTGAGTGACCAGCACTCCCAACAGAGTGGCCCACGTCTCCTCAAACTGTGTCCGACTGCTCCAGCCTGCAAGACCACATGAATGAATCAAACTGCTTAATAATCATGTATTATAAAAAGGACTACACATGTTTGCCTGACGTCAACACAGTGACAGATTGTATGAAGCTATAAAAGTTTGACTAAAATCATTGTCTACTAATTAATTTAAACATTTCACAATCCAAATGGTGAATTAATGCATGTGTAAAAATGTATGCAAAAATACACTAAATGGGTATATTTTATATAGGACAGTTTTTTAACAATCAGATGTGTTTCTTGTACAGTGTGTTTATATATATGTTTTAATATTTGAATGATGAAAGGGATGCTCACCAATTTATTAATACTGAAAAAAAAATCTTACTGACCCTGAGCTTTTGAGCGGCTGTGTATTCATACTTTTCAATAGTTAATTGGACAGAGCAGCTTACCTATTTAATGTATTATAAAATACATTTGCATACAATATACATATATACATTTTATTTTTTTGCATGAAGAAACATAAGGTGATAGTGATGTAATGAAGAAATCAAAGATTCTGTGAGATAACAAAATTGCCTTTCAGAACCACATTTAAAAAGACAGAGGACTCAAACTAGTCTCTCATACCCAGAGTATTAATGCGGTAGAGGAACTCTCTGAAGACGTCTTTCTCCTGCAGGAACTCTACAGGGATCTCAGGCAATGCTGTGCCAAATTCTCCACTCGGCCTGGGGGACCAGCCCAGCTTCCAGACCTGTTAAATCAAACACATCAATACTTTCAAACACTTCTAAACACACATACACATAATGAATGCATAAACACTCGATCATACTCTCTCACCAGTGGTGGGATTCGGGTGTAGCTGTTCACAATGGGGAGCCTGGCCAGGCTGATGATGACATTCCGTAGGGTAGGTGTAAGGAATGCTGGGATGTTCTTGTTTCTATGGTGACCCAGAGCCAGCACACTCTGCAGACCTTCAACCAGCTCGGCCATGATCTCACAACACCACCATTCAAGTTGTTCTATAAAAAAGCAAACAGAGAAATTAACACTTGTTGCTATGGTCATCATGGAGCAGTGTGTAACATGTATGTGTCAACTTACTATCTGCAGAGTCTAACTCGTCTTCTGACTGCGCTGATGTTTTCCGTTCAGGCCTCAGAAGCTGGTCACCAGGACCAACAGCAACTACATAACACATTATAAATCACAAAATAAATATACATTTTCAAATTGATAGCACTTTTATAAGGTTTCAGTAGGCTGTATTTCCAGAGTTTTGAAGTTGAAGGTGAAGTTCTGTAGTACACACCTGCGTGGATGAGGAGCTGTATACAGTGGATGATTGAGCAGGTGTGTGTAAGGTAGGTGTGGGAGGCAAAGTGTGTCCACACCGCCGGCTGCTGGAGAGCCAGACACAGACACGACAGACTCATCTGCACGTCCACACTCAGAGGTAGCTGATCCTGCAGCAAACGCCAAACCACCACCTACAGAGATAGAAAGAGAAATATGAGCTTAGCGCCTTTGATTTATATAGAGCTCCATGAATTCTGCAATGCGGAAAATGGAATTAATTTATAGAACTTTAATGTATAACATGGCATATCATGTAATTTGGGTAAGGCTGCACACTTAAAGGGATAGTTCACCCAAACTACCCCATGATTACTCACCCTCAAGCAATCCTAGGTGTATATGACTTTCTTCTTTCAGACGAATTCAATCGGAGTTATTAAAAATGTCCTGGCTCTTCCCTTTATAATGGCAGGAATGGAGGTTGAGATTTTGAAGCCCAAAAAAGTGTGTCCATTCATCATAAAAAGTACTCAACATGGCTCTGGGTGGTTAATAAAGGCCTTCTGAGCTTACCCAAGGCCTACACTAAGCCACTCCCTCAAGAACGCATGTACAACAGCTAGCCGAAGCTAGAGACCACTGTTTATAAAGTTTTAAATATGGATATTTTTCTTACACAAATGCATCACTTCACTTCAGGAGGCCTTTATTAACCCCCTGCTCCGTGAGGACTACTTTATGACGGATGGATACACTTTTTTGGGCTTAAAAAAAAATTTTCAACCCCCATTCACTGCCATTATAAAGCTTGGAAGAGCCAGGATATTTTTTTATTATATAGCAGCCAGAGTGCACTGTCTTTGTGTGTATATATATATAACTACTTTTGTATTTCACTTACTGGCATCACCCGGTAAGTATTGTGATATCATGTAGGCCTGTATCGATCGACCATTTTGCCTTCTAAGATGTCGGCATTAGCCATTAAACAATCCATATTGTCAACCACTAGAATATTCCATATAAAAATCCTATTTGGAAAGGATGCATCAGTCTTACCTCTATGGCGAGGGTGCTGAAGGTGGTAATGAGTGTCTCTCTGTCTTTGGGAATGTGCAGTGAGGATGGCAGTTTGGACAGAGACAGCAGGTACCGACTCAACACCCCACACAGACTCAACACTGTCTGATAAAACCCCGGCTCACCTGCAACCACACACATAAACACATGCAATGAGAGAGGATGTTCATTACAACTTTATTATAATTTGTAGAATTTGCCACAAAGGATAATTCCTATGTACTTACACCTACAAACATTTAGACACACCTTCTCATTTTTTATTATTACTATTTTCACCATGTTGGAATAATAATAATAAAGTCATCAAAACAATGAGATAACACACACACGGGATAAATTTTTTATGCATGAGTAGACATATTGTTTGAAGTAAATGAGCTTAATTCTGATTGTGACTCACTGTAGACTTGTTTAAGCTTCTGCCAATAGTCCGCACACGTTTTGGAAGAGGGTAGGAGGGGCTGATGAGGGGAGGGGAGGAGCTCTACAACACCAGCCAATCGCTCGAAGGCCACCTGTTGAACTGTGTCAAATAAAACCGTCCCATGATCCTTACACACCCTCTGTACCCCAACACTCAGACATGATGCCAGCAGACACAAGTTAAAGTCCTGCAAATACAACAGCACAACTTCAGTGTCTGTTCGTGTTATAAAATGAGAGATACAGTCATGGCCAAAAATATCGGCACCCTTGGTAAATATGATCAGAGGCGGCTGTGAAAATTAATCTGCATTGTTAATCCTTTTGATCTTTTATCTAAAAAATTCAATAAAATCTAACCTTTCATTGGATAATAATAATTTAAAATGGGGAAAATATTATGAAATAAATGTTTTTCTCAAATACACGTTGGACACAATTAACTGCACCCTTAGAAATTCTTATGAGTAAAATATCTCTGAAGTATATTCCCATTCATAGTCACAATTTTGAGCATTCCAGGGTGATTATGAACATGAAATTATCCAGCCATGGCTTCCTGTTTCACAGAAATATAAACAGGAGAGAAAACAAAGCCCAAATTCCCTTAATCATCCATCACAATGAGAAAAATATATAAATATATTTATGAATACATAGAATATATTTATGATGTGCAGCAAAAGATAATTGAGCTTCACAAATTAGTGAAGTGGCTTTAAGAAAAGAGCTAGAGCAGTGAAAATTTCCATTTCCACCATCAGGGCAATAATTAAGAATTTCCAATCAACATAAAATGTTACGAAACTGCCTGGAAGAGGACATGTCTATATCGTCCTAATGCACGGTGAGGAGGAGAGTTTGAGTGGCTAAAGACTCTCCAAGGACCACAGCTGGAGAATTGCAGAAAATAGTTGAGTCTCGGGGTCAGAAAACCTTTAAAACAAATTTGTCAAACAGCACCTACATCACCACATGTTGTTTAGGAGGGTTTCAAGAAAAATTCTCCTAGCTAATCCAAAAACAAACTCCAGCATATTCAGTTATCAGACATGACTGGAGCTTCAAATGGGACTGGCTTCTATGGTCAGATGAAACTAAAAAATTAGCTTTTTAGCAGCAAACACTCAAGATGGGTTTAGTGAACACAGGGATAAAAAAGTACCCCAAGTGTACAATAAAATATACTGCTGTATTTTTGATGTTGTGGGCCTATATTTCTGAAAGAGGTCCTGGACATCTTGTTTAGACACATGGCATCATGGATTCTATCAAATACCAACAGATAAAAAAATCAACAAGTGACTGACTCTGTTAGAAATCTTATAATGGGCCATGTTTGGATCTTCCAACCGGACAATAATCCAAACACAAACCTTAAAAACAACACAAAAATGGGTCACTGAGCACAAAACCAAGCTGCTGGCCATTCCAGTCCTCTGACCTGAACCCTGTAGAACATGAGTGAGGTGAACTGAAGCGAAGAAGCACCAACATGGAGCTGTGAATCTGAAGGATCTGGAGTGATTCTGGATGAAGGAATGGTCTCTGATCTCTTGTCAGGTGTTCTCTAACCTCATCAGGAATTATAGGAGAAAATTCAGAGCTGTTAAACTGGCAAATGGAGGTTTCAAGAAGTATTGAATAAAAGGGTGCCGTTAATTGTGGCCAATGTGTATTAGAGAAAAACATTTATTTCATAATGATATTTCCTCCCATTTTAAATTCTTATTCTCCAATGAAAGGTTAGATTTTTGTGAATTTTTTAAATAAAAGATCAAAAGGATTAACAATGCAGATTAATTTTCACAGCCTTCGATCATATTTACCAAGGGTGCCGACATTTTTGGCCATGACTATACGAGGAGATTCCCCTCTTCCATGTAAAGTGCTTTGAGTACCCTGAAAAGTGCTATATAAATGTAACAAATTATTATTATGTATTTGGTCTTTACCTTGCAGGTCATGATTGCGTTTAGGTCAGATTGAGGAAGTTTTGTCAGCAGCTCTGTAGTTTCATATAGAGCTCCTTCCCCTCTCAAACAACACTGAGATTTCACCAGAGCAACATACCACTCCTGCAATTCACATACACACACAATAGCAATAATGTTATGCTTTTGCCAAGAAGTTTTCAACTATTTTCACCTAGAAAGCATCATTGTAAGTCATACTTTATTGGGTTCCACATTTTCAGGGGGAGGGGGCGGGTCCCCATCCAGTGGGTGTGAGGTAAAGGGGGCGGCAGGGCTCATGGTATCTTCAGCAATAGTGGCTCTGAACCTGTCCAGCAGGGAGTAGAACCGCTGATGCCTGACAAAAAAAAAGAAAAAGAATATTTTTTAAAAATCAGGGTTGGGAGGTCTTATTACAGCGACAAAAAAAGTAGACTGATGATGTGCCTTACCTTTGCGCAAGGCCACTTGTCTGCAAGTACTGCTGAATCCTGTCCAGCTCCTCCAGTGGCAGCTGAGCGATACTATTCTACAGCAGGAGGAGAAAACATGACCCTCAATAATCATTTAGTGCAGATGATCTCAACTAGGGGGCCTCAGCACACTTCCAAAGGGGCTGCAAGATGGCTTAATAAGATATAAAATTGGCTAAAACACGTTAGACAAAGCTGACATTTTATTTCTTATTTTAATTTGTTTTTCTCAACAACATTCATTTCTATTTAGGAGCCATGATTCTCACGGTCTTGGAAATCCTGGACATATGAGGGAGGTATAAAAGGGAGATTTCCACATCTGAATAAGTAATGGAAATCAAAATTTTAAATAGCCAATAATGGATTTTTTTCTAGTTATATCAGTCTCTAAAATATTTTAGCAGGTAGAATTTGTTATTTATGAGTAAATAAAATTTAAGTCATGTAAAAGGCATGTAAATTTATTGGTAATAAAAATAAAACACTGAAGAACATTCAGTTATTGAATCTTATTTTTAAAAAATATTTACTTTAAATATATTTTTAAACAAATTAATATAATTTTATTATTACAAATATAATGTTCAATATTTATATAAATATTTAAATATTTCATTAAATGTATTAAAATTGCCTCTCCTATTTCTGTCCACAAAAACACCAGCTTTGTTATTACAGCAGAAATGCCAAAAATGTCTTGGGGGGCCTTTACATTTTGTCTTTGACAATATGGGACCTCGGAGTCAGAAAGGGTGAGAATAGATGATTTTATTGTTTTTGCCCATCCTCAAAACTATTTCAGTGGTAGAAGATCCCCAGAGAGATCTCTTTAATTTTAACTATTATTAACTTAATTTTTCTGTAGTAGTATTTTAATTGTGTCTTTTATTTGCAATAATTTTAGTTTTATTCAATTATAGTCTATTACACCAAATGACACAGACAGTGAAATAAGCCGGTAGTGAGTGTGTGTGTGTCTGTGTTTTACCTGCAGGGTTTCAGCAAGCAGCATCTCCACACGTCTGCAGGCGAGTGTGTCCACCATGCGAGCCAGGACACGGAACGGCGTGTTGAGAAGCTTGTCCACGTATAGCATGAGTAGAGCCCCAGACTGACTTAGATGAATGCCTTCCAGACACTGCAGTGTCTTCTTCAGCATTACCGGCTGGAGATTTACACATTTAATACATAAGTAACTGAAAAGATCATCACATCATGAACTCAAAGAAGATGTAGTGCACATGTATATACATACAGTAGAAAGGTTGTCACAGCGTGATTGTATAGCCTGTATGAAGAGTCCGCTAGCTGCAGAATTTCGGTGCACAGCACTGATGAGATCCTGTACTGGAGGCTCATGGGAAAGACTGATCAGATCGCTCACATGATTCACTGTCAGCCATGTCAGATGCTCAGAGTCATGCAGGTTTTGGCACTGAGACGTGAAGAGAAAAAACAAAAAAAATTTGTTAAGTGCAATGTATAATATGTTTTATTAGAAATATGATGAATGGTAAGCTTGGTAAACAGAGATCAATTATCAGCTAAAAGGAGTCATATGATGCGATTTTAAGTTTCCCTGTTACAAGCGGTTTATGCATAGATAAGATCCCTGAAGTTGCAAAGACTAAAGTCTCAAAACCAAAGAGATATTCTTTATCAAAGTTAAGACTTGTCCACGCCCCCCTAAAACACGCCACCACATGGCATGAGATTTTTCATTACACCGTCTAAATCAGGGGTGTCAAACTCAATTCCTAGAGGGCCACAGCCCTGCCGAGTTTAGCGCCGACCCTAATTAAACAAACCTGATCCAACTAATCAAGTCCTTCAGGCTCAATTGAAAATTACATGGTTTTTGTGTTGGAGCAGGGTTGGAACTAAACTCTGCAGGGTAGCGGCCCTCCAGGAATTGAGTTTGAAAACCCTGGCCTAAATGTATACGCAAAGAAAGGGGCGTGATTTTTATTCTCACTGTAGTATTGTTGCTGCCGCTGGCGCCATGTCCTGGAGACACTGTGAAAGCGAAACTACTGTGTTTGGGCTTCCAAAAGAGGACACAACTAGAAATCAGTGGTTAAGCTGTATTTACAACACTGTTCCAGAACAGTACAACGCAAATATTCGAGTGTGTGCGGCGCAATTTACAGAGGACTATTTCCTGAACCTGGCAGGAGAGTAGCCTAATGTTACAATGCTGGCTTGCTCACAGTTTCTATAAAGTGGGGCAATTTCAACTTTGCAAGGACAGTCTGGCGCTTCTGACTCACAGCCTGTAAGTATGTTTCTGCTACTGACTATCCAAACACGAGTTTTGAGCAGTGTAGAGTAGTGCTTGTTGTTTCTCCGATCACAAATGCAGACATGGTATTGTTTAAAAAGACAGTATAAGTCATTATAATCAGTAATTATGTCCCCACTGGATGCAACAAATGCCTTGTTTGCAATGGGTTTTATTGTTTTAGTCTCATCGCGCTGGGAAACGCCATAACTATACGGTGAGGGGTGTACCATTTCTGTCACTCGCTTGAAGTATTCGGCCAATCACAACGTACTGGATAGCTGGCCAATCAGAGCACGCCTCGCTTCTCAGAACAATGAGCTTTGTAAAAATCTATGCGTTTCAGAAAGGCGGGGCATAGAGGAGCAACAATAATGTACAGTATGTGGAAAATAATGTGTTTTTTTAACTTTAAACCACATAAACACATTGCATTTCACCAAATACACAAAATATTGTTCTTTTTAGCAACGTCATGTGACCCCTTTAAGAGATTTTTTTTTATTATCAGAATCAGATATGCATATTGGCCGGTACACTCACTTTAAGGGAGAGTTCACCCAAAAATGGAAGTTCTGTCATCATTTACTCACCCTCAAGTTGTTCCAAACCTGTAAAAAAAATTATTCTGCTGAACACCAAAGTAGATATATTTTGAAGAATGTGATTAAACCAAACAGTTTCTGGTCCCCACTGACTTTCCATTTGATTTTTTTCCCATACTACGGAAGTCAATAGGGACCAGCAACTGTTTGTTCACCCACATGCTTCAAAATATCTTCCTTCTGTTTAGCAGAAGAAAAAACTCACAGATTTGGAACAATTTGAGGGTTAGTAACTGATGACTGATTTTTTGTTTTTGGATGAACTAAGTAAAAGTATTAATTTATATTAAAAAAAAAAAAAAAAAAATTAAGTGATGTGGAAGTTAGGGTAGATAAAATAAAAATCAAGCTCATGACACTGCTTTAAAAAGGGCACACATTGCTAAAGAAATCTCACCACATAGTCACAGAAGAGGATAAGGGCTCCTCGTCGGACGATCTCTCTGTTTAACATAGCCAGCTTCCCTTCGGGCCTCTCCTCCTCTCCAGATGAATGAGGGCTCAGCAGCTTAGTGCTGGACAGACTGTGCCTCCTGAAGGAATGATAAAGGAAAAACAAATTGCTTAAAGGAAAAGTAACATTTCAATAAACAACAACAGATCAACCACAGGCTCTTACCTCTTACAAAGAGCAATTTCAAGCTTCACTTAACCAATATATAACTAATATAACTCACAACCCGTGGAAGGCCAATATGTTTTTGCCCTTACAAACAGCAATTTATTCTAAAAGTTCCCAAAAATTTTGCTTAGCCTGGTTGTAACAGTTGGATGAGGCTTCATTAGGCTGCTAGCATATAGTCTGACCTGGGTGTCTGATGCACCTCGGACCACCAGGTGTAGTTGGTGTAGTTAATGATGAGAAGGACCTGACACCAGAGCAGGACCAAAGATGGGTGTGTAGTGATAAGCTGGAGCACCAGGCTGTTCAAACCCTCCAAGGTATAAAAACTACCTCCTTCGCCTCCCTCTGCCTTCAGCAGCCTGCTGCCCGCTGCCGTGATCCGCCGGAACATTCCTGGAAAGTTAAAGGGAAATGTGAATTTACTGAGAACATTTAGTCTGCTGAACTTGTAAAGGGCCAGTGTTTGGTTCTTACACCCTGACATGTGACTGTATATGAGTTGAGACATGTGAGATGTGGGCTCTGCCTACCTGATTTGAAGATGTGGATCAAACACATGAGCAGTGTGCCCAGCTGCTGACAGTAAAACGTGTGCTGTTGTTCACTCATGTCAACTTTCACTTGCTTAGTGGCGATATCATCCAGCAACACCCCCACTAACTGCAATAAGAACCTGACAAACAAAAAGGGATTAATGATTGTATTTATTAAGAACTGTGGCAATGTCTCCAAGATGCTTCAAGAGAACTACCTGCAAAGCTACCTGAAAAACTATGCGCAAGTGCACAAAAGCTGTTTTAAGCTCAAAGGATGGTCACTCCAAATGTTGATTTGATTTGATAAAGAAAATCTATTTATGACATTATTTTTGACAGCATCCTCATTTTTCAGCATTTTTACACAAGTGCCTAAAACCTTTAACAGTAGTAGCTTTGCGGGTAGGTTTCTTGAAGCATCCTGGAGACGTTGCCAGAGTTCTTCTGGATTTAGTCTGTCTCGGTTTGTTCTGTTTCTTCATCTCATTCCAGACAGACTGGATGATGATCAGATCAGATCTCTGTGTGGAGCACTGGCTGTTGTCAGACAAAAATCTCACTGTGACTGGATTATTACAATTAATGGCAAAATTAATGTTTGGAAAAGTAAACTGATATTTCCTACTGACACTACAGCAAAAGATAGAAATAACGGACTTAAAACCATTTTTAGCTGGTGAAAATACTACATTTTTCCACACTGACTGACTTTATTTCCAATAACTAGCAGTTACCTAGCAAAGGTTTCCTCCGGAGGGAAGCGTTGCAGCTCCCCATTGGTGTCTTCCATGGTGGTGGGCGGAGCTTCAGGAGGGGACAGGTCATCATCACACAGTTGATGGATGGTGGGACAGGAGAGAAGGTAAGGCGACAAAGAAAGCTCCTGAATACGAGACAGAATGATGTCCTCTGTAGATTGAGAGATGAGCACACGCAGAATGGCAAGAATACCAGACACCCACAACTGCACTGTACCCACTGATGCCTACAGAAGAAAACAGGAAAACAATGAGCCAACTAATAGGATGAAGGTGAGCTTGCATTCAGTTAGACCCATTGCCACAGTGTAAAATCAAGCACCTAAAAATGGGTTGTTCTGAAGAGCTCTGTGAACTCAAGTGTGGTAATGTGAAAGGATGGCACCTTTGCATTAAGCTAGTTTATAAAAATTATACTGCTAGATACTCCACGTCAACTGTAAGAGGAATTATTGAAAAATGGAAGCGATTAGGAACAGCAGCAACTCAGCCACGAAGCAGAAGACCATGTAAAGTCACAGAGTGGGGTCTCTGATTGCTGAGGAGCATGCTGTGTAAAAGTTGCCAAAGCTCTGCTGATTCCATAGCTAAAGAGATCCACACAAATCACGCTTCTCTATTTGGCAACCTTAATGAACGGAATTTCACTCATATGACCACAACTTCACATGATTTTTGACAGCCTCTCTTCATCCTATTCACCTAATAATAATAATAATAATATCTACTGCATGTGGAAAGTAATCTATGCAATGTCTGACTGAAGGTTCTCACTAGTGTAGAAGGTGTGATGAACATGCTCTTCAGTAGCATGTCTACAGGCCGCAGAGAGGAGGGAGCCACTGTCTCAAACAGTGTGTTTAACACACCCAATGCCTCGTGGGAGTCCAGGTGCATCTGTCAAGCACACAGATACAAATCTGTAAAGCACACTTATTTATTCTGAATTTGTGATGAAACTCTTAAAAGAAGAGTCAGGAAGTCGATTAGACAAAGCCGCACTTGCTGTTTGCCAATCATTGGCAGTATGATGTCAGCAATCTGCCGTGAAAGCCTCTTCCATTTATCTTCATTCTCTTTATGGCACTGCTGTAGGACTAGAATAAACATCTCCAGCACCTACACACACACAAACATCCATTATTTTACAAGTAAATCCATGAATGCAATAAAAGCACAATGTTTAGTAACACAGAGTCCAGCACAAAGTGTTACCTGATGGTGTTGTATGAGGCGTAGCAGCATGGACACCACCACCTCCTTCTGCGTGTCCAGCTCCTTCCCTGCATCTGCTTTATTGGAGCCACGCAGCACAAACAGGTCATGTACTATAGGCTGCAGAGCAGGGATTGCTGGGAAATAACGAGAAGCATAAGAATGAACAATTAACTTTTTTAAATTATTAGATTAATGATTAATCTATATGTAATATTATGTGACATTTTAAAGCCAAAAAATGTCGTTTTTGTTTAATTTAGACTCTTTATTCAGTGTTAGTAAATTACAAAATTTGGAATGGTGTTTGTTTTGTTTAACACAGTCGATAAATATTCTGCTCAAGGACGTGAATATATATTCGTATTGTGATTCTACACACCGTGTGTTACTGCCTTCCTGTCACTGGCCATGATGCCATCGCACAGCTGAATGATCTTTGGGATGCTGATGATCTGTTTGGAGTGGTAGCGTTCATAGGACAGCAGAACCAGGAAAAAGAAAATGTTGGGCACAATCTCTTCAGAGTCCCTACACAGAAAAAATAAATCAGTATAGTGCAAACTAATCATTATCTGTATATCTGAGCATGTGCATTAGAGTGTACACTACAGTTCAAAAGTTTGGGGACAGTAAGATTTGTTAGTAAGCAAGGATAAAATAATCTAAATTTACAGTACAAATACAGATCGTCTTACCTGAACTGCCCCACTTCAATATACTCAAACTGCTTCAGCACGAAACCAATAAATACCTGAAACAAACACAGGGTAGTGAAATATTACAACAGTCTATGTCTAACGTAGAAATAAAATAATAGAAAGGTTTGTTTTGATTCTCAATTTTAGTTGAGTAAAGTAGCATTTTGACTCAGTCGGAGTTTGATCCACAGCTCTAAAAGGCTCACCTGGTCTGAATCAAGCAAACAGTAGTTGACCCGGAGCTGCACAAGTTGGGTGAGAAGGTCCAGCACCTGTCTTTGCAGGGCCACTGAGGTGCTGGTGGTGTACTGCTTCAGAGCCTTTATCACCAGCGGCTCAAACAAACGGATGTGATTATGAATGGCATTCTGAAGCACACACACAAGTAGTCTACTATTAGACACTTTAACTGTAGTAAGTTGTCAAGATGTCATTGTTATGTGTTTTAATTATAGTCATGAATTATGGGGCAGCCTACCTTGTCTCCTCGGTGGCGCGTGACATTGGTGATACTTGACCTCAACTGGTTGGAGACTTTCTGCATGACATCAAACCACCTACAGGATCACAGAGATGATGTT
Organism: Barbus barbus; assembly: GCF_936440315.1. Taxonomy (NCBI): domain Eukaryota; kingdom Metazoa; phylum Chordata; class Actinopteri; order Cypriniformes; family Cyprinidae; genus Barbus; species Barbus barbus. Next base: position 9,579,810 of record NC_136736.1, on the reverse strand, counting down.
TAGTCATAATGGTCCTCTTAATTTTTTTATATTTTATATTATATTTATTTATAGGTACATCTTTCTAAGGAAATATTATACACAAGTCTTCTCTCACTCACCCAGAAGCGTCCTGTTCTTGTTCAGCTTGCACCATGTTTCTGAGGCTGGCATCTGCGAGGGCCTGGGTAAAGTGAGTGTATGGGGCCATGAAGCAGTAATGGTAGAGGCCGGGTCTGGCGCTGGTCGAGCCGAGCCGAAGGGCCTTGCCCTGGGACCGACACGGGTGAGATGAAGCCCCCTCATACTGAGATGCAAGATTGGTCCCAAACAACGCCTTCAACAGCTGTAAACACAGAGCACATGGTGAAGCCAAGGACTTTGTAAGGTCATGGATTAAAACAGAACATTTACATTTATTAATTTTAGCAAATGCTTTTATACAACAGAAGATTTAAGCGTGTCTAACCTGCTGAACACACACAGTGGCCATAGTGGGTTCCCGAGAGAAACACGACTTGAGGTAACCCAGGATCTCTTCAACACACTAGATAGATAAAAACAGGGTTAAAGTTTGTTATGAACATTAATTTTGCTTACTCACTGACAGGATGACATTAGGCTTTGACGTCATACTTTGCCAATATCATGCAGGGTGGCCAACTCAAGCAGCTGTGAAAGGACATCAAGCGCTGACCTCAGGAAACTCCCAAACTTCTCATTGGTGTTGTGAAGGTCTAACGTGACCTATTAGATAATAATAATTATAAGCAAAATGAATCCATTTGGAATGGGCATTTTGTTCATCTTATCCACCTGAATTGAGATTTGAGATATAAAAAAAACATTTATTTAGATATCTTGTTTTGCTTCCCTTAACTAGTTAGAACTAACTGACAATATACACTAAAAATGTTACAAAAGTTAGTTGTGGGTCTAAATGTTTAATGTTTTTAAAGGTATCTTATGCTGACCAAGGCTGCATTTATTCGATTAAAATAAACCCAGTAATAACAGTAACGCGAAATATTTTTACAATTTAATGTACAATGTATTACTGTGACTGCAAAGCTGAGTTTTTAGCATCATTACGCCAGTCTTCAGTGTTACATGATCCTTCAAATTCATTCTAATCTGCTGATTTGCTGCTCAAGAAACATTTCTGATATCAAATTTTGACAAAGGTCGTGCTGCTTAATATGTGCGTGCATTTTTTTCAGAATTCTTTAAATAATACAAATTTGAAAAGAACAGCATTTATTTGAAACAGATCAAGATTATGAAAGTCTTTACTGTCACTTTTGATCAATTTAATGTATCCTTGCTGAATAGGAGTATTAATTTCTTCCAAAAAGGAAAAAAAGATTATGCTGACCCCAAACTTTTGAATAATATTTGCTATATATAATAGACAAAGCAAAACGCTTGACTGCAAACTGACTTTGTAGTTAGCATGTGTAGCTCTCAGTGCATCATAAAGCTTCAGATAAGGAGGGAGGTGATAAAAGCTGCCCAGAGTGGTGGATTTGTTAACTGCTGGTGTCGCTGTGCTGTCCGCTGCTCTGCCTGTATAGAAAAACAGTACAATATACCTGTAAATATTCAATTAATAAATAATAAAAGACCATGAGACTCATTTTCCTTGTTTACTGACAGTGGAATTATTAATATGTATGGTCAACATGTTGAAGGCACTGAAGGTGTGACTGTACCTGTGTTGGCTTCTCCTCCTTTCTTTGGGCTCATGGGGGTGGTGCTCGGCTCCGTCATCTCCTTCTCTTTACCCTTCCGTCTGATTGGACTGAGAGAAGAAGTGTTGCCCAATGAGGGTAAAGTAGCCTGGAAGGAAAGATTAACAGAAATAACAAAGCTTTTAATACCATTGTAATTAATATTACTGATGTGATGTGATAGCATTATGGTAATCAGGATCTATTGAATCCTTTCTTTACCTTGACCGCAGGGCCTGGAGGTGTGTCATCCAACACATGGGCGCAGATGTTGAGGATCTTTAGCAGGTGTGAGAACAGCTGCTCCACCATAACAACCAGAGAGCGGTCGTTAAGAGCAGGCCACGCCTCCTCCACCTTCGAGGGGGCGGGGTTAGACTCCTCCTCTCCAACCCATGGACTCTTCATGCACTTTGGTGCAACGGCTACAAAAACAGGTAGAAAACAACATTTTAAATACAAATGGGCCTAAAAAACAAAGTAAAAATTAAATAAATAGCTCCAGAGATGAGACTTTCATTAGATTTGGATGAACAGAATAAAATAACTTTTTCAATAACTTAACACTCCTAGGCCATTTGGTCATTTCTGACAGATTTAAATTATGTTTATTTTATAAAAATTAGGTTTCCTTAATCGGAGTGGTTTAATATGTGGTGATGAACAAAACGAATAACTTCATTCAATAAGTGGACATAAAGGTGCACTTTGGTGGTCAAAACTGACTGGCTACGGGAAATAAAAAGGAAAGATCATAATGCAGAACACTTATGTAGTAAATAAAATGTAAATATCAACCAATAATAAAATCTACATATCAATGCTAAACAAACACACATAGAAATAAAGTTCTGAAACTATAAACATCTAAAGTGCAAAAGATTAACTTACAGGGGTGTAGATTTTTACTGTAGTGAAGTTCCAAAAGTTTGCTTATTTGCTTATACAAATGATGGTGCAATTGAGAAATTTACACATAAATAAGTCCTAAATAAGACCTAAATAACCAACAATTATATATGCATAGTTGTATTCTTACAACTTTCATTTTAAAAATTACACATTTTCTGTTCTGAGTCAACAAAAGACCCCCAACAGACAAGGGTTTAGCAGGGGTAAAAAACATCTAAATTAACCCCCCCCCCCCAACACCACCAATTTTAATATAAACAATTTTATTATTACTACTTAAGGGAAGATTGTGTTCGAACATTTCTTTAAAAAAAAAAAAAAAAATAATAGTTATATTTTTCTCAAACATAACTGCAAACAGCCAAGGTGTGATTGTGGCTTATCTAATCTAAATGAGTTTGTACCAGCGAGAAGATTTCCAGCCAGTAGCAGAGCAGCCTGATGGGCAGAGAGATCAAGAGGGAACCAGGCAGAGGAGATGAGAGACAAAACCATACTGGCCACACCAACCGTCAGAGACCGCCGCACCTCTTCACTACCACCAGGCTGAGAGAGACTACAGAAGAAGAGAACATTTATACTACTGCTGTGAGTGAAACAAGCAGATAAAACATTGCATTTACATTGACAATGCATATTTGCTTTTTATATTCTTTATACTAACAATATGATAGACATCAAATGTACTGTAAGCTGGTTTTATTCTTGGTACTACAGGAAAAAACTTTATTGCTGTAAAGTTCAGATTTTTCCAAATACAAAAAGTGTATACCTAAAGGAGCGTCCTCGGCTCCGGTACTGGCTGGAGCGGTTGAGATGAAAGACAGAAGAGCTCACAAAGCCACAATGCCAGCCTGTGCTCCAAGTGCACACTGGGAAGGTGTTGGACAAAAGGCACAGAGCCTCACAACAGCCAAACTAGAGAGTACAGAGATTAGATCTTTGGTTCAAATAAGAGCAGCTGTTTGTTACTTCTGTACCACCAAACAGAAGTGTTTCCAACCACGCAGAAGCCCACAGAGGTCTTTAATTGTTTCATTATGGTACTTCAAGAAAAAGTAAGATAACTCAAGACAAAATTAAACTAAAAAAAAGATCAAGTTATGATCTTTTAAATAATAAAAAACAAAAATGTACTGCTCCCGTGGGCTCTTGCTATTTGGAGACAGTCCAATAAAAGCAAAATTTTATAAGAATTTGACTCAAAAGGTTAAGGCACTCACAGTCATGGCTCTGGAAGTGGAGGAGGTGAGGCCGTGGGAGATGGCAGTGATGACCCGAGACAGGTTGTTCTCCACAGTAACATCCGGTGCGTTCTGACTCAGATTGTAGCCACGGTATGTTCTGCAGTGAAGCACATCATATAAAGAATTAGATTTAAGCCAAGTACACAACCATTCAAAACTATGAGGTCAGTAAGATTTTTTAAGAAGTTTCTTATGCTCACCAAGGCTGCTGTAAATTACAGTAATACTGTGAAATATTAGTATTAAAAAAGTAATACTGTCTAATATTCTTACCATTTAAAACAACTATTTTGTATTATAATTTATGGTCAAATTTATGGTAATTTATTCCTGTGACATTAAAGCTGAATTTTCAGCAGCCATTACTCCAGGCTTCAGTGTAATCATTTTAATATGCTCATTTGCTGCTCAAGAAACATTACTTATTATTTACAATGCTGAAAACAGATGTGCTGCTTAATATTTTTGCGGAAATTGTGATACATGTCTTTTCAGGACATTTATTTGAAATAGAAATCTTTTGTAATATCATATTTACTTCATTACTTTCAAAACAATAAATAAATAAATACAAATGAAAGCTACCATTTAAATACGTCAAGCAAATGAAGAATGGCTGTAGTGTACCGTGTAATGGTGCTGACAGTGAACTGTGATGGAGGCTGGGTCTCGTGCATCAGCAGCTGCAGGTAAACACTGCTCTGATCTCGAGCTATGGCCACAACCGGGTCTGTCTGGGCCTGGTCACAGTCATAGAACAACCTGGGCACCAACCTGAGTAGAGAAAGGTTGATTAAAATCAAGAGTGTGAGACCTGTGATGTGCAGTCAGGAGATGTTGAGTCAGAGATGAAATGTCTAAATACCTGCTGATGGTGTTTGCTGCCACATGTCTCACACGTGGGTCCTCATTGCCCAGTAGATAAAGCACAACATCATTCAGAACCCTGTCCTGGAGCCTCAACAACTGATAATATGAAAAATACATTATTCAAATATTAATTACATACAACATTAATTAAAAAATTAATGAAATGTAAAATATTATAAATTATTAATTTTATTTGTATAATAATTAAATTTTTGTAAAATATAAATATGTCATATAACATAAATAAAATATTTATTAAACAACCATATTCAGGAAGTGTAGCTGTTTTTGCAGTTCAGTGTGTGTGTGTGTGTGTTTGTTTTACATATAACACGTTGCTGAACTGGCAATATATTAAATGATGTAAATTGAAAATTTAATTTTTGATGATTGTTTTATACTTTTATTAGGTTTTGTTTTTATACATAAAATCGTGACAAGTATATTCTTCAAAAATGTATCCTTGACAGAAAGTAATACGAGAACAACAAAGAGTGAATTATGACAGAAGTATTATTTTTATTATTCTTTTTAATCATTATTTAATACTAGATTAATAAAACAAATAACAAAAAAAATCATCTTAAATTGAGTAAAGAAAGAAAGATGATATACCCCAGTATAATGATGCTCTCCTTTGTGCAACTTCTCAGTTTTTCGCTCCAAAAAACTTACTAACCTGCCAAACACAGAAACCATAGTTGATTGTAATAATTATATGTTTGTCATTTTTTTCACAACGTTCAGCAGTTATATAGTCAAATATGTGCCTTATAAAAGATTGCATCAATATGTGCTTTACAAAGTTTTCAAATACAAGTTAAGTTTGTGTCCACTTACCGGAAATCTATCTCAGCAAGCGTCTCCAAAAGCTCAGTGCGAACCAGCCAATAGGAGCAGTCCTTCAAGGTCAGCAGATCAATGAGCAGTTGCAGGCCAATTTCACTTAGACTGCCATTGCACAACGCCATGATACAGTGCTGTAGTTGTGTAAAAACACAATATTTATAAATTCCTCTAAAACTAACAGAAAAACATAAACTAGCATTCTTCACGTTTAAAATGATCTGAGGGACATGCATATACATATATATTTTCTCACCCTAACAGCAGCACATGCCATTTTACATGTGACTGAAGATTCATCTTTTAGACTTCGCTGCAGCAGAGGCACAAAGTTTTCGAGTGTCAAAGAGTTTCCTGAGAAAACAAAGACAGAGATTGTGAAGACAGGCTTCAGAGTGTGTGATTCATTAGATCGAGCTGTAGCTGTAGTTTTCACCTGTGACGGAGTGGATCTGGGACAGCCATGCCTCCGGGTTGTAGCGTGTTTTGAGCTGGATGGCTTGGATTAAAGCCCCACACAGGATGGCTGTGGCTCCTCTGATCTGAGGATCCCCATGTTCAATGTACTGCAATACATCACTGATGTACTGTTGCTCTGTTCACACAAAGACAAATTCAGTTATCTACTTTGGTATCATTTCAGTTTTGAGGTCTGTGGCTGTGCCGCTCCTTATTTCTTCCCTTTTTATTCTCCCTGCTCTTTGCTCTATGCCAGATCGTCATCTAATGTTTCTGCGGTCCTGTTGGTTCCCAGTGTGTCCTGCCCCGCCACACCCTGTCTTATCTTGCCGTGGCTAAGTATTTTCCCTTACGGGGTAGTTTCTATTTACTTTGTTTTATTTTTGAATTATGATAAAGACTGTTGAGTCCTTGACTCGTCCCTAGCAAAAACGAGACAGATATGTACAAAAAAGACAGAAACTAAATAAAAGGTCATCTAAAGACAAAACAAAATGTCAAACAAAAATAAAAGCAAATGTAGAATTTATAAACAAAAAAAAATTACAAAACAAAAACCAAATCCAACCAAAACGAACCAAAACAAAAAATGTCAAAACAAATAACGAACCAAACCAAACCAAAAGAAAACAAAACAAAAAGACACAAAAGCAAGAGTGTGATTCAATGGACCCATACATTAACAGAATCCTTGGATAGTGGTCAGTGTTTTTCTCACCATCTGGTTGTTGTCCTTCCAGTGGCTGCAGGTAGAGTTTGTTAAAGAAGGCTTCGGGTAGAAGAGTTGCTGCTGCCCCCACACAGCTGACGGCTAACGCCTTAACGCTCACACGGATCTCATTATCAGGAACCAGCCCTACAACACACACACAGACTAATTATTTAATGAAGAAAGACACTAATGTTCAACTAGCAAACACCAACACCCAAAAGCACTTGCATGCTATTGTGACAAATACAGAGTCAAACAACACATGAGAGTAAATGTATTGTTTCCCACCATTTCTTTGGCCGGTGAGCAGGAAAGATGCAGCCAACAGCCGGACACAGTGCACCAGAGGCTCTTCTTTTAGGTCAGTATATTGCCCAATATCTCCTTTAATCCTAGATGGCTAATACACACACAATACATACAAAATATTCACAGGATTTGCAGTTTAACTACTAGATCTCCGTAAAGAATCTGTGAAAAACTGAGATGAACAATATTATTCATTTGGACTATAAAGACCATGTACGTGTTTACCTTGTTGTCGAGTTCTGCGGGTTCCAGAACCTCTTCCTTTGGTATGAATCGATCCACACTGCTATCAGATGATTGCCTGTTGTGACCTTTTCCCTCCAGAAGATGGGGCTTACTTAAAGCTGACGACAAGAGAAAGCAGAACTGTGAGTTAAAAGGATGACTAATAAACATGTGCACTTGACACACAAGTTAGACCATCAGAGCAGGGTGCATTTCTGAGAAAGAGTACAAAATGAACATGTACCCAGTGCTGACTGAGAGAAAGGTTCTGGTATTTTGTCAGGTGGTGGAGCTGTGCCCTCCTCCTCCTCATCCTGAAGTGTGCCGATCTGCATCCCTGAGTACTGACTCTCACTGCCGTCCAGCACCTAAACATCACACACACACACACACACATATATATATATACACTATATACTATATATATATATATACACACACACATACACACACTTATATACATGCACACATACATACACAAATGGACCAAACTCACAAACAAGCATAAACATTCACATCAACTCATTCATGCAAATGCACACAAAGAACAGGAACAGTCAGACATGCAGTATCACTTTAGGAACTCAAATATTGCTTGATCACAACTTACTTTTGCATAATAATAATAATAATATGCATGTCAAGACAATTTTGGGCCTCACAAAAAAACAAAAGTAGGGTGTTAATCTATTGTCAGCTGCATTACCAGAACATATCGAAGACTTACTAGATATTAGTTTATATAATTTTAGTCTCCTAATTTGGCAGAAGGGAGCTTGTGGCCAGAGATTATAGCTTTTATCAAAACAGGGAAATGGCTCAAATTCAATCCAATGTTATTTTAGTATTATTTATATCATTTATATATATATATATTTTTTTTAATATAATCAGTTTTCATACGTTTTATTCATTTGGTTATCTGCTGTGTAACTAACTTTTATTCGTTTTTGGGTTTTTTTATATTTCTATTTAGCTTTAATTTATTTAACTTGTGTATTTCATCCAATACTTTTTAATCAAAAGCTTTTTTTTTCAATAAACAAAAATTATTTTTAAAAGTTTCAGTTTTAGTTAACAATAACAACACTGATTTATGATAAAATGAAGCCCTTAAAACTGATGTCAGATCAACTTCAGTGTTGTTGGGACAAGGTCTTTAATCACAGGTCCAGAATCAGGGAAATAAAAGGCATTCGAACACCTCAGGAAAGAGGCCGTGCATGTGGGGGGTGGAGCAAATTAGGGGCGGGGTTCTATCGGGGTGGGGAAGAGCAACAATAGCCTCACCCCCCGTCCTCTGCTGACCTGGTCACTACTGCTAGAGGAAGAGATGGCAGAAAAGGTGGAAGAAGTAGTCGAGGTAAAGGAGGAGGAAGAGGATGGCCTGTAGAGAGATGACTCGCTGTCGGAGTGCGGGTCCGGCCCTTCTGTGGGTGTTGGGGAAGGTGGTGAATAGGTCCGATAACGTCTGCTGGTGCTGGTGACACTTACGAGCTCGGCACAGTCTGAAGGCGTCACGGCAGAGTCCGGCCCCTCCGTAGTCGTCTGGGAACTGTCACTAGGGGGCGATGATGACACGGCTCCCGTCAACATCTGGTTGCCTTCGGTTACTAAGTCACCGGACGTGCTGACGACCCCGGCACCCCCGCTTGAGCTGCGACTTAGCATGTCCTCCTCATCTTCCTCATCTGGAGTATCAGGCCCTACACCCTGCTCTGATGCACTCAGGTCCACTGAGTCTCCCGGCTGCAAGGCATGCTGGGAGGAGCGTGGCTGCTCTGTGATGATGTCAGATGTGCCAAGAGACGAAACGCCCGATGAGGAGGGAGCTTCACTGGAGCTGTCGCCACCAACCGAGGCTTGAGGAAAGTGACAGAGAAAAACAAAGCAATTAACCCTGTCATACATTACATCCAATGCATTTGTTTGAATTCAAGGAGTATGAACAAATAAAAATGAACTAATATTTTTTTTTTTTTAAGAAAGCAAAATTCAAGCCCATGATACTCTGGGCTACGGGAGTTTTGTGAAATTTCTAGCATGTTGCTGTGTGGTTGTTAAGGTGCTCAATCAAAACAACGAATCCTCAAATCTATTCTAGAAAAATTAGCATCCAATTTTGTGGTCAGAAACTGAAAAGGTAAAACCAAAAATATTGTGAAACATTATAACAATTTAAAATAACTGTTTTCTATTTTAATATATTGTAAAATCTAATTTATACCTGTGAGGGCAAAGCCAAATTTTCTGCAACCATAACTCCAATCTTCAGTGTCACATGATCCTTCAGAAATCATTCTATTATGCTGATTTGGTGCTTAAGAAACATTCATTCATTCAATTTTGTATTTATTTATCTATTGTTCTCAATAAAAATGTATTAATATTAATGTTAAAAACAGTTGTGTTCGCTTAATATTTTTGTGAAAATTATAATACATTTTGTTCATAACTTTTTGATGAAGTTCAAAAGAACAGCATTTTATAAAATTATAAATTAAATATTTTATCAACTATTAAATATTTAATCAATTTGGAGCATCCTTGCTCAACAGAACTATCGTTCATTAAAATCTTACTGAATTTTTGAACAATAACATATATAACATTCTGATTCCTTAATATGACTCTGGTCCCTCTTTCAGGTTACTTTATGAGATGTTAATGCAGATTTTTTTTTTCATCTATCAGGAGAAATTCACAAGTCTTCCAACGTAACAGTACTCCTCTCCTCAACTTACCAGAGAACGATCCTGTGGTGACCTCTGCCCTCTCAGGGTCATCCTCCAAACCCTCTTCTTCACCTGACAACAGCTTTCCTGAGAGAAGCACAACATACAAGGCTTATTACAATACAACAAACATTTTCTATTTTAAACACCATTCTAAATTTCTGTAACAGTCTAAAACTCCAACTGCACATTCAGTATCAAAACTGCTCTAATAACATGCCACAGACAGCCCTCGAAACAAACAAAGAAACATGTCAGTAGGTTAGATGCAAAAGAAGGGCAGTCAAGAAGTCACCTTTCTGCTTCCTGAAGAGGAGAGGACTGCATGTTGACCCACCGGCTGTAAGCAGGAAACATGAAGTGAAGAGAGCAGAAAAAGCTCAAAAATTAATTTTGAGGGTTAGCGGAAGGAAGAACAGAGGATGAAGATCACATGCATCGTGAAAATTGCTGCAGTGAATTTTGAAGTAGTTATCAAACAGAATAGGCAATATTAAGAAGCAGTGTGGGAAATATTAAGAGGGCTTGTCATTAGTGAGTAACAAAGATTAATTAAAATACAAAAAGAGAACTTTAACCATTTAACAACTTCAGATAATAAATCCAAACATAACAGATGATTACTCCACAAATGGAGGTTGACCAATAGTTATAGTTTTATGGGTCATCGTAAAAAGCATTGCTCAATGTTCTCTACATTATGTAAATATTTCATATGAATTAAAAATAAAAATAATAAATTTGTCAATTTTTTTATGTGTAATTAGTTAAGCCATTACTGTTAATTTCAAAATAAAGTTTGCCCATTTTTAACATTAAGGGAATTGTTTTCATTCATATTACCGATTCTAAAAACAATCGGCCGATTAATCTGTTACGGACTATGATTTCCATTTTTAGTTATATTTTTATTCATACTTAATTTGATCCGCTAACTCCAGCACTCCATTCTAATTCTATTCTTTAAAAAAAAAATCTTATCCCTTTTAGACTGGCACTCTATTCATTTACTGCTTGTTTTCTTAAAAAAAAAAAAACTAACACTAGCTTTTCTAATCTTTTTGTATTCCATCTATTGGTTTTCTTTTTATTTATTATACAATTAACAAAAGCAAAAAAGGCCTCTAACACTAGCTTGCTCTATTCTTTTTCTATTCTATTGGTTTTCTTTTTATTATATAATAAAAAAAATAAAGAAAACTTGCTACATGTACTACGTTAAGCTAAATGAGACTTGTTATAGCACTTGCATATCATTGCCCTTTTGTTGATTTTGATTGCTTCCATTGTCCTCATTTGTAAGTCGCTTTGGATAAAATGACTAGTTATCGGTATCGGCCACTATCAGTCGCTCTCTACTTATGAAAGTCCCTTACATACCCAACACAAACCTTATTTTCTCATAGGATGCTTCTTCACTGACTGTAAAACAGAGATGACTGACCAAACTATTACGGCATGATCACTGATGAGATAAATGCAACGGACTGTATAAATGCAATATTTACCAATAAGCTCGAGAATGCTGCCACTGCGTGCACGGCTCTCAGTCTCTTCTCTGAAGACACTGGTGTGTGATATTTTGCCACATGTGATGAGTACGTTCAGGAGCTCAGGGGGAGGAGTGCGAAACACCTGCTGCAGAAGCTCCAGAGATGCGGTTACCACATTATGATCCCAGTGCTGCGTGTAGTGCAGGGTCAGTTCATAGACCTAAGAAACAAAGAATAGAGTTTACATGTACACAAACACACAGCAACACACAATGAATCACAACAACATAACAAAAATCCTGAAAGTTCAGCTTTACTGAATGTAGTGTAGGAAATTCAATATATGATTAAGGGGGAGCCTGTTTTCCATCATACCAATAAGTCAAATCACAAGAATACAATGAGCTTTTTCAACTCTGGTACCTGAATGAGCTGCTCAGGTGTAGGGGTGACATCTGCCTCTTTACGAACGAGCCCAAAGCTGCCCTTCAGACTGGTGTTAGGAGCCTGCTGCTGAAGAAGAGGCATCAGGTAGCGCAATGTCAGTAATACACCCAGAACCAGGTGACTGGAATGTTCCTCATCCACCGGCACTACCAAACCTGAGAGAGAAAACAGCAAAATGAATTAAGACATCTGAAGCACACCGTTTTCACCATGTTTTTCCAGTGTACGTGTTTCAGAGTTTGTGTGAGCGTCCTACCGAGCAGCACGTTGAGGAGCCAGGTGTAGAAGTAGTGTGTTCTGCGTGAGTGCTGACACACGCTGACAGCCGAGCTGGCCGCTGTTCGGCGAATAGTGGGAGAACTGGACTTCAGATTGGCAACAAAGGCCTTCAGCAGCATCTACATACACATTCAGAGTGAAATCATAAGTGCCACATTCAAAGTGATTGGGATAAGAATCATTTATTGAATATGATAAGAATGTGAATGAGTAATTTAAACAGGAAGTGAGATTATGAAATCATATTGTTTAATTTGCTTTATTGATTATTATAATACTTTCTTGAAAAAGTATTATGGTTTCCACAAAAATATTAAGCAGCAAAACTCTTTTCAGCATAAAATCATTAAAAAAATCAGCATATTAGAATGTTTTCTGAAGGATCATGTGACACTGAAGACTGAAGTAATGGTTGCTGGAAATTCAGATTTTCTATCACAGGAATAAATTGCATTTTTAAAATAATATTTCACAATATATAGTTATATAAACAGTTTTACTGCATTTTTGATCTAATAAATGCAGCACTGGAGAGCGTTAGACACTTCTTTCAAAAACATAAAACAATTTTACAGACCCTAAACTTTTGAAAGATTGTGTATTCTGTATAATATTTAAACTGTTAGCCGATTAAGCACTCCTGGAGTGTTTGCATAGCTACACAATTTGATTTGTCCTTGTCTCCTGTCTTTCCAAGGACCTTCACTTGACCTCGCATGTGAAATTTGTGTAATAATGACTTTAGCTGGATTTAAACATAAGAAAACAGCACTAAACTGACAAGTCTCCTGTCTTTAAATGTAAATGTGTTCTTGGCAAAGGAACAGACTCTTTCCGTCTCCTACTGATGTGAGGGAGAGGGGGCTCATGGATAATTAAATCCAGTCTGAGTCACATTCCATATTGAGAAGATGATGTCACCACTGTGCATTCACGGCTTCAGACAGTGAGAGAAGATAACATTGTGGGAAATCCTGCACTGAGGTGCCAAATCAACATTCAGACAAACATTCAGCTAAACCATAAAACACAGTGTACAGTGGTTTCCTTTGAGTTTTTTCTGTTTTCAATCTCTTTCTTTGTAGTACTGAACTCACAAATTTTAGTTATTACCTTGATCTCTCCATCGTTGGCGAAGTGTCCCAGGGCAGCCATGATTTTAGGAATTGAAGAAGAAAGAGTTTCCTGCACAGTCTCCTCCTGACGTTTAGTGATCCGTGTCAGACATGGCAGAAGATTCACAAGGTACGGCCTGAGGAGAAAAAAAAAGAGATATAAGAAGAGGATTCATCTGTGTTTGCTGATCATTACAATTAGAAGCATGATTTTCATTTTGTAAACCAACCCAATATCAGTTTCACTTATTCCTGAGCAGACCAATAGAAGTAACCGACTAAGTCAATAAGCATACCTGCATTTCTGAGGTCGCACTAGGTGAGCAAGCTCAGCAAACCTCCACAAGGCTGCCCGCAGACTCCGAGAGGCAGCGTTCTGTGAGAATAGACAGAGCAGTGCTTTATTAGTGATCTGTACATTTCCCTAGAGAAAACAAGACCCCTGTACCTACGAAAACTATATGGCATGCCATTTCCAAAAACTCACCTAGAAAAAAATAATAAAGCATTGTTTGAACCAAGAAGAAAGCAAAATGAATCACAGACCAACTGTCTATTTGCGCCCAAAGAATAACAAAATAATATAACCAATCAGACAAAATATTCCTTGTGCTCAGAATCCTATACCAGAATTGAACTCTCTCTCATATGGAAGCCCGTTTCCGCCACTGAATAAAAATGTAAAAAAGGTTATTGCGACTTTTAATCTCACAATTCTGACTTTTTTCTTAGAATTGTGAGATATAAACTCCCAATTGTGAGTTAAAGTCCAGTTTTGAGGTGGAGGGGGAAGACTGATATGTTCTCAGAATTGCGAGTTTATATCTCACAGATCTGAGAAGAAAAAAAAAAAAAGGTCAGAATTGCGAGAAACAAGACGAATTTTTGTTACATCCAAATCGCATAAAAAGAATACAATCTGATTCACCTTTTTAATCTCTTTGTACAATTCAAGCTGCAGCCTAGGCAAGTTGGAATCCATCAATGCCTGCAAGAAATTATTTAATGTAAATGTACATTTCATAATAATGTAATTTAATGTAACTGTAATCATCATTAGAGTCCAAATAAATATATATGAGATACATAAAGTGTACATAACTTACTTTGATGATTTTGTTGAGGCACTCATCTGCCACCATCCTGACGTCAGACTCCTTGTCGTCGCTGCACAACAAGAACATTTCCATAGCGATTCCGAGAAGTTTCTGGAACTCTGGAGATGTCCTGATAAAGTCACAGTGAAAAGGTGTCAGTGGAATGACATACACTACATACACAGCTGTGACAGCAATACTAGTTTGCTAAAAAACAATGTAGGCTAAAACTTTCAAATTAGCAGCGGCCCAGATAAAATATGTGCATTATGTATATTTTGTCCTAACAAAAGCAATTTGGCTTAGCCACTCATTCAGATTATTATAAAAAAGAAGGAGGCTATACATTTGAGTGTGGTCTGTTCCTCTTTAAATCCAGCTGTTACTATCAGCAAAATTACCCTCAAACACTAACAGCTCCAAGACAATGTCGTTGTGTTGTTATGAAGCTGTTGTGCAGTCTAGCAATAATACTGTTGGCCAAAAAATAAATGGTAGCTAAAAAACCAGGTTGTGGCTACACAGTTAAGCAAAGAATGTAGCCTCGAGTCTGATGCAGCAAAATGAATAATAAACTTCATATTGCTGCATTGTGTATATGACCTGTACTGTTGATGGTGCTCCAGATTCAGCTCTTGTTTAGCGTTAGGATGAGTGCAGCAAGGCCAGTAAAGCCAAAACAGTAGGAAATTAGCTGTTATGACTATAAGACCATTTAGAAGTAAATTCTACCATTAAAATTTCCAAAAACCATGTCAAAGCCCATGACCGTTTTTACCCAAGTTCCCAAGTTCAGCCAGGATTTCACAACATCTGTATTGTCCCTAAACTTTTGAACAGTAGCATATATGCTGACCTACAGGTGAAGGACTATTAAAAACATCTGTGCGGGCTTTCTAAAGTTTACTTTAATTTACTGCCATTGTTTTTCCAAACAGATTTATTTTGTATTCAAGTGTAGACAAGCTGAGAGACCTGAACTTCAAGCATGCTGGCACTCACATTAAAATTTGCTAGGCCACTTGTAATAATTCAGGATTTTTAATCTTGAATACCTTCATTGAATTTGCATTATAAGGGTGAAAAAACATCAACAGGCTTTTGCCAACGACTCATAAAATGTGACCAATCTGATTATCCTTAATCCGATGTGTCCGTCCATTGACTATTGCATACCTCAGTGACTGTGCCACGATGTTTTCACATATCGTCAGGCAATGAGTCACTCTGTCCTTTTTGGTTGTAGCAAGGTCTTTTTTCCTGCAAGAAAACACAATATTACTGGGAATGTCACGAAAAACAAACATAAACTGAATTTATAACATTTGATTAAACACATGAATAACATCTCCAGCACATATTTTCTATTTGATAATATGCACCTTAACATGAATAGAAGCAACTGAGTTATAAATCTGACATTAATCTGTAAAGTCAGTGAGTATATTATGTTGTTGCCACAGTTGTCAGCCAGATACTGTTTATTTTCCAATACCGATTACCGAAATTCATTAGGTTAATGTAATCTTGCTAACAATGCAGCAATAAAGCTGTTCTTCTGGACCACAGCACATAACATCACTGTTCACTTGTGGTGATTTACAACAAATCTGAATTTGTTTAAACACAACCAAATGACTTCAGCAGATGAGTAATATGTAATAGGTCATTTTTTACAGTGGTTGACGCACTTAGAGGCTTGGCAGACAGGTCCTTTAACATCTAAAATGGTACCAAACAGTTTATATCTGGACATTTTAGAATAAGAATCATAATGAGCTTTATTGCCAGGTATGTTTACATATACAAGGAATTGTTTTTTTAGTGACAGAAGCTCCACAGTGCAGCTTTTTTTATTTTATCCAGAAAAATGTCAACCTGTCTCATTAACAGAGCATTAATTCATTCATTTTCATGAATTAACATATGCTCAGAGCCGATCGAATGCAAAGTCAACTATTCAAATGATTCTTAAATGTCTCTTAAATGAGGAAATGTCTTCATTTATTTACACACAACTGCCATCCGATGTCTTTGTAACGCATTTATTTTCAGGTATTTATTTTCAGCGATGACCACTAGAATATTAATATTATTTACATTTTTCTCTTTTATTATAGTTATATCACATTATTACTCAGTACTTGAAAACTGACTGTATTCAGACTCAACACTTCACAAGAATTGAAATACATATTCAGCTTATAAAAAAATGAAAATGGCCAGACAAAACTAGGTGATTTCGAAAAGATTTTAAGTATGACTGTGGTGACAATTCAATACACGGAGCTGAAAATTGCATTGAAGAAATCTGTCAAAGTGTATAATAAATATCTGACACAATTTTTGGTATCTGATGGTACGGAGTCACCTTAAGTGGCATGCAAGGAAAAACACGTCTTGTAAGAAGATGTAAAAATGAGAAGATGAACAGATTCATATAAATACTTAATATACACAAACAAACAAGGCTGTGTGACACTTCTAAGGTGTTGAGTGTCATGTGATTTTAAGACCAAGGCGACAACAATAACCAGCTTTATACGAGAAAACATACTGCCCTCCAGCATGTGATGCCAACATTACTATAGCGACTGTGTCAGGTGATGAAGATGAAGATGAAGAAGCAGCAGCAGTAACATGAGCTCAGCACTCACTGTTTCTGGACGAGCTCCTCGGCCGACAGCGGGCCTTGCTGCTGCTGGAATGATTTGAGCGACTCAAACGCTTTCATCAACTTCTCCATGGTGGCCATTTTAGCAGAAGCACTTGTCTAGATGTAGTCTGACTGGAGAGCTGGTAATATTTACAAACTCAACGCTTCAGCCAGAGTAAGAGCCGAAGGGAAACTGAAGCTGTCGCCGCTTACAGTGGCCAAAACCCCCTCGAATCCGATCTAATTTCCCCACACCATCCGATTATGACCGATATTCAAACCAAATATTCTGAAAGCATTTGAAAACATATCCAGTTCTGAAAGCCATCTTAAAGCAGAGTAAAGAGAGCAACGGTTCTGCTGTATTTCCGGGTTAATATAACTCCTGTCAAAATTAAAGTCTTCTTTGTCATAATAAAACATATTATCCACGACGACGTTTATATCTGTAGGGAGTTTGAGTGGCATGTTTTTGATTCTTATACAAAACTATCGCGAGATTATTTACAAATGTTAGATCTGACTTGCCTTCAATCACTGTATGCAAAATGTATGTAAAAAAATGAAAATTAACAAATTGCATACACCTGGTTGAATTTATCTTTTCATGAAAAAATGTTAAAAGCAAAGACAAAGATTTTTTATTATTGTCTGAATGTAAAGCATAAAACATATAGGCTAATGTACAACACGTGTTATCCACCATCTTTAAAAAACTGTATTCTGTCCATATAGGAAGAGCAAGACTATGATAATGAGTCTGAATTAGGCTTCAAATTCAAGAAAATCGAATATAATATAGAGATCGTTTCTAATGTGTAATTTAGCAGGTGTGATGTTATAATATGTGAATACTTCTTTATGCATTAATAAAAAAAAACTAAATCATACAAAAACGTTCAAATTATTTTAAATAAACAGCAAGTGTTTTTGAATGTCATCTCAATTAACTGTCAGATTAAGAAGAGGCGTAGTAATTTATCATATTATAGGAGTACACAATGTCTCTCTTGACTTTCAGATATATTACATTTTTCTACTGATTCTTTAACCATTTCTCAGTCACAAAGAGTGGAAAAAGGCATCAGAATAATCATACTCTATGGCTTAAAAAATAAGCATTTAATATTCATATTCACAAATGTAAAGTTTTTTTTGTTCACATGACAAGTCGTTCCAGTTTTCCTGGCTTGGTAGTCCAGTAAACATCTCTACACATTCTTCAATTCCACTATTGTTAGGTTCTCCTGTTGCCCAGAACTTGAACATAAAAGTTTTAATTAGAAGAAATCTCTTCACTGTAAACATTGTGTTTCAACATATATTTAGATATTGTGTGTGTGTGTGTGTGTGTGTGTGTGTGTGTGTGTGTGTGTGTGTGTGTGTGTGTGTGTGTGTAAAAGTCAGATCTCACTCTTTGATTACTTCCGTGTTGTCCACCCATTTCCACACTCCCTCAGTAACATTTTCAGAGAGGCCAATCCAAACATTAATTTTTAAATTAGACATGAATTCCTGTTGCAGCCCATATGAAAAGAAATGGTTAGCACCCAGGTGGGCAAAATGATTTGAATGATAATAGTACATGTATGTATGTTTATGTTTACAGACACAGTTAAACTGTCAGGTTTCATGTATTACTGAAACAAAGGTTTGTCTCTGTTTGCACTCTCACTGACCTGTTCCTCTGGACTATTTATGATCACCAGATAAGCTCCTTTCTCAGCACAGCTGTGTCTGCTCTCATTCCATGACAACATTGTAGCAGAGACACAATAAATATAAGAGGAAACGTTGCCCCTTCCTGTCATGCACCCTTAAAAGAATATAGTTGTAAAAAATGACTGTGTCACAGAGCAGTGTATGTACGAATAAGTAATGCTGAGGTGAAACTAACTACAATATTTAGACAATATTTACCTAACAACTAGTAGCAGCTTTTCTAAAGTCTGTACTTTTTTCATTTGGATTTTTTCACTAGCCTGCAGCTGATCTCTCTCTATAGTCAGATTGTAGTAACGTCTGTTCAGATAGTCCTGATCATCCATACATTGGTCATAGTCAGTCTTGAACTGGACAGTGTCTGCTCTGTACTTGAATGCTAGAGCTATGATCCAGCCAGCAGAATACCAAACAGCAACGCCAGGCACACAACCACCACTTTGCAGATCTTTGAAGAGCCTAAATGAAATAGAAAACACAGGCTAGTCTACATTTACAACAGCATTATCATTCAAATGTACTATATTTTGTAGCCTACCTGTTTCCTGCAGCTCAATCTGGTTGATTTGAGACTTTGGAATCCTTGCAGTGAATTGTATGCCGCCACTGATGTGCTGATACAGTTGACTGTGTTCGCTCTGTCCATTTCTGTATCTTTCCTACTGAAACTGATTTAAGTTTAAATCCTACCTGTGTGAAAAGCAGCCTGCAGTTTCAAATTTCATGGCTATTTGGGTAGCTACAGTGGGGATCGAAAGTTTGGAACCCCTTGCAGAATCTGTGAAAATGTGGATAATTTTACCAAAATAAGAGAGATCATACAAAATGCATGTTATTTTTTATTTAGTACTGTCCTGAGTAAGATATTTTCCATAAAAGATGTTTACATATAGTCCACAAGACAAAAAAAATAGCTGAAATTATTAAAATAACCACATTCAAAAGTTTGGGAACCCTTGGTTCTTAATACTGTGTGTGGTTACCTGGATGATCTACGACTGTTTTTTTGTTTTGTGATGGTTGTTCATGAGTCCCTTGTTTGTTCTGAACAGTTGAACTGAGCACTGTTCTTCAGAAAAATCCTCCAGGTCCTGCAGAATCTTCAGTTTTCCAGCATCTTTTGCATATTTTAACCCTTTCCAGCAGTAACTGTATGATTTTGAGATCCACCTTTTCACACTGAGGATGATTGAGGGACTCAAACACAACAATTAAAAAAGGTTCAAACATTCACTGATGTTCCTGAAGGAAACACGATGCATTAAGAGCCGGGAGGTGATAGTATTCATTTGTATGATGAAAAGTGAAATATATTTTTAAATCTGCCCCTGGCTGATTTAAACTCCAGGCCAACTCCTTTACATAGTGCTTCTGGTAACTTTGAGACTTAGATCAGTTCAGTGTTTTTTTTTTTTTTTTAACATTCGGAAATACAAGTTGATCACTCTCTCTTTATGTGACAAATGCCAATAATTTTCCTCTTAAAATGATAATAAGGGTTACAGAAACAACAGAAATGACCTCATCCAACATATTTCATATGCTTGTCAGAAACTATAAATGGTCCTGTATCCATTCAAAATGTGTTTGAGGACTGCTCCTATTGTTTTAGCTCATGTCATTAATGTTTATGAGTGATAGTTTCAACACTATATGAAATGGTCCAAACTAATTTTTGGTGCAGTATTTGAATAGAAAATTCTGATCTTAGAATATTATTGTAGACAGGCATGTTTTAACACCAAATTTCAGTAGCAATAGAATTTTGCATATTTTCGCCAGGTGAAAATCTAAAAGCAACATGTCATAAGGACGCTATAAAAAATTAAATGCTAAGATTTGCAAAGCAGCCTCACTGATTCAATGGGGAAAATATATGCAGTGTAGATAGTAAAATGTGCCATTCATTTCAGCTATTGACATATTTTCATTGACATTTTTGTTGCTTGCTTTCATTAAAACCGTTCAAATAAAATCAAAATTAAAGCCATTTGTTATATTTTCAGTTGTTTTTTAATTAATCAAATGCATAGTAATTACACATAATTTTCAGAACAAGGGTAATATCTTTTAACAAAACTAGTTATTTATATTAAAATGCACAAAAGACATACAAATTATGTAAAAAAAAAAAAGTTGAGCACACAGATAGATATTACATTATTACACTCAATGTCACATCCCTTTTAAGAAATCTAAAATGAAATAATCCTTAAACCTCCATTAGATTTTCAGTTTCCTTTCATTTTTCTTCTAAGGGTAAATTTACGACAACACTGTTCTAAAGAACTGGAGGAGAGGAAGGTAGGCCCACTGTGCAACATGCCCGTCTTGCAGCTGACGCAGCAGCACAGCATGTCTGAATCTGTACCCTCAACGCAGCAACTACAATTATGATCCTCTTGCATACAGACAGCAACATTGTCAAAATGATCTCTGCTCACAAGCATCCATGAAAACAACTAAAAATGCTGTATTTTGCATGCCAGGCCAATAGTTGGCAATGTCACGAAGACACTTTGTGTCTGTGCACACATACAGACATAACTGCGCATGACATCACAATTTTCACACATTTTTGTAGTTTAGAGACGTTAATGGTATCTTTTTCAAAAATTTGTACTTTGAAACCCATTTTTAAATGTTCAGCCATCCAAGATGCTGTCTGTCAGTTTTGTTGTTTCTGTCTTTTTCTGTCATTTCTACATTATTTCGATCTCCTGGTCCTGGACGCACCAGGGCACAAAGGACAGAGACAGAGCAAAAAGAGGTTGTTATCACTGCAGTGCAAAAAACTAAAAAGTATATGATCTGAGCTGTTGCCCACTGCAACTAGCCAAGCTGCTGCTGCCGATGCAATCCTGTACTGGATGGCCTTAAATCTCAGGAATATTACTGGATGAATCACTGCCAGATATTGTTCAATACACATGCACATCTGGATAAGAGGTCTGAAAGTCCAGCTGAGACAAATGAGAAAGTTATTGTTAAAGCTCATTGTTGTTGAATATTTGAAATCGCTGAAGTCTGCAATGCACTGGATGCAAAAAATCAGCTCCAGTATAATGATGTTCAATGGAAACACCATGTTTGGTTTAAAATTCCGGTAACACTTTATTTTAGGGTCTCTTAACTAGTTGCTTATTAGCATGCATATTACTAGAATATTGGCCATTTATTAGTACTAATTAAGCACATATTTATGCCTTATTCTACATGACCTTATCCCTAATCCTACCCAATACCTAAACTTAACAACAACCTTACTAACTATTAATAAGCATCAAATTAGGAATTTATTGAGGGAAAAGTCGTAGTTAATAGTGAATAAGCGTTCCTTATTCTAAAGTGTTACCGGACTCGTATACAGAACTGACAATCATATTCTGCTGCTGTGTGAAGGTGGCCAGGACATTCTCAGCACACTTTCAATTTGCATTATCTGGATCAGTTGTGATTTAATTCTGCTATGTGACAGCATGACCAAGACAGTCAAAAATGGGCAAAAATGTTAGGTGACAGTTTTAGTAACTTAACACATTCTTTAAATAAATTAATAGGCTAACTAACTAACAGAAGGATTTTCTATAAAGTGCATAGAACTATGAAAGTCAAATTACAAAAGCATCTCATCCACTACATCTGTTCATCTGGATCTGTGGTCACTCATATGTGTTTGCATAGTGTTGTACCTGTTGTTTTAGTTCATTTCATTTACGTGTGTGCAGCATATTTATGAACTGGTTAAAACTAATGGTATAAGAATGCTTTTATTTGAATAAAACATCATAATGTGCTGTTATAAAAAAAATGCTTGCACTCTAGTCTTCTCGATAGTCTTTGTAGACAGACATTGGAGCTCATTAAGTATGCAAGTACACAATGTGGTGTGCATAAAACCTTTTTTTCACACAAAAGTTTAAAAACTCTATAACTGACTATACAAATAATAAAATGCTTCTGGACTATTTGTAGGTAAGTGGCTGCTTAGAGCCACCGGGGGCCCACAAAACAGTGTTTTAATTCATTTATCAGTGGCATGCAAGCACTGGCTCAAAGGGTTTTCTGTCATAATGAAGTACACATTTAAGCAAGGAGTGGAAAGATGTGGCTTCCAGTCAGGGTTTAACTTAGGACCTCCATAATGCTCAGAAACAGCCCCAAAACACATAATGAAAAAAAATAGTAAAAGTAGTGTACTGTTTTCAATATTTTCTATATAATAAATGCTTTCCACTTTGATTCAGATTTGCACAAAAGATCAGTCTCATGCAAATGACTGAATAAAATATCTCTATTACTATTATGTTCTAATGTCACACCTCTTATAAGAAATCTAATACCTAATCATCTTTCAAGCTCCAATTTCTTTCACTTTGTCTTATTTTCCTTTTATTTTTTCTTTAAAAAGCACATTATGTGCTTCAGGTGGCCTTCGCTATACATCCTGACTAATGGCGAAAATAATACAGCAGTTATAGTGAAGGACAGTGTTAGTGGAACAACTTCACATAAATATACATACCTATTGATTTTAGATATATTCATAAAGTAAATTACAACCAGAGGGATGTAACAAATCAGAATAGATGCTAAAATATGAGAAATGATTCTGAAGGCCTTCCTTTTCTGCTGGTTCGCAACAGCTCTGCCTTTGCCAGTTTTATTGTTTCTGTCTTTCTCTGTCATCGCTACGTTCTTGCGATCTCCTGATCCTGGACGCTTCAGGGCGAGAAGGACAGAGGTACAGCTAAAAGAAGTTATTATCACTGCAATGCAAAAAACAAAAAAGAATATGTGATCTTTAAAATAGCTCATCCCACTGAAAATGAACCTCAAGCTGTTGCCCAAAGCAATTAGCCAAGCTGCTGCTACCAATGCAGTCCTGTACTTAGTGCCCTTGTATCTCAGGAATTTTACTGGATGAATCACTGCTAGATATTGCTCAATACACGTGAAGATCTGGAGCAGAGGTCTGACAGTCCAACTAAAACCAATGAAAGCATTAACTAAACGGTCACCCTCCACAGAAGGAAATCTGATAACAATTATGTCTATGATGCATTGGATGCAAAAAAACAGCTCCAGTATAGTGATGTTCAGTGGAAACACCAGGTTGGATTTAAGGTTCCCATGGAGAAACACCCAGAGAGACCAGCAATGGATCGGCGTTCCCACGATGAAGCACAATATCGAAGTAAAAAAAGTGGCAATAGGGCCAAAATGTCCCTTACACATGCAGAACCAGTCCACCGATTCATCAAATATGAAAGTTGTATTGCTGATGGATGAATTGCACATCCTGGGAAAAACAGAAATGGGTCAGTGTGCTGGCAAAATAACATTTTCATTACATTCAATTTTATACTGAAACCTTTTAAACCATATTTTTAAAGCATTTTATTTAGTAAGACAGATAGAAAAATGCATTTCTGGATCCAGATTGCCACTATTAATTTAATACGTAAAACTGACGCATGAATTAAAATTATAGAAATGTCATACCTGGATTGATGTTAGGTCATGCAAAATATACAGAAGAATTGTTTTTGATCCCAAGAATAAAACGCCACCAAAAGTGCCTTTGTTTTAAACTGTGTCAAAAAATCAAGCTGAATGCACCCCATCCGCCATGCTTCATCCGTCAGAATGAAATTCTAAACGTGTGTATGTGTGTGTGTCTGCTCCCAATTAGTTTCACATATGAGTGCCTCTGTTTTTCATGTCATAAATCAATATATAGGAGGGTTTTCTGCAACAGCATCCCATAGAATGCTCCAAGCAAATCTTAGTATAATATTTGAATAGAATATCATAATGTGCTGTCATACATTTTAGACAGTTGCTAATTTCACATACAGTCAAATAGTTCTATCTTTATTTCTTTTATAGTATGTTTGTTTAATAAAGTTACTATTGTTATGGGTCTGGTGTGTTTAAAACAAGCGCACGGCGAAGGAGTCAAAATCAAAGGGTTTCTTTTAATAATCCAATGACTGAGAAGGGCTCAACCAAACGTACATCCAAAATAATAGGCTTTAAATACTAAATACTAAACGTAATCAGGGAGGAACAGAAAACAGGTGTGTAACTAACTAATCAAAAACCATGGAGGCAGGAAGACGGAGACATAGAAACTAAACTAAAACAGATCATACATGTAACAACTATGCAATGTGGAGAAAATAAAGAATAGGGTTGAATGTTACGGCTTTCAAGACTGAAAAAAAAAGACACACACAAATAAGAAAAAGAGGGATATAGCCACAGTGTTATCTTACATTACAAATGGTCTGACCTTTTAGTAACTGATGGTATTTCCAAGAAAAGTGTCTACTCATGTTATGTTTGCATAGAATTGGCCCTGTTGTTTTAGCTCATGTCATCAGTATGTTCTTAATCATTATGCTTTTCTTCTTCTTCTTCTTCTTCTTTTTTGAACAGCTTATTTGTGGGTTGGTTCAAACAAATAGTGGTGCAATATTTGAATAGAAAATCAGTATTTGTGTTTATAAAAACACCTGTATTATAGACAGACATTTTGATTGTTTGTTTTTAGTTTTTACATAATGATCTCTTTATGGAACATTTTACAAGAACACTGTAGTGATGAAGCACCGTAATGATAAAATGTGATATTTTAATGGTTCTTTACAATAAATGTTCATAAAAAAATTAAAATCTTGGTTTTATTTTCATATGCTTGTTTCACTATATTCTATATATGCCACTTAAAAATCTCTTTAAATAACACATTAATTGTTTCAGTTTTTTGTGCCAAGCCCTTTATGTGAATTAATTGCCTAGTGAAAACCATATTTTCAAAATCCAAAAAACAAGGGTCAATTTATTTCTCAAAGCAACTGATATATCCAAATAATCATAACACACATAACAAAAATGATAGTGCTGTATTATAGTGGCAACATCATGCTATTTAATAAATGTAATCTTAATTTGTATTTGCACAAGTCACATATAAATGACGAAATCTAATTTTGACTCCCATGTACTAATGTCACATCTCTTTTAAAATGCAACATTCCTTTCATTTGAAAACATTTGAAAAGCACAGTATGTGGCTTTCTCTGTACAATCTCACTAGCGGTGAAGTTAGCAGAGTAATTGGGGTGACTGACAGAATCAGTGAAACAGCTTCACATATATAAGAAGGTTCACCAACGTTAGATATGCGTACAAAATAAGTTACTACTAGAGGCAAGTAACAAATCAGGATAGACACTAAAATATGAGAGATGATTCTGAAGGAATTCCTTTTCTGCTGGTTCTCAACAGCGCTGCCTCTGTCAGTTTTATTTTGTCTGTAATTCTCTGTCATCTCTATATTCTTTCGATCTCCTGGTCCTGGACGCTTCAAGGCGAGAAGAACAGAAACACAGCAAAATGAGGTTGTTATCACTGCAATGCAAAAACAAGCCTCATGCTGTTCCCCAAAGCAATCAGCCAAGCTACTAAAACCAATGCAATCCTATACTGGATGCCCTTGTATCTCAGGAATGTTACTGGATGAATCACTGCCAAATATTGCTCAATACACATGCAGATCTGGATGAGAGGTCTGAAAGTACAGCAGAAACCAATAAGAAAGTGAAGCATGCTCTGGCGCAGTCTATAGGGATACCTGATAACAATGTTGTCTACAATGCATTGAAAACAATACAAAATCTCCAGTATACTGTTGTTCAGTGGAAACACCAAGTTGGGTTTGATGTCCCCACAGAAATGGACCCAGAGGAACCACCAAAGAGAAGTAGATATTGAAGTGAAAAGAACGTAATAAGTCCCAAAACGTCCCTCACAAATGCAGTACCATTCAAATATAGATGCATTCCAGATTATGAAGGATGAATTGCACATGGTTGAACAGAGCTGGGGATATAAAAATATATGGATTTTCATAATAAGCTTCTTAATTTAATATCAAATATATCAAATATTTAAAGTAGAGCAGTTTATTTTCCTTATCATTTTCAAATATGCATACAGTAGATTTTATAGTTAATGTGTCTCAAAACAGATGACTAATAATACTTCATATGGTGTAAGACTGGACAAAAAGACTGATTTCAAAATAAAGTTTTATATAATGTGCACATTGGTATAGTTTAACTATTAAACATATAAGAATATTTTATATGAATTAAAATTGAACGAAATATCATACCTGGATTGATGGCACGGATTCAAATATTCACCGAAGCACTGTTTTATTTGATCCCAGGAGCTACTATATCAAACATGCATCATCCAGTTTGTTTGGTCTGTTCATAGACAACCACCAACATATGTGTGCCCACTCCGATTTTGTTTGCATATGTTTGTCACTGTTAGCTTATATCATGCCCTGCATGCTTGTGAATATAATTTTTGCAACAATATATTTTGGGAAATAATGCATACCAATTATTATGTGTTAAATGTGAACATATACTTATGTCACTAATTTTATAGTAGGCTAATGATACTATGTGAGCTGTGGAGGAGAATTTGTTTTATATTTATTTTTTTATCATTCTGCCTCAAATCACCCATAAAACTTTAGGTTGGAACACCTTTGAGGGCCTGCTGCATTCGCACTAGTGATGAATTGAGACCTTTGAAACTTAGAATTGAAGCAATTGCTCTACAAAATGGTTCACGGCTTCAAAGCGCTCAAATACTGCACTCTGAGGAAAGCCATGTAAATGCTAAATACCACAGAAAAAATGTGTTCAGTGACATTTGCTGTAAAACAGCTGCAGGTGTTCAAGTCTATTATCTTTAGCCTGCAATCTTTAGTCTTGCATTCATATGCACTTATAGTCTTTGCAACAACAATTATGCAACACTTTTAGAAACATTTTTTCCATGTCCATGAGGGTGGTGATGGCGCAGTGGATAAGACACATGCCTTTGGTGTGAGAGACCCGGGTTTGAATCCACTGTGAGACACCAATGTGTCCCTGAGCAAGACACTTAACCCCTAGTTGCTCCAGAGGCGTGCGACCTCTGACATATATAGCAATTGTAAGTCGCTTTGGATAAAAGCGTCAGCTAAATGAATAAATGTAAATGTCAAGTAACAGTTGTAGAACAAACAAAACTGGCTCATAACATTTATTCTTTCAAGTAAAGATAAATAAAACATCACTGTCACAAAAGTATAGTCCATAATGCACACATAATTTACAGTACATGAAAATTCAAAAATCCTAGAGAAAACAAGAAGTTAATATAGCAATGTGGTCTCTTATTTTCCTTGGTCTCTAAGCTTTGAAAAGCACATTCTGTGTTTCAGATAGCCATCATTATACATCCTGAATATTGCTGAAATTAATACAACAATCATAGCGATGGACAAAATCATTGGAGAAATATCACATAAATATAAATGCTGATCAATTTTAGATAAGCACATAAAATAGGCTATAACTAGAGGTAAATAACAAATCAGCATAGACACTAAAATATGAAAAATTATTCGAAATGCCTTTTTTTTCTGCTTGTTCTTAATCCTTCTGCTTCTCTCAGTTTTATTGTCTTTCTCTACCGTTTCTACATTTTGTCGATCACCAGGTCCTGGACGCTTCAAAGCGCAAAGGACAGAAACACAGCAAAATGAAATTATCATCACTGCAATGCAAAAAACAAAAAACATTAAATGATCTGGAAAAAATGGTACTTCAATGAAAAGGAGCCTCAAGCCTGTGCCCATTCCAATTAGCCAAGCTACTGCTGCCAATGCAATCCTGTACTGGATGCCCTTGTATCTCAGGAATATTACTGGATGAATCACTGCCAGGTAATGTTCCATGCACATAAAGATCTGGAGCAGAGGTCTCAAAGTCCAGGAGAGACCAATGAGAAAGGGAACCAATGCATAGGGTTTTAGAGAGATATAGTTATTAATAATTAAGTTTATAAAGCAAAGAAAACAATAAAACAGCTCCAGTATAGTGATGTTCAGTGGAAACACCAAGTTGGGTTTGATTTTTCCATGGAGAAACACCCAGAGAGACCAGCAATGGATTGGTGTTCCCACAAATATGAATAATGTTGTAATGACAATAATGAAGAAATAGCCAAAATGCCCCTGACAATTTAGAGCCTCATTGAATATGGAGGTTGAATTGTATATTTGCAAGGATGAATTGTACATGGTTGTTCAGAGCTGGGAAGAACAGAAATGATGTGAGTCAGTTTCATTTATTGTATGATTTGCAAAAGTATGTAAGCAATGTCAGTTCAAATATACACAAAGCACTTTCGTACAATAGGAAGACTGGACAGGAGTTGTCTGACTGTTAGTTGTGTGTAACTTCACCCATAAATTTTGCAGTTTATATATTAAAAGAATTAAAAGAATGTCTCACCTGGGTTCATGAAGCAGCATGCAAAATTAAAGAATTATTTAATTTGATCCCAGCAGCACCAATCCACCAAAACTGCCTTTCTTCCTTTCATTAGGAAATATAACCTGTGCTGATGCATACTTTGTTTTCATAGGATTGTTCCTCTCTTTCTTTTTTAGCTGATGTCATAGATCAATATTTGCTTATGAAGGCTGAGATTTGCAACAGCATGAAATGACCAAAGCTTGATGATTTTTAAAAAGAAATCATAATGTGTTTTCATAAACATTGTTATTGTACACAGATATTTTTACAGTTCAGACAGCTTTATAGATGTTTATAAAAGGGTGATTATTAATAAGAAAAAATATTGTTTCATAGGTTTCACATTGTCACTTATTTTTATCTAATGTCATGTCAATTTTCTTATGAATGTCGAAATTTAAAACAGTACATTATAAAATGGTGCTAACAAATCTTATTTGCCATGTTTGAATAGAAAATCATAGTCTGCTAATATAAACATTGTTATTATACTTTTACAGACTACCGTTCATTAGCTTATATCATTTTATGAAGCTTTGAGAATACTTTTTGTGCTCAAAGAAAACAAAAATAACGACTTTATTAAACAATTTCTTCACTTCTGTGTCAGTCTTCAATGTGCATTCATTACAGTATATCACGACGCATGCATGTACATTCTTCTCCTTGCAAACAAGCCGCAGCGCATCCGGGTTCTACATCAACAGCATCAAACACACGTCATGGTATTCTCGTAAAGGTGCGGTGGAGAATGAAATGGAAGAGAATTGTTGAATGAAGTTGTTATTTTTGTTTTCTTTGTGCACAAATAGTATTCTCATAGCTTTATAAAATTAAGGTTGAACCACTAACACATGGACTATTTTAACGATCTCCTTTCTACCTTTCTGGGCCTTGAACATAGTACAACCTGAATTCCGGAAATGCTGGGATGTTTTTTTAAATTTGAATAAACTGAAAACTATAAGAATTTCAAATCACATAGGCCAATATTTTATTCACAATAGAACATAGATGAAATAACAAATGTTTAAACTGAGAAATTTTACAATTTTATGCACAAAATAAGCTCATTTCAGATTTGATGCCTGCTTTGATGGACGGGGGCATGTTTACCATGGTGAAGCATCTCTTCTTTTCAACACAGTTTGAAGACGTCTGGGCATCGAAGTTATGAGTTTCTGGAGTTTTGATGTGGGAATTTGGTCCCATTCTGGGTGATATAGGTTTCCAGCTGCTGAACAGTTCATGGCTGTCTTTGACATATTTTTAATTTAACAATGCGTCAAATGTTCTCTATAGGTGAAAGATCTGGACTGCAGGCAGGCCAATTCAGCACCCAGACTCTTATACTACAAAGAGATGCTGTTGTAATAGCTGCAGTGTGTGGTTTAGCATTGTCCTGCTGAAATTTGCGTCGTCTGGAGGGGAGCATATGTTGCTCTAAAACCTTTATATACCTTTCAGCATTCATAGTGCCTTCCAAACATGCAAGCTGCCCATACCGTATGCACTTATGCACCCCCATACCATCAGAGATTCTGGCTTTTGAACTGAATGCTGATAACACGCTGGAAGGTTTCCCTCCGCTTTAACCCAGAAGACACGGCGTCCGTGATTTCCAACAAGAATGTCAAATTGGATTAGTCTGACCATAGAACACTTTTCCACTTTGAAACAGTCCATTTTTAATGAGCCTTGGCCCACAGGACATGACGGTGCTTCTGGACCATGTTCACATGATAGAGCTTTAGTTGGCATCTGCAGATGGCACGGTGGATTGTGTTTACCGACAGTGGTTTCTGTAAGTATTCCTGGGCCCATTTAGTAATGTCAATGACAGAATCATGCCGATGAGTGATGCAGTGTCGTCTGAGGGCCCAAAGACGTAAAAAGACGTAAAAATGATACATAATCGAAGGGTGTGTGCGTAAAAGTATGCGTGGTCAGTAGGCTACAAAAGCACCAACTGCGCATGCGCAGGCTGTGTGAAGAAGCTCGTTCCAACCCGAACCTGTAAAATCCGTCGATAAAACAATATAAAGACAACCAGATGTGCAATAACTCTGGGCAATTGTTTGTTCACATGTTTGTTTACTGTTCAAGCCAATCTACTGTGCATGTATGGAACACGTCCACAGAGCGGACCACCATCATACACTTCAGGATGGTTTCCGGAGGAGAGGTTTACGGTCACACCCAGGAGGGAGAAGAATGCCTCCCAGAGCCTGGAGATGAACTGAGGTCTGTGATGTCTGCTTTGAAGGCCATAGTTTTGGAACACATGGTTAAACATCAACTTGGCAGTTTCCATTGCAGAGAGTCAATGGAGGTGCATGATTGAGATGCATGTTTGAGTCTCTTGAGGTGAACAATATGGCATGTTTTAGAAAATCTATCCACTATGACCAGGATGAATGTGCTACCATCCGAGGGTGGCAGATCCGTGATGAATTCCAATCCCTGGTGTGACCAGGGATGCAAAGAGTGGGCAATGTGAGAAGCTTGCTGGACACTCGGAGCATCCTCTTACAAACCTTCTCACGTCCTGTGCCATTCTTGGCTACCAGAAGCGACCTTGTAGCAGTAGCAGGGAGGAGTGAACAGATCTGATTAGCGGAGTGTGTTGAGTTCTGGAAATGTGTGGAACCCCAGTGGAGAGGATTCACAGGCACTGGCATCAGTAAGTTGTTTGTCAAGGGACCATTGAATGAGACTTACAATCAGGCTGGAAGGAATCACAGGCTCAGGCTTCTCAGGAGACTCTTATTGAGTGTGGAAATGGGACAGGGCATCATATTTTACATTCTTTGAACCAGGATGGTAGGATTTGTAGAAATTTAAATATTGAAGAACTGAGCCCATTGGCCTTGATGGTTCAACCTCTCGGCTTAGCGCAGATATTCAAGATTCTTGTGAATGGTAAGGACGGTGAACAGATGTCGGGCTTCCTCCAGCCAATGCCTTCATCCTTCTTTGAGGCATTGCATGGCTTGAGTGGCAGCTGGGGTCCAGGACAGAAACTTGTGCCTACCTTTTAGAAGATTGGTGAGTAGATGAGTGATGGAACTCAAGTTGTGGATGAACCAAAAATAAAATAATAGAGAAACAAAGTAAGCGTTATTACTCTTTCATTGTAGTGGGTGTGGGACAGTTGAGGACAGTGCAGAGGTGCACTTCTCTGCCTTGAGGAAGAGTTGGAATTCTTACAGGGGCTGAAGGACTTCCGAAATGTGCTGGTGATGTTCAGCCATGCTTTGGGAGTACACAAATATGTGGATTTATACCAGTCCGAAACAGTGAAGGTACCCCCGAAGCACCTCACGCATGAATTCCTGGAATGCGGTGGGGATGTACAATGTGGTGCAGTACTCGTAGGTGTCACAAAGGCAGTCTTCCATTCATCCCCCTCATGTATCCGGTTGTAGGCACTTCAGAGGTCCAACTTGGTCAAGATAGATGTACCACACAGTTGTTCTGGAACCGCTGGGATAACACAGTCTCATCCCAACTTGTCACATATTGACGCTTGGTTTTTGCGTCGCTTTTTGACGCTCAAGGTACCCCTCTCGCGTCACTTTTCGACGTGAAGGGAAGGTAATTTTTTTAAATAGGAAACACTTAGCGTATATTAATCATTTTTAAATAAATTATGCCAGTACTTGCATCTGCCTCCTATATCTTGCGTTTTCTTCACAGATGGTGAAAAGTGACGCTAAAGGGGTACCTTGAGCGTCAAAAAGCGACGCCAAAACCAAAGCGTCAATATGTGACGACTTGGGATGAGACCGGGTTGGCTGGGACGAGGGGAAGTGGATAGGGGACTTTCACAGTGATCTTTTTAAGTGCCTGGTATACGGAAGGCCAAAGAAACTTGACACAGCAGGGGAAGTTGAAAGGCAAATTTAAATATTTATCCAAATACTTATTTCTGTTCAGGGATGGAGAGTGGGTGTATTTTGCCACAGGGCACTGGCTCACCCGGAATAAATTCAATGCCACAGTCCCATGGTCTGTGAGATGGTTATTGTGAGGCTCGTTTTGAGCAGAAAATGTCACTGAAGTGGGCATAGCTTTCAGGAATAGACAGAACCTTTCTCCAAAAGACTTTCAATACATTTGGAGTTGAGAGGGAGAACCTTGGAAGGAGGTGAGGTTGCTTGAGGAAGCTGAGGAAAGCATTCAGGAAAGCACTCGTCGCTTCGCCAGGAGATCATGGGATTGTGATGAATGAGGCATGGGTGCCCTAAAATGGTGCAAACTGTTTTGACTTTTCAAAAGGTACACCTTTTTACCTAAAGGGTCCATAACAGTAGCTTAAAGGTGCATATCAGTACCTAAAGTGCACATATTAGTACCAAAAATGTGGAGATGTGTACCTTTAGAAAAGGCACTGCCTCAGTGACAGCTTTTGCAACCAACTAGCTACATACTACAATATATGTGGACTGTTGGTAGCTAGATTATACAATATTATCATGCTTCCTTATCAGTAAATATTTCATTATTTTTATCGTAACTCTTAGTGCAATCTACTGCAGTCTGCTGGACAGCGCTTCTCTTCATTTTCAGAGCCTCCTGCACTCTCCCAGTCAAACGGCAGTCATGAAACTCTGAGAGCTGTGTTGATGAAAGTGCGATACAGTTGGGTTTTATTAATTTGTGTAATGAGGGGGAATTTTTGTCTGATATATTATGATAAACTCACATTCGTTTGGGAACACTAATGTTCACAAATCAGGTCTACATATTTATGAGATTAACATGC
Organism: Barbus barbus; assembly: GCF_936440315.1. NCBI lineage: Eukaryota > Metazoa > Chordata > Actinopteri > Cypriniformes > Cyprinidae > Barbus > Barbus barbus. The sequence continues at coordinate 9,545,812 of NC_136736.1, read as the reverse complement.
TTTCTATTCAAATATTACACCAAGATTTGCTTAAACCATTTCATAAAATGATGTTGCAAATATTAACATTCAGAAACACATTAATTGCATGGCTTTAAAATAGGGGGCAATCCTATGCAACACAATATGTATATAATTCCCTATACAGCTGAAACAAAGTCACTTTTGGTGGCCTGACACTGTTGGGATCAAATGAACAAACTTTGTAGCATATTTTGCATCCTCTTTCATTAATCCAGGTATGATATTTCTTTTAATAATTGTAATTGTAAAAATTACAATTAAATACAATTAAAGTTAAATTACACACAAACTAATAACAAGATTTGATCTAGAAAATATTACAAAATAAATCAATTATACATATTTTCATGTATAAATACTGGGGGGGGGGGGTAATTTGAATACTGCGTCCTTGGTTTGGAACAACATGAAGGTGATTAAATTATGCTAAATTTTACAATATGTGACCACATGCATATATAGTTACCTATACAGATGAAACAAAATCAGTCACTTTTGGTGGCTTGTCACTTTTGGGATCAAATGAACCAGTTTTGTAGCATATTTTGCATCCTGCTTCATTAATCCAGACATGACATTTCTTTCAATGATTTTAATTTATTTAATTCTATAGATTTAAATTAAATTACACACAAATTATTGATCAGATTTGATCTAGAAAATAAACATTTTGTCAAATCTGTCTATTCAAAGTGCTTTTATGTTCATTTGAACTTACTTTGCTTGGCTATTTTTGTAAGTTAATGAAACTGACCAACTCATTAATTTATTTTGGCAGCTCTGTACAGCCAGTCTGTAAAGCGTTCAGGACCAGACGATGGCAAGAATGTAGAGCTGACAGAAAAGAACAGATGCAATAAATCTGACAGAGGCAGAGCAGTTGAGAACCAGCAGAAAAGGAAGGCCTTCAGAATCATCTTTCTTATTTTAATGTCAATCCGAGGACTTCAGGTATGATCAGTTTCAAGATGCCTGTTGTTGGGAGAAAAGAAATCCCAAAAATTCTATATTATTGTTATCAGTATTTGTTTTTCCTACAATCTTTTTAGAGGTTGATAGAGCTGGAAGCTGATGAAAACCATTCATATTTTTGGATGAGGCAGGCCATGACATGAATGAAAGGTTGAGAGCCCAGCGGTTGAGAGGGGCCCAGAACGATGTTCGCTGGGAGCCCTACCACCCCACACTAAATGTGATTTTGAGGGGACCCATAGCAAAATCAGTGCAATGGGCCCAGAATTCCTAGCGACGGCACTGAGAGCAATCATGGTTTCAGGCCCATCCAGTTTATCACCTTGTATTTACCCCATATTCCCCTTTCCTTACTGTAACCCGACTGAGGTGTTTTTCTCCACATGGAGGTGGAAGGTTCACAATAGACCTCACAAACAAGTCCCTCTTCTCCAAGCCAAAGGAAACTGATGTCAGGCCTGTATTTGCCATACCAGAAGATTTTTTCCAAGATGTTTAACTAATGAAAACATCCATTATGATGTGTATGAGAACCTGTGGCCAAACCCACAAGACAGGGTTGATAAAAACATAGAAATGCAGTGAGAGACAGTCCAGTTTACATTTTACTGTAGGCCTAAAGTAGTTTTTTCTTGTTTAAAGTTTTTTGAAAAACCTGTTGTGTTGATTATTTCATCAATAATTTTCAAATTTTGTTTAATGATTCCAGTGTCTGTACTTTTCTCAATGATGTATGCATGTGTAGAACCATAACGAACGCTGCATCATGTGTTTTGAATAACTATATTTAATGATTGTCCTAACAACTAAACAATGAAACTATGGGTATCTTGTGTGTGGGTGATCTAAAGTTATGTTCCTATGATACTGAAATTAGTATTTTGAACCAATGCTTCTGCAAAGGCTTCTTTAAAGATATGAACGCAATATACACAGTTTTGAACATGGGATAGCCTGTGTTACAAATAATGACTGTTTTGAGTTTTGTATTTAGAGTTTTGAAAAATTACATGAAGGTTCTATTATTAGTGCAAAAAGTATTGTAAAAAACTGTAATTGCACCACCGTGGATGTATAGTGAAGGCCATCTGAAACACATACTGTGTTTATCAAAGCTTAGAGAACAAATTAAAGACAAATAAGGCCTTGAAAAACAGGAATAATAAATATCTATGGGAACTTCAATGATTAATGCATCGAAGATTCCAAAAAAGCAATAAATATATTGTCAGAGTTATGTGTTTGTTTGCTTGAGATGGTCTTTGAGTTGGTTTTCACTGTTTCTAGATCAGTTTTCTTTGAGTTTATTGGTATATTATTATTTATTTTATTTTTTTTTATTGATGGAGTTGTATAAACTGTGTCTCATTTCAGAGATTGGTTTGGTTGTGCATTTAAGTTCTGTGTTTCTTTCAGTTTTTTTTCCGTTCTTGTCTGTGTATGCTTTAGTTGTTCTGTTCATGTTTTAGGCTATAGGAGAGATACTAAATGCAAAGCTGTTACATAATGTTGCCAACATTACATAGTACTATTGATATTGCTCTTTTTCTTACATTTATTTAGATAAAGTATATTATATAGTTTTGACTATTTTTAATTAACTTTAAGATATTTAAATATTTACCATGTTTTAATCACTATGGAATAAACATATAATGAACACTTCAAATATAACTGAAAATAGGAACTGAAATTGGTAAATAAAGTTCTTGACACAACTAATAATACTGTCTTATATTTGTTGAATATAGCTTTGCAAGATAACCTTTCTGTCTATGCTTGTGTGTGTTTATTTGAGAGAGAGAACTGATTTTGATTACTGAGTATTACAATAAAAATGATAAACACAATTGTAATGTTGTAGGCATGCTGTTTTTGTAGTGTTTGGCCCACTAAGTCTTGTTATGTAAGGGATAAAATACAGTCAGTCTGTATGCTTTTCACTTGACTACTCACCAAATAAATAAACACAGGGACATGAAATATTGATTTTAGTGGCAATATGCTATATCAGGGTTCCTCAAATCTTGCCCTGGCTATCCAATGCGCTGCAGAGTTTAGCTCCAACACTGATCAAACTCACCTATCTGTGATTTTCTAATGATCCTGAAGACATTGATTGGCATGCTCAGGTGTGTTTGATTAGGGTTAGAGCTAAACTCTGCAGGAAAGTGAATCTCGTGGGCCAGATTAGTGGATACCTGTGCTATATGATAGTCATATGTGTCTATTATCTTAAAGCAGGGGTGGGGAACGTTGATCCTGGAGGACCACTGTCCTGCAGAGTTTAGCTCCAACCCTGAAAAAAAAAAACTTAACTGCATCCTGAAGACCTAATCCTGAGTGTATTTGATTAGAGCTAAACTCTGCAGGGACACCAGCCCTCCAGGATCAACTTTTCCCACCCATGTCTTAAAGCTTCCTCTAACAAAACAAAAAAAAATTCCATTATAATGTCCAAATCAATCGGCCTGGCAACAAGACGAACAGTGCAATAATATAGTAGCCTAATTGTAATAATGAGGTCCTCTGAGGTCATTTTCACTAAGATCAAATCAAAGCATTTGAAATGAGAGAGTGGTGTGATACTAGGATGTCCTGGTTCCTCTAAAAGGGTTTTTCATAATGTAACATTTGTCCACATGTGATTGTGAAGAACTATTTTTTATAAAGTTTTGTTGGAACAGTATTGTGAAACAAAATATCCTAAACCACGGGTGCTCATCTTACCCCATTTTAGTTTACCATGATTCTCTAATCAAATATTACACCAAGATTTGTTTAAACCACTTCATAACATGATGTTGCAAATATTAACATTCAAAAACACACATGAGCAAGAAAATGTGGCCAATACTATGCAAACACAATATGTATGAGCACATGTATATATAGTTCCATATACAGTTGAAGCAAAGTCAGATACTTTTGACCATTTGGATCAAATGAACCAATTTTGTAGCATTTTTTTGCATACTGTTTCATTAATCCAGGTATGACACTTCTTTCAATAACTTTAATTTAGCTAAATTACAAACTGATGACAAGAATTGATCTAAAAAATAAACATTTTGTGATGTCTTAAGATGTGCTTTCTGTTCATTTGAACTTACTTTCCTTGTCTATTTTTGCAAATTTATGACATTTATGAAATTGACTAACTCATTCATTTCTTTCGCTCTGTACAGCCATGTGTAATTCATCCTCAGAAATCGACAATTCAACCTCCAAATTAGATGAGCCTCTAAAGTGGTACATGTACTGCATTTGTCAGGAACAATTTGGCACCCTTGCCTTTATTTTCAGTATAGCATTTTTCTTATTTGTGGGAACACCGATCCATTGCTGGTCCCTCAGGTTGCTTCTCCATGGGAACATCAAACCCAACGTTGTGTTGCCACTGAATCTTGCTATAGTGGACCTAGGTTTTTGTATTCAAAGCTTTGCAGACTTAATTACTACATATTACCCTTCAGTGGCAAGCTATAAATTGGTTATGTTTCTCATTGGTCTCAGCTTGACAGTCAGACCTCTTCTCCAGATCTGCATGTGCATGGATCATTACATGGCAGTGATTCATCCTATAATATTCCTGAGATACAAGGGCATCCAGTACAGGACTGCATTGGCAACAGCAGCTTGGCTAATTGGAGCGGCCAACGGTGTGAGGCTCATTTTTATGGAAATAAACTTTTTTCCTGATCATATGTTTTTCTTGTTTTTTTGGACTGCAGTGATAATAACCTCATTTTGTTGTGTTTCTGTTCTTCGTGCCCTAAAGCATTTAGGACCAGGCGATCGTAAGAATGTAGAGATGAGAGAAAAGAACAGATGCAGAGCAGTTGAGAACCAGCAGAAAAGAAAGGCCTTCAGAATCATCTCTCATATTTTAATGTCAAACCTGATTTGTTATTTGCCTCAAGTAGTAGCTTATATTACACTCATAGCTGAAATCAGTAAGGAAATATTTATGTGTAAAATTTTTCCGTTAAGCCTGTCTATCACTTCAGTTACTATAATAATTACACCGCTAGTCAGGATGTATAGTGAAGGCCATCTGAAACACATACTGTGTTTAACAAAGCTAAGAGAACAAATGGGGGGTGCATTTAAGATTTCAAAGAAGCAAAATGATGTGACATTAAGCATATAATAGTATTTGACTAAAATCTGTGTATATCTGCAAGAGATGCATTGAGCAATTGTATGTGACTGATTGGTACAGATTGTAGTAATTTCCATTACGATATTTAAATATTTGCCATGTTTAATCACTATGTTGTAAACTAATAATGAATACTTCAAACATAGCCGAAAATAGAAACTGAAATTAGTCAAAAGTTCTTGACACAACTAATAATACTGTATTAATTTATATTTGTTGAATATAGCATTGCAAGAAACCTGTGTCTGCGCATGTGTGTGTTTATTTGAGAGAGAGTACTGATTTTGATTACTGAGTGTTACAATAAAAGTTATCGTCAAAATTTTTATGTATGCATGTCGTATATGTAGTGCCTGACCTGTACATGAAATCTTGTTATGTAAGGGATAAAGTAAAGTCAGTCAGTCTGCTTGTCACACGACTACTCACCAAATAAATAAACAGGTGGAAATGAAATATTGATTTGAAAGGGACAACATGCTACTGTATGTAATATGGTGGCCAAGAGAGCTCAACGCGCTGCAAATAGAAAAAAACCCTGCAAATTAAGAAAACAACTTCATCAATTTGATAACAAATGTGCTGCAAATGCTCTCAACACAACAAAATAAAGAAACACGCTGCAAATATTAGATGATATTAGATCTTTATTAGATGATAGCGATTGCCTGATACATGGAGGAATCTTTCTTTGGAGATGATTCTTTTTAATGATCTGGTTTACAAATAACATTGAATGATTCATTTGTAAATTCAACATCTCACTTTTCAATGATCTGATTCAATCCCTTAATATATCACACAAATATTCCGGTCAAAAACCTTTTTATTTACTGTTTTCAGTTGTTGTGAATTCATTCATCATACAACATATATGTAAATCTATATAAACTATATATGTATTGTATATATGTAAATAAGGACAAACAAAAACTATGCTATACTTTATCCCATAGTATCACTTTTAATGCAGGCTATAATGTGTAGCAAATGTTATGTATTTACTATTTCTCCATGTAGATAGATGCATTCATTAGGAAGTAGCTCTAAATATTTTATAATTAGCTGACCAATCAATGTAAAAGAAAAAGAAACAAATCTCAAGGTATTTAGTACACACATTGTACACTCTCAAATGCATTTTTTCTCAGTTTCTCCTATTTTCCTTTCATTTGTTCTCTAAGCATTGATAAACACAGTTTGTGTTTCAGATGGCCTTCACTATACATCCTGACTAGTGGTGAAATTAATACAGTAATCCTAGTGATGGACAGAATGGCTGGAAAAGCATCACATGCCAATACCTGCTTACTGATATTAGTTATGCGCATAAAATAAGCTACCACTAGAGGCAAATAACAAACCAGGATGGACGCTAAAATATGAGAGATGATTCTGAAGGCCTTCCTTTTCTGCTGGTTCTCAACAGCTCTGCCTCTGTCAGTTTTGTGTGTGTCTTTCTCTGTCATTTGTACATTATTTCGAACTCCTGGTCCTGGATGCTTCAAAGCACAAAGGACAGATGCACAGCAAAATGAAATTATTATCACTCCACTGCAAAAGAACAAAAAGAATACATGATCGGGGAAATATTCTATTCTGATGAAAAGGAGCCTCACGCTGTTGCCCACTGCAATTAGCCAAGCTACTGCTGCTGATGCAGTCCTGTACTGGATGCCCTTGTATCTCAGGAATGTTACTGGATGAATCACTGCCAGGTAATGTTCCATGCACATGCAGATCTGGAGAAAAGGCCTGACTGTTCAACAGAGACCAATGAGAAACATACAGAACCGATGGTATGCTACTGTGAGATACTTGGTAGCAATTAAGTCTACAATACAATGAATACTGAAAAGCAGCTCCAGTACAGTGATGTTTAGTGGAAACACCAAGTTGGGTTTGATGTTCCCATGGAGAAATACCCAGAGGGACCAGCAGTGGATCGGTGTTCCCACAAATAAAAATAATGCTGTAGTGGTCATAACGACAAGAGTGCCAAAATGTCCCTGACACATGGCATACCACTTTAAAATCTCATCTAATGTCGATGTTAAATTGTTGCCTTGAAAGGATGAATTACACATGGTTCTAGAGCTGGGGAAAACAGAAATGAATGAGTCATTTAAATTCCCTAAGTCTGCAGTATAAGTATTTGAATTGTTGAAAAAATGTCATACCTGGATTGAAGAAAGATAATTCAAAATATACCACAGAATTGTTTTTATTTGTTCCCACCTGCGATGAGCCACCAAAAGTACCTGCATGTATTGCTCACATCTGTTGTGTCTGCATAGGATTGTCTCTGGGGGTTTTTTCCACGTCATTAATGTGTGCTCATGAATGTCCATATTTGCTGCAACATATCATTCAAGCAAATCTTGGTGCAATATTTGAATAGAAAATCATGGTGTGTTATCATAAACTTGGTTATCGTACACTGACATTTTTACAGATTGTCTTTCATAATTTTTTTGCAAAAAGGCAAATGTAGTTTCTACTAATCTTCATTATTCATATTTGTTCTAGTTTGAGAGTCAAATCATGATTTATACCTACTAAAGAAGAATGGGATAAGCTGCGCAATTTCTAGTTTATGGAGATGTAAATATTTTTCCAAATCAGCTTTGAAAATAATATAGTGCCTAATAGTCCCAAATGTAAGCAAGCCAAAGGTGACATTAATAAAAAAATATATTAACTCCCTAAGATGTTTAAAAAGTAAAAATCTTGGGATGAACCAAAATCAAAGACCTCATCTTTGTTGCCAGATATTAACTAGATATTTTTTGAATTAAGAGAAAATACTTACTGTATAATTTCCAAACTGCACAGGAAGTCTAATTTCTTGATCAGATCTTGCAATTATTTTGCCACTATTAGATTGTAAAATGTCATACCTGGATTGAGGAAACAGTCCCAAAAACGACAAGATGAATCTGTTTCATCTGTTCATGAGGTAATGTACCTTTGCTCATACATATTGTGTTTGCATAGTATTGTCCATCACTTTTTTTACCCAAATCATTAATGTTTTCTTATGAATGTCTGCATTTGCAACATTATATTATGCATTGGTGCAATATTTGAACAGAAAATCATGGTGCAGTAACATATACTGTATTTTGACCTTGAATATAAATTTGGAAGTAGAATTGAAAATTGACATTTATGGTGCTGTATTGCGAGGGTTTTAACCTCAGGTAAACCTTACAAATGTGAAACGTACCATCACCTAGGGTTAAAAGCAGGGTTTAGAATGATGATAACCTAGTTTAAGCACAGCTTTCTGAGTATTTTAATCATTCATTTGATTAGGCACTTTGTGACTGTTATTTTGTAATGTTGCTTCCCTGCCATTTAAAAGTCCCACATGGCCTTATGGGGTAATAAAGTGCCTATTGGATTGAGTGATAGACATAGTGAATAACAGTTTGTCTGTTGAACATCATTGTATAACAGAACAGTGTCCAATCCTAAACAATGCATGAAACCTTCAAATCTATCCTGTGATCAAGTCATTTTTTCATCACCACTTTTTTGAGCCTGACCCCTAAAATACAGTGCTGATCATCACCTAGTCATTTTAGTGTGTAGTTATTATTGTGAAGTGTGTAAGAGAGAGTGTATGGCAGCAGAGGTGCTCCAAAGGGCAAAATAAAGAGAGGAAAGCCTTGAGGGAAATGATAGGGGTTGGTGTTGGGAGGGTAAGCATGTGTGAGTCTGGGGGATGAAAACATGTGAGAAGAAAGAATGTGTTACAGTGTGTGTGTGTGTGTGTGTGTGTGTGTGTGTGTGTATGTGTGTCTGACTGGAGTGAGGAGTAGGATAAAATTTACAGAGGGAGACAAAAGACATTTCGCATTGGGAGTAAATAATCTGTGTGTGCTTCTAATAGTGTTCAAATTGCAATTTTTGGTGTTCATCTGAAATGACAATCAGGAGGAACAGTTGAAGATTTCTGAAATCTGAAGTGATAAATAATGAAGAATTCACTCCAAAGAAAAATAACCTCCAGCTCAACTTTAACTAAAGCCAACATGTGAGTATATAAGAATTTTATTAGAAGCGTCTCTGAATGAATCTTTCAGCATGAGTCGTGTTGGAAACATATAAATTATCTCTAATTATTTTGAAATGGATAGTAAGCATCTATTAACATTTAACTTTTTACATACTGCTATACATTTAAACACAGCCTAATCAAGTTGCATTTTTTCACATCTCTGTCTTTTTATAAAGTTTTCAATCCAAGTGGTTTTCAACTAGTTTCTTAACGGAGAGGCGTTTATTTTTATTGTTGACAGCTGATGCTGGCTTGCCAGTGTCATCACTCTACTATTTTAGAGTGTCATCTAGGCTATTTTATCATATTCAGGGACACACTACATTCTCTGTATGGGATACATGAAATCAATAACTTTATGTCTCCCTTTATCTCTCATTGATAAGACTTTGTATCTCAATGTGATTTCATATGTGACATTATCAACTGCATCTTTATTTCTTGTTATTGTGACTTCCTAATGCCTTGAATGTTTCTCTTATGACATTTTTTTCTCATAATTACACGTATCTCACAATTATTTCTCACAATGTGACTTTTTTTCATATTTTAACGTGTATCTCACAATAATCTCTTTTTTTTTCTTTTTTTTACTTCAAGGTACAAATCTATTGCTAGTTCGAACAGTGACAGGCAGATATATTTACCTTAACATGAGGTATTATAATAGAGCTTGGTTTATTTGCTTTCTAATTTAAGTTGAAAATAGCTGTTATGCTTCTGTATCAGTCCTGAGAAGTTTTGAAGCAACAAAACCTTAATTGGATAAGAAACCATGAGTCATAAGTCACTAATCACAAACATAGAAATTTATGACTGTGAACTTGTTTGGTGTCTTGTCACCTGTTGGATTCCATTTTTAACAACCATTGTGAACTTTAACAAGTGTGTCAAGGTCTTGAATTTGTTCTCAAGTCAAAATCGCATGCATGTTTCTGTCTCTTGTTGCCCACAGGGTGACTACAGACTGATAGTCTTCAGTTTTATAAACTACTTTTTTAAATTACAACAAATGACTCCTAATTTTATCCACTATATTATATTATATTTTTACACTGTATTATATTATATTATATTTGTAAACTGTATTATAGTATATTATATCATATCATATCATATCATTTTGCATTCAAATAACTACTGGAGAATGTGATAGTTAGCCTACTTTTCGATTCCTAGATTGAACCAATTCAGGTTTTATAATAAAAGAGCAGATCTTCCATTATTATCTGTAGACTGATATTTGTCAAGACATAGTGAAGATATTTAATGAAATAATTGAACATGGTAGAAAAAATAATAATTTGACTGATGTTGGGACATAATTTGGGCACAAGTCGGTTATTTATTTATAATTATATTTAAAACATCTTATTTATGTATGTACACAAACGTGTGGAAATTTATGAGGGTGGGATAAATAAGATTCCTCTTTCTCGCCTTGTTCAGTATCTCATGGAGTACATAGCTCAAATTTACTGATATAATATACTGATCTGGGTAAAGTCTTTCAGGACGTCATGTGCTAGAGCGACAGGATTCCCCCCACCTCCATATTTAGATGTAACAGAGACCTGAATTTTTCAGGCGAGGCTTGTGTAATTCAGTATGTTTGGCCTTTTCAAGGTGCTGGGTCATTAACATTTCTATGAGTTAATAACATAGATACTTCTGGTCTCATTCCAGAATGTGCTAAAACCCCATATCCTAGTACGATAGAGCAGAAATATTGCGCTAAGTTGTTCTATCATCACGTTAATGTTTAGTTTCATGTAATGGGTTGCCCTTGACTGACCAGCATGGACTGTTCCAATGTTCCCACCTTCCAGGAATGAAGACAGCATGATGAATATCTATCCAGGAGTTGTAAATCATATTAGCTTATTAACTTAGCACCATATGCTGAGCGACATGTTGCACAGTTTCTTCAGGCCCTCATACAATTCCTGCAACAACAAAAAAAAGAAAAAAAAAGAAATTGGACATTTACATTACTTCCCTTGCTGTTAGTCCTTATGTGAGAGTTGATGAATGTGTGAATCTGAACACTTCTGGGAGTGACCCTGCCTCAGATGATCATGTCTATAAATAAGATTTCTTAAATAGATGTGTGACCGATGAGTGAGACTGATAGAGTGAGAAGGCTCAGATGATTTCTTTAGGAAAGCAAGCTGGAGGTTGTTGATTCTCGTTACACTTGGTATTTCAGTTACATGCCAGCTGGGGTCAGAGATCACACTTAGGAACATACCGCTCTTCTATTTTGTTAAAATGATACTGTAAAACTTTGTAAAACTCTAATATGCAAAGTGGGAGTCAATGGAATCTCTCTGACTACTTTGTATTAAATTATATTTGTCTTCACTGCAGCCTATCTGAGAACTTCCACAATGTCCCCTAGCATATCTTTCTTATCTGTCCTGCTCAGACACACTGTTCATTTGATACCACAGAGTCTGCTTAGCTTCTACAGCAGCACCAAGGACAAACAGATCATCTAAAGTAGCCAATATTTCATCAGGAAGTCAAATGTGACAAGTTGACAAAATGTGCTTTGGCGTATTCTAACTGATTGTCTCATCTTAGATAACTAGCTTTGCTGTGTCAACAGCCCTCTTGGTAGATGTGCCAAACAACATTAACCTTTAACATTTAGTTTTATTCACTGGAATGAAACACTGGCCACCAGACAGTAAGCTCAAGTTTGTTTCTTTCCGGCACTGGGAATACCCTTGTGTTTAAGAAGTGCTTATTAGCATACTTTTAAAAAGAGTACTTAAGAATATACTTAAGTGAGAATTGAATGCAATGTTTGCTTACAGTTAATTGCATGTTATTTGAAATTCAGTGAAAATGTGTCATTGAATTTGTATTAAATGCAGTTTTTCAATTAAATAAAATTTAATATAATTACAAGGTGCACTTTTTTAAAGCTGTACTGAAGTGTGTTAAGAAACAAACAGTTGATGAAATGTCATGAAATTGTACACTTAAGTGATCGAGTACAGTGTTTTAAACATAATTTTAGGATTTGATGTAAGCAGGTGCACTTTTCCATAAAAAAAAAAAAAAAAAAAGAACTGGATCTGACCAAGTAACATCTCCTAGTAAATCATCACTGTATGACAGAAAATAGTATGTAATTTTGGCTGTTAACCTTACTCTGCACCTTATGCATTCATTGTTTGAACTGTAAACATTTAGCAAATGTGTGCACTCTTTTGGACAGATTTTTGAATAATGGTTTTGTCAACCCTTCTTTAAAAACATAATTCTTTAATAGATGACACAATATTCAAAATGTCCAAGAGAGAGCACACGTGCCAGGGACCATGTGGTTGTGACTATGGAACTATGACATCCGTGTGGTACTTTACACTAGACAAATGTCTTGCTCATGTTACAAGGTCATGCTGTCACAGGCATAACTGGCATGTTATTAATTATATATAATGAAGTGTGCACATGTCTGATGGAAAGCCTTCAGGAAGTTGACCTCTCTTGCTCTGTTGAGACTAGCTGCGCTTTCACTAAGCTTTAAAGAACTTGTTTATACATATGTTCAACACCAGAGAACTATTTCACAGTTAATATTGTAAGCTTTGGGAGCAAATGGTGAGCATCAATGAGAATTAATGGCCTCAGAGAAAGGAAGAACTTATCAACAAATGCTTTTTTATATACTGTAGTCGTTTGAATAATGAGCAGACGTAGAGTTAAATAAAACTCTAGTTAAAAAAAAAGATGTGTGCCAAATTCTTTGAAATGTAGTGTTTGTGCTGGTTTAATATGGTTTCGAAAATCTTCAATTTAGTGACTCAAAGTTTTGTGAAAATATGTTGTAATAAAAATAAAGAAAGAAAGATATAAAAGTACAATATAATTAAAGTTTTCAAGCTATAAAATTAATATATTTATCATAAAACATAAAAAATGGGTAATAAATACATTAAGATTATTTATAAGTTAACATTATATTTTTTGGGAGCTGCACCACATGACATATTACACCCTAAAATAATCTTGCCTTGTCTTAAAAAGGTCAAACTAACTGATATTTTAAGAGACTTTATTACTGACCTTGATACAAAGTCTCTGGTTTTATTTTTTTTTATTTTTTATTCTGTACGTTGGGCACACAATAGCACATTAAATGCCAGGCAAAAGTTTTTCAAATCTTAATAAGCAATCATTATAGATAATATAAAATTATTAATAAACGATTATGGAAAATAATTTAATATGGCTTTCTTTTCAATAATTTATTTTCTTTTTTTTATATTATTATTTATTATGATTTCATCGTTATTTAACTCTGGCATTATATATGAATTACATTTTCAATACATTTTTGTATAAATTAATAGATCCAGAAAACAAATATGCTGAATGTGCAAATTTGAATTATTCAGATATTCTTGTTTTTCTATCTTTATTCCCCCACAGACATCCACATGCTGCTCAAATCAATCCCAGGCCAGTGGGTTTGTCTCAGATGAGCAGTGTTTTCACCAGTGTGCCACCACTATTTGGAACAGCACAAGCTTTCCTGTTGAGACTAGCCCAACTTGAAGCTCAGCTAGTTTTAAACCTGATCAGTAATGTTGCATCTGGAAATAATAGCGGTTATGGGAACCCTCTTGTTCCTTTAAATATCCTACAGCCTGTTGGCATTCAAAGATCCTCATTTTTGAGCATGTACCAGCACCCAGGGGGTTTTAAAAACATGGATTCCACACTTCACATGGTCAGTCATCCTTCAACATCAGTCACAGAAATTAATTCAGGCATTGCCAATAAGGAGAGTGGTGCACTTCTGACAAAAGAGATTATTCAGGAGAAAACACTGGGTCCCATCATGAATAATACAACATTGCCACTGCCAACATCTGAGGAAGCTCTTTTTAGATCCAGTCCCAACCATCTTGGCAAACATTTTGCCTTAAAACCACATATGGACTGTTCTCAATACCAGTCAATGACAGCCAAAGCAATGATGCCTCCTGATAGACCACAGATTGAAGAAGCAGAGCCAAAGCAACAAGCAATGCTGCAGTATCCAACAGAAAATCTGATCAAAGCTTTAACCACCCTTGGCCTTTCTCTTGAGGATCTAGAATTACTTAGTCAATGCCCAGACAACCAGTTAACAACAGAGAATCTCCCCTTCATTATACAAGACATTCAACAGCACAAAAGAACAAAGGACATTAAATGCCATGCTAGATGGATCTCATCTGGTCAAGTGGAATCATCCAGAGAGTCATCATACACTCAACGGGAACAGAGGAATCCAAGGATTATAAATGGCGACTGGCAAGACTCCCATTCCCATAGATCTCTCAGCCCTGAAAGATGTTGCCCATCTAAAGTTATTTATAAGCACTTCTCGACCCAATCTAGACCATTAAAAATAAGACATTCAGGTGAGTTATTACTATCTGTCTGTCCGTCTGTCTTCTAAACCACTTGTCCTGTGTAGGGTTGTGGGGTGCTTGTTTGTAAAAAATGTACTGTACATGTATTTCTTTAGGTTTAATGCTGTTACCCTATTTAAAAATAATAATAATAAATAAAATAAAATTATATAAAAATAATTATTTAATTAATTATTATTATTTTTGGACCAGAAATGTGCAGCTGTAACATTATAAATCCCTGTTTCCCTTCCTTCCAGGAAGAGGATCAAATTCCTTCCTGAAGAGGCCGCAACATGGGCCTGCTGAAGTCACTAGGTGGAGGCCTGGTTCAGTCTATTTTCCCCCTCAATCAAAACGCAGCATAAGGCAAAGCTTTGTCTCTCTAGACTGTAATAAAGCAAGACATTATACTACACAAAGAGCCTTGTCCTCTCCACACAGATCCAACACTTACAATGCCATGACAAAAGGTCATCAACAGTCTTCATTTCCAGTCAAATCTGCAAAATCAGAAGTAACCACTGAATCCATCAGCATTCAGATGCCAGTAACTAAGACGACTGATAAAACATCAGCACAAACAGTAAGTTTTGGGAGGTGTACTAAAAATACTGATGGTTATTGATGTCATTTATGGTGATAACAGAACTTCGTGCCCTTAAAGCAAAACTCTAATTGAAGGTGTTTTATAAAGGTTTCTATTCTCTAGTGTGAACTGTGATCACTACCACAATAATGATTGAAACACCACCATTAAACCAGTATCAGTTTAGTCTCAACATTGCAGGCTGAAAATAAGGAAGATAGGCATCTAGTTCGCTCCAACAGTCCCATTATAACAAATGAACAAATGTGAAACAGTGATCTCTGGTGGCCTGAGATTTGCAATGTTTGGTTTAGAGTAGGAAACATTACTCTTTTTACAAAGCTCACTTATTTGTATTGTTCTCTTGTTTTCTACCAGAAGGGTGTGATTCGTGTGTCTGGAATCCCTCTTGAATACTCTGAGAGTGAACTCATCAAAATGGCATCCCCGTTTGGTCACTCGGTTGAGGTTTTAATGGCAACTGAGATTGATACAACAACCTGTCTAGAATGGAAGAAGGTGTGTCATTTAAGGATGTATATGTTACACTTGTTTATTTTAAAACAATAATTACCTTTTTTTTCTAAAGCAGTTTCCAGTAAAATACAGCACTTCTATATCAGCTTGTGTTTGTGTGTGTTTTCCAGGCTTTACTGATGTTTCCAACTGAATTCTCAGCCGAGGAGATGGTGAAGGTTTACTCTGCGATCCCAGTTCACATGAGACAGCAAAGTTTGGAGCTGGTGTCCCAAACGGTTGACTTTAGTTCACCTGTGAGTTGACACACTGATGGATAAATGGAAGCAATTTTACAATTCATAAATGCTTTTTTGTTCATTTTTTTATTTACTTTGTGAGTTTAATATATACTTTTACTTCAGGTGTCAGTGTTTAATGCTTTTGTGGGACCATCATTGTCAAATGCAAGTATCACTTGTTCTGGAGACATTTCAAATATTCAAACTTAAAAGTTAATAATAATTTAAAAAAAAAAACATTTTACCATCCATTCTTCAACAAGTCCCACTGTTTTTCAGGGGCTGCTGACGCCTTTGGATCATTTGCTGGTTGTATGTAATGTTCCCAATCAGCCCAGTGCTGCTTCAGCAGTGCTACGGCTGCTAAAGCCTTTTGGACAAGTTTTCAGAACTCTGATACTTCATGGAAACAAGGTAGAACAGTAAAAATGTTTGAACAGCATATATATAATAAGAAAAACTCAAATGCATTTGGTTGTTTGAAAAATATGTGAAAACATTTGAGAGTTTGACTTTATTTAATTCGTCTATGTTTTCTCAGCTTTTACCATTTGACTATTTGAGTCTAACCTATCAGTGAATTGATATATTTCTGTTTGTCTTCATAGGTTTATGTTGATCAGTGCTTTGGGGACAATAGCAGCATCCAGATGGTTTTAGAGATGGAAACCCCTTCTGTTGCTTTATCTGTATATGAGTGGTCTCAAAAAATTCCTTGTCTTTATCACAACCATCATCTGACTTTTCTCAGAGGATGTAATATTAAGAAAAATATATCTGAGGTCAATTCAGCCTAATATCCCCACAGATTTGTCCCCTTAAATATTTTCATTATCTTTGTAATAAAATACAATGAAACAAGAACATAATATTATTGTTTGCCTTTCTCCTTTTATAAAGTTATAAAATTATTGAGCAGCAGAAGTTAACAATTAAAGATAGTCATCTAAAAAATATTTACTACAGTCACTGCAATAGCCATAGTGATGGAAATCCTGGAAATATCAGGGAATTTTATAAGTCCGGAATATTTAATTAGCCTATTTAAAAATCCAGTGATAACGATCAACTTGAAAGGTCATGGAAAGGTCGAAATGCATGGGTCAAAATTGATTCGATAACAGCTCAACAGATATTCTCAAAATTATATATTAGCCCTGGGCCTTTACATTAATTTATACAACATTTGTGATTTTATTTGTTAGATAAAAAAAGGTCACAGAGTTAATTCACCCACAAAAATCAAAATCCAAAACATTTACTCACCTTCACATTTACTCATCAAATCACATTGTTTTAAATATTTTCCAAGAAATAAGAATTTATGCTTTTCCCCATACAATAAAAGCATTAGTAACCAGGGGCCATCAAGTCGAAAAATAATAATAAAAAAATAATACCATTAGGTCTGATGTCATTCATGAACAGGGACGTTTAAAAGATGTCCCTGTATAACCCAAGATTTGAGAGTTGTGCCAGGGGGCAGATTTTCACACCACAATGCACTTCACTTGGCCTTAAAGGGACAGTTCACCCCAAAATTAAGAATTCTTTCATCATATGGACCACAAAACCAGTCATAAGTCGTACAGTATGGGAGTATGGGTCAAAATTATTGATTTTTCTTTTATACCAAAAACCATTATGATAAAGGTAAAGATCATGTTCCATGAAGATATTTAGTAAATTGTCTACCGTAAATATACCAAAACTTAAATTTTGATTAGTAATATGCATTGCTAAGAACTTCCTTTGGACAACTTTAAAGGCGATTTTCTAATCATTTTGATTTATTTATTTTTTTTGCTCCCTCAGATTCTAGTTTTTCAAATACTTGTATCTCAGCCAAATATATCCTATCCTAACAAACCATACATCAATGGAAAGCTTATTTATTCAGCTTTCAGGTTATGTATAAATCTCAAATTTCAGAAAATTAACCCTTATGACTGGTTTTGTGGTCCTGTGTCACATTTATTCATCCTATAGTTGTTCCAAACCTTATGTGTTTTTTGTTTTTAACGTAGAAAACAAAATTAAATATTCGTTTGGCTGATTGTTTCCTATTATACGTAAAGAACAGCGGAAGCAACCTCAGTTTAAAAGTAACCGTTCCTTTTGCCGTTTATCATGTATTCATACTTTATTGTTTCAACATATTGTAATTAGCGGTCAATATACAGTAGATTCTACAGCTTGTGTAGTATGCAGCAGGGAGTTATGTTTGTTTATAACATCTGGATCATTGTTCTCATCCTTAAAATGCTGTAAATTAGTGTTTTTGTACCAATTAGTTTTTTTAATCACTTAGGTTGCTCTATATTAAACATTTGAGTGTTTTATATCCAGGGTTCCTACACATTTTCCATTTCAAAATTCCATACTTTTCCAGACTCAAATTTCCAAACCTCTCTGTAGATTTTCAGACCATATTTAACATAAATGGTTCATAGAGCATTATTTTCAGCTTTATGTTTATGGTATACAGTACAGTCATCTGTAAATATTTTTATTTTCTCAGGGTTTTTGTCATTGATTTTCTCAAAGTCCCTAAAATAAAAAATAATAAATAAATAAAAAAAACTTTTACATGCACTTTTACATGCACAAAATAAACTTTTTTGAGCCCTCAAGAAACTATTCACATGTGCATGGTAATGTTTTGCATGATTACACATTACAATTTCCAGTTTTATAAAACCTATTTCCTTTGTGCATCACTGCCATCTTACTATGAATAAAACGAGAGCATGGATGCACATGAATTAACAGAGCTCTACCTGCTCAAAATGTTGCTTTTCTTACGGTAGTACCTCTAATATCAAGGCCTGGTGTCCAATTTAACACATCCTCTGTGGCGGCACAGAAACCATGACACGAAATGGGCTGATGGCATAACATTTGCCAAAAAAAAAAAAAAAAAAAAAACCTTTCTCTCCACCTACTAGCTTGTACTTATTTGAACAATGACTGAGACTTGGTGTTACGAGCACTTCCTCTGTCTGACTGCCTCTTCAAGATGAATCGCTTTTTGTATTCCCCAATTGTAAGTCGCTTTGGATAAAAGCGTCTGCCAAATGACTAAATGTAAATGTAAGTTCAAGGGTCTATAAAAAAGACTGGTACTGTAAAAAAGTGTGTAAGGTTTGGCTTTCATTGGGGCAGTATGCCATAGGCTATTTCAAGGCCTTAGGTAACGCATACTCTGTGGTGGCCAAGAAACCACACCACAAAATGGGCTGATGGCACAACAAGTGGCTCAGTGTGCATTGTCCTAAATTTAATGGTTCATTGTGCACACATAAAACTCTGTATATTTTTTTTATTTTTGCAAAGGTCCTTGAGGTTACGTAATAAGGTGCTAAGCATATAGTGTGAAGAAGCCCAAAATGCTTATAACCTGCATTTTGCATAATAAAAATATGCACCTTGAATTCATTGTCATATTTGGTGATCACTAAAGAATGACTAAACAGCTGCCATGAAACCTCACTTCTTGTACGATAAATTTATTTTCATTAAATTCTTAATTTTCTATTATTAAAAAAAACAAACTAAAAAGGGTCAAAAGTCTGGAAACACAAATATTTTTCCATACTCTACTTTCTTTTTTCCATGCTTTTCCCAACCCTGTAGGAACCCTGTATATCATGTCCAAATCTGGGTTAATGACACTATTTCATAAGAGATTACACCTCATGATGCTTTATCCAAACTATGTCAGCGCATCTGTCCAAAGAAAACAACCATGTTCTTACATTTGATTTTTGTCAGTGCTTGTGCATTAATGCTCTAATGTTCCTATCCAAACCACCTTCAAGTACAGGCAAAGAGATGTCTTTTGGCATAAAACCAAATATTTCTCCGCTGAATTTGCATGCAGGTAAAACCCTCCCGAATGTGTCTTACAAAAAAGCACAAAAAAGTCAATGCATCTTTGAATTCACTTTAAAAGCATGCGACAGTTTCCTGGCCATTTTGCAATGCTCTTTTGAAGTACCCACGCTGGCCCTCAGGAGGCGCTCGCGACGTTTGTTTGAAAGGCCCACATGAGCACTCTGACGTGGGGTGAAATCTAGCCAGGTAACGGTGTCGTTGCAAACAGGAAAATTACCTCTTTTAGTCCACTTATTTGGCGATAGATTGCAGGGACAGACGCGTTACAATGCCGGGTAAGTCCTCTTAACAGCCCACATCTTCAAAAGAAGTCATTAATCTTTTGACTTTGTAAGTGCAGTGTGCTGCTCTCACTCTTTGTTTTGTAAAATGGTAGCCATCGCTGAATGCGTAGAGTAACGACACAGAACTAAATCGACACATTTAGCGTGCGATATAAAGCAAATTAAACCGTTATAGGCTCACTTGGCAGAGTTCGTGTAAAGCGCAGTAGATGGAGGCCTAGTGAGATGAATGCGATGGAGTCGTGTGGCTAGCTCACGCATCCACCACGCTCCCTCATTTCCTTAACCAAATCCTTTAAAACTTGAGTATTTCAAACAACTAGCGTCCGTTTTTACTTCAGTGGCATTCAAATAACATTTAAACGTTGCTCTGCGAGGCCAGACAACATTTTTTTCACGTGGAAAGACTGCTGTTGTTGTTATGGCTCGAGCTAACACGCATAGCTTCACAATTACACGGCACGCTCACAAACGTAAAGTTAGAGCAAGTGTTTTATCCAAAGGTAGGACTCATCTTACTGCAGAAATTAAGCTGATTTGATTGGAGACTTTTTAAAGTGGTTTATACTATAGATGGTTTTCTCTGGATCCCTAGCCAGGCCTCATGTTACAATGAATCAAATCCATGTGGAGAAAGATGGTGTCGACTGACCTCTTCTTTGTCTCATTTATGCAACACACTAATAGTTAGTAACAGATAGTTATATAATGTTCTTTAAACCGTGTGCGTTACTCACGGTGTCGTGTCGCAGGTATTAAAAGAGCTTAGTAAACATTACTGGGCCTTCATTTTGTAATATTGAACGTCTAATTTGTTATTAAGTTTTATTTATGCGCCAACACAGTCTTTAACAAACAGAGAGGGGCTAATCATTCTTGCTGTGATAACAATGACTTAAATTTGATTACGTTTTTATACTTGAATTGTTCATTTAACACATGCACAGTAATGAGTAAAGTTTTACTGATGCATATAATCTAAACTAGGCATTCTCAAATCTGGCCCACTCCTGCAGAGTTTAGCTCTAACCCTAATCAAACACACCTGAGCATGCCAATCAGTCTTAGATCATTAGAAAATCACAGGTAGGTGAGTTTGATCAGGGTTGGAGCTAAACTCTGCAGCAGAATAGACCTCCAGGGAAAGATTTGAGGAACCCTGATCTAAAGTAAATGTATCCAGTGCCCATAAATCATCTTTGTTCGTTGGTATTAATTTTATGTGTGTTTGAGGTACTATGTACTGAGAATGGGATCAGTATTAGTATTAATATAGCATTTTACACCCCCAGAACCTGCTGATATTAACAGTCCTGAGGTAGCAAAGACACCAGGAGGCAGCGGATCAGGGAAGGATGAGAATGTTGTGAATGGACACAAGGAGGGGGATGCCAACCCCTTCGCAGAGTACATGTGGATGGAGAACGAAGAGGAGTACAATAGACAGGTCAGTGTGAGCCTGCTGAACGCTTATGCCTGCTGTATGTATACTTCTAAATAGGGGTCGAGCGATTATCGGCCTGGCCGATTATTGGCACTGATATTAAGCATTTTTATGATAATCGGTATTGGTCATTTTCAAAACCGATGTGCCGATAAAATTATTTAATTTTGAAACGCGCTATTTGGCTCTGATGCAGCCTGTCGGAACTCACCACTCTGTGGCCTAGAGCAGTCTCCGCCCACCGCGCATCTGATTTGTTGAGAGTCAGGAGTTCGACCAATCAAGGTGGAAGACTAAAGGCGCTCTCACACCGAAAGCGCTTGCTAACTGGTGCTGCTTCACGCATCAGTTATCTCTCAAAGGCAGCAGCAGACGTTGCTCAAGTTGCAATAAATTACAATCCACTACACTGAAGTTGTAAAAACCTCAATATTATCTATTTATGGTTTCCGAGATGGGGGAAACGCAGGGGGAATCGCGGAATCCAGTCATATGGAATTTACTGTATAACGCGGAGTCAAGGAATTAGCCAAAGTTTGGATGAATTAATCAAAAGTAGGTCAGTACACTTAAATCGACTCATGATATGGACTATCTGTAAACATTAAGCTGCAAAAAGACTATTTAAATATGAATTCTGCATGTTCGGCTTGTCTCTGTATGTGAAAGGCACAGACGCGCGGTTTTGACACACACACACACACACACACACACACACACACACACACTGAAGTGCGCGACGCTCGCGGTGTTTTCCGCATCTGCCATGTCACTAAATGAGGACATAAATACATGAACATCATCCCCAGAACTGCTCTGAGAGTTACTTCATGAGCATTTGACTGTTTCGTTTGAGTAAAACGATCGTCATATCATAAATAGGCTACAGAAACTTAAGAGGTCCTCATGGCAACCCGTCAAAATAAAAGTTCGGTTTATTTACTAATGCTACTACAATTATTACAACTTTTGTTTAAAAGAACAATCACACAATACGCTATTTCTTCCATGTTTTAATTTTAATAGTAAACCCATTTGATTAAAATATCAATTAAATTAATGTTTTATGCCTTCATTTGCAGTGCACTGTAAATGAAAACTAATGGAAATTACTGTTACATAGGCCAAGATTAGGATGATGGAAATTGGGACATTTCAATAGGCTATTGAACCAAGTGAGCCTATTACAGGCTATTAGTGTTATAGTTTCATTAAAATAGTTGCGATCTTCTTCACAACTTCTACAATGGAGCTATGAAGGCAATTAAATTATTTACACTTATTATATACATTGTGCTTTTTAAATTAATCAACTGATGTGCATTAGATGATGAATTGAATAGTCACCTCTTGTAGGTTATGATTTAGTCACCTGAAAATTATTAATGAAGAATTATGAGAGGTTATGCTATTACACATACATTTCTAACATGTAAATTAATGAAGCCAAATACTTACATTTTCCCAAGCTGTTTAGCTTTGGTATTTAGTATTCATAGGCTTAATCATGAAGCATACAGTGGCCCCACTTTTAACTCTCTCTTTATATATTACCCTTATTGTAGATGGATGCATGGGGGAAGACAAGAGTAAGAAGTGCAACCAACACTAGGGAAGGCCGTTTTTGTCAGAGCCCTTGTTATTCTTAATTTTGACATTCATTTTAATTTTTACACCAGACATGTATATCGGTGCAATATATCGGTTATCGGTCTACTTGGTCTGTAATAATCGGTATCGCATCGGCCCTGAAAAACACATATCGGTCGACCCCTACTTCTAAATAGGAGGATTCACAAGTTCAATAAAATTTATTAAAGGAAATTCACACACTTACCATTTACTCGCCCTTATAAGTCGTAAAAAGTAAAGTCGTGACGTATTGTCAAGTATGGTGACCCATACTCGAAATTGGTGCTCTGCGTTTAACCCATCCAAGTGCACACACACAGCAGTGAGTAGTGAACAAATCCACACACACACACACACACCGTGAACACACACCCGGAGCAGTGGGCAGCCATGCTGCAGCGCCCGGGGAGCAATTGGGGGTTCGGTGCCTTGCTCAAGGGCACCTCAGTCGTGGTATTGAGGGTGGAGAGAGCGCTGGACATTCCCTCCCCCCACCTACAATCCCTGCCGACCTTTCGATTACGAGTCCGACTCTCTAACCATTAGGCCACGACTTCCCAATGTCACTTATGTCACTGCAAACCTTTTTTCTTCCATAAAGCAACTTTAATTTGAATGAGTGGGTGTCATAAACGTTCACGTAGTCAGGCTGCACGATTAATCGAATGCAATTTCCATTTGCATTTTGTCAGTAAAGCCGGTTCTGTAATCAGCAGTAAATCTCCATCACCTACTTTCAGGTGGAGCAGCATTCACTACACAGAGCCATAGTTCACTGACAGGTAACGCAAAAACATCGCAAACGATATTATTGCACGACTATGACAGTTGTTTGCGTAGCTTCTCAGTGAACTACGGCTCTGTGTAGTAAATGCTGCTCTATCTGAAAGCATGTGAAAATACCACATTCACATTCATAACATCAGTCGAGTGTTTGAAATAAATCCTTCTGTGAGATGACGTGGCTTCTTACACAGAATAAGGCATGCAACATATTTCATAGTATTCTAAGCAGTAATAAATGCATTGCATTATAAATATACTGTATTATACTGAAAATTATTAGAATTATTCAGATAAACCATATATTATCGTAGTTGTGTGTTTATTAGTCACGTTGAATCAATGAAAGTGCAGTTAAATCTTCTGTTAATTCAGCTGCAGCGGGTTTCTTCTGCGGGGTGTATTTGGAGTTTCCGCTTGATAGCGCTCTCTGGCCTTCAGGTGGAGATTTACTGCTGATCACAGAACCGTGCTTCACTGAAAGATACGCATGAAAATCGCAGCTTCTGCCTAATCACGATTTCGATTTCACTTCGATTTATCGTGCAGCCCTATAGTCAATACAACAGATTTTTTTACGCCAAGGTGTTCTAATCTCTTTTCCATCGCAATTTGAATGAAACTGGCCAACCAAAAAGATTCACACTTTTGGTCGCATGTCAAGAGCCAAGTGAAAGTGAATAGCAGAGAAATAATCCAGAACCTACTCATGTATTTGGTGTTGTTTGGTAAACATCACAGAGAATACAAAAATCTGATATCTGCTTTTCTGTAAGCACCACCTACTGTCAAGAGAGTGAACTTACATTTTCAGTCAGCCAGTATGTAATTTTTATACATGGGCTGAAAAGACAAATTGCATGCAAAAATTAGCCCGAATTTGAGAACGGGAATTTAGGCTGGATGTTAGAGTTTCCATTTTCCTTTCAAGTGAAGTGGATGGTGATTATGTGTGGCAAAAAGTCATTCACTGTTAATCTTCCCTTGTGCTATAGTTCTCATCCCATTTGCGGTCATGTTTTTTAAACTGGCCGTGTAGTGGTTTGTCGTGTTGCTTAAGAAGCAATAGTGTTTTGTGTCAATGCCATCAGAATATTTGTTCAATGTAATACAAGGCAGCATTTTCCTTTTTGAACACATGCATGAGTGAGATTTGAGAACTGTAATGGAGGGGATGGTTTAAGTGAATAAAGATATTGCAATGTAGTGTAGAAGTTGTATGGAATACTTTAGGGTGCTTTTTGTTCATTTTTATTTTAGTGATGGACTCATATTTTTTTATGATCAATGCAGATTATGTGTATGTTTGAGAAATCATAGCATTTATGATTTGTTTCCTGTCTTGGCATTTTTTTGGAATGTTTTGTGAACCACTGTTTATTGCTGTATATAAACACAAAATAATCTGATGAGATTGGCTGAGATTCTGAGAGCAAGCATGTTTGAGCGAGACCGTCTGTCGCTGCGTACTGTCTGACTGTCGTGACTAACGTTACTTTGTATCTCAAGTTACACAGTCTGATTTGTTTTCACAAATTTGCAGTGTTTGTTCTCTCCATCTCTAACTGTACAGCAAGTCAGAAGAACTACCATAATGACTCTTAAAAAGTGGCACCTTACAATTCATACACATTTTATATTTATATCCTTTAAACAAAACTGGCATAATCGCCTGAATTACAACATGTCTAATATGTATTCATACAGTAGCCAATGACCACTAAATTTGGGTCGGACATCTTGCTGCAGGTGGAGGAGGAACTGTTGGAGCAGGAGTTTCTTGAGCGCTGTTTCCAGGAGATGTTGGAGGAGGAGGATCAGGATTGGTTCATTCCTGCCAGAGACCTTCCCCCTGGAGTAGGGCAGATCCAACAGCAGCTTAGCGGGCTGTCGGTCAGTGACGGAAACGCCGAAGACATTGCAGTAAGTATTACAGCGTAATGATTTGATGCTTGATTTACAGTAGGAATGTGCATCTCCATAACTGAGGCCAATGTGATGCGCATCTCGATGCATAGCCTACAATACATTGAAGATGCATATGGGGCAGCTAGCGATGTGATACGATTCACACCTTTTAGGATGCAGTGCGATCCGATTTCGATTCAACACGATAAGATTCAATGCAATACGATGCAATGGAAAAAATGATCGCTTTTATTTCTTTGGTTCAAACAGACAACAAATCATAAATTAACTTGTGTTTAACGCCTTGAGGCCTGTTTCTTAAAACAAGTTTACCAAATAGGCCAGGCTTATTTCAGTTAGTCTGACACTGATTTGGTTCCATAAAGCAAATTTATCAAAGATCAACCTCAGTCACTGTGGCAACTTATGCTGGAAAGCTAACCTGGTCCAGGGCAGGCTGAATGTCAGGCTAAACTGAGTTCTTCTAACACTGACCAATAGAAACGCAATGATACCCCTGATTCTCTCACTATAGGCTACTACAGCCATGCAGCCTTTCTCTCTGGTTTTATGGCAGATGTACCTTTGATGTACCTTTTATAGTTAGAACAGATAGCATTAGAACATTACAATCTAGCATTGCTCTTTAAAACATTAAAATCACCAACCTAAAAGTTAAAATCACTAAATTAAAAGTAGACTTTAACTGCTATAAGAAACACACATTAACTCATCGGAGCTTAGTAATTAGGACTGTATTAGCTTAAATTTTATTTACCATTAAAGTATTACCCTTTACAGTTACTGCTGTCATAAAAATACACTTATGTAGGTTTAAAATTCTACAAAAGGCACATTTAATGTCAAACAACGAATATTTTAGCAAAACGCATATTTGACTCAGAATTATTGTCTGTGTAGCGCGCAGCAGCGCTCGTTGCTCTCGCGTGCCTTGCCCACTCCTGACAGCAAAATTGATATATTTGCGTTACTTTCTAACATTTACAGATGAAAAATATACTCGTGACATGTCAGTTATACACTGAGGAAAACACAACATCTCAAATGCATTAAACGGCACAGATATATTCGCTGTTTGCCATGGTGGATCGATTTGATCCATGGTCGACATTAAGGGCTGATTAAGAATAAGTGCTCAAATTAGTTAGATTGTGTGAACTTATACTGTCGTTTATGGAACCGCTTTAACCCCGATTGATTTGTTAGTTTATTTCAAGTCAGGTTTTGGATTTTAATCCCTGCTTTTACTCAGGTCTCCGTAGTATTGTGATATGTCTTATTCACATGAAGCGGTGATGAGAGAACGCGCATGAGAAACAATTTCGAGAGGAGAAATCAATCTACATATAACATATTGGTCACTTTCTAAACAAAAGTGTAGCGCATCCAGTAGTAATTATATATAAATCGGTTTTTACCGATGCAAACATTTTAGAAACAATGCATTGCGATACAAATACAGGAAACCGCTTTGTAGACCTCAAATAAACTTTGGTGAGATTTTAATGTTGTAATATGTTCTTCATCTGTTTTTTCTTCCACAGCGCAAGAGCAGTTTGAACCCAGAGGCCAAGGAGTTTGTTCCAGGTGTGAAATACTAGAGACCCTCCAGTTAGGGGCTTCTTTATAGAGACTTTATGTGACCGCTGGTGGCCAGGGGTCACCCTCACACATACTTCAATCTTCCTGGGGTTGTGTGGGGCTCGTGGGTGGGGAGGGCGGGGGGTGGGTGGGTGCTGGATGCTCTTCTATAAGCTTTTTATTTCCGTCTGTCTCCATGTATAACGTGGGCGGGTTACTCAGTGTAATGTTCCTATTGGACCGCTGCAGATTGTGACTAGTTCTCCTGGAAGATCTTTGTATTAATCTCAGAGGAACAGTTATGTGATTTCCACTATTGTGATAGTGACTAGCAGTATGCCCCCGTGTCATTGCCATCTTTTTTTTTTTTTTTCCTGTCTTCTCTTTTATTTTCTTTAAAAGGAAGTTTTGTTGGGGAGGTGTGTGTCATAGGGTGGGAGGGTAAAGGGCTGGGACAAAGAAAACCTGACAGTACAAGGAGCGTTGACGGGTGGACCATTCTATGATGGACTGAACTGGTGGCAGCTGACAACTTTTGAGGGATTTTCACAGAAACATTTTTTCCGGTTTCTTTTCTCCTTCCTCCGTTGAAGTTCTGTCACAGTGTGCAACACGCATTAACAAAAATGGAAAAAAAATCTAATAAAACAAGCAGGTTCCCTCTTGGGCATGTTCTGTCCCATGATGTCTTTTTGTGTTTGTGCATTTAAAATAAACTAAACCTCAGCCCTGAGCATTCTTAACCAGTCTTTTGGCTGGTATCTGGGGACATAAACTAGTAGACCAGTGAGATTTGGCAGGACTTCACATAAACTGGATTGGTCAATGGAGTTTTGGGTAGGCCTGTAGAAGATTAAATGCATCAAATGGTGAGCTAAATAATTATTTCAGTAATGTAAAGTGATTCTTAAAAAAAGCATAGTTAAAGCTGCTGTCTGTAAGTTTTGCCTCTTTGTCGTCATCTGTTTGAAAACCTGGAATTGCAGTTACTTGCGGAATTATCTTCCTTGCGTGGGATGTCCTCTGGCACGGCTTCAGCCTGGATTAAATGTTTTGAGGTGAATGTGTGTCAGTCAAGTCACCGCACCGGTGTGGATGTTTACTGTACTTCGCAATCACAGATTCTAGCCTACGTCTTGGAATATATGACCCAAATAAGACTTTTCACCGTATATTGCCATCTGAACAAGCAAGTAACAAGTCTGCCACGTTTGTTCTGACCAACTGAGTAAAAAAGCATTACAATAAATCGCACTACCAATGGTGATTTAATCTAAAAATCAGTTAGCTGATCTTTAGATTAAATCACATCAAACCATTAGATTAATCACATCAAACCATGCAAATTGTTATACTTTATTCTCAAATTATTAATGTTAACAACATCAGTGTTGAGTGACGAGTATAGTGTGTATTAACGTGTAGATTTCAACTTCTGTACAATCTAATCTAATTGTCATTTGAATTTCATATTAAGAAATTATTTTAACCCAAAAAACGAATTATGCTCCCTTTGAACTTGTTTTCTTTAAAATACAAATCTTGTGTAATTCCAGGCTACCTGTAATCCGAAGCAGATTTAAAACTAATTTAATTGTTTTCACATTCCTTTCTGGATTACAATCCGTCGTCAAAATTATAAATTTAATTATTCTAGCTGCTGTAAGAAAAGGCTATGAACAATCTGTCACCTGCAGAATCCTCACATGCGATAGCCTAGTAGCCGGGACAACTTTGTTTGCAGACGTGACGTAATGAGGCAGCAGCGTGCTCGAATTTCCTGTGAAAACCTACCCGTACCACTCAAATTAGAAAACATTATTATAAACTAACCGTTGTGAATCGGGCTAAAGTAAGGAGATAGTTTTGAACACTGGCTGGTTATGTACTTGCTCAAATATTGATTTCGGATTATTTTTAACCAAAACAAGTTACGGACTGCAGCTTTAAATGAATAGCTCACCCAAAAGTTTGTTTTGTCATGGGAATAGATTTGGAGAAATTCAGCATCTCATCATTTGCTAAACAATGGATCCTCTGCAGTGAATGGGTGCCGTCAGAGTAAGAGTCCAAATATCTAAAAGCACTATAATCCACACTACTCCAGTTCAACAACTAACATCTTGTCAAACGAAAACCTGCATATTTATAGTAAAACAACTGGCCAAAACATAAAATCCATCCAAAACAGAAAGTCCATCTCCTATTCTCCTCTCACATCAAAACCAACCATCATAACTAACTGTTTTGGCCTCTTCTCGCTTGTAAATGGTGCTTAATCTGCATATTTCTCTACTGTTTCAGACAAAATTACCTTTTAAACTGGAGAAAGCGATATAATGGATCGAGGACTCGTATATTAGCCGTAAGCAACAGTTTGAAGTTATCTTGATGTATTTGTTAATTACAAACATGCAGCTTTTCACTTCACAACATGTTAATTGATTGGCTGGAGTCTCGTGTATTATTGTGATTGTTTTATGTCAGCTGTTTAGACTCATTCTGACGGCACCCATTCACTGCAGAGGATCCATTGGTGAGCAAGTGATAATTATATTTCCTCAAATCTATTCTGATTAAGAAACAAATTAATTTACATCTTGGGTGGCCAGAGGATGAGTTAATTTCCAGCAAATTTGGATTTTTGGGTGAACTATTCCCTTAATTGGCAAATTTAGTATATTGTAAATGATCAGTAGAACCTTTTCTTGTTTACTGTTGAAAGGAGGGGTTTTCCCAGTGTATGTAGTCTTGTGGTTACTCTATTGACTGGACAGATTAAACATCAGTCCAAAGCCACTTGGAGACTAATTTTCTTTGTATGACTGTTTACATTTTTATTATGTATTTGCTAAGAGCAAGTGCAAACAGATACGCCTTGTGTTGCTTAATCAGACACTTAAGAATGAAACATGTCATAGCGAAACTGCTCCACCTTTTGGGAAAAGGGTTTATATTATTTCTGCTTTTAAGGGCAAAGAATATTTCATATTAACATTCCAGAATTTTTGATTCATAGATTATTTATTCATTCATTATTGAATTGTAGAGTGCTGCATCAGTTTCTTGTTGCCTGTTTAGTTTTTAATCCTTTAAGCTTTTTATATTGTGTTAATAGTTATAAAATCATTTAACATAAGGTCATTTACTATGATTTTGCAAAGATACCCTGTCCCATAGGTATTGTTCTGATATTTTCCACACTCTTTCAAGATGTATGCAGATCTTTTACCAGATTAACTGTCCTTGCGTTAGTTCTTCTCCAGGTTTCCCTTACAGCTGGCAGGTATACTGTGTAAGTTTGGCCAGAAATCCGGCTGTGGAACAAATGATATGAAAAGCAACCAAGATTACCAAGAGTCTGGACGCACTGTTGTGGCTACTTCTTGCTATCTGAATACTCATGCATTCTACAGATGAATTATGTCAGATGATGATGACAGGTTTATATACTTAATCCTTTATTAAGTAATAGTGAGAAAGATGTTTATGTGAATGACTGTTCGTAGACTTTTGCTCACTGCACATAACATAATTGTGCGTCTGTCTGTAAGGCTGTGAGTTTATGTCTGTGTGCCAGTCTGTGCATGTACAATACCGTTTCAGCTAGCTCTGTATGTGCTTAAGGAGGGTCTCCAAAGAAACTTACTACTTTTTAAATGCTTTAAAATGTTAACTTTCAATATATTGTGTCACTATAATTTTCCATATCTGAGTTGTAACCTCATGATCACATAAATTCAGTTATTGAGAAGTTTAAGAAGAAGAATAATTAGTGGTTTACAACAAGGATTTGTTCTAAAAACATATTCTAGGGCAAATACATTTTGATAAAAAATTGTGCAAATATAAACATTTTTAAATGAGATTTTACCCAAAGTGTAAGGCAAAATGTCACCCCAGAGGACAATATATTGTATGATAAAAATTGGTCACCATGTGAAATTACTATCTAGATTTTGTTAATCAATGTAGACTACATACTTACTCAAAATAACCAGTTTAGCAAATAGTGCACATTCCTTTAGTCTCATGGTTACTCCATTGATTGGACAGCCTAAACATCAGTCCAAAGCCACTTGGAGGCTAATTTATTTGTATGACACTTTACATTTTATGTATTTGCTTAGAGCACTATCTGTAATCCAACTTTGGAATTACAAGGCTTCTTAAATATTAAAAACTGCTCCATCTACATTTTGCTAAATTAATAGTGAAGTTCATCCCCTCAAAAATATAGAAAACAATTTACTGCGGTTTTATAGCCCTATGCTGTTCTGAAGTGTGTCGTTTACATATGGGCATGTGATTCTAATTAGTGATTTAAAACTAAATCATATTTTGATCTTAATACGTTTATGTATACTTAATGTCAAACTGTAACGAGTGGAGTATAAAATGAAGATGCACAATCCAAAACCAAAAAGCTGGATATTTATATTGGCCATTATGTTAATAAAGGTTTTTAGAAGATTGCCATAGTTATCCAGCTGTTTGATCTTTATTTATATACTGTGATTAGGCCAAACTAAGCCATAAATGTTGAGGAAATAAGAAAACCATTCAAATTTATAATTCAGTCATATAGTGAATATTCATTTATCTAAATCAGTCTTTTGTTAAATTAGTCTTTTTCTGCTTCTTTAAGAGGTGGAGTCTAATACTCTAACTCATGAAATAGGCTTGGTAATATGTGTTAAGAGTTAAAGGAGGTCACACATTGTGCTGGGAAAAGATAAACTATTTGTTAAAGCACTTTTTCAGATTAAGCAGACATGGACACTCACAGGAAACAAGGTGAAGTTTACCTACAACATCGGAAACATGGTGAGGTAAGACATCATTAGAGCGTTGTCATTTCGGCCTTTTTTCTATATTGAAAACAGCCAGATGTTTTTGTGTTTGTTAACCTCTAGTCTCAAACTACAAAATGTTCATATTGGAGAAACAAAGTATAAAATATATACAATGATTTTAAGCCTGATGGTATTTGATTGTACTTTTTTTTTAATATAACTCACCATGCCCCTGTGTTTTGGCATGAAATGTTATGGTATGAGATGTAGGAACGAGACTGCCTTTACAAGTTGAAACTTGGTGTGCACATCTCTGCCTTGCTTTTTGTAATACAGCACATTCCATTGACAAAAACACACCCTCATGAAAGTGCACGTCACGTTATACTAGATTCAGGCCCTGCCTTACACACAATACAGGTGAGGTAAATGAGGGATTGGCTGAGTGAGTAATTACATCCATACCTCCGGCGTGAAGTGCTTTTTTAAGAATTTTTTAATGCTAATATTTAGCAATCCGGAGGCGTGTTCATTACCTGAAGCACACATTCCACCTGATAGACTAGATCTTATTAAATGTGATAAATCTCACTGTCGTTGAATTGCAGAAACATGGATGAAGGAAAATAATAAATATAAGAATTAATATTGTATTTGTTCTCAACAGAAGTGGAAGCGATATTGGTTGGCCCTTCACCCGGCCAGTCGGCACGGCGTTGCACGGTTAGAATTATCAGAGGCCTTTCATGAACGGACAACTGTGGTGGTCAGACGACATCCAGAGAGGAAAGTTGTCCGTCTGACCGACTGTGTGAGTGTCGTCAAGCTGCCTCCTCATGCAGAGGCTTGTCCAGGGGAAAACATGGCTGCTTTCTGTGTGGAGACAGAGGACAAGAGGCTTGTGTTTGCAGCAAAGAAAGAAAGCTGTGGAGAATGGGTGGACACAATATGTAACATTGCCTTTCAGGTGAGGGTTTGGATTTTTCAGATATGTTTTTATTACACACTACCATTCAAAAGTTTGGGGTCAGATTTTATTAAAACAAAATGCTTTTATTCAGCAAGGATGCACTATACAAAAGAGTCAACATATGTAAAGGCATTAATGACGTTATAATATTTCTATTTCAAATAAATATTTTTCTTTTGAACTTTCTATTCTTCAAAAAAAAAAAAAATGTATTTTTGATTTAATAAATATAGCCTTGCTGAGCATAAAACAAACTTCTACATTCCAGCCACATAACTGGTTGTTTAAAGTACAGTACTCTTGACTCCACACCCTGTCTGCTAGTGTTTCTCACGGTATTCATAATTTCACAGAAACACACTAAAAGTGCACCACAGACAGTGCCTCTTATGGAGGACAATCAGATATACATGTCCAGAGAACAGCGTGAGTACAAACAATAATCAAATGTATCGTTTATGCTGTCATGTTCCTAAAAGGCCACTCTCACCACTTCCTATCTCATTGCTGTATAAAGAGTGAATTTATTTGACCAGCCAGCACTGAACTACCTTGATGCAATTCTGGTTTAAAACACAAACAGATGGTATAACATTTGACCCTTTAATTACAGCTTAAGTTTAATTCTGATCTCGATGTCTCTTTCATTTTAGTGTGCGAGTTTAAAGTGGTTGTACTGCAGAACGAGGCTTCAGTTCGATGTGGCCTGAAAGGACAATACTGGCTACAAGCTGGTGAGGACATGCTAATTCTTCAAGATCTGGAGACCAGGAGGATTGTAATGGAGTGGCCATACAAGCTGCTGCGCCGCTATGGCCGAGATAAGGTCAGCAGAAAAAAAATTCTAAAAACTATTTACTCTACAAACTTTTATGTTAAAATGATATATAGCCTAATATATAGTAAACTCTTTTTTTGTCCAATATAAGGTAACTTAGTTAACATGTTAAATGAGTGCTTACAAATATTTTTGACTTTCTCTGTGTTGTCCTCTCTAGATGCTGTTTTCTATAGAAGCAGGCAGGCGTTGTGAATCGGGCCCTGGAGCCTTTAACTTTGAGACCAGTCAGAGTGACAAGATCCTTCAACTTATTGAGTCGGCTATTTGCCAACAGAAGAGCCTTGCCGTTACTGGAGACAGGCAGTCGCCACATTCTCCACGTTCTCGTTCTCCTCGCTCACCCCTGCCCAGACGCCCAGAATATTTTACATTGCTTGATACGGAGGGCCGCAACAGCCCTCAGCCTTCAGATGCAAAACTGCCCTTGAACCCCAATCCAGCAGATGTCCTTAGCCCAAACGTATATGCTGTCTCAAATCCTGTACATACAAAACCTGCAAGTCCTATTGGTTTAACCGAACCTGTGTATGCAAACCCTGCAGATTCCATTAGCTCCTCAAAAAGCACACACTCAGATCCTGGTGGCGGTATTATCTTGATTGAGCCTGTGTATTCAAATCCTGCCGTTTTAATAGGCAGTCATGAATCTGTGTATGCAGATATAAAGACAGATCCTCTCCTGTCTCATCATAGGGATGAATCAGAACCAGTGTATTCTGATCATGCAGATGTCATCCGCCCAAAACCTAACAATTTTGTCCAAGTCAGCCCTACCAATACGATAGACTGCCGGCCTGTCAAGACAATGCCAAACAATGACAAGCAGCAAGAACCTGTGTACGCTGAGGTGTATGACCATGTAAAATTAAACACAAGTAAAAAACTTGACCAGAAGTCCGAGGAGCCAATTTATAGTGTACCTGAGATTGTACAGTCGACTCAAAACAATAACTCTCAACAAAACAAAATTCCTGAAGAGAACCAACCCATCTACAGCAAAGTTAGCAAACCACCCAAAACCTCTCAGCCTTTCAATGAAAAGAAGCTAAGCCAAACACTGGAGGTGGTCTCTGACGACCTTGGAATGATTTCTTTAAATCTGTAATATGTGACCATGGACCACAAAACCAGTTATAAGGGTAACAAAATTGTATACACTAATCATTTATATATCTGAAAGCTGAATAAATAAGCTTACCGTTGTATGTGTTGTTAGGATAGGACAATATTTGTCCAAGATACAACTATTTGAAAATCTGGAATCTGAGGGTGCAAAAATCTAAATATTGAGAAAATCGCCTTTGTCCAAATTAAGTCCTTAGCAATGCATATAACTAATCAAAAATTAAGTTTAGATATATTTACGGTAGGAAATTTACTAAATATCTTCATGGAACATGATCTTTACTTAATATCCTAATGATTTTTGGCATAAAAGGAAAAATACATATTTTTGACCCATGCAATGCATTGTTAGCTATTGCTACAAATATACCTGTGCTTACTTATGACTGGTTTTGTGGTCCAGTGTCACACATAAAGTCTTCACAAGTAGCTAATATTTAATATTTGAAATGTATTGTTTTTTTTCCCCCAACTAATTTAATTATTTGTTAATTTATTCTGCAAGATGTTGTGGAATGATGACTGATCTGTGTAACACTGATGCACATTATGAAAAATGTATAAAAAAAAAATTTAAAAAAAGGAAATAAAAACAATTATATGTTGCATGTATTATTTATGTATTTTATGCAGAATTAAATGATTGTTGATTTATGCATCTTTCACAGATAGGCTTCAATGGCTAAAATCTCATCAAAGCTCAGACCAGTAAAAAAAATTAACAATTCAGATATCCAGTAAAGAACCGCGGTCAAGTGAGCCGCCACCTGGATCTCGATGCACGTGTGTTTGTGGTATTACGGTACGGAGACACGAAGCGGACAAAAACCTTACGAAGACCTATATTTCAGCGGTTATGAATTAAATGTGTCCAAAAACACAAAGGATAAAAGATATATTCGAATATACTATACTGTGTAGTTTTCCATAAAAATAAAGTCTGCTAAAATACATTATAGCACTGATTATTTCCTACTATTTACTACATCCATTATTCAAATTCCTTCAGAGTTAATACGAAAATGTCAATAAATTATTTTTCAGAACGACCAAGTCTCTATCTGTGTCAACTTTCTCTGCGTTTTACTGTCGAATTTGGGAGAAAATGAATGGCAAAGTCTGTCACAATGCATTGTAGCACTCCTTGACATTTAGACAGGCATTATTCAAATTCCTTCAGAGGTAATAAGGAAATTTCAATTGATTCTTCTTCAGGACGACCATGACTCTGTCTATGTCAACCTTCATTGGGATTTACTTTGAAGTTTTGGAGAAAATTAAAAACAAAGTCTGTCACAATACATTATGTCTCTGGTGTGCGTTTCCCGATAACATTGCCTCTTAGTGCACTACGAAGACTCTAAAGGTATATCTTAACTAAAGGTATAGCATTTCTAGGCGTGTTCCCCGAACTATACCTTCGGAGGTTGCTTACAGGTATACCTTCTAACGTGCGACGTGCTGTCCATGAGGGTGGTGCTGAATTTGTTGAAATCGATGGATCGAGAATGGATTATTCACTCTGCAGGGGCTGCTTCAGTGCGTAATGTGAGAAAGTGGTGTTCTTTATAAAATAATTGTTGATTTTAAATAAAGACACAGAACTCTTTCCTGTTAGAATGCAACAAACATGCGTGAAACTTTTACTTTGCAACATGCCTCATGTCAGGGAATAAAACCAAGAAAGATATATGCCCCCCCCCCCCCCCCAGTGGTCACCACATAAAAACACCTACATAAATCACTACTTAATAATTTAACAGCTTTTAACTGCTTTTAAAAATAGGCCTGCACAAGTCCAACAGAAAGACATTCTGATAAGATTCCTTTCCAACAAGAAGCACTTCAGAAATAGTTGAAATGGCATTTATCAGGAATCATGCAAACTTATAAAAATAATCCAAATTGTAAACTAAATGCAACATTGGATCTTTTATATAATTTTTACATTTTGAAACCCACAACCTCATGCACAAACTAAACATGCATATCACTAACTGGCAGTATGCCTTCATCAACAGCTATGGCAGAGAAAAAAAGAGAAAGAGGAGAGCAGCCAGCAGCTGAATTTCAGGGCTGAAGGGGGAGTTTGGTCAAACTATGGCAGCGATACAGGGAATGGTTGAGCTAAATCAAAGACGGGGCCGTCCGCGGTGCCATTATGTGCACTAAAACTTTAGTCTCCTAGCTACCATGTAAGAATCTGAAATTCTTAAACAAATTCACCTGCCACAGCAGCTTATACAGGTGCATCTCAAAAAATTTGAATATCATGAAAAAGGTCAATATTTTTTGTCACTCATTTCAGAAACTGAAACCCATATATTATATAGATTTATTACACATAGAGTGAAATATTTCAAGCCTTTATTTTTGATGATTATGGCTTACAGATAATGAAAACCCAAAATTCAGTCTCTAAGAAAATTTCAATATTACAAAAGATCAATAAAAAAAGGATATTTTAAACAGAAATGTCAGGCTTCTGAAAAGTATGTTCATCTCTATGCACTCAATACTTGGTTGGGCCTCCTTTTGCATGAATTACTGCATCAATGCGGCGTGGCATGGAGGTAATCAGCCTGTGGCACTGCTCAGGTGTAATGGAAGCCCAGATTGCTTTGATAGCGACCTTCAGGTCATCTGCATTGTTGGGTCTGGTGTCTCTCATCTTCCTCTTGACAATACCCCATAGATTCTCTGTGGGGTTCAGGTCAGGCGAGTTTGCTGGCCAGTCAAGCACAGTAACACCATGGTCATTGAACCAGCTTTTGGTACCTTTGGCAGTGTGGGCAGGTGCCAAGTCCTGCTGGAAAATGAAATCAGCATCTCCATAAAGCTTGTCAGCAGAAGTAAGCATGAAGTGCTCTAAAATTCGACAGTAAAACGCAGAGAAAGTTGACACAGATAGAGACTTGGTCGTTCTGAAAAATAATTTATTGACATTTTCGTATTAACTCTGAAGGAATTTGAATAATGCATGTAGTAAATAGTAGGAAATAATCAGTGCTATAATGTATTTTAGCAGACTTTATTTTTATGGAAAACTACACAGTATAATATATTCGAACATATCTTTTATCTTTTGTGTTTTGGGACACATTTAATTCATAACCGCTGAAATATAGGTCTTCGTCAGGTTTTTGGCCGCTTCGTGTCTCCGTACCGTAATACCACAAACACACGTGCATCGAGATCCAGGTGGCGCTGGCTTGACTGCTGTAGTAAAGAAACAGATTTTCAAGTCAAGTCAGCTTTATTGTCAATTCTTCCACATGTACAGTACATACATACAGAGAATTGAAATTGCATTACTCTCAGACCCTTGGTGCATACAGTTAACATTAAACACGTTCAGATACAGATAATACAGTTTAAACATATGTACATACAACTATACAAATATACAAATGAGGATATTGTAGAAAAAAATAAGAATTAGATCATTAAATTAATTAACATTAAACACGTTCAGATACAGATAAATACAGTTTAAACATATGTACATACAACTATACAATTATACAAATGAGGATATTGTAGAAAAAAATAAGAATTAGATCGATAAAGTGGCATAAGGCGCATGGCAGATAGAGTGCAAAACCAGTTAAATAAAAACAACACTGTGTAGATATATTTGTAGTGCAAAAGAGCTTATCAGTCTGAGGACATTGTAGAAAATAAAAACAAGAGAGATAGATAAAGTGCACAAGGCACATGGCAGAATAGATGGAGTGCAAACCAGTTGAATGTACAAAAACAAAACTGTGCAGATGTTTTGTTTTGTTATGAGTGTAGTGCAAGAAGAGCTTATCAGTCTGTTAAAGTGACAAGTCGAAGTGACTGTTCGGATAGATTTTTGTCAGATTTGAAACCATATGAGTTAATAAACACGATTTTCATTTGGGGTGAATATTCAAAAAGCCATAGACAAACGGTTTAGCCTAAATTAACCAAACTATAACTAACAGAGTGGCCAAAACAACATTCATAGTTTCATTAATTTAGTAAATGTATTATTGAACAGTGTCGACACTAAATTGGTGTGCACTGTGTAAGAGTCTTTATGGTTTTTTCGTCACTACTACTGACCGGAAGTGCTGAGCGATGTCAAACCCGAGTGTTATTCCCACGACGTTTTGAAGATGTGTCTTTAAATTTTTGAATTCTGTATCACTTTCATCCAGCTCCCAAATCACTGAACGTCCATTGAAACGTCAACCATGTCAAATCGCATCGCTTTTCAGACTCAGTTAGCTTCCATTATGGAGGTGCTGGCAAATGCAGCGGTGGCTGAGATATGCAAACTCGTAGACGACGACTACGCGGTTATAACCTTACAGATGACCCAATGTCAGCGTGAAAACAAAGCGCTGAAGAGAAAACTTCACATCCTGGAGCTAAAGATGGCTCGAGGGTTTGCAGAGAGGAGGATTAGTTCACTGAATCGCACCAACCGGGTTCAAGTGAGCGCCGCTTTGTCTGACAAATACAGGAACCAAACTAACGGTGTGTGTGATCATGAAACCTTGTATGAAATATTCTACCGCCAGTGTTTCTGTCACACCTAATAAATAATAAGTCTAATGTAGTGAAAGTACTCTGTTTTGTGTTGTTTCACACATCCAGACGTGCTGTATGGAGCTCAGTTTAACTCGGGACTGTGGAGAGGTGGAGGAACAGACTCAGCTGCTCAGCAAGAGGAAAATGAAACTAACAATATGGTAGGAAAGCCGTTATCTCTTTATGATAACCACAATAACTGATTTATCCACTTTTCATTGTGACATTTGTAATAATGAGCTCAAAGGTTACAGCAGATGTATAGTATAACATACATGTATATGTATAGCAAACATGCATATCTGTATAATATATAGAGATTTGTGAAACATTTCCTTTCATTAAAGACAGGAGATGCAGAATTATCAGAAGCGGACACAGTGCTGATAAAGGATGAGATGTTTGAGGAGGACCAAACACAGCAGAGACTGTTCATCAGAGATGGTGGTGAGTGGACAGAAGAACATAAGCCACCTATTTTAAAATGACCAGAGGATGGGTAACTAACAATACTCTTTTTAAAGCTTGTCTTAACACGGTTTCTCTTCTTTCAGGAGTAAAAGAGATGCCATCACAGACTGGAGAGGCAGGTTTTGGTGATGTTCAGATGGTGAAAGATGATGATCAGGTCTCTGGGATGCAGCAGCCGACTTTGGAGGTCAGTGGATCTGACACTGCGCTTAAATCTGAGCCAGAGTTTGAGAGGGTTAAGGGGATATCCCAAGAGCCCGTAAAATTACATGCTCAAGGAAAGTTTGATTTGAATGGAAAATCCAGTCCTATGAGGGATTATTTTATGCAAGGGAGTGACAATGCAGACTTGCGGCTGCGATCTTGCACGTACGTGAACAATGCAATATCAGCTGAGAGCCAGTGCACAGACCCTTTGCGCCGTTCAGAGGTCATAGAAGTCGACCCTGCAGAGGAGGGGGAAGAGATTTCTGTGTGGGCTAGCAAAGTAGCATGTGGGAAAAGCCAGGCTCCACGTGTTTATCCCCAATACAGGAGGGAGGAACGTCAGGATAGCAGGATCCTCTTGCCTTCTTCCAATCCGCCTCTGGTGACAAATGACTTTGCAGCAGTGGCATCAACATCTTCAAAGATACACGGCATGGACAGCTACCACCATGTCAGAGATGTCATATTTAACCAACAAAGAGTTGGTCAGACTAGAAATGACAGAGTTGCTCGTGAAAAACTTTTTGCCTGCACATATTGTGGCAAAGTTTTCAACCGCCCCAAAAAGGTGGTCATCCACCAGAGGATTCACACGGGTGAGAAGCCATTCAAGTGTAACACCTGTGGGAAGTTCTTTGCAGAGGCGGGAAACCTGCGAAAACACCAGAAAGTCCATACAGGAGAACGACCGTATAGTTGTACCCAGTGTGGACAGACATTTGCCTGGATACGAAACCTCAGAAACCACCAACAGAAGTACCATCCTGATGTGTTAGCTGCAGAAGAAATGCTTTCTCTAGGAGGAGTCAATAAATGATCACTAGATTACTGCTAATGAGTGTGTAGTATGCCACCATCATATCTCTTCTGGATAAGACTTTACATGATTTACATTGTTTTTGATTAATAGGAATGTGAGTCAAAGTGTTTTTTTATATAAATAGCAAATTCAGAGTAAATCTCTGTCCTGTGGTGTACTGTAGAAAAAGGTGAAGCATCTTAGTCGAAATGCAGTTATTGGTATAATAAGTGTTGAACATTTTTAAATAAACATTTCTGTACTCATTTTGTGTTTGTTTTTTGAAGAACACTGACCCTGAAGGCAGGTAGTTGGAGGAAGTAAAACCTTATGGAAGCATCTGTTGGTCACTGCCTTTGCAACCACAAGTGTAAAATTTACTTAACAATATCAGAACAGTGCAAACATATTTAACTAATAACCAGAATGTAGTCAGCACTATGCAATAACATAATTTCAGATTTTCCATTTGAAAAAACCATTACATTGTGATGAATGATTAGATACACATACTGCTCTGAAGGAAACACAGCCATTGATAAATACTAATAAATCATACTCCGGTTGTTCAACAGTAGCATAAATACTTACCCAATTTTCTTAAAAAAAAAAAATTCAACATCCACAGCTCTTTGTACTGTCAAACTTCAGTTATTAGGAACATTATGACACCCTTACAATCCACTGAACACAATTCATCATACACCAGAATTTCCTAGTTTATTTACACAGGGAAAGCTTCAGTAAATTACTTAGATGTTTGTGTGTCAGCCAGGGCCATTTTGTAACACAAACCTTGTTTCGTGGTTTCAGCAGCAAAGACAGGTGGAAGATGGAGAGCCAGAAACAATATTGATAAAGGACGATCTGAACGACCAGTGGGAAAGAAGCCAGACACAAGCCATAGTTGAGCAAGATGGTGAGTGAGTAGAGGGCCAAAAAAAGCAGTCCTCTATTTGATGCTCAAGTCATTTGTAGAATATTATGATATATGATTATGTTATAATAAGAATTTGCCGCTACAACAGAGCAAGTATAAAGGCTTGCTCAATAAGACACTGTGGCATTGAATTGCTGCTGCAATAAAAAAAACATGTGGCAGATCTAGAAGGCGGTGCTGGGGTGGAGGAGGGTTAAGACGAGCACACAGTCTGGTTGGTAGGGCTGTAAAGCTGGTTTCGTGATTAGTAGTAAATCGCCATCACCTGCTTTCAGGTGGAGCGGCTTTTACTACACAGAGCCGTAGTTCACTGACAAACTAGGCAATATTGCGTTCATAATCGCAGATGAATCGCCTTTGATTATGAACGCAATATTGCCTAGCTTGTCAGTGCACTACGGCTCTGTGTAGTAAATGCCGCTCCATCTGAAAGCAGGTGATGGCGATTTACTACTAATCACGAAACCGGCTTTACTGACGAGATGTGCATGATAATCGAATTTGATTAATTGCACAGCCCTACTGGTAGGACCGGTACTAAATACTAACCTAGATAGGGGAAAAAAAGAGGCTGCTGAAGCCAGTCACCGGCGCATTAGAGTTTCATGACCGAACTAGTTATTTACATACTTTGGCCTGGAATCTAGTATCCAAAAAATGACCATTGGTTCTCATTTCTCAGCAGAGTCAAATACAGAAAATTGTAGCAGAAGACTTTCTACCTCACCAGCCAAAAGCACAGTTGCACCTGGTGCAGAGAAGGTTTGTTGATTTTCTGTTCTCTTAAGATGCAAAAAACTAGGACAGAGCTAAAGAGTGCCAAGAGGAAAGTGACACATCACCGCTGCAAAGTAAACGTAAGCCACTTTAGGATTAAAACAACAAAAAACATGAATGTAGTTTTATTTTGTTTCCAGCCTACAGAGGTGGAATTTTCCCATTTGAGTGAAAATGGACTGGATAGGGGTCAGAGAACCAATATTTCTCCCTCTACTGGACTGCAGATACAAGGTGAGGAAATGAAAAGTAAACAGATGAAGGTTAACTTTTCAACACATATATACAGATATGAACACTACATACTACCACCTTACTAAACAGATTTGAATGTCATCTTAAATTTAGAGCTATTTGCAGATTAAAAGTACTCTTACAGTATCTGAACGTATTCACATCCAGGTATTGTTGAGTCCAGTCCAAGTAGTTCTCAACAGCACCAGTACCACAGGTTTGCTGTTCGACCTAGCAAGGGTCTAACAACAGGAGAAACTGCAGCTCTCACAGGCTCAGGACACTTACACAAGGGAATGGTGAAAAGCAGAACTTCACCCACAAACCAG
Source organism: Barbus barbus (assembly GCF_936440315.1). Classification (NCBI taxonomy): domain Eukaryota; kingdom Metazoa; phylum Chordata; class Actinopteri; order Cypriniformes; family Cyprinidae; genus Barbus; species Barbus barbus. The sequence goes on along the minus strand of NC_136736.1, from coordinate 9,502,219 downwards.
CCTCTGCTCAGCAGAGAAAAGACAGCCACTGAAATGTCAGGAACGGACTGCTTGTTGTATGACAGACCTGCAGAACCTAAAACCAGCTTTACGCACTGGCCCACACATCCATCCTGCTCATATACAGAGTCTGATCAGGATCAAGACTGTATGCTGGTTCAGTCAGAGACTGTATCATCTATTAGAAGCTCCAAAGGTGGACGGGATGGAGCGTCATCAACCCGAACACGTGCTGTTAGAAATGTAGCAGAGGAGTCTATCAGAGAAGAGGAAAGGTGGAATCAAACTGCCATTTTGAGGCAAAGCCAAATTGAAGCATCAGGCCACGTCAGTAGACCTGAAGTAATTCAGACAGAGACTGCAAGCAGAACAAACCCTTCATATTTAACTGTGATTCCCCAAATTATGTCTAACTTAACTCAGCCTGGGGCTTCTCTTGCCGTGCTGCAGCTACCAAAGCACACGGAGAAAGGTAGGTGGAAAAGCTATGTTTGTAAGTACTGTGGAAAGGCATTCCCAGGGTTGTCCAACATTGTGGCCCACCAGCGAGTGCATACAGGCGAGAGGCCCTTCAAGTGTGACACGTGTGGGAAGCTTTTCACAGAGGCAGGCAACCTCAAGAAACACCAAAGAGTTCACACAGGAGAGAAACCCTTCGTCTGTCCCCGCTGTGGGAAACGATTCGCCTGGATCTGCAACCTCAAGACACATCAGCAGTCGGCCTCCTGTGGAGGAGTCTGATATAATATATCTGATGACAATGCAGCGCTTCCAACTCATGCCTTCTTATGAACTCAGTGGTCTTCAGAATGTCAAAGGAATCATTATGATACTCATGGTATAATTTACACAAGAAAGAAAAGAGGCTTATGAAATATAAATGGAAACATTAATAGGAAGATTAAGGTCTGTAGATGTTAGCAGCGGTTAAACTTGACTGTCCATGAATTGTAATATTAAAAGTGAGCAGCAGATGGTGCACTAGCACTGATGAACGTAAGTGTTTTACCTTATCCACACGGTATTAACGGATTTGGCGGTACAAAAGTCTGCTGTTTTTAAGTGCTCGAAGTATTAAAGGCATTTAAACATTTTTAAAAAGTGTAATGTTTCAGTGTGTTGTACTTCGTTCTTTGTTTGGAATATTTTGGCTAATGGGAGTGATGTATCTGCCCGGCTAGCTCAGTCGGTAGAGCATGAGACTCTTAATCTCAGGGTCGTGGGTTCGAGCCCCACGTTGGGCGCAGTTGTTTTATAGCACCTTTATGTTTTGTCCAGAGAACAGTTCTGCCAACACAACCTAAACTCCAAAAGTTGATCTGGTGCTTTCCAGATCTCCAACTGACTGCTCATTGTGGAAACTGTTGAGATTAGCTATGTTAGCTTGTAGATGGCTGCTTGTAGATCTACGAGCTATATAGTTCATTGCAATTGTGTATTTATTTTTATTATTATTATTGTAGCTGCTCCTGTAAAGCTCTTTTGAAACCTTTACAATTCATACATCATTTAGGCAATAGAGATTCGTATGATATTCCTAGATTTGAAATAAAACTGTAAAATGTAAATCTCAGAATTAAAAATTGGTTATTGTCTGAAAAAAGGGAACGAAATAAGATCCTTTTGAAAAGAAAACCCATGCTTAGCAGAGGATGGTTTCGATCCATCGACCTCTGGGTTATGGGCCCAGCACGCTTCCGCTGCGCCACTCTGCTGTTGCCAGAAGACCATTTGTGTTTTATTCTGAAGTTTAGCCTGTGGCTTCCTGTTTGAACCTATTACGTGTTTAAAGTATTTTACTCTTTGGTTAGTTTTGTTGGCTTTTTGAGATTTTATCGGTCCATTTATAAGATAGAATGTATGTTAAAGGTTTCTTTTACATACCAAGCAGCCAAATACTTTTTTACTTACAAATGGGACTTCTTATGTCGAATGACCTTGTTAAAGGGGAAAAACAGTCATTCCCTGACCGGGAATCGAACCCGGGCCGCGGCGGTGAGAGCGCCGAATCCTAACCACTAGACCACCAGGGAGCGATGCAGACGAGAAGTAACTGCTCGCAGAAATACAAGACTATTAATACAAGACTAAGTTATACAGTTATTCGGTTTGATTGTAATTGTGGTTTTCTGATTGTATTTGCAAAAACAAGTGGTAAGATGGTCTAAAGACGTTCTAACTTAGTTGAAACTGAATGAACTTTATTTAATTTACCATGGCGACGTTAATCGGAATGAATTAGAATCACATCAGTTTTTGTTATTGTAATAAAGTCCAAGAAGTTTTGTCTGTATGACTGAACACCGCCAGCCCCTTTTAGGAAAAGAACATGAACATTTGAATCTTTTTCACCTTTTTGAGTGGTGTAAAAAAAAGTCTAAAACCCTTCAAGTATGCGTGACTTTAAGTTATCATTTCAGATCATAAAAAAGTTTGTTAGATTAATATTGTGTGGTATTTATTCTCTTATGCATTATTATGAGCATATTGCCTTTCCTGTACAGATGACTTTAAAAGAAAGAAAAAAACTGTAACAAAAAATACCTCATTTACATTACCATAATACTACATCTCACCCAAAAAACTCAGATTGATGGCCAGTACTATAATTATATAACTGTAAAGGGCAAATAAAGACTTATTGACTTTTTCCAGGATATACACAAGGTAATATGCAATGTGTGGTAATCTGAAAGTCAAAAAGTCATTTCCTTTCCCCTCTGTCCTTTCCTGTTTCCACTTCACTACACTGTTTTCCCTCTTCTTGCTCTTCTACAGTTTCCTCATCTTTCTCCACGGTGTCTTTTACATTGCCCTCTCGTCTTTCTCTGTTCCTCTGTTCTCTCAGTAGACATGGCAGGCAGTTGACCAGGAAAAGGAGAGAAGAGAGACAGAGAAGAGAAAGGACAGCTCCAATGCCAATCTCTACTTGTCTATCAGCAGTTTTAACTTCTTTCCTTTCTTTTTCCACTCCAGGGGATAAATACACGGCACTTTCTTCATGGTTGGGAATCAAAACCGCCTGCTCCAAGTCATTTCTTCTGAACACATCATTACCAACATCATAGTCACTTGTGGAATTTACCGTCATTTCTTGATTTTCAAAGTTATCATATAGATCCTTGCTGGAGTCGACAAACAAATCAGTCACATCATGCATCTCAAAGTTGGTTTCCTCACTCCCCATCGGCCAAAAGTCCATGTTCAGATTCACCCTTATCCAGCCAGAGCCTTTAGCCAATCTTTTTGCTTCACCTCCTTTTTGGATCACTTCTGGTTCAACGTGGTTAAATGTTGGTTCACAGGTGGAAACCAGAAGCTCGGCTTTCACAAGAGGCCCACCGCCATCACCTTGTGCCAAAATGCGCTGGGATGGAGCAGGTGTCACAGCAACCACGGACTCAGCCAAAGAGGAGAGCCGGAGTGTAAATGGAATCCCACTAAAGGCATTTACAGGTATAGTGGAGTCATCATCAAACTGGATCCAAACACTGATGGATGCTTCCTAATAAAGAAGAGTGGAGAGAATAAGGACTAGAACAAAGGCTGCTAGAAACAGTAGAGTTAAAATGTTAGTACTCGGTTTACTTACTTGCCCGTGGTTGTACAGTGTGTTGTGAGCATTCACTGTTGCTGTGACAATAGATGGATGAGATGGGCTGGAATTAATGGACAGGCCAAGCCCTCCCACCAACTGAACGGAGAGGTCACCAGGAGTGACTGGTTCAGAGGATACAATGACATTAGCTCTTCCAAGCACTCCATCCCACTGACTTGATATCACCTTGAAAAACATATGTGAGATATGTGAAGCAGTAGGGGAGAAGGAACCAAGACATACCTACATTTAAAGGAATAGTTCACCAATGAAAATCTTGTCATTATTTTATCGCCTTCCTTTGTGTCCTGTAGGACCTTATTTCTTCTATTGAACACCAAAGAAGATATTTTGAAGGACTGAACAATGAAAGTTAGTGGGATCCAAAACAACATTGTACCCCTTTTACCTGGGTCCAATGTTGCTTTGGATCCCACTAACTTTGATTTTTCAGACCTTCAAAATATCTTGAGCCAAAATGCACTGTATCATCATTGTATGGCAAAATTGAGACATTTTTAAAAATAACTCCTTTTGAGTTTTCTCAGAAAACGGATTTAAATTGACAAAAATTACTACTTGATTAAATATTACTTAAATTGAAAAAATTTACAAAATTACTAATTTTTTTTTTTTTGGTGAACTAACCCTTTAGGTGTATTTAATTCAGATACCAGCATATAATGATGTAATTCCAGGCTTCAAGCCAATTAAATGTTTTTGTTTATCAAGAGCTGCAATATATGGGTTTTCTATCCTCAGCCAGTCTCGGACAAGTTCAGTCACATCCACAAACCAATCCGGTGATCCAAGCATGTAGGTTGGTTGGTTGGCCTTGAGCTCCTGATTGGGCACTGAACTGTGCCAAAATCTGTATGGTGGACCTCTGATAAACTGGTTCACACCTAAGAAAGAGAGATTGTGATTTCATTATGATCGATGCCATTACCTTATGCTATTGGACAGTCTCCAGAAGAATACTTTATAATAAGGTTTAATTTGGTAAATTTATTAAACTCAGTAATAATTAATTATTAAAATATTTTTTTTTTATCTGTTTAGCTATGTAATGGACCTGAGCCAACACAAACAGTTGAATTTTTAGTTAATTATAGCTAATAAAACAAAGATTAATAAAAGCTGTAACAATTTTTTTTTCATTGTTAGTCAAAGTTAACCCTTGTTAAAAAGAAATGTACTTAACTGTATTTAATGTAAACTTGTAGTGGACTTAAAATCTTAAAAGGAATCAAAGATAGTATACTGTCATGGCTTTGAAAGTTTATTTAAAGTTAGTATTTTTAAATGTACTAAATTTAAAATAAATTATTGCAAATGTGTTATTACAAATATATTTAAATACATGAGATACAAGTTTTAATAGAAATTGCATTTATCATATGCTTGTTAGTACATTTGTCAGTATTTTAACCATATGCGAAAGACGAAAGAAAAGTAATTATGAAATTAGATATAAATATGTACTTAAGTCCTACTTAAGTGGGTAAAAAAGCATAAGTTCAAAGAAAGTACTTAACTATAATGCATTTTTATTTAATTTCAGATAACATGCAGTTAAGTGACCAAAACATTACATTCACTTAAAGTATGTTATTTCCCTAATAAGCACTCTTAAATCTATGCTTCTTTTTCACAAGGGCAATGCATTAACTAGCATAAACTTATGGGACCTTATTGTTAAGTTTAACCAAATATTGCATACCCGCTCTCACTGAAGTAGCTCCAGCCTTTATGGGACTCAGGACAGAGTCGGAGAGAAACACACGCATTGGAACTACAGGACCCCACACAGCCATGCACAAAGAGCCACTGTGCATTCCCAAAGAAAACTCCAGCTCCACACAGATGCTGCCCCTTCCTGATTCACTCCCATCCACAAAAAGTACAGAGCAATCATGAGACACCTGCCAGACAAGAAAAGAGCTGTCAGATGAGTTGATATATTTCATGCATTAGAGCAGACCTTCTCCAAAATCTTTACCTTGACGATATCTTCATTGGCTGAATGACACTTCACCGCTGTAGTCACATCTGATACTTTGCCATCAAGGCCCATCGCTAAGACAATGACAGGAAGTGACACAGGTTGGCTCGTCAAGATAGCTGTGTTGATAATTGTGTTGCTCTGCCAATGAAAAGAATAGGACCTCTGTAAACTCCATGTTTTCTAGTTCTTTATACATATTGCTTCAAACATTTAACATTTAAGGAATAGTTCACCAAAAAATTTTAATTTACTGACCCTTAGGCCATCCAAGCTGTAAATTTGTTTGTTTATTGGAGTAGATTTGAAGAAATTCAGCATTACATCACTTACCTACGATTGAATCCTCTGCAGTGAATGGGTGCCGTCAGAATGAGAGTCCAAACAGTTGATAAAAACATCACAATAATCCATGAGTAATCCACACAACTCCGATCCATCAATCAATGTCTTATGAAGTGATAAACTGTGTGGTTGTAAGAAACATCCATCATTACGGCATTTTAACTTTAAGCAACAGTTTGAAGTTAAAAATGTCTTAATAACAGATTTGTTTATTACAAGTGAGGTTTTCACCTCACTGGACGTTAATTTATAATCTGGAATTGTATAAATTACTTGTAATTATTGCAATGTTTTCATCCCATTCACTGCAGAGGATCAATTGGTGAGCAAATGATGCAATGCTAAATTTCTCCAAATCTGTTCTGATGAAGAAACAAACTCATCTACATCTTGGGTGACCAGAGGGTAAAAGTAAATATTCTGTAAATTTTCATTTTTCATTTTTGGGTAAGGTATTCCTTTGAGTAGTTTGCAGGAAGATGGTAAAAAATTATCATCTTAAATTTTGTAAATGCTAAACAGACAAGACTCAGACAAGTTGATACAATGGAGAAAATGAATAGAACGAATAGAATAGAATGAAAATAATATTTAGTAACTAAAGGCATTGGGACTTCTCATTCTGGTAGTGATCCTTATGATCACTTGGATGCATATGAAAATTAGCAATTATCTTTACCTCTGTGATGGGGGCAATGCCCACCACTTCTCTGTCAGTAAAGGAGAAAAAGGTTGTCGCTGTGCCGTGTGGTGACACTGCAAACTTGCGTGCTGAGTACTCCACCCACCAGCTAGCAGTGACAGTCATCGCTATGCCAAAGTTTCTGTGTAAAGCCTCAAATGACAGACAGGAGACCTGGCTTAGCGCAGAAGTGCTGTAACACAAGGAAAGTGACAAAGACAAAAAAAGAAACAATGGATGTCAGATTATTGTTTCAACTAGCTTTCAGCAGGGCTGCCAAATTCAGCTTGAAGTCGCCCACATTGGAAAAAACTACAGTGAAAAACTGTAAAATAACTGCTGCAGTGCTTCAAAAAAAAAAAAAATGCTAATGCTAACCTATTTCCAGGTAGGCTGCACAGCATATTAGTTACTAACCTAAACACGTCAGAAACATGTAGCGTGTAACCATAAAAGTAATTCACTGACCTGCCTGCTTGTAGTCACATGGTACAAGATGAGTGAGAGACTCAGCATGCATAAGTATACATTACAATAAATTACAGATCCGATTGGTTTGAATAACTTGCTGCTGCACTGTGCTGCCTGCTCTGTCTTCTCTGTTGGATCTTTGTCAGTGTCCTCTTTGCTTCGCAATGCTGCGTAAGAAAAAGGATGTGTGTCTCAACTGCATGACTCTGAATGTGTGAGAGTTAGCAGCCCTTGGGTTTGTGATGTATATTTTGTCATGCTTTAAACAAGTACACTTTCTTTGGTGTGTTGACTAAAAAGCTAAACTAAAGCACAAGTGTAATTCAGTCGTGACAACTATCGGGATAGATTGTAAAATCTTTATTAATGTAAATTGAATGTGCATAGGTGTGGTCTTGGTAGACCACACCTATGAAATAGAGATCTAGATCTGTCACGTTGCTGCTGCTGCTGCTGAGCAAGTAGACTTGCTTCTGCTAAATGCTCAGATCATAAAAAAAGAAAGCATGCTGCTGCTACTAGAGAGAGAAAGATTTCCCGTAGCAGATGTAGGCAGGTGGTGCTGGGGAGGCAGTTGGCTGATATGAGGACATGCATAGTGCACAGACATGGCATTCATTGAATACGTCCTGGTTATATGAGCATGTGAATCCAATTGGCTGGGAACACTGAACTAAATAGAGAGCTGTGTTTCATGACTGAACTATTTATTTAAATATTTTTATATAAATGTTTGGCCCAGATCTTGCCAGCTATAAAATGATAGGCTGCCAGATATCTTAGGTGGGCATGTTTTGTTTTTTATCTTTGGCGCTATATCTGCAGCTCTGAATGAACAAACAAACAAACAAACAAACAGATTGATTGATTGATTGATTGATTACCCTGTGCTGTCTGGAAGAGTGCCAGTGCTGTGGCTATTTATGGAAATAACATCATGTTTTGAACCCGTTGTCCTTTCTACATTAACCATCCACAGGTCGGAGTTTATGACTGGGTGGACCTTTAGAGACAACAACCCTTTTTTCACTTTCAGTCTGCAAAAAAAGAAAAAATATGAACAGAAATATGCAACACATTGTAGCATAAAATGTGCTGAGCAGTTTTATGTAATAATATTAATGTTACCTAATGGTCAGTGACTCCACACTAAAATTTGCCCTCAGGTTTACTGACACTCTGACTGGTTGCCCAGCTCTTACAGGCCCTTTGCTGTAGACAATCAGCACACTGGAATCCAACCAACGTTTCTCTTCCACTTGTCTGTCTAAACATGTAGAGCTCTGCTCGGTCTTGTTGATCTGTTCATCTTCAAGTCCCACAGGACCAATGTATTACAACTTCCTCTCCGACTGCTGCAATACTTCCTCCACACACAGAGGGGGTCCGCCTTTAGGATTGGACTCAATACCAAAGGAAGAGTAGTAGAGCTGAATTTGATCAGACTGGCCCCTGAGTCCTCCTGGCACATACAGATGCCTTCTCCCACGGTTACGAGAACGAGAACGGTTTCTGCTCAAGTGACGTTGCCTGAAAATCTGGTCCAGGTTTGCCTTGATGTTCTGAATAGGCTCAAACCAGTCATTTGAAAGTGTCAGAGTGACCACACACAACCCAAAAGGTGGCTGAGGAGAAATGGAAGAAAACAAAAGGGGATTGTCATATGGCTAAATAAATAAATCTGCAAAATATATACCGGTCAAAATTTTTAATAATTTGATCAAAATTAAAAATGGTAATACTGTGAAATATTTATGCAAATTTGAAAAACTGTTTATTATTTTTATATATTTTAAAATGTAATTTATTTCTATGATGGCAAGGGTAAATTTTGAGTAGCGATTACTCTTCAGATTATGTCTTCAGTGTTCTTCTGATATCATTCTAATATGCTGATTTTTAAAATACATTTCAAATTGCATTTTAAATATATTAAAATTCACAATATTACTGTTTTTAGCATAAGGAACTTCTTTCAAAAACAAAACTATTGAGTGTATAATAAATGTATGTATATATATATATATATATACATACACATTTTACATATATATTTAATATATAATTTTTTTCTTTTTTCAGTAAGTTTTAGTTTAGTTTTTTTATACATATATTTTCATTTTTCAGTCATTTTAATATTGTTTAAAAAAATTTATATATGCTGTCCTGAGCCATATATATATAGCATCTTCAACCAACAATACCTGAGTGATGCAGGAAGCTTTCTGTTCTTCTGTCTGTTTGAAAGCATGGAGAGTAACACAGGTTCCTCTGTTAGCATCACCCCTCATGTGAAACAGCACTCGCACCTTAAACCGCTCTCCTCTGTCAACCTCCTTCTCTTTCACAATGGTTTTAGAAAGCAGTGATGCAGTGAGAGATGGAGTCAGGGGAGGAATGGGTTCAGACATCACCTTGAGAAGAAAAGAAGTGGTAGAACAGAATAAGTAACTTTATCTTTTAAGTTGAGATAAAAGTCATTAACTGTAATCGAGACTGCAGTACCTGTGTGATGGTGTAGGAACCAAATGTAGCTCGGAGAAGAGGTTTGGAGGCTGTTCCAGATGGAGGCATGAGCAACAGTGACTGGGTGGAGGTGAAGGGGCTGGAGTTGGTGAAGAGAAGGCCCAGATCAGCCTGAGAGAGGGGGAGAGACTGCCATGGGGAGGGAACAGTGACCCGGACTGGAAGTGATGGGGAAGGAGGTGTCTGACAATGGGCTTTTGATGGAGAAAATGGAGAGTTGAGCTATTAGTTTGTGGGATTAGTAACAATTGCTTTATCATTTAAGCACTGATCTCTCATATTAACAGTAATATAAAAATTGGATTTACAAGATGCAAAAGAAAAAAAAAATCAATTTAAATCAATTCAAACTTGGTCTGAGAAACTTCACAAGAATTTAAAAAAGAAAATTGCCGTGCAAGATTCTATGGATGTTATAGGTTCTTCGTGGAACCATAGATGCCAAAAAAGAACCTTCATTTTCAAGTGTTTATGCAGTGTTTTGGGGAGAGTATAAAAAAGTCATACTTACAGAGGATTATTAATAAGTGAATGGTTACCAGTCTCATAGTAGAAGACTTCCATTTGAGTCCAGAAAGACTTAGCACATCCATAGCACCCTGCAACAATAAATTCTTCTAGTCAATATAAATTTTGTTGTTATTGCATTTATCTATTAAAACAAATCTATTAAAGGAATAGCTCACCCAAAAATGAAAAATTGTTGAAAATGTACTCACCCTGCAGGCCATCCAAGATGTAGATGAGTTTCTTCATCAGAACAGATTTAGAGAAATGATCCTCTGCAGTGAATGGGTGCTGTCAGAATGAGTTCAAACTGCTGAAAAAACATGTCAATAATTCACAAGTAATCCACATGACTCCAGTCCATCAGTGGATGCCTTGTGAAGTGAAAAGCTGTGTGTTTGCAAGAAACAAATCCATCATCAAGGCATTTTAACTTTTAACCATCGCTTTTGGCCAAAATCCATAAGTCTTTAATCCATAGTAATGCTTCCTCCGGTGGAAAAGTCCATCCCCTGTTCTACTCTCACATCAAAATCCGATGACAAATTTATTTAGAACTGTTTTCACTCGAGAATAGACCTTGATCTGTGGATATTTCTCTCCTGATTCAGATGAGGTGACGTTTTCACCGGAGAAAGCAACGTAACAGATTAAGGATTCATTTAGCTGGATGCAACAGTTTGAAGTTAAAAACATCTTGATGGATTTTTTTCTTACAAACACACAGCTTTTTTCTTCACAAGACATTAATTGACAGACTGGTGTTGCGGATTATATTTGTGAATTATTGTAATGTATTTATTTGCATTTTTAACTCTCATTCTGATGGCACCCATTCGCTGAAGAGATTGGTAAGGAAGTGTATTGCTAAATTTCTCCAAATCTGTTGCAATGAAGATAGTAATCTACATCTTGAATGAGCTGAAGGAGGTTAAAGTTCCAGCAAACTTTCATTTTTGGGTGAACTATTCCTTTTAATAGTATCCATTACAAATACAATGCACATAAAAAAAACACTAATTTCAAATACTCCAATTTTTAAATTACAAAAAGTGACATGTTAATATAATTTCACATAAAATAAGTTAAAAATATATAATAATACACTATAACATTTCCAAAAAGTTTGTACTTGCCTCAACGGTCCTTTCAGGTTTTCAGATTTGCAAAACTGAAAGTAACATATCACTCTTCTCTCACAAACATGCTCAGCCCAATGTGTGCGTTTCATCAATCCATTTTCTGTCAGGATACTTGTTTCTATGCTTTAGAAGTTTTTGTAAATCTAACATACTTAAGATATTTCAGAAGTATCCAAATGATTTTAAAATCCTCCTTTCCTTATTTTCGTGTGTTGTTTCTCTCTCTCTTTTTTTTTGTCATTTGTAGCTCTGCACTGTTTCGGTCTGTCACTCTCTCTGTGCCTCTTTGGCTGATCTGGATTCACACAATACAGATTTATTCATTTAAAATGGTAAATAATCCTCTCTCTTCCTCTTTCCCTCAGATCTCCCCCTCCCCCTTTTTTCTCTCTTTATTTCTCGGATATTCTGTCTAGCCAAAGATAGTTGACATCCTTCCAAGAAACTCCTGGTAAATCTTGAAACCCACTTCCTATCTCATCTTAATCTCGCTCTCTCTCTCTCTGAGTTATCTACACTTCTGTTTACTATAATAAAACATGCAGAATTTATGCTGTCACAAATGGGCGAGTTTCTGCACATACATTAAAGTAATGGGATCTCAATGCTTTTAATGTTTAATTTCAGCAGCTTAATGATTAGTAGTACATGAGGAAGAAATGCTGCAGACGCCGGCATTAAATGCAAAATCCTATTAGCAAGAATGAGGGCATTATGCATCTGAAAATAAAAGTATTGAATCACACCACTGTTTCTTTTTCCATCTAATCTTTCTCTGCTTTCTTGACCACTGAGAATATCTAAAGACATAAAATCTAAATATATTATATGAACTCTTTCACATACCGTTATCCCCATTTATTATCGTTCTCATGACTTCTCTCTTAGTCATATCTTGAAAAAGGAAACAAATCTGCTGAATTTTCAAACTTTTCACTTTATAAGCATTAACTCAATTCATTTGCTCAAATAGATATGGACAAAAATATGTATTCACAAGGGCATCAATTACATTTTTTTATTTATTTTTATTTGGTTGGGGGGGCTTTTATAATTCACTTTTTGTACAATTGATTGAACTGTTAACATTATAAAGCAAAAGCTGGTATGAATAATTTAAATGCAAAAGATTTACATGAAAACAGACTGTATGCAGGTAACAAGTAGGTTTGATGTCAGTGTCACAAGTGTTTTGTGAGAAATGACGGATAGATGCATTAGATATTGTATCCAGTGTGGTCTCTCTGATTAATCTGTGCATGTAATCTGTTGTCATCTGTCATTGTTCTCTGCTGGAACCTCATTTAAACTACAGATTTAATCCTTCAATCTGACCTGAGGATGAGGAGGAGACGACACTTATCCACCCACCACACACACAACACACATTCTCCCCCGAAACCCGCTGTTGCGTTTTTTCTCTCGGCTGTATATTTGTTCTCAAATATGAGGAGAGACTAAAGCAGCTGCAAAGACAAAGCCACATAACAATAAAAAAAAAAATGAACAGAACTGAAACAACCATCTTGAACTGCTGTGCATGCAAACACATGGAGAGAAAGGTTTAGGCAGAAACCCACCAAGGTTTTTAACTTTCTGTCTCACTGGTGCACTTAGAAAGAGAGTTTCATTTAGCTACCATCAGTCAGGCGAAACATAAGATTTTAAGCTGTTGTGATATTAAACCCTCTATGAGTGCAGTATTAAAAAAAATCAACTGGGTCAGAGAGAGTGAGAGAGAGAGATGAGAAAATATTAAAAAGAAAGAAAGAAAGACAAAGAAACCCACCAAAAGGAATGAGCAGATTGAGTACATGTACAGTATATTTAGAGCATGAGCGACAGAAATAACACAAACAGGAAGTTAATAGAATTACGACAGGAAACCACATTGCTGCAAAATTCTGCATTAACACCACATTCCCTCTCCCAACCTTAACTTCACTTCCATGCCACCTCAGAAGACATTTCTCATCAAATTTCTCATCTAAGCTCCAACATAACCATGCTTATATATTTATTATGTATTGTTCTACTAATTTACTCCCAGCTTTATTCTGATTCTGCAAACCCAAGTCAAAAGTCACGAAAGATCTGAATGATTGTCTTTTTAGTTTATTTAAAATTATTCATACTCCAACTCAAAAATCAATCACTTGCATAAATAAACATTTTTTAAAAAGCCATCATCTTCCAGGACATGAGCGAAATCCCATTTTGACTATTTAAAAACAATACCAAAAAACAAACACAGCAAAATCAAGTCATAAAAAACAAAGCATAAAAAATGAATAATTAATAAAAGGAAGCCTGCTATGCTATACCAAGTAAGCGCTTTTGTGGTTATGTTGAGACTAAATTATTATTATTTTTCTCAGTTTCACTCTTCAGAGATATTTACAGCTTTCTTGACTTGCCAATCGACAGCTCAAAACAACCGAAGCTGTGTAACGTAAAACAATCTGCTGATTGTAGATGACGAAAGCATTGTGTTTAGGGTCAGTAAGTCTTTTGTGAGCACAGGCCTTCAGCTGTATGAGTCATAGTCACTGTTTCTGTTGGATGAGGGCTCTCTGCTCTGGTTTACCGTCAGCCTCTCCAAACCTGACAACACAGACAGATAAGAATGGGTACCAGTACAGAGCATTGCCACTTTTCACGTACAGAGTCTGAAACTCACCAAGACACCCCAGGTGAACAGGATCAAAATTGAATTAATAGACATCTCCATAATTCCCCAGTTGCTTGACCATATTAAGAATTGCAAACATTTCTTGTATTACAAATTTTCTGAAAAGTTACATCCGTGGCATTATCTAATTAAATATGCACTAACTTGCATTCATTTCCAGAACAGAATTCTGAACATTGGGTAAAGCCAGGTTCGAAATTCTTGTTTTGCTTTGGTGAGTCAAATGTAGAAAGAAAAGAAAAAAGTCATTTTGAGAAAATAGCCTTTAAAATGTGTATCGTAACTGAAATCTACAGACACAAATACGTAAAGGGCAATAAAAAGAATTGGGATAATTGCTTTATTTCCACTAGTCTATAAGAAGACAGGTTATGGAAGCTCAAAAATCTCTAATCCTGGTCAGAATTTCTCAACCTCGGGGATTGAACTAAATATGCAACTAAATATTGTATGAGCTGTTTTACTTTCAGTTCAGCTCTGGCTTCCAATTTCAGCAAAATTGTTACCAAAAGCAAAAACTTTGACTATTTTATTTTATTTGCATTTAGCATTAAAGAAACATTTTTTAAAAATAGATAAATAAATTAAAAATTGCATAAAACAAATAGGTCATTCCAAATTAGCCTATAATAATCCCTATAACCACAAAGTAGGTTGATAATTTGGGACAAAATCCTTTCTCAATAATTTTTTTTTTTAAATATACATTGACTCATTGACTCCAAATGATGACATTGCATGATCTTATTTGTTGTATATAGTCACGAAGGTCAAAATTGATAATTGATGATGATTTTTCATGCAAAGTTGTTTTTATTTTGGATAATAGTTTAATCTTACGTATCCAAATAGATCTCACAACCAAAAAAGCACACACATGTGATTTGTATTGCTGAGCGGTTTGAATGAAAATTCCAGTACATCATATTACTCAATTTATCATTATGTAATTGAGTACAAAGTAAATGAGCATGAATGCGAGTGACAGATTAATAGAAAGAGTGCAGAACGGTCAGGATAGAGAGAAAGAGAGAGATTACTCACCAGGAAAGGACTGTCTCTTGTCTGTGTTTTTGTTTGGGGGTCCTTGACCTCTGTGATAGCACACTTTAAAAAGAAAGATAAAATGCTGAATCTTTTCTGAGCTGCCAGTCATGAATGTGTTAATGTGTGAGATGATGACTCACCGCTCTGAGTCGGGCCGACCCAGCGACTCTGACGTTTTTGTGAAACTGCATTAAACCAGGTAAAAATAGTCCAATTAGACACAGCATTTAATTTACACAGGATTTAAAAAAATAAAATAAAATCTGTGGCAAAAGAACAGGAAAGCGTGCGAGTCAAATAGTCTTTTTTAACTATATAGTGCCATATGTTGATGTGATTACACAAGTGAGATGCACATGAGAGCACTAATGAAAATGCTTTTACAAATTATATTCTCAGACTATTTTTTAGTCTACGGTACTCAAGCTGCATGAACTCTTGTGCTTTAATAGAAGAACATCAGACCATCTATACAAAAAGTTCACATAATTTGCTTATATTTGATTAGTGACCTAGAAAAGGTGCAGAATCTGAAATATTTTTTCTTTATTTTATGCAGCTGTACTTTTGGGCTGTACAAAACAACTCTAAGAAATGCTTGAATTCATAAGCATTTATATTTTTTATAAGTAATATAAAATCAAAAACATGATCGTTGACTTCACTGACTCACATCTTTTGCGGATGGCTTTGTACGTGGGCCGACTGAACCGAACGAGAATGACACCCAAGATCAAGAAAATTAATATGCCAGTCACTGCTTTATAAGCAGCCAACTCTTTTCCTAGAGGATCTGATGTGGGAAGGAAAGAATACAATGTGTAATTCAAAATGCACAGCATATTAAATAGATTTACAGTATAACTATGTTGCCAATGACACCTGATATGAAAAAAGCATCAAGAAAAACATTACAACAAACAAATTCATATAATCTATAAAGTAAATATTTTCTTAAAAACACAAACACACCTTGGCAAGCGATCATCAGGCCTGAGCAGTCTTCATAGTTTAATGTCATGTCGCTTGTGAGAAAAAGACCTTTAAACTCTTTAATCCCTTTAGAAATGGGCTTAATGAAATCGAAGGGTCCACATCTCATGTCCTTACACAGTTCATCCCTCCGCTTGCGTGATAAGTGACTGTTAAAGCACAAAGGGTCTGTACTCCGATTAGGGTACTGCAGGTACAGCTGACCCTCACATGAACTCCCTTTCTCAAAAGATACCTTCAGTCGGACCAGAAAAGGCTTAGTGATAACTTGGATTTTTGGACATGTGACCTGTAGGGTAGTGGATGTCATAGCACTAGTGGGTCGTGGGGTTGAGAGGATTGTGGTGTTGTTGCCCGGGGTCTGAGCTAAGATTCCTTCTGTAAAGGAAAAAGCACGTCGAAATAATTTACTTTCATGACTATGTTGGAACATCACCATCATTTTTCACCACATAAAATGTGCAGTTGTGAAGGAATTTGAAATATTTCAAGGATCAAATGTAAATGAAATGAGTTGCACCAAGAAACTGTTAATTGCAGTATGCAGATTGCTGTTCTGTGCTCTTATTTTATTGCATTGCAACTAACATGTAGACATTGCTTCAGCTGCTATATTATATTTTTGTCACTAATATCGTCACATCTCAATATTATATTCCTTTTAAGAACTCTACATCTTCATACAATATTTCCTATGTAAAACACGGTATGCACTGCATTATTCAAGCATAAAACGCCCTGTTACTGAGGTCAGAGAGCAGATAGCTGGATCATTTGCACTCATTACACTCTTGCATGTTTGCACAGTGCTCGAAGACATTCACACAGTTTGCACATTTGATTGCAAGATTGCACTTTGCAAACCGATGGACATTCAGAAAATTCAGAATCACGGCATAAATGGATCTATAATTTCAAAATATCAAAATGAACCATAATGATTTTATTCATATAATCATTATGGCTATGTGAGTGGAATGGAATGAATAGAAAAACTTTTCAAATGCTTAAAAGTTATTTACGTTTAAACTGTCTATTTATTCAATTATATTAAACTATTACTATTATATATAAATTTGAAAATTGTAGGATTCTAAAACTGAATTCTAATGTACTAAGCCTGTGTTTATTCACAACAACATACATTTCGTGTAATACAGGTGGCATTTATATGATTTTCACATTTCAGTGCTTAATATTTAAGAAAGTGTCCAGTTACATTTATTTTTGATGGAAAACAAAAAATATATTAAAAGTTCTGGGGTTAATTATGTTAAATGGTTTAAAACCTTATGTAGTTATTACCTATTCATGTGAAAACTGCGTCCCGGGCTGTGTATGTGTTGTTGTTTTTTTATGTTTTATCGTTTATCGTTTATAAAACTCAAATGGCAAAATGATTTATCTAGCAGACTGTTGGCTGTAATTTGTAATTTGGCATGAATTCCCTTTTTAACAGTATGCAATGTAATGTTGATCATAAATTCAATTTTTCCAAAGCAAAGACAACTTTAAACAACAACAACAGCATCTTTTTATGGCATAACTTGGGATAAAATAATACCATTGTACATGTAAACGACAAACTTTAAGTTTCTACTCCCTTATGATTGTTGTATGCAGTTTATCTGTTAAACACAAAGAAAAAAATCTAAAATATATACTTTTTCTATAATAAAGAAATGTGTAAAAAGAGTTATTGCAAAGGTTAACCGGTTTACTGAATTCACCATATTAGATACATACAATGTTCAAATATTTGCGCTGACATCCGTTTCCAAAGGAAGTTTAGAGTAAGAATTTGACAAATTAACAACAACAACAATCTATACGAGCATGACATATTTTATTGACAATTAATTTTGTAATGCATTCTTGCAGACCCTGAAATTATGAAGTTGTGATTTTATATATATGATGATATTCATTATGTTCAATGTTTTGCATTCTAAAAGTTCTTCTATATAACATACAATACTGTGACTGCATCTGAATAACTTCTAGCTGTGCGCTATTGGTCAGTTTTGTCTTATTAGAGAAATATTAGATCAGACAGATAAAAATCTATCTGAACATCTACGACTTACTACTGATATTTTCTTCAAGTGGTAAAGTTTCAGGTGCAGAGCAGATCCGTGTACATATAATCATCCAAAAAATGCAACAATGAAGTATATTTAAAGAACAAACAATTTACTTACGAACTCCAAGGAGCAGGAGCGCCGTAAGAGTCATCAGCAGAGAGTTTTCCATCTGGCAAAAGGTTTGCCAAACATTTAATGCAAAAACTTCATTTGACTAAACAAAGTGACCATATACACATCAAAGGATAACAGGCCCAGAGGTCAAATTAATGACCTCTTGTACATGACAAGCAATGTCTTTTTGTTTATCTTATTGGGCCTTGGCTCAATTTGAATATTTAATTTCGTTGTTCTCATACTTTTTAGTGGTTCAGATAAAGCAAAAAAATACGTAACCATGACCATATTAAAATCGTTGGCCTGCACTTTTTCTTAACAGAAGGCCAAAGACCAATCGTACCGTGACTTGAACCACAATAAGAACAAATCATTCACTAGTGACATACAGTAATAAATTTGTCAATACAAACTGGACTTCCTTTTAAGTTATTTAGATTATTTTAGAAATGCTACATTATGTCGTTTTTAACTGACAGCTGTCTTCACGTCTCTGCTTCAGCGGCGTTTGAAGATTTTCTTCTTCAAAGAGTGTCAAACATCAATGAAACACCACAACTTCTAACCAGCTTGTTAACAATATATTATCAGATCTTACCTTGCCTGTGACTGACAAGAACAAATGTGTGGAGCAAGTGACAAGAAAAATTAAGTGAAAGGAAATAAGCTACATTCTTTATTTCCCCGCCCCCATCCTCTGTCTCTCCACACAGAGCGTGTCTTTTAATCTCAAACTCTGTTTGATTGCACATTGCACTGCTTCCTCACTTCAAAGAGAGATGCATACAAACAAAAATGAAGAAAAGCTTGAAAAAAAAAAAACTGTGTTGGTAAGTGGGAGGAGAAAAGTACTAAGCAGTGACATTGTTTATCTTTGTATTAAATGTAAAAAAAAAATTTTTTTTTTTTTAAACGTAAATTTTCTAATTAAAAAAATTAAAGTTAGTGGTAAAATTTGGTGAAATTATCTTTTAATCCTAAATTTAAAGATGGAAGTAAACAATGCAACAAAAAATCTGCATATTCAAAATCTTTGTCTGCATACAGGAACTGAGCCTCTTGTGGTGTACGGCACACTCTGAAAACGCTCACACACGTTGCTTAAGATGATTAATCGTGCTCACAGGAACTAGCTACAGCAATCATTACGGCTACAAAACCACCGATATCCACATCTATCCTTTCATTTCACTGTTACTCATATCTTCTTTTCATTCAATGTTTCCCAGCCGCCTCTTTCCCTCCCTCACTCTCTCGATTTTTCTCAGGTGTCGCCGGGGTTGGTTTACCATATCGTACAGTCGGAGAGAGACCCGTAAAGACTGGGTTTTATACCTGTACCAAAAAATTCCCCCAACACCCTCTTGAAACTCTCGTCTATGATTCAATATGAACGGAATTTAAACAGCCTTCAAAAGTGAGTCAATGAGCTGAACTACCGCTGCGCTTCTTGTAAATTTGTGAAAACATTGGGATTGTACTGTAAGAGGAAAAAAAAATGTTTGGGGTCAGTACGTTTTTTTGAAAAAAAGTTTCTCACCCAAGCTGCATTTTTTAAACACATAATACAGTACAAACATTAATATTGTGAAATACTATTTTTTTTAAATAGAGTTTATTTAAAATGTAATTTATTTCTGTGATAGCAAAAGCTGAATTTTTAGTAACCATTAATCCAGTCTTTAGAGTCACATGAGAAATACTGATTTTTATAGTTCAAGTAACATTTCTTATCATTATTATCAGTGTTGAGCATATTATCAATGTATTGCTGAATGTTTTTTGTGAACACTCTGATACATCTTTTGAACAAAGAACAGCATCTTTTTGAAATAGAAATATTTTGTAACATTATAAATGTCTTTACTGTCACCTTTGATCAATGGATTTAATTCACTAAAAAATAAGTCAGAAAAAAAGTCAGTTATTCCAATCAACACAGAAATCGTAGATCAACTTCAGTGTTTAATATTCACACCCGAAAAAAAGGACAATAAAAATACACTTTTAACAGGCTACAGTCATCACAACCAATGCAATTGAATTTCTTTTCCTCTAATGCTGCAAATCAATGTGCTAATAAAGTTTTCATCCCATTTTTTTTCTCATCCTCGTGTCGTATCACCCCTCTCCCTCGCTCCAGGTGCTGGGGAGGGAACCTAAACGTGGGGGTTTTGCTACAAACCTGAGTCTTAATTACTGAGTACATGAATTAGATAAAGCCACCCGAGGCTTGATTGAGGACGCCTCTGGTTTTGAATTGCTTTAAAGTACAAAAATAAAGAGAGAACCCCACACGCCTATTCTAAAGCTGACGCTTCGAAGGCCCCGCTCCCAGCTCCTGTTGCCAAAGAGTTCGGGGCGGTTAGTGTGGAGTGCTAATGTGATTCACATGGTTCTCCGGTTGTCCGACAAGGAGACCTCAAATAGATGGGGCTTTTACGGATCTACATAACACCAGGTGGACTCAAATCAAACCACAAAATAAAGCAATCTATTGGTTAACCAGATCCAATCCCAACCATGTTATGATTCTGAGGGCAATGGGCCTCTGAAACAAACCGGGCGGCCAGCTGTACAAGACCATCAAATGTCTCATTGTGTCTAAATTCAGTGTAAAATATGCAGCCAGGCATTCGTCTGCATAGTTTTACCACAAAAGAATGCTATATTTACTAAAGTAAGCATGTTATGTAGCGCCTATTTTCTTTGCATATGCTCTGTGCTGCCTCAACTGCCCCACCAAATCCTGTGCTATAGCAGATAGATATGTCTATATTAATATCCCTTGTTCTCCAGTTTCCCTTTAATATCAGTTTGATTTGTTAAGTACACCGTCCTTCCAATTATTGTCAAGGGGTGTATTAAATAAATGGAGTGGAAGGGTGTGAAAGAAAAAAAGAGGGAGTAAAAGAGGTATCGAGAAGGTTTGGAGTGATTTGGCGCATTGGTACACTAAGCATTCATAACAGGACGCACCACACCCAAATCTGCACACGTGGAAGTTGTCAATTTATTCATGATAAAGAATACGCTCGGCTTTTTTAAGTTCTCATCTGTGATGGAGTGGAAAATGGTGCTGTGCTTTCTGGTTTGACGTTGTCAACAAGTGTTGATATAGACAAGAGATTAGCCTAACGCTAACGTAACGCTTCCATGTAGTGTGGCGTGTTTGTCTCAGTAAAATTTTGACAATGATTGGAGGAAAAAAAACAGCCAAATAAGGCTGAGCTGTAACACAATGTCATAAAAAAAACAGCATTTCATCATTGAATATAATAATAAATCAGAGATTTTGCAAACTGATAACATGCTTTAAAATGGAGAGGAACTGTGCCGTTTACACTGGGCGGCCGTATTGAGTCTCTGACTGAGGTTTCATGGGGGAAACAAGCACACGCTCGATCTCAAGTGTCTTTAGAAGCCTCAGACAGGAACAGGATGTGACATGGGTACGCAAACCACAAATCTGAGGGTAAGGAAAAGGCAGAGCAGGTGGAGAAAGGTGGGAGAGAGACGAGAGGGAGGATCATGAGAAAAAGAGAAAGACAGACACGCACAGAGTGGCTCAGGAGTACGGCTGTGGTACCCCAAAACCGGGCCTATAAAGAGGTCTAGCTGTGGGTGATTGGGTTGATGGCCCATGGGGGCCTGTGGGGTAGCTGTACCCTCCATAGGGGTATGGACTGGGGTACGGCGCAGCCGTGGGACCAAACTGCCCAAATGGTGGGGCAGGAAATGGTGGTTGGGTGGGGTACGGGCAAGTTGGAGGACCAAACGCAGGCCTGGGAGCTGTGTAGCCTGTCGATGGAGGGAAGGGGGTACCCTGGCCAGGGTAGGGCTGAAACGCTGTGCTAGGGTTAGTGGTGCATGCTGTGGAGGCTGAGGGGGGAGCAATGGGGTAGGGGGTGTAGGGCAGAGCAGAAGTGGCAGCATTGGAGGGTGCACTGATTTTGGAGCTCTGCTGCTGTTGAGGCTGCGGTTGTTGCCACTGAGATGATGATCCAGCATCCTGATTGGCACCGGTTTGTGATGTCACTGTAGCATCTCCTATCCCTTTGCTTTTTTGGCTGAGAATTTCTTGCAGCTTTTCAATGCGCACTCGTCTCGTGTGAGCGAGAGAGCGGAGGGAAAGGAAGCGTTCGAGGAAGGAGTCCAGCGATATCGAACCTTCGAGAAACTCATCCGCTAAAACCTGAGGGAAAGAGATTGAGCAATTTACAAATCCTGTGGGGTTGGTAAAACCATAAACGTTTTATAACATTATATAATGCTTAGGGGATCAGTAGTTCATAAGCCTTATGAATGTACACCACCATTCAGACATTTGCGCAAACAGAGTATTGTTTAAATAAACAGCCACTTTTATTCACCTTTTTACTTTTTGCAAAGCATTCTACTTCTATTTGCAAAAAATATATTTGCATTAAGATCTCTGTTCAAAGAATCCTTTTAAGGATTACAGAAGATTTTCTCAGTAGACTAGTGTAATAACTGCTTAGACTATTTGATAACTTTGCCAGGACAGTTAAAGTCGTCATTTTAAAATATTATCATCATATTCATAATTAGATTATAATTACTTTTAATTACAATAATTTATATTATTACTAAATTACTATTTTGATTAGATTAAATTAAATGCTACACTGGTGAACAGAAGGATGAATTTTATTTATTTCGATAAGTTTCTTATTTTTATTCTGATCCCCTTTCTTTATATACAGTCATGTATAATGTTATTTAAATTGTATTTTTGAAATATTGAACATTGTGAGAAAACAGAACAATGTCTTGGTATTTTTGAAAACTTTTTAATGCTTGCGTTTATGAAAAACTATATGATTACATCAAGGCTTCCAGACTTTCATCATTTGAATGTGCAGGATGTTATCATTTTTAAAACGATCACATACAGTTTCATAGGGTATATAATGTAAAAATGTTTGTTGATGTTAATTATTAAGTTTAATATAATGTAAAGGTATAAGAAATAACTGATTTTAAGGCAAAAGCCTTTCTTCTCTTTCCTGTACATTTGTTTCCCAAACAATCATCTTTTTTATCCACAATCGATAAACAAACCTGACAGTTTCACAATGAAAATTCCAATATATTAAAAAAAACCTATGAAAATAGGTGATTATAAAGGTCAAAGTGGCCCACCTCTGATTCTGCCTCTGTGTTGGCGCCCTCTATCTGCAGACGAGACAACAGCCCCTCCGGAGACACCTGCCCCATGATGCTGTCTGCAGAGAGGAAAAAGAGAAACAGAAGTGGGACAGAGTTGACACATAAATAGGCTGGCTTGTAATAGAGCAAGAAACTGAAAAGTGAGAACTTATGCAAACAAATCAGTTGACTAGAAATGCGTAATCATTTTAACAAAGGAAAAAGCAGTAATGAATAGACTGAGAGAAAGAAAGGAGAATGAGACTACGGAGAAAGAGGCCAGACACATAGCTTTTGTGTGACGTAATGTCACAGATGCAAAAAAAGGGGAGGAGAATGAGTGCCAGAACAAAACAAGCTCATAGAACAGCACTATATGACAGACATGCACATATAGAAGATGATTTTCTGGCTGAACAACATGCTCCATTTAGAATTCCAGTGTCTGTAATGCTTCCAGGGTGCCTTAAAGTACCATGAAAACTGCCAGGGCAGTTTAACTGTAGTGTGAACAAAAGTTAAGTCATTTTAATTTCACTTCATTGAGCTAAAAGCAGTACTAATAATATAAAAAGATTAATTATATTTTTCAAGCTGCTCTTCTCTTTTAGAATATTCAAATTCATTTATGTTCCATATACAACACTGAAACATTTTCCTAAGAGGTTTACATTCTATTTTTCTTAAGATTCAATATACAACAACAGGACATTAAGATTTAAACATTTCAGTTACAGCTGAACAGAAAAAGAATAGGGAAAATGTATTAAATAAAATATAAAAATGACAAAAAAAAAGAGAAAACTTTCCAATAAAATCAATATTACATTATCAACAGAAATCAGAAAATGTTAATCTGGTTTTGATCATGAATTTCATCAAAGGGGCTATGCAATTTATAATATATTATATACAGAAGTACTTGCTTTTAAAAGTACTTAAGTACCAAAAGTAAATTTCCTTTTTCATGTCAAAGCACTGTTTTATTATTGTTATACGTAATCCTTGCAATACCTTTGAAGCAACTTACAATATGTTACACCTACTGAATACATTGACTAGCTTGTAGTATCTTTGGAATAAAGAGCTTTTAGAATGTTAAAAACCTATGGGGAAATAATAATAATTATTATTTAACACCCCTACCACCCCCACAAAAGCAGGATGGTGGTGATCTCAGACAGCTCTGACAGTGTGTGCACACATCTATGTGTAGCCATTCATCCACAT
The DNA here is from genome assembly GCF_936440315.1 of Barbus barbus. Taxonomy (NCBI): domain Eukaryota; kingdom Metazoa; phylum Chordata; class Actinopteri; order Cypriniformes; family Cyprinidae; genus Barbus; species Barbus barbus. The sequence goes on along the minus strand of NC_136736.1, from coordinate 9,477,608 downwards.
TAAAACAGAGTGGACAGTGAAATTATGTAAATACAGAGTGATAAGGAAGAAATAAAAAAATAAATAAAAATCAAACCTGCTTTAAAACCCAGCAACACAACTGCATCTGTATAACTTTACAACAGCAACACTGCTTTAACAAAAAAGCAAAACAGCAAGACTTATCTGACATCAAAACAAAAATTTCAAAAATGCTGTCTAATCGTTCTCGCAGTACTTTGATGTCACACACAGAACGGTCTGTGCAGTGCTGCTTCAAGACCAACACCTATTGTGTTTTATCAGGAGACGCACAACAGTTCTTCTGGCTTTATAGGTAATATTTTCACTTACACAATTTAGCAAAATCAGACAATATTGTGTCTAATATATACCACATTTTTTACTTATTGAATTGCTGTAAATAAATATCACATTTGCAACTGGTCAGTGTTCAAAAAATGCTGAGAAATCACTTCATGTAGCCCTACAAGAGTGATTCCTGATAAAATGTCTGAAAAAAAGAAAGTCACGTTTTAGAGAAGAAGAAAAAAAAAAAAAAAAAAAATCACCCACTGACTTTCAAATCTGCTACATAGTAATGTAGTGGAGTGAAAAGTACAATGTTTGTCTTTCAAATGTAGTGAAGTTAAAGTCATAAGTACAATACTTAAGTAAATGTACTTAGTTACTGTCCGCCTCTGAAATCTGCTCAGACTTCAATCAATTTCTCTCCCAGTTCTTTTTACATCAATTTACCCAGAATTCATTCCTATATTCTCTTTGAAACCTTTACTTTAGTAACCCAAATCAATTCCTCCATTCCCTTACCTCTCATGGCACAGTGTTGTTTGTATTTCTCTCTCACTTCCTCTAGTTCGGAATATTTTCCCACCAGTCGCACCCTCTCGGTTTCGAGTCGGGGCTTCATGTCCAGGTTTTGCTCAGCCAGACTGCGGTTGGCAGCCAGAGCCATTTCTCTCTCCAACTGAATGTTCTGAATCTGCAGAAGAATAAAGCGGACACATGACAAAAGCAACAACGCTATATAAAGTCAACCAGGACAATCCATCCTCGGCAGGACTTAGTGATAGCTGTTGATGCGGAGTAGATCGTGGTCATTTCTGAATGAAGTGATGAAGAGATTACCAGAAACAAACAAACAAAATGAGTACAGAGAGGAGTGAATAAATGGAAATTCAATCTGATGTTTAATTTTGAATCTTTAGCAAAACATGCAAATGTAAATGTTCATTTATAGCCTCAATAATATAAAGGTTATTTCATAAAAAATTGTCATGATTTACATGATTGACCTCCATAGTATTTTTCTAGATGACCTTTATAGTATTTTCCAGCAAATGTTTGGTTACCCACATTCTTCAAAATATCATAATTTGTTCAACAGATTTAAGAAACTTGAGGGGGAGTAAAAGATGACAATTTTCATTTTGGGGTGAACTATCCCTTTAATCACACCACAGACTGCTACTGTATGCCACACAAATGGTGCTGATAAAATAAGTGTTATGTCATTCTAAATAGTAACCTTTCAGGGCTGCATTTTCTAAAGCAGCACAAGGGTATTTAGGGTAATAGGAAAATTACAGTTCACAGAGACAGATTGAGAAATACTGATGTGAAATACAACATTTACCTTAAATTCATTATGCGAAGAACAAACCAATTATTCACTGAATACTTCACTAATTCAACAACTCACTTTTCTCCTCAACCAAAGCTCTGAAATCTCATTTATGTTCATGTATATTCAAATATGACACATAAGGATGTCTCACAGTAGGCTTGACAACACTGCAGCGAGGCCTTGTAATTGATCCTGACACACATTTTAGAAATTCAGAAGATATGACTAAAAAAAACATGCAGTATGGTGAATGAGTCTTAAGGACACTCCTAAATAAAAAGACAAAAAAAAACACTCTGGGTTTCCTAAAGAACCTTTTAGTGAACAGTTCTCAATATAAACCCTTTTCTTTTTCATGTTTAAGTGTGAAGAACAGTTTAATAATCTGAAGAACCTTTGGTGTAATAGAAAGGTTCTGTGGATGTTAAAGGTTCTTCACTGAACCCCTGATGATAATAAAGGACTTTTACTTTTAAGGGTTTAAGGTCATTTTAAAGGACCTTAGGCACCATTTACTTTCATTGCACGGAAAAAAGCAGCAAACGCATCATTCCTAACATCTCCTTTCAGTGTTCCACGGGAAAAGGACATTGAAATAAGTTTGGAACAATGTGAGGGTGAATAAATAATGACAGAATTTTTATTATTGGGATAACTATCTGTAACAAACTTCCATAATCATCTTACCTCATCAGACTCCAGTGCCATAGACTCCACCCGCTCAGAGTTATCCAGCAAATCCTGCAACTCGGGCTGGCTGAGGTCTTGAAGCTTCTCCATTGATTTGCTAGGACAGCTGAGGAGCAACAGCAGGTTTACTTATGTGTGCTAATAATCTATTTATTAACGTTACATTACAGTAGGTTTGGAACAACATGAGTAAATGAAAATAGAATTTCCAGTTTTGGCTAAACTATCCTTTTCAATTGAAGTAGGCTAGCAGTAGTATGTGTCATTTTGGATATCAAACCACTACTTGAAGATTGATAGGTAATCTGGATCAGTCTTATGTCATTCAGACAGCACACGTAACAGTGGATTACTTAAAGTATGGCTAGGAATTATGCTAATGAAGCTAATCTTAACTCTACTATCTTGGTATTTGTTAAAGAACCCTCCAATACTTACAAGGTACAAGCAAATCAAAGTCCTCTCCGCACAGTGCTCATGGAAAAACATCAAACTTAACTGGAAGCGAGTGGCGCAAAGGTGTAGACGGAAGCGCCGAGCCTGACAACGACTTCGGCGTTAAACCCGCTTCGTGCCAGAAACACTTCACTTACGAGACAGTATCGGTACCAGGTGTAGCGCGTTACTGAGCGCGACAAAGTGCAAATATTTTCCCGAAATTATTCCGGGAGACTGGAATCTCCCCGCGGTTAGCAGGACGGCTAGCTCACTTAAAAAGAGAGCAGTTGAGCAAGGCGGGTTGTTATTCAATACCAAACAGCGTCGGACGACATAACAACTCAGAAAGACATCATAATGTGTGCCCGGTAAAGCCGCATCGATGTCAATTCGAGCAAAGTAGTCCAAATAAAGGTTAGGAGACGAAGTATATTCCTATTGTTGAGGGAAAGTTTCACTTCTCGTTGACAGATATCGTGGCCATCTTTGGATGAAACCATTGTCGATTTCGTCTAGGGACGTGAGATATGTTTAAAACACAGCTTACATTTTTTGACGAGAATATTACATTTAATTTTAGAGTATGGCTTAAATAACTATATAACAATTTTATAATGGAGAAAATGAAAAGACATTCTCATCCTTTCGTGAAAATGCCATAACGTTCCCCTAACTTTGATTTGATATGGTATCGTCGTATGTTCAGCTGACTGAAAGGGAAACCCCGATGTGACGGGAATATTCCATATGTGGCATGGCAGCATGGTCCTAATAATTCACCAGAGAGGCAACATAGATTTTTTAAATATAAAAGTTTAATATTTCAGAAACACATTTATATATATAAGCACAAAAGAGGCATTATTTTAGCTTTTGGCATTACAAGCACTGTAAAGCTGTGTGTTTTCATCATTGTGTGATTATATCCATTTCATTTGACACAATAATTTGTGATTTTATTAGTTTTCAGAGTTTCAATGATCGTTTCATTAGCAATGATTCCACTGCGAATGAAACAACGTGGTCGAAAATACCATCAAGATTGTAACTTTGGCACCACATTGTTTTATATTATTACTTTAAAAAACGAATAAAGTAGCAAATAAACTTAAATTTTCAGTAATAGTGGGTTAAATGTTTACAGTGTATAGTAAGTTATGTCTCCACTTTCAAATCAGTATTTTTTGTACATGAAAATATTGTAAATTCACATTTTTAATAAGAAGAAGAGAAAACAAGGACAGAAAAACAATAGCAGTGATAATGATTTGGAGGCAAAATACTAATTAAAATATAAAGGACTAGACGCTCATAAAAATCTGTGCCTAAAAGAGAAGTGTGTGCTGTATGGAAAATGTAATCTCAATGTATTCTCAGTCCTTTAAATGCAGAAAATGATAGAAAACAATGAATAACCAGAGCTGCAATATTATAAAACAACAGCTGCCCAGCGATGGCTTTGTAAAAACTCTGTCAAAACAAAAAGAGAAGATTTAATCAGTTCATGTTTTTTTTTTTTTATCAACTGAAAAGTATTCAATAATATATCTGGCCGATACATTCTCCATTAAGCATGATAAAAATAGTGTGAGTCACAGCACACAATATGTGTATTATGCTATTTTGCAATGTAGTGGTATCTTTTAGAGTTAACATAAAGAAGTAGGCAGGTAGATTTTAATGTGTAAAACAGGCCAGTTTTTATTTTCATTTGTGTAACTGGCGAATGGCAGGATACGTCAATGCATTGCACTTACTTGAAAGATCGTTTCTGGACAGGTGTAGTCTTCATCGGATTCATGTGAGCAAGGAGGGATGTTCAGAGAGGTACTTGCAGCATAACCATACAGAATAAGTCCAATCAGTGTCCCCACCAGGCCAGTAAGACCACAGATCAGACAGTTTTTTAACTTACAGGGAGAAAAGCAGATAATTGACTTTAAGTCAGAATAAAGTTGAACAATTCAGAACCAATAAGAAGCTCTAGTTACTTGAATTTACCAGTTCTCTCTTAGGAGTTCTTTCAGATGCCATACCAAATGATCCAGCAATCACAGACTACATGAAAAAAGCCCATCAGAATTAGAAGAGAAAGTTGATCTTACATTAAAGCAATTGTCAGAATAAAGTATGCAATTGAACAAAAGCTTATTAATGGGCAGAATGTCAATGGGACTTTTTGATATGTGTTTATATGCTATGTTTGCTTTGTGTATGTTCATTTATGTATTTTGTGTTTTAACAACTACAGTGTCTTAGTAGTGAAATAAACATACCACAGAACCAACACAGAGGGGGTACATAAACAAATATTTTATATCAAGGCTGATGCTGTAGGTTGGTATAGTCAGGAGGAGCTGGAACAAACCTAATAATATTGCCATAAGCTAGAGAGGGAAAACACATGGTGAGAGTAAAGATTCAAACACTAAGAAAAACATCTCAAAGAAAACTGTTACAGTAAGATCCCAAACTACCATTATCTGTCTTCCTTAATGACAAATTATTTGGCCCACATCCACTTACTGCCACCACTTCAGGGTCATAAAACTTGAACAGGCGATGGAATTTGGGAGGATCCGAGTCAGCAGACGGCATTTGGTTGCTTGACATCTTGAAAGCCCAGCTAAAACTCAACTGAGGTACTGTAAAACAGAAACATTTCAAAATCCTGATCAATGATTATAATGGCTCCTTACACAATTAGATAATAGTGAGAGAGTCGCTATGAAACATGATCTGCTCCCCCCGGATTAATGGAACGTTTTGCTGGAATACAGATGCTGGTGAAGAAAAACATCTTTGTGAGGAGAGGAAGTGGGCGGATATAATACAGAAAATGTGTCTGGAGAGAAGAGCAGCACAGCTTGATGCAATGCTGATTGCTCAACAGCAGTGCAGAGGAAAAGGGTTAGGGTTGTACAATACATGCATTGCCTTAAGTGGGCTGGACTGACCAGATGTCCAAAACAGCTCAAGTTTGCGTTTTTATTAGTTTGTATACGATCACAAATGCACACGATAACTATTGCAAGCCACTACACAATTTAAATGCACTTTTTTAAAAAATAGTTTCAGGTATCACCCAAAAATACAGCTAGAAAGTATGTCACATGTTACTGATAAATATGTCCGGTCATACGTAATTTTCATTCAAATAAAGCACGGCCGACTCACCTCGAATATCGTTTCTGGGAATCCTAGAAAGCTCGTGGCTGAGGGGAACAGAGCTGTTTATGAAGTGATAGAAGACGCTCGATAAAAGCTCCTATGGGGGGAGAAGGGGGTGGACGGACCCCTTTTGTTTGTGATGCTTGCATAAAAACGCAAGGGTGGGTCTAACTGTTTTTGTAATACAGAGAGAATTGACGCCCAGATCCCTTCTTTGGAATTGTTGCGCACTTAGAGATTCATTCAAGCAACAGGAGAAGGTCCAGCTAGTAGCTACACAACAAACAACTTGAAAGAATCCCTGCAGACTTTTTTAGGTCAGCTTGTCTCACTCATTCATGTGGAATTCCGAGTTTGTTGTACTTCTTAAAAGTATCTGACATTACTCAGTTGTGTTCTTCATTTTCACATTTGTTATTAAAACTCACTTACTTGTAATCGAAGGATGACTTTGACCGTGTCGACGGACCTCTCAGTGAACTCTAGCCCAAGTCAGGTAGAGGAAAAACTACAAGACAAACAAAAAGCTCTGCGGGACAGCATCGCGAAGGGGGAGCCCAAAATATTCGGGGTGAGTGAACGTCGTGTTATGGCTTCAATAATCTTAAAGGGCTCCGCACAGGTTCTCAGGGAGGTTTTCTAGCACAATTTTAAAATCTTGAAAGCAAATGGGGGTTCTTTTCACTGATAATTTCATAAATTAACTTAAAGCAAATGTCTATACCAGCAAATAGACAATGTGTGTACATTTACATTTTCTTTGCACCTTGCATCTTGTCTTTATCTGTAGCCTATATAATATGCATAGACTTCAAAATGTCTTAGGGCTCCTGATTCAGGGAACATGGTTATTAAAAACACAAACACTTTAAAATAGAATTTCCTCTGAAATAATGAATTCTATATTTCCAGTATAGATGTTGTTAGGGGTTTATATTGGCCCCTGCATTTTTACCTTTTTAAATAACAAAGTCGATCATTTAATTAGCCTATACATTACAACATTTATAGTTATGTTAAATAATATTTAAAGAAAATCGACATTTAAAACTACAAATATAGTTTAGTACATTACAGTTCTGATTTGTGTGTTCCAGTCTTATAAATAAGATTTTGTCCTTAATATGTTTAGTATATTCTTGACTATGCACTATACTACTCATATTGTGTAAATGTGAAAGTAGTGCTAAACACTGAATAATGATTATAGAAGAACGATCATTTTTGTTTAAGATACTATCAGAAATAGTTCAACATCACACCTCAGCTAAAACTGATTTAAACTTACTCTCATCTACAGTAGATTACAAAAACCCAAGTAATATTTTACTTGATGTATGCTGAGCCACCTCTCTTTTTTCTGTCTCTCATAGGTCACTCAGATAGTAATAGGATTGCTGATCATCTCCTATTCTATTCCTCTGCTCGCCGCGGAGAGGACAATGATACTTAACTTTGGTGTGCCGTGGTGGAGTGGCATTTTGGTAAATTACACTAAAACGTTAGGACATGGTTATATAATGGTTTAAGATGACAGCAAAGTATTTAAAGGAATGCACAGTAAATTTGTATATCCGCCAACAATAAACCTATCACTGAACTTTATATTTTGTTTCGTTTTTTCCAAACAGTTTGTCATTTCAGGCGCAGCTGCAATAGCATTGGAAAAGTATGCCAACTTGAAAGCAGTGAGTTTTAATTTACAGCAAGACAGACACATTTTAGAGACTGGCATATGCCGTTCTTGTATTTCACTCATAATCAAATGCAAAGGCTCCACATCAGCAGGCATATTCTGTATAACAGAAAATCCAAAATAAACAACCAAAAAGACAAAAAATAATTACATTTGCACTTGTGTTTAGGTCTCTGTTTGTTTGGCAGTCTCTGCTGTGACCATTATCATCTCAGTTATTGCACTTATCCTATACTATGCTGACATTGTTGTCAATCCGGCAACCAAATGCCATGAGGGACTACACCAGATGTGTGACCACCAGTATTATGCCACTGTATGTATCTCATACCCTCATATGTGAGCGTTCTATTATATTAACAGTTGTATATTTTAGTAAGAACTCTTTCTTTAAATCAGCATTTCAGCATGGGATTGAAGACAACCATCTCCATGGTCAGTATGGTCCAGACAGCAATGTCCTCTGCTTTTACAGTTATACTGTATAATCAGAGGAGCAACTTTACAGGCTATGCGGTAAATATTTAGTTAGAAAAATTATATATTATATGTGTGTGTGTGTGTGTGTGCGTGTGCGTGTGTGTGTTGTTACTATTGATTTTGAACTGCCTAATTCATTTATAAGTTATTCAAATTATTTATTAAATTCAAAGTATGCTTCAAAGGTGAGTTTCTAATGTGGATTTCCCTCTTTCTCTCTCAGACCGTGACTGAATGACATACTGCTTAATCCCATGACATTTCTGGATTTAAATCAGAGGTCCTTTAACTATCAACTTTATATAGCCTACGTGTGGTTTTTCTTGTGCCAATGCATTTAGCTGAAGTGTTGTTGTATTTTCGGAAAAATCGAATGTGAATTGTATACTTTTATATAAATAATCAAAATAAACATATAAAGATTGTTTTTTAATTATCATTAAAATTACATTTAAAAATGGTCTTTTGTGGTTTTATTTTACAATTTGAAACAGCACCTTGTTCCCATCATTGTGGGCTCTACTTTGTTTGTTAGTTAGCCTACTAGAAGAAAAGGTCTTGTATTCCAAGAGGTTTTTTAAGAAAATTGGGTGGAATTGATTTCCTACTACACTCTTTAAAATAAAGGTGCTTAAAAGGTTCTTGCTGTATTGAAAATTATTATAAAATCACAATTTCACTCCACACAGAACCCCAATATGGAACAATAGGTTTATTCTATTTAGATATAAGTCTCTATGTATTCTTGATTTGCTTGAAAAGGGTGTTTAGTCAGTTCTTCATTTAATGAACGAGGATGGGAGTTTGTTATCCTTCAGTGACTTCTGTTCCAAATACTGTTTGCGCTGTGAGCGTTTGAGCGCGTTTTAAATGCCATTCCAAAAAGTTGTATAAATCTAGTACAAAACACTTTTGTTAACATACCAGATGGATCATGTGAACTCCTGTCACTTCTCTTTAATGGTAAAGACCTCAAAGCAATGCTTCCCAACAAACTTATTCGCGCTTGTTTCAATTCTGTACTATATCCAACAGACTTGTACCAAAACGGTATTTTACAAGCTTATGATAAGCCAACTATTGAAAAATTGCAAACGCAGTATATTAGCTTTTCAGTGGCTTCTAAAGCAAAGGAAACTCACTTTAAAATATTCAATGGTATATATCCCTCATATGAGTTTTTAAGACACCGGTTTAATTTTGAAGAAAATGCCTGCATTTTCTGTCAAGTTGACATAGAGACAACTGATCACCTTTTCTTTTTTGTGTGTATTCCAGAATTTTCTGGCGAAAATATGTCTTATTGGTTGGAGACAAAAATTCTGTCACTGCCCAATTTTGTTAGAAAACACATTATGTTTGGAATGCTATTAGATGACAAAATAAAAATTAATATAATGTTGATTCTGGACACATTTTTCTTCATGTATGTATGAAACCTTATATTTCTGTTTTTAAAAGAGACTTTATTCATAATTAGGTTACTTTCCATAATTGGGAATATATAAAAAGTAATAGGCCCAGAAATTTGTTGGAATAATAAGAGAACTTGATTTATTTGAAGAGGAATGAAGAGACCCCTACCATTTTCTTTTTTCTCCTTTTCTTTTTTTTCTCAGAATGTAACTCTGGTACTTTGCATTTATATTGTATATATGCCTTGCTTAATATTTATTTATTTACATTCATCAGTGCCATTGTATATGTATATTCTGTTCAATATGCTCAATAAAAAAAGAAGGGGGAAAAAAGTTACTAGAAGAAACAAGACAGCTTCCGGGCAAATCGTCAGTCACATGACTGAATTATGTGATATTCGCAGTTATGTACTGATTTTATAATGGAAAAAAAAAAATCCACTTTAAAAGAGCTTGGTTCACGAAATCGTAGTCAAAGCAAAAACTAACAACTAACTAAAATAAACAAACAAATAAATAAATAAGCAGCTCAGAACACCAAGCAACAGACACAATAACATTATCTAATACATATTCATGAGCTACGCAGACAAAGGATTCGTATGTTGGTTACTAGCAACACAGACAACGGTCCTCAAAGAGTTTCTGCATAGACTTGGCAAAGTGCTGACACTTAAGTGGCTACTTGGCAGAGAAGTCCAGGCATGAATAGACTCGATTGCTTACAGCGCCAGTAACACAATAATAACACATTTATTATTATTTTTTAGGCTGGAAACTTTATATTTGATCTTAACATTGATTATACAGACAGGTCTGTAATTCAAAGGAATAACTGTGCAGACACCTTAAATGTAATATTTTACATCCATATAGCTTTGATTCCATCCAGACTTGATTGTTAAACAAATTTAGACCGGTTTCACCTGTCCTTTGATAATATATAAAGCTGAACTTTATATGAAACTTATTAATATATGTCCATTGTGCTTGAAATTACTCTGCTATCTCTTAGATAAGGAGATCACTTGTTGACAGAATCATACCGTGTTTTGCTTGCGTAGCTGTGGAAAACAATGATTTCTTCTCTCTAAGTGTCCTCCTAGAGAAGGTTACTAAACTGAAAATTTAGACAACAAAAAAACTATTTTGTACCTAAAGTGATTTCTTTATTATTTATTTAAAAGATGGATGCCAATTGCCGAACCTGTGATGATGTAACACCTCTTCATACAGCCTGTGAGTTGGGGAACCTATGATTAAGTTCCTGCTTGCAAACGGAGCGTCTCCTCATAAGGTGAACTGATTTGGACACTGCCCATTTGACATGGCCATTAAGAACAGGTATTTAGAGTATACCTCTGTGATCTGAAATCAGTTGATTGAGCTGACATTTTTGAGTAGTAAAGTATGTCAACTTCTGTTTCATCTATGTGTATGTGTTGCTCCTGTCTGGCGTGACATATCTTTGTAGGCCATAACTTGGAAATGAGTGAGCATTTCAGCGCTTCCAGTTCCATTGTCCCGAAGTCAACAGGATTTTGGTTAAATGTCTGAAAATTTTAAGAAAAACTCTTATCTTTTTAGAAAATGTATTCTAAAATATAAAATACATCAGTAATACGGTACCCCCTTGTTTTTTTTTTAAATAGGAAATTAATTCTACTCACTACATCTACGCACTAGCTCACTTTTACAGCCTCATCGCTCTCTCTCAAACTATTCAGACACAAACTTTCAGGTAAATGTTTTAAATAAAGACCAAAAGAGTTGTCGAAATCATAAACTTTTATTAGGCCACATAGCTTATTTTCTGCAATAAGATAAATGATTTTTTTCTGCAATTTCTTCCAAAAACAAAATCCCATTATTGAGGGAACCAGCATGAGGCCAACTTCCAGGTTGGCCTACAAAAATGTCATCACTGCGGCCCTCTATTTACAGCTGCCCATTTCACTATATAGGGAATTCTAGTTCAATTTAATCCAAACTAACACTAGGGGGCAGTAAAACCATTTGTGCATGCTCGATTTGAACATGTCAGCGTAACTGTGTTTCCAGCACATACATAGCCTGGTGTTTCTTTTAGGCGCTGTCATGCTGTCAAACTCCTGCACATGAAAGAAGACACTGTTAATCTGCACCCTGTGAGAATTGCCATGGAAATGATCCAGTAAGCATTAATCACATAATATCTCACTACTTCCCCCTGTAATATGTTTTATATTTTATGTGTCTATGAGCTTATTTTTGTGTAACTTGTCACTCTACAGAGCGGTGCAGAACAGAGATTACCCTTTGCTCCATGCCTGGGCTCTATCAGGAGTCAACATGGACACTAAAGACTATGATGGATGGACAGTAATGCATGAGGCAGTTTATCTGAAAGACAAGTCCATGATCACCAAACTGCTGGAATATGGAGCCACACCACTGGTATGAACTACTATCTGAGTGGACAATACTATTTTTTTACGCTTTTAATGTTTAATGTAATGACACAGCAATCATGGCTCTTTTTGACCCTCTTTTTAAAGGCTAAGCTTGGTCTTTCACAATTCTCATGTGGGGTCAATTGTTTCCTCTGGATAAAGACAATAGCGTCTGTCTGCGGACTGCAAGAAGGGGGCGTAACTAGTAGCAGGGGGCGTAACTTGAAGTTGTCCAAATCACACAGAAGCACGCGAGATGTCAAAATGAGATGTTGTTGGAAAGATGGCTGCTTAAGTTTTTAGGAGTTTGGTTTGAGGAAAGAATAACTTGGAAAGTACACATAGATAAAACTGTAAAAAAGTGTGTGAAAGTTATTAATACTTTGAGGTGTTTAGTTGGAGATATCAACTCTACAGAACCAATGATAGTCAAATATCGTAGAAACGTTGACCATGATATCCAAGGTGATGAAGAAATTAGTCAAAATTATGAATTATGGGACACACCCCAAAATAATGAGTGGTACAGATGGGCAACCTTTATTGCTAGAGAAACAGGGAAAGAAAATTGCTTGCTGTGCTCCAAATCTCCATTAAACAAAGTGATAGCCATACCAAATCCATATGATTATCAAAAATGTGCCGAATTTGGGAGAAACTTTTGTCATTTAACCGATTTTAACAGACCATATTGTTTAGCTGAATGTCTAGGGTTGTTGGGAAATCCTAAATTAACAGATAATTTTTTTTAGACCACTCTGGGGATCTTGGTGTCAGTATTCAGATGTCAGCCAAAATATGAAAATTGAAAAACGGAAAGTAGAGATTCCTAAATGATATAGCATAGATTATAAACAAGAATATGAGTGTTTCCATAAACCAAAAGGAACACAAGATGTGGGCAAGTTCAAAGGAAAATGTGCTGTTAGTTGGGATATAGATAAGAAAAATTCTTGGAATTCAGGAATTCCTTCTAGAGCTCCAGAACTTTTAGCACACGGAATAAATAAAGGAAGTAAAATAGCACCAGAAAAATGTGAAAATCAAACTATTGCTTTACCTTCTACAGAAATGTATGAAGACCAATCATTAATAATAGCAGATTTCTTTTGGATCTGTGGAGGTGAGCTATTATTGCCTTCTTTACCAATTGGATGGAAAGGTATAAGAGTACGATTACTTCAAGAAATTAACATGGCCCAATGGGGAACAGAACAAAGCACAAACAAAGAAGACAACAGAATTAGAAGAGGTTACGAGCCAGACCCCAATGTATATTTAGACTCAGTTGGACAACCGCGAGGAATTCCCAATGAATTTAAGGCAAGAGATGAAGTAAAAGTAGGTTTTGAGTCAATATTTGTTTGGATCACACCAAACAAAAATACCGAATGGATTCATTATATTTACTATAATCAACAAAGATTAATTAATTATACTGATGATGGGTTAACCTTATTAGGAGACCAAGTGCACGCAACAAGTAGAATGACATGGCAAAACAGACAAACTCTCAATTGGCTTTTAGCAGACAAAGGAGGATTTTGTGTAATGTTTGGAGATCAATGTTGTACTTTTATACCAAATAATACTGCACCTAGGGGGGCTTTCAGTGAAGTTATGACTAAAATTAAAAAATTAAGAGCTGAAGTTACAGCAAATGCCGGAAGAGACAAACGAATTTGGGATTGGTTTGATCAGAAATTTGGAGCATGGGGAGCATGGTTTGCTAAACTGGGAATGTTTTTAGGAGTTGCCATATTAATAGGAGGATTATTATTTTGCTGTGTATTACCCATATTAGTCGTTAATGCTACTGTTATGCTACTGCCCAAGGGTGGCCCTCTACGATGCGCAAAGTGTCTGGGCTGAAGATCAACTGTGTTATTTTTTGTGATGTTACAATTTTTATGTTTTGACGGTTAATTCTATTGTCTATTATACATAACTATGACAACCACAGGCAAGCGCTGAACCAATTACACACTCATGCTTATAACATTGTTTTATATTAGATAAGGGGTTACGGAGATGGGATCTTTTACTCCTTCCTAGTCAAGTGTGGGGGGAGAGGTTTGGTCCTGTTGCTCCGCCAGAATGCTGTTACATAATCTAGTCATTGGTGGTAAAACTGTGTGACCTAATTTAGTCACTAGGTAGTGATAACTGATAGGACTAAGTTATGAAACTGCACTCTGCGTAAAGACAAGTAAAGGTGAGACTTACTAAGTCTCAAAGGGGGGAAATGTAGAAGATTTTTATTAGTCAAAATATGAATTAATCAAGTATAATTAATGTGAATTTAGCCATTTATGTATCAAGTTATTGATACATAAGGAAAATGGTCCGGGGAAAAGAGTAATTTGTTCAGACTCAACTGCAGCTTTATTGGCATTAAAGGGAAGGAAAAGTGAAGCTAGGTCAGACTTAATAGTAGAATTATTAGTAACACTGAATCGAGTAAATAGAATGGGGAATATAGTGGGATTTCTTTGGGTGCCGGCCTATATAGGCGTTCAGGGAAATGAAGAGGCAAGAAAGGCTGTTAATAGAAGTGAAGTTGGAAGTTTTGTATGGTAGAGTTGAGTGTAAAAGTATTATCCAAGAAGGAACAGTAAAATTGTGGTGAATGGAATGAAGGATATAAAGGCAGACATTATTATTCTATTCAGCCAATAGTAGGGCATTCTAGTACAATAAAGTTAGAAAGAAAGGATAGTGTTGTTTTAACTAGACTAAGGTTGGGTCAGTGTGTGTTGAATTTTGGGTTAGCAAGGATTATAAATATTTATTAAATTTGTATTAAATTTTAAAATATTTATTAATATTAAAATATAAATATTTTATTCATGCATTAATTGCTTGACTGAAAATTGATGTATTCACATCGACTGCATTTGTTTAACTAATGTGTATTCACGTATAGCTATGTCACATGACAAAAATTACATTTTGCTTATTTTACTCAAATGTGTAATTTTTAGGAAAAAAAAGTAATGTAATTAATTATTGGTTATCATTATTATTGCGTGTAAGTGTTGGGGTTGGCTAGCGATGCAATTCATTCTGGGGTAATCTTAATTGTCAAGTTGTAATGCTTACATTTATAGTGTAAAATCAACAGTCTTCTCCAAAGGTGAGATCTTCAAGCAGTTGCCCAACGTCAACTTTGTGCAGACATTGCAAACGCTGAGGAAAACTGTACTAGGTAGGGTTATTGAGTTAGTGATGCCATGAGGTGTTAGTGCTCCTGGTGGGCCGGTGTCCTGCAAAGTTTAGCTCCAACCCCAATTAAACACACCTGAACCAGCTAATCAAGGTCTTACTAGGCATACTAGAAATTTCCAGGCAGGTGTGCTGAGGCAAGTTGGTGCTAAACTCTGCAGGATAGTGGCCCTCCAGGATCACGTTTGGACACCCCTGTGTTAGTGCACCTGTCCCTCTTTTTTTTCTAATTGCCTTACTTATAATTACATATAAGATCAGGGAAAGATGGTTGTATCTAACAATGAACAATCTTATGGCATAAAACAGCAAACATGAATATCATGTGTTATACACACAGAAAAATGCACAGTGGTTAAATATAATAATTCATCATGATGCTGTTTTAGAAAACTGAGGGATGAGAGTTAAATTCAATAAGAAAAAGAAGAAAAGTCAGGAGATTTAAGCCACTTTTGCTTGTGGATGAAACATTTTGCACATAAAATAAAGGAATTAAAAACACATTCGAGATCTTTAACCTCTTAAGACCCTGCGGCCTCGTATGAGCACATTATATTTTAGTGTATTTCTCTGAGATTATACATGCCACAGTTTTATGTCTGGATATCCTGTACAGACCACATTCAGGGCTTTTCAAAGATACCAAATGATTGGATGTTTCACCATGACCACTCCCTCCCCTTGGTCTTCAAAAATGTCTGAAATTAATTTAGTGAGACTCTTATGGAACTATGATAATATTTTCTAATTATCAATTAAATCTAATTTTTAAACTATGTGTCATAAATCAACATCTCAGGAAAATGTTATGGGGTTTCAAATCAAAATATGACTTTCTGTTACGAAACAGGACGTTGATTTCATACATGTCTTCATATGAGGACACCGGGACTTAAAGAGTGTTTATTACGGGTTTTGGGAGATATAACATGAATAGGGAAATACATTATATTTCAATATTATATGAAATATTATGAAAATCTTGTCAATTATTACTCCCATTATTACACTTAATTTTTCAATGCATGTTGCCAAAAACACATTAATATGCAAATTAGATTTATTTTATAGATACATTGTATATAATGAGAAAACCCGTTTATGGCCATTTCACACACATTTTGCAGAAAGAAAAAAGGTATATCGAATCATTCCGTTATAAAAAAAAAAAAAAAAAAAAAAAAATCTTAAACTAAAAATGTATTGGTGATTTTAAAAATCTATTGTTTTGCCTGCATGTTCATTCATGTCTTTTTATTTTTTAAAGAAATTGAGTAACATAACTTATGAATGAAATATAATTTTTTATTTATTTTATTTTTTGCATTATTCTAAATGCGCTAAACAATTTAAAGATAAAGAATTTTTTTTTTTTTTTCCTAAAACTTTTTTTCTCGGATCTGAAGAGGTTAAGGATAAAACTGTGGATCGCATTGGTTGGTTTAAAAATATAAGAACTTATCAACCCAAAATGTATTGGCTATACTACAATCACAAAATAAATGCGCAGCTGTTTCTTCAACAAGACCACAAAATAGGCAAGTTTAATCAAAATCAAGATACTGCGGATGGAATGATTAAACCTGTTGCTCATATCTTTTAAGTTGTTGCGCTTGTAACAACGTCGTAGGTCACATGATAACGTAAACATGGCGGATGTTACCTACATCGCTTTCATACTAAACGCATTCAGGCTGTAGAGTACTCTTTTAGCACTCATTAAGTAAGTACTTAATTAAGTGCCTTGTCGTTTTGACATCTCGCGTGGTTCTGTGTGATTTGGACAACTTCAAGTTACGCCCCTTCTTGCAGTCCACACCTCTCGATAAAGACCGCGCAGGGTTGCTCCTTCCAGGAAAGAGGAAGCAGGCATTGCTCAATTTGCTCCGGGAAAAGGAAGGCTTCATGGATTCGTAGATCGATAGATCTGGCATCCTCCGTAATAGCTGATATAAAAAGCCCATCTTAAATGTCATTTAGTAATCCCCAGGCGGAGACGCCAGTAGTAGCCTATTGCCGTCAGTTTTTTAGGTTGTGTCTTTAACGCGTCGTTTGCGAGTAATACGAATACAAGTTTAAACACACTTGTTTTAAGCGTAGATCAAGGCACTTTTTAAAATGGGCCGGTGTTTGTGTTTTACCACACTTGTACTTTCAGTTTCATATCTATTGATACCGTTGAGTCACTCTTTGGAATGGAGAGAGCAGTCTAGTCCCCTAAAAAATGTGCAGTCCATCATCACAAGTTTGTCCGAGGAAGCCCACAGTTGCCTGGCCTCCACATTTGGTGAAAAGAGAGTCGACCTGTCTCTCAAGGTGAGTTTACATTGTAAAAATAGTCTATCAAGTTTGTACTAAACTTTGTGTTGCATTGTATAATATAATTAATGCCTGCTCAATGAGAAACCAAGTGGCAACCAAGCAAAACGTTTGAGAAAAACTCCCCCAGCTGATGAAAGTTTAAAATGGCTAAGAAAAGTAATGGTGATTCTAGGAAAGGCAGAACTAGAGAACTAATTTGCTAATGCAGCGTATATTAGCTACTACATAATGATGCTTGCTGTACTGGCAAGTTCTTTTCTTTGAAAGAAAAGCATAATGATATTGTATTTGTTCATTCATGGACATCAGTTTCTACAAAGTGGTGTAAAATGGCTGTCGGATGCTGTGGCATCAGCCCTTAATATGGTCATCCAGTATGTTGCAGAAATCTTGGAATCAGCTGGAATTGACGGTAAATATACAGAAAATCATACTTGAAAGTTTCAATTTATTTAAACCAAAACACATTCTCACATGTATGTTTTCATTCCTGTTTTTATCCAGCCAAGCTACCTTTCCAAAAAGTTACTCCGGAGGGAGTGATTTTTGTCGCTCAGTGGGCCCTTCTGGTTGTTGTGGCCTACTGGATAATATCCTTCATCCTGAGTTTGGTTGTTGGAGCTATAAGGCAGGCTCTGTGGCTGCTGAAGCTCACCTTTGCCATAGGCATGTTTGGATTGATTCTCAGTGACACTGGAGCCTCTGCAGAAACCATAGTGATGAGACTAGCGGGCCTGGCATGTGTTTGTGTGCTGTTAGGAATGGGTACAACATCTGCAAAGCCAGATAGGCACCTCGAGGACAAAATCAAGATGCTGGAGAGACGACTACGAGAGATGGAGAAAAACAAAATTGATTGACAGGGGTACTCTTGTCAGACCAGAAGAAACTAATTTTCTTTTCTCTTTGCTGCAGTTGTAAATCCAAGGATGGAATCCAGCATGATATTGTGACCCTGCAATAGACCCACATGTGCGTTTTGTTTATCTAAACTTGAAAGGTGCTTCAATATTCCAAGATTATTGATTCTCAAGTAAAACCTGTCTTGGGGTCCCATAGCACAATTGGATCTGGCATTCGAGGGGTTTAATTGTTAACAAAAGGACTGAATCGAATGTTCAAATATGTTTCTGGGGTCAAGGTATAGAGAACAGCAAATGTTTTTACACTGCATTTAAATAATCATGTTTTTTTTGTTTGTTTGTTTGTTTGTTTTTTGTTCAATGCATTATTCAGGGATGTGATACACAGGCCAACAGTACAAAATGTATTGAATTAATTCATTATTATAAATTTGTTGACAAAAGCCCTGTCCGATAAATGGTCTTCTTGGCAGCAGTCCACTGCATTTTTACCATGACTCTGTTTTGGAGTGAAAAAAACTAAGATGAATCCCTAAAGTCACAAAAACAACATTTGCTGTTGCAAATAACTGGTTTTTTTTTCTTTTTTTGTAACCATTCTACTGTATATATCCCCTTGAATCCAGTGGAATCTTTTGTTATGAAGAAATTACTGAAACCTTACTGGTCTGT
This sequence comes from Barbus barbus, assembly GCF_936440315.1. NCBI lineage: Eukaryota > Metazoa > Chordata > Actinopteri > Cypriniformes > Cyprinidae > Barbus > Barbus barbus. Next base: position 9,458,571 of record NC_136736.1, on the reverse strand, counting down.
TTTCATAAAATCCTAGAGATGCTTGATTCTGACTATCTGCAGACATTAAAAATAACATGAATACTGATTATGATAATGATGTTTATTGTCATTCTTCTAATTATAGTTCAAAGTGTAACAACATATTACATTTAATCTGTTCATAGTGTAAAAATATAACAAGGGAAATTACATTGCCAGTTGGCACTATATGTCAGACAAAAAAAAATAAAAAAATCATATGAGAATATAAAATATGAACAGTAAATGCAATCCTGGTGCAGAAATTGATAGAAATTTATTCATTTATATATTTATTATTGAAATGTTGTTATATGCAGGTCAATTTTATTTAATTTCTTTATTTTCTTAAATATGTGGTTGTATAGTATTTATAGAGTTGTAACTTTTAGTTTTAGTTACTTTTTCTTATTTGTAAGTCGCTTTGGACAAAAGCGTTTGCTAAATGACATAAGAAGTGTTTTATCTTAAAGAACAATGGTAGGCCTTTTTATTGTCTCAATATCCATTGTGATATGAAGGGCAGTTAAAATAAGGCATCTATCCTACAATATGAATCATAATATAAAATGTCACTACTATTTTACGTGTTATCAAGATTGAAGTATAAATGTTTTGTTTGCAGCATTTGTTGTTTTATTCCAGCTAACTAACAGCACTATGAAAATGCCCTAAAGAAATGCAGCTACTGGCATGGTAGTTGAGAAAATTCCCTGAAACACTATGTTAATACATTTAAATTCACTTACATGCATTAATGGTAACATGCATTATATGTATTTAACTAAATTAGCCATACATCCTGTAATGTTTTCCCACGTGTCAGATTCCTGGGGTTTACATGATGCTGATTAAGCAGGTAAAAAAGTAACGTATATTTTAGTTTTCTCAGGTTACAGGTTTTTGTTTTTGCACAACTCTCAGGAGACTGAGGTAAGCATATACATAAAAGTTGACAAAAAAGTAAAAACACTACTGTCAATAGTATATGGACATCTACAAAACAACACTGTACAATAATAAAATTATGGCTTATTACATGTAGTTCTACACAAAAAGTATAGAATATAGCTTCTTTAGCCTGACTGACGGAAGTATTAGATAAAGTGAAAATGGTGGTGCAACGTCACCTTTAAACTTCAAGAAAGGCCATAACTAGTGTATGTTTACGGATATTGCTTGAGATTTTTACTTTAATATACACATCTGTCAACAATGGGTGTTGCTGAAAGCTCATTCAGAGGGTGAATCCTTATTCGTTTGTCCAAATATCATTTGACTTTAAAGTGCACCTATTATGCCCCTTTTTACAAGATGTAATATTGGTCTTAGGTGTCCCCCAGAACGTGTCTGTGAAATTTCAGCCCAAAATACCCCACAGATCATTTATTATAACATCTGAAAAATGTCATTTTGGGGGCGTTTCTACAAAAGAGCTATTTTGTTGTGTATCACTTTAAATGCAAATTACCTGCATATTCCCGCCCCGTTTTCAGAACAGGACGTAGTGTACACATCTGGAACACGGTGCTAATCGATTAAAATACTTTGACAGCATATGCACACAAATATGGTTAGTAGGCTAAGCACTATAACGACATGACATACACAAAGCAGTCTGGAGAGAAATGACTTGCGCAGACACAAAGTAGCTAGATTTTGAGGCACATTACCTTAAAAAATAGAAGTAATCCGCTGTGTCCTCAGCAGCTCAGATGTTGGGAGAAAATAAAACAATTATGTTCAGTCTTACATCCAAACACAAAACACCAGGATTGCTTTGCGAAACATTATTAATGTTACAGCTGCTCAAACAAGGAAAAAATGGAGGACAGCATAAGAGCATAAGCATACAACTGCTTAGGGCAGAAACTATGCACTGTAAAAAAAAAAAAAAAAAAAAAGTTGAGCCAACTTAAAATTTTAAAGCAACCAGCTTTTTGCTGATTTTTGAGTTCTCTCAGCTTATTTTTGTAGGAGATTCTCAACTTTTTGTTGTATAAACTTAAAACAACAAGTTGAGAAAACTCAAAAATCTGCTGAAGTTTGTTGCCTTAAAATTCTAAGTTGGCTCAACTTTTTTTTTTTTTTTTACAGTGTGGCAATGCAAGGCTGTCATTCAGCTGCCATGGGCGGGGTAAAGGCAATGTGATGTCATATTTACATTTACATTTAGTAGACGCTTTTAGAAGCAATCAAAACCAACAAAAGAGCAATGGTATGCAAGTGCTATGACAAGTCTCGGTTAGCACCGTACACGTAGCATATTTTTATTTTAAAGAAAACAAGAAAGATAGAATACAGAAGAAAGCAACCCGGTGTTTTTTTGTTTGTTTTTTCTAAAGAAACAAGTAGATAGAATAGAAAAAGCTAGTGTTAGTTTTTAAAGAAAAACTAGCAGTTAGAGAATAAATATGCAATTGATATAGGGTCAAGTGTGTGTGTTTTTTTAATAAAAAGAAGACAGAATTAGAATAGAGAGTGCTAGAGTTAGAGAATCAAATAAAGATGGAAGAGATGTGTTTTTAGCTGTTTCATATTGCTTAGAAAATCAAAACGGCAGGCCTAGTGAGACTGATTTGGTTTAATGGGGAAAATAAGAAAATAAAAAGGAGTGGGTTTAAAAAATAAGGAGTGGGTTTATTTTTTATCATTGTAGAGTGGTTCACGCAACACCAATGCACATTTATATCCAACACCATGTAAAAGTGGATTTTGCATAATAGGTGCCCTTTAATATGTAAACATTTTGCTGAAAATATGGAGGTAGCTTTTTTTTCATTGGTATGATTCAACAGCTTTTATACTGCTACTAAAGAGCTAGATAGTGACCTTAAGAAGCAAGAAAAAGATACGCTGCTTTGAAAGCTTTTTTTTTGTGGAAAAGAGTGTTAATGGATTTGAGGTACAGTACAGTAATATATATATATATATATATTTTATTCATTTTTAATTGTAATATCCTTCTATTGCACTTTAGCTAGTCCTGAAAGAATATGTTTCATCATAAACTATTGAAGTAGTAGTTTTAATTAAGGTCCTATTAGTTCTCAGGCTAAAATTATTATTCTTTTTTTTAAGGCTTGGATTTTGTAGGAATCTAATGTACAGCTAAGTGTTTGTTTCTATATCCCTTGCAGTGATAATTCAGGATTTTGGAGCAACTACAGGAAGTTGCTGCCAGAAGACTTCCCTTTGTTAATGTCAAACTGGACGCCAGAGTCACCGGAGTTAAGGACATCGGTGGAAATGCTGCTCATAACAGGCGGCTGCGACTAGAAAAAGACAGGTAAGAGTGTGAGACAGAGAGACCTTGGGAATATGAAATGTGTCAAAAGGCATACAGCTTTACTTTTATATTATTCATTTTCAGCAATGAGTAGCACATTTTTTGCAATTTGTTAAAAAAAAGTCCAAATGTAACGTGAAGTTGCTGTAGGCCTGGACAGTTAAAACAGGCAGATGTTAATAGAAAAAAATAAACAATAAATACTATCATATGACCCCTTTAATGATTTAACAGGCTGGCAAGGGCAGAAAAGATTAGGTGTTACCTCAGGCTGAGGTGTGAGCAGTGGTGCAGTTGGTGGCAATTCATTCATATTTATCCCTGTGGGTTCAGGCCCAGGAGGAGCACTATTCATTACTGGCGTATAGTTCTGAGGACACACACAGTATCATGTTATACAAATGTATACACAATTGAGCACATAAACATAAAGACTGACTAAATTAATTTGTGTGGATATTTGAATACAAGTGACATTGAAAGAAAGTAACAGAAAAAAATCACATATAGTAAATATACATTGATTCAAAAAAATTTATAGAAAGACAAATATTAGTAGAATTGCAATTGTGAAAAAACACTTAAGTGTTGTCCCCTTCAGAACTATTAATGCATTTTAAATAGCTCTTTATCTTTATATATTACATTACAAATAAACAGATAGAAATAAATGTAAAGCAAAGGATGAAAAGCAAAGAGATTTGCAAAAGATTTTGGATGTACCACAGGTGCAGAAGGGTTATACTGGGGTGGGGGGGCATTCCACGGGGGCGGCTGAGCAGGGGGAAGTCCAGGTCCAAAGTCAGGAGGATAGACAGGGTTTTGAGGCACATACTCAGGATAAAAGCCCTTAAAAAGAGAACATGCACAAAACTGATTTTTACAGTTTAATTTTAAATAAATAAATAAAAAACTTTACTGGTTTATGTACTCACTGCTCTCTTTGCTTTATTTATGTATTTATTTTTAAATCCTTAATTAAGTTTTACATGGTTATACTGGTCCACAAGCTAAAAACCAAACCACAATTCATGTAGGTCTTCGGGACTTGCTTTCCACTGCTTGCTTCTACATTGTTTTTCTATGTAATACGGCTGCCCCCTAATAGTCGACTAATTGTTAGTCGACCGGAATTCTCAGATTATGTAATTATATCAGTGTCGCCGACTTCATCTCTTAAACTGAGAACAAAGAAAGCACGTGTTTATCAGTAAATTATTCAAATGTTAATGCAGCCTCCTTACTGTTTTTCCCGGACACATTCATAATCATTACTTCTGCAGTGCGTTGTGGCAAGCTTTATGTGTGCGCTTGAGTGCTTATTAGGCTTTGTTGGCAATTAAAGGCTCATTATAATGATTTAAATGGTTTATTAATAAATGTGCGATTAGTTGACTAGCGCTTAAAATGAACAACTACTAGTCGACCAGAAAAATCCTTAGTCGAGGGCAGCCCTACTGTGTAAACATGCATTAGATGGATGCCTTTGTCAGTTGCTCTCGGCCTCTCGCATCTAGCACCTTTTGCTGCAACTCGCATGACACATCATTCCAAAATCATGTTGCTCGAATAAACTTTTAAAAAATGAGTCTCTCTGACCCTGCATTATTTTCCCATTCTGCTATTCTAGAGCTAACTAAACAAATTGGAACTTGTATTGAAAAATTTCAAAAGTTGCTGCCACCTCAGGATGAACTTTTTGTAACATTCCTTATTTGTCACTTTGGGTAGAAGGATCTGCTGTCAATCTCAGTGTATGTGAACTCACAGGGTTAGGAGGAACAGCAGGTTGTCCGCTCGACCCTGGTGAATAAGGATAATGAATCTGACCTTGATCTGGATGAGGCGGATAACCAGCAATGTAGCCCTTTAGTCAGAAACAACAAACTATTAATAGTAATTACACCAGCTGCAATAACTAGATTATTCTAATGTCACTTAGCATGGATCTGTCACAAAGAGTTTACAAAGTGTTTTTTTTGTTCTTAATTGATTTTGTTTGCCTTTTTTGTTTACAGGATAGTGGAGAATGGACAGGAAAGTGCATGGAGAGAGGCAGACTCTATTTTACCTGGCCAGGGTCTCCAGGACCTACAGGACCAGCAGGATTAGTCACAGTGTTGCTGCAAGGTATAGACACTGGTTCAGTGTTGGACTGCCCTGTTTGTGTGTCTGATTTAGATGTCCGGCAGCTTTTGCAGATTCTCTTTCTGCAGCAGAAGCAGATTCCTCCAGGAATCCCAAGCAGCAGCAGAGCTATAAGACCCTTATTAGAGGCAGAGTCATGTTGATCTACAAAGATATTTGAAGAGGTGAAAGAAGAACAGACACCAAGAGATGTAGTAATGCACGAAACCCCATTCTCTAAAATAAAATAAAACATTTTATTTGAATATACACAACCATTTAACATTTTTTATTGTTTTGCAAATCGTCTCTTATGCTAACCAAGGCTGCATTTTTGTATAAAAAAATACTGTAAAAACAGTAATATTGTAAAATAATATTTACAATTTAAAATAAGTGTTTTATATTTTAATACACTTTAAAATGTAATTTATTTTGTGATGCCAAAGCCAATTTTTCACCAGCCATTACTCCAGTTTTCAGTGTCACGTGATCCTTCAGAAATCATTCTAATATGCTGATTTGATGCTCACGAAACATTTCTTATTATTATCACGGCTACATATTTATGTGGAAAATGTGATACATTTTTTTGCTGTATTCTTTGATGAAATAAAGTTAAACAGAACAGCATTCATTTGAAATAATGTTTTGTATAAGCGTTTTGATCAATTTAAACAGTCACTTTTGATCATGCATCCTTGCTAAATAAAAGTATTAATTTATTTGAAAAAATATGTCATTTTAAAAGACTTTGAAAAAAAGTATTTTCTTACCCACTAATATCATTGTATTGTTTGAGACGAGTCTTCCTTTGAGATCGGTGAGCTCGTATCTGCCTAAATCTGATGCATTTACATTGAGAATCTGAATGGTTTCGCGGTTCACTTTAAGCCGGTTGATATAGTCAGGGTAGTTCCGTCCCACAGGAACTCCACTCTCCACCAGGGTGACAGATGAATAATTGCTGTAAAATTTAAGTGTGGCATCACTCTGCTTGAGTCCTGCCAGAGATATGCTCAGAGTTTCACCTGCGACACGATCAGTGATTTCTCTGCTGGCTGTAGAGAAGGACAGATAGTGAGGATATGTGGACAGTCACAGAGATATTATTCTGAGATAGAGGTTCAAATTACTACTCACTCTTGACCTTCACTATATAACTGGAGATAGCAGAACCAAAGTGATTGTACAGGTTGTAGCTTCCCTGATCGTCAAACGTAACATGTCTGATTCTGAACGTCCAGCCCTTACTGGCGCTGCTCACTTCGCCTTTACTGGGTTTACTTGGCCGGGAAGACAAGGTTTTGTGTTCCCAGATAGTAAATTCTTCATTCTCATCAGCACTAATAAAATCCAACTTCTTTGTCCTCTCAGGAAGATCCAGAGTAAACTGATGGCCGTGGATTACAAGCCTCTGAGATATTGCAGAGACTGACACTGAGGGAGAAATTTTCTTTAGAATTGTAAGATGAGTTCTTTTGAAATGGCAGTTAGCATTGTGTAGGCTGTATACTTAAATTAACACATTATTCAACTTGTCCTGTTATTCTTGTGCATGTTCAGTATGGTTAATAAGCAAATGTTGTAATACCTGCACAAACAGCAGTTACAAGGAGGGTCCAAATACTCAGCATCACTCAGAAAAGATCTATCAGTATTGCAGATAGATTCTGAAAACACATTACATTAAAACATCAACCTGATTGTCTTAAACAGATAAAGCCAATATGCTTGTTTCTAAAAATCTGAATAAATCAGATGCCATATGCATGCATTAATCAGAATTTGGCGTCATTTAAACACTTTTTTCAGAGTATTCCCACGCTCTAAAAACACCGGGTAAAAAGCCATTTGGGTTGATTTTAGCCCAACGGCTGGGGGAATATAGGGCAGAACACATGTTGACATATGCCTGCATAAATCAGAATTATGGGTCATCTAAACACCTTGTTCAGCGTATCTCCTGATAATTTGTTTTTTTCTGTGTGCATCCAAACAAAAGTAATACTGGCTGATATAAAACTTATAAAGCCTGTCTTATCATATTTGATACATGAATTTCTAAGGTCTCTAAATTATCAGCATGATTAAAACTTTGCAGAAAAACTTGTTGTACACAATCTATTACATATCTTCTCTGATGGATAGTTCATACTTTTTTGCAAGTAAAAGGCCTTCTAGTATAATTCTAAAAATGTCCACCTTTAGGGTGAGGTACTTGTATAAATCTTTACTGATTTTTATAAAGTAAACATATGAATACCCTTTATATTGTTAGTAATATTTCAAGACAAACACTTACTGGACTGAAGCGACTTATAAGTTTACTTGATTATCCATACATAATTATTTATAAAAATCATGGTGAAATGTATCATATATGATACATCAGGCTTTTAAAGAATGTTGAACATCTCTCGGTCATTATTGTATCGCACTGAACCCCATATGGAATCTATGTTATATTTTCAAGAGAAAGATGAGAAACAGTCGATCCAACAATCCAGACGAGCTGAAGGCTCAATAGTGCCTCAGCAGAACCACAGGCTGATCGCTTCCATGCCACACCTCACTGATGCTGGAGCCCTGACCAAGTACTGAGTGCATAAATGAACATACTTTAAAGAACTTGAACTTTTCTGTTTTGCAAATCTTTTTTTTGATTGATCTTAGCAAATATTCTAATATTTTGAGATACTGATTTTTGACTTTCATGAGCTGTAAGCTCTAATCATCAAAATTAAAAAAATTTTTTTTTTTTTAGAAATGGCTTACTTTACATGCAATGAATCTAAAATATATATGAAATGTTCACTTTTTTAAATAAGTAACAAAAAAATGCAGTTTTATTCTATTTTTTTTAGATGCACCTGTAGTACAGTTTATATAATATGGTGCATAGGATGCTCTTAAGTAAACTGGAACTCCCACACAAATGGCGGCTATGGTCTGCTTTCCTGAAGGGCGTCAGATTAAATGATTGGGCCAGATCTTCGGTGACATCATTATGCAACGCGCGAAAGCACGAACTAATTAGATTTAGTTATGCCGAAAAACCCAATAAATGAACGAAGAAACAGCAACAACAGGTTATTAAAAAAAAAAAAGTCACTACATTTTATAGCTTACTCTTGTATGAGACGCAAATCTGTCTGCGCTTTTTAGATTTCGATTTCATCTCAACAATGCTTCGAAAAAACTTAAACCAAAAAAGCAGTGGGAAGTGTTAGCAACAACTAAAACAATTAATGTTTGACTAAATATAGCCATCTTAGGCGCCTGTTAACAATAGGAGGGTGGCTGTTAACAAAAACGCGCACGCGCCTATTGCGTGGATTATTAGCCTATTACTTTTATTGTAAAGCGAAAAGAGAAAACAGATGTATTAGGATTTAAAACAGCATCGTTTACAGAAAAAACTACTTTGCATAAGGAAAATAAGCTTTGAATCGCGTAATACTAGCGTTAGGTTATTTTCCCAATTTTAACAATGTTCTTCTCACAAAAAGATCATAGCCTACTCACAGTTTGATGGCTGTTTCCGTTGTAAATGTAGGATTTCAGCGTGTATCGAGAGCTGTAGATTACTGTCGGTAGGAGTGTCCTGTGGGAGTCTAGCAGAGTTTAACTCGGCCCCTCTGCTGTCGTGCAGACTAACCGCCCCGGGCTCATTCCGCTCCTCGTCTTGACAAATTTGGTTGCAATGGACGATTAATGCTTTTGTGAGGATTGATGTGTGTGTAGGCTTGGGCTGAGTATTTCAAAGAAGAAAATATCGCAAGAAATGTGGCAACTGTAGCCTGCCCATCCCAGTTTGTTAGAAATATGATCCTTACCGCAAATGTCGAAGAGCAGAACCTTACAACATATTGTCCCCTAAATGTGTGGTAGCTGACAATGTCCCTTCATTGCGATTGACTATTTGTTTTCTTGTGGATGTTGATTTAGTCATTTTAAAATAAATACAGGGGTAACCATCACACCAATTAATTAATTTGATTCCTCAAACCTAATTCATATTTCCAAATATAGAGGAGACTAGGACTGGACCATCTATTTATGTTAGCTCTTCAGCTGTTCCTTCTATATTTCTGTAACGGCTAGTTGTCTCCATTCATAGACAAGCCCTAACAGAGGACCACACTAATTCAGACTGTCATATAAACAAACCCAACAGGATACATATGTCACAGGCGTGGCTAAAGGACCCCTCCCCTCCCAGCATGCATCTGTCGATGCTTATGCTCATGAGTACTTTGTGGCAGGGATGCATGTAACAATTAAAACATAAAATAATGGTTAAGAAGCAGTAGCATCAGTGCATTAAATATACGAGCAAAGTTTCTAAGGAGATTTCTGCTATAGAGGTGTTGTATGAAAGCTTATTTCTGCCACAGGATTAAAAAAAGGTTATTGTGAGATTATTTTTTATTAATTTAGATAGATTCTAATTCTATCAAAATTGTATTTAATGAGGATTGCTTTTCTTATAAATGCATTGACGTCTGTCAAATCTATTCATTTCACTATGTATTTTGTTACAAGAAATGGTCAAAAATAAAATAAAACTACTTTCACTGGCATGATTATTTCCTCGCCAGTGACTGAATGCGTGTTGTTCATGTGCTGCAGCAGGTCTAATTCAGTGGCTCTGGAGCTGGAGTAATGAGAGACCATAAGCTCAAAGATCTGCTGTTTACATCGCACAGCTTCAGAATACAACCGACCATGAGATCAAATTGTGGATAAACCATCACCTTGGATCTATCCATCTCTCATACGGTAAGATCGGCTTGCCGTTTAAAGCAACATTGAACACATGAATTGAAACACAAATTCTATAATTACCGTTTATATAAACTAGGTGATTCAGAAGCAACTGAATCGCGTTTGTTCAGTTCACAGGTTGTCCTCATTTATGTCGTTCGTCGGGTTTTATGTTGCAACGCCGTGCTTCTGCAGTAACGGGACACTGCCGCTATTATTAGTGACTCCATCAATTCCCATAAATCCACATTTTCATTAGATATGAAAAATGATCACTGTAAATGCTTTTAGCATGTACTGTGCTGAAAGAAAATTAATGTATCTCTTCGTAGCTTTCTGGTCAATGCGAGAAAATTCCTTAAGCTGCAATAGTGTTAGCCTACATTTGTAATTATTGTTTATAAAGGTGTTGTTTTAATAAATTATCATTCAATGCTAAGCTCTTTAAGAGCTTTCATAGTTTATAGCATTGAATGCTACATTTTTATTCCCAAATGTCTATGTAATTCTGCTAGTTCTCTTATTTATGAGTTTCAGATGACTCTAATTGAGATTCTGTTGCTCTTTCATGACATTATTCATCACATGAGCACGGGTGAATCCCCTGTGAAATCTCAATTAGATTATCAACTAACCAACATCACATGCAACCGATCCGTCTACAACCCTTATGCATCAAAATGAATAGAAAAGATATCCTAGATAAATATCCTCTATGCACAATAATGACCATTAGTCATTGTATAACCCCAAGAAATGCAACAAATAAGCACACTTATCATTTGTTCTTCAATTTGCATATATATATGGATGTACTTATCTCTAAGTTACTTTTAGTTGTAATGTTTACATTGTACTGTTTATTGTTGAAGTCTGATATTTGAACACATTATGTTTCAGGCTATCATGGGATGCCTCTTCCGAAGTGAGGAGATGTGTCTGGTCCAGCTTTTCCTCCAGCAAGGTTCAGCTTACAACTGCATCAGTGAGTTTGGGGAGCAGGGCTTAGTCGAATTCAGAGATGTGAGTTTGATGGATACAGCTTTTATTTTTATTTATGCTTTTATTCAGCAAGGACACATTAAATTGATCAGAAGTGAGCGATAAGAATTTGACATTGTTATAATAATATTCTGTTGATGTTCTGTATTTCTTTTGAACTTTCTATTCATTAAATTATCCTGAAAAAAAATGAATCACAGTTTCCACAATAATATTACGCAGCAACTGTTCTAAACATTGATAGTAATAAGAAATGTTTCTTAAGCATAATCAGCATATTAGATTGATCATGTGACACTGAAGACTGGAGTAATGCCTGCTAAAAATTCAGCTTTGCCAGCACAGGAATAAATTACGTTTTAAAATATTAAAATATAAATATTATATTACAGTACAATACAATATTACAGTCTTTACTGTATTTAATAATAATAACAATCAAAAACAGACCTGGTGAGCATAAGAGACTTCTTTAAAAAAAAAAATACAAATCTTACCGACCAAGCTTATGTCTACAGATAGAAATTTGTGCTCATATGCTGCCATCACATTTACAATCTGTCTTGCTTTTTTTTGCCTCTTGTTCTGTCTCTCTTGAACCCAATCTTCACAGCTGAACCCAAATGTGAATGCCTTCCAAAGGAAGTTTGTTTCAGAAGTAAGAAGATGTGAGGAGCTGGGGAAAACCTTCAGTAAGTCTCTAAAACCAACCATTGTTTACCTTTATTATTCTGTAATCATTAAATATGCACCATTCAATGACCAGCTACCACTACAACAAGTATTATACAGTTATTTTAACCACTCTCTGACACTCATCATGCATCAAATCATATCATAATCACTGTGCACATCCTCAACATGTTTTCCTCTCCCTCCTTTCCGCAGAGTATCTGGAGCAAGAGATCAGTCGTTCTCTCTATCCTCCTCTGGAAGGGCCTTTACCTACAGCCACACCAATCCCATCAGCCCCGCAGCCCAGAGAGCTGCTCTCCATTGAGGAGGAGAGCGAGAGACTGGCCAGAGAACTCAGAGAGGTGAGAGGAGAAATGAGAAGTAGGCTAAATGAATATCTGGTGTTCCAGAAAGGATATCATGTAGTGCAAGTGGTGATCTTGATCCAGTTAGCATGTAGGTATCAAGGAACAGGGACAGTCTACATAACCAGCTGACCCAGCTCAGTCAGTACAGAGGGGTCCTGAAGCAGAGCATTTTACTACCAACCTCACAGGTAAAAATCTGCCTCTTAGCATGCTTACCTTCATGTCTCTCAGATATCTACCAGTACTTCTCATAATGTTCCTCAAGGTTCCACCTCCAACTCTTGAGACCACAGCACTATTGGACAGCAGGCAAGATATGCGTTTGAGGTGAGGACAATATCATCTAAAAGAGAATGTGATGAACATTTTAATATTCTAAAGAACTTTTTTCCATTCTAAAGTATCTTTTGAATCTCAGTGAAAAGGATCCATGGATGTTAAAGGTTCTTCATGGAACCATCAATGCGAATGAAGAACCTTTATTTTTAAGAGTGTAGTGAGAAACAGACATGTGAATGTTATGGTGCGGTCACATTAACCATTGTTCTGTAATATCTTCTGGGCAAAATGGGGATATTCTAATAGAAATCTGTGCATTTGGGAATGTCACTTAAGGGCGAAAAAGTTGCCCTCTCAGATTTTGCGCATTTACAAGTTGACCAATGGAGTTCTGTGTAAGCTGTGCTTTATATATCTCCAGGCTGTTGACAAGAGACCATTTTTCCCCACAGAATATCTCTGAAATATCACTAATGTAAGGACTTCTTTAGACAAAATTGTCTAAAATCACTTTCAACTTGAACATGAACAAAGTCTGCGTAGGAAACTTTTTGCCTTCACCAAAACTCGCAATTGCACAGAGTGCTATTGAAATGACTGAAATCCACACACAAAATTTCACAGAGCAGCGGTAAGCGTGACAAGTCAAAATATTATTTTCACATTGTGAACAAGTGCGTAACAAGACATTAATAATGCTATTGACATCTTTCCTGCATAGTTTTGTCACTGGCGTGGTCCATCCGTGGAAGGTTCCAGCATTCGAGAGACTGCTGTGGAGGGCCTGTCGTGGTTACATCATTGTAGACTTCTGGGAGATGGAGGAAAGGCTGGAAGTGCCAGCCACTGTAAGAGGGTTGCATTAACTGAATCACATAACTCATTTTGATGAAACTGGCCATATACATATGTTTTTCTTGCTCACAGGGAGAGATGATTCAGTGGACTGTGTTTGTGATCTCTTTTTGGGGAGAGCAGATTGGGCAGAAAGTAAAGAAGATCTGTGATTGGTACATTTATAGCTTAATTTAATTTAATTGTAGCTTACTATAGTACACTTTTATGATATCACATATCTCTCTTTTCATAGTTTCCACACACATACCTTCGTGTATCCAGAGGGTTTGGAGGAGAGAGAAGGAGTACTTCAGGGGCTGGAAAGCAGGATAGTAGATATCAGAATGGTGACTGGAATGTTCCTTTCATTACACAATGACACTCATTTTGAAATAAGACCATGTAGTGGTATCAAAAAATTTCCAGGCACTGTAGAATCACTTAAAATGTATGAATTTCATTGCTTTCAATAATAAAAATAACAAGTGGTACTTCTTTAAGGAAAGACCAGAACACAGAAAGTCTGCTACTCACTTTACTTTTGTAATCTGTACAATTTCCAAGTGAGACGGGATATGTAACGAGAAAAAACATTATATACTAGCATTCAAAAGTTAGAGGTTTGTATATTTTGGTTAAGTTTTTTCAGCAAGGACATATTAAATTGTTCAAAAGTGACAGTTAAGATTAACATTGTACAAAATATTTGATATCAAATAAATGCTGTTTTTTAAACTTTCTATGTATCAACGAATCCTGAAAAAAAGGTTTCCACAAAAATATTAAGTATATTTCACAGTATTATCGTTTTTACTGTATTTTTTGACTAAATAAATGCAGCCTTGGCAAGCACGAGACATTTCTCCCCAAAAGACCCCAAACTTTTGAACAGTAGTATATAATATTACTTTAAAATGTGCATTGATGAACTGTGCACAGAATATTTTGTAAATAATATAAAAAGGAAAATGACATAAAAACTGTATTTAACTATGCTCTTGTCTGTCTGCAGGTGCTATCTCAGACGGAGCAGTATATGCAGCAGCTGCTGTCTCGCTGTGTGTGTCAGATGCCACAGTGGAAGATACGTGTGCAGAAGTGCAAAGCTGTGCAGATGGTGCTCAACCTCTGCAGCCCTTCAGTCACAGAGAAGTGGCCAAACTGCCCCTGCTCCAGAGCGCTCTGATAGAAGGAACGGTAAGATAAGACTATTTAATAAACTGTTTCACACAAAATGTCACAAAAAAGTCAAGCATTAATTTTCAAGTATTGAAGAAGTATAGAGGGTGAGGGATAGCAATGCAGGAAATTACTAATTTTCTCATTTACAGCAGGATTCGGAGCAGTGAATTCTACAATAGATAGTTTTTTTGTCCTTTCTGTTTCTTAGAGAAAGAGTGGTAGCAGTGTGGACTCCTTCTACAACCGTCTACCTGCACTCACATCTCCTCCAACACTCTTTAACACCAACACATTCACTTCCAGCTTCCAGAACATTGTGGATGCTTATGGTGTGGCCAGTTACAGAGAGGTTAACCCAGGTAACTCTCACACACAGTCACATGGAAGCAGGCACAAGTCCTTTTAGTTAACTAAAGCTTGAGATAAACAACCTACGGAAGACATGGAAACCCATCCTAGTAAATGTCTCGTGTTTGTTCCTTTGTCAGCTGTGTACACCATTGTTACTTTTCCTTTCCTTTCAACATCTCCAAACATCGGTGATGTTTGGAGATGTTGGTTACGGTTTACTCATGGCATTGGCTGCTCTGTGGATGATTCTGGAAGAAAGAGACCCTAAGATGAGGAACACTAATGAGGTTTCTTTCAATTTCTATACATATTAATATAAAAAACAGTTGGGCTGCTTAATTTTTTTTCATTGATGAATATAAAGTTCAAAAGAACTTATTATTATTATTGGAAATATAAATTTTCCGTAAAATTTACTTATAAATACCTTTACTTTTAATCAATGTTATGTATTCTTTCTGAATAAAATATTTCTTAAAAATAATCATTACCCCAAACTTTTGAACAGTAGTGTATCTGTGTGTTCTCTGTCTCCATCACTTTCTAGAATGCACTTCAGGTTTGTACAGAATTTTACACTTTCTTCTAGATTTGGCATATGCTGTTTGATGGGAGATATCTGATGCTTCTGATGGGGTTATTCTCCATCTATACTGGGGCTGTTTATAATGAGTGCTTCAGTAAAGGACTCTTTCTTCTGGCTTTCTTCACCTTAAACCCATGATGCAGCACTACAACTGGAGGTACATACACACTATTACATCCAAGGCAAAGATGAACCATAAGGTATATTTCAACTTAAAGATTTAACAGTGTTGTAATGACAAGGATAGAAATGGTGGGAATGTTCAACAGCTTTTTTAGAGCAAGACTATAAAGAATTCACCTAAAAATGAAAATTCATTGATCATTTATTCACCCTCACATCATTCCAAACCCATAAGACTTTCAAATGAAGACATATTTAATGAAACCTGAGAGATTGGTCAATGCAACCAAAACTTTAATGCTTTAAAAAGTTCATAAAGGTATTAAGAGCAGTAAGGCATAAAGGTCAATGTTTACGTGTGAATAAAAGTCTAAATTAATATATAAAGTGACCATGGTTCTTCAGAAGACTTAGATTAAACCATTCAATTAATATGAATTACTTTTACGGTGTCTTTATTAACTTTTTGAAGCATCCGTTTTTTGGTTGTGTAGACTTCAAATGGAGGGACAGAAATCGAAGATGATATAAAGTCTTATGGGTTTGGAATGACATCATTGTAAATGATGACAGAATGTTTATTTGTGGGTGAACAATTCCTTTCGGGTATGTTTTTATGCAGAAATGAACTTTTAAAAATAAATCCACCCTGAAATTTTCGCTGGAGTGAACTGACAACCAGCCTCAAACTCCCCTATATCCTCCATCACTACTAAAATATGTACATCAAACCACTAGAAGCACTAAATAAAACTGCAAATACATATTTTCTTTTCTACACAAGTGTCTCAAACAACCCTTAGACCAGAGTCAAAGCACATAAATTCCTTTATTCTACAGTGTTAATTCATCCCCTTGATTGTCAAGAAGTTAAAGACTTCCTTCCCTTTATGAAATGGTCAGACAGATAAACATCCTGCTTTCTTGGAATAAGACTGTTTAAGGTGTGGTCACATTTACCATTGTTTGACAAATTTTCACAGAAAAAATGCATTTCACCCATCTAAGTACATGCACACAGCAGTGATTATTGAACACGCACACTTTGTGTACTAGGGCTGTAGTACTCGAGTCCGGTCTCGAGGCGTTTTTCTGTCGTCTCGGACT
The DNA here is from genome assembly GCF_936440315.1 of Barbus barbus. Taxonomy (NCBI): domain Eukaryota; kingdom Metazoa; phylum Chordata; class Actinopteri; order Cypriniformes; family Cyprinidae; genus Barbus; species Barbus barbus. The sequence continues at coordinate 9,441,875 of NC_136736.1, read as the reverse complement.
TGTTGGTATTTGGACTCGGACTTGGTCATTGGACACGCCAAATGTTTTAGTTGGTCTCGACCGAGTCCAGCTATGCTTTTTTTCCTCTTTCAAAACAAAACCATTAATCTGGCTCGCTTGTTCGGAAAATGGGTAATGTAATTGGTTTAATTTACAATCCATCTAGAACGGGCATTGCCATTGGTCGCCTGGTAAATGCATGGCTGCTCTGAGTGTGCGTGTTGCGCAGAGGCATAATTCATTTTTATTTTGGCCACAGACACAATGTCGGCGAGTCGCATAATACAGTTTGGTTTTACAAAGTTCATTGGAGTTTTCCCTCTCTTCCACCTGACTTTCCTTTGTTTTTATATAGCTTATAAATGCCTGTGCGCAATTCACCGCATATCAGCGCGCATGCTCTCGATGCTCTCTATGCCATTCACACAGAATGTGCTTTTGTGTTGACAAAGATGCGACGCGGGCAGTGGAATAGGAAATAATGCAAGAAGATTGGAGTTAAACATCTTTTAATAACTAGAGCGCCTCGTTTTTAGAAAGCCGTTTCATGCAGTCAAACTCGTCCATGTTTACATAGAAAAAACTATGGAAAAGCAGCGTAATCGAATAGATAACCTGTGAAGAACAGAACTACTACTGTATGTCTGATATTTCATGTTTGCATCAGGGTGACAGGCTGAAAACCACTGTTCATTGTTTTTACAGAGCATTTATAGTTAATAATAGCACGGTGTTATACCTTTAGTCATTTTGAATTTGAATTACTTGAGAATTTTTTAAGCATTTTTCTTGTATTATTTCTGAACATATAATATGCATAAGAAAAGTTTGTACAAGATATTTAGTGATTTGTTTAACATTTACATCATGATGACAACTTCGCATGTGGTGCACTTAGAATATAATTTTCTTTAACTAGAGGTTTAATTAAAAAAAAGTTGCTTGAATCATGTTGTAGTTATATTTTAATTTGACTAGTTAAAATTGTACAAAATCGAGAATTGGTCAAATATTCTATGAAAATCAATTTATTTATTTATTTATTTATTTGCCACATGGTCCAGGCTAGAAACAAATAAAAAACCTTCCAATTTTTAATTTCTTTAATTTTTCAATCTTTAATTGTCTGTTCTCTAACTGAACTAAATGATTTTTATTTCTACTATTAAAAATGGCCTCAGCTTAACACCTGTAATACTGTCTATATCCCCCTATCCCCGGGGATATATATTGCACCTATATTATATGGCCTAAGGTAAACAGCAAACAAATGCATGCGCGGCCACACAAAGACACACAGAGCTGAAGGTGTTTATATGCCACACAGCCTTGCTTGGGAGGGTTACATTGTACTATGGTTTCTTTAGGACAGGGGTCTTAAAACTTGGTCCTGGAGGTCTGGTGTCCTGCAGAATTCAGCTCCAACCCTTATCAAACACATCTGAAACAGCTAATCTAAGCATGCTAGAAACTTTCAGGCAGGTGTGTTGAGGCAAGTTGGAGCTAAACTCTGCAGGACACCGGCCCTCCAGGACTGAGTTTGGACACCCTGCTTTAGAACAAGTAACAAGTTCAAGAATGGGAACATGTTGATTTATTTTTTAGACTTATGTTGCTTGTTCTTTGTAATATTTTCCATTGGCAGTCCAGAATGTGATTGTTACACTTTAATAAAAATGCTGAAAATGTGAAGTTGCACTTCAGCTTATGCGACTTTAGTGAAACTGCTAAACCTAAAGTAAATAAAATAGCCTAATTTGATCCTACAGTGTTGCTGCACATGCTTTTAGATCATTACAAATAATAATGCAAAATGATTATCTTAGAATAGAAGATATGCTGTCTCTCGTGTCACATAAATTATCAATAGTTAAGTATGTGGTTTTGAAGAAGATGCTTTTATTTTCTTTCTCTATTTTGACTGTCTCATTTGGACTTGGACTTGACTTGGACTCGAACCCCTTGGACTTGGACTTGACTTGGACTCGAACCCCTTGGACTTGGACTTGACTCGGACTCGACAAAGGTGAACTTGACTACAGCCCTATTGTGTACAAACATCTGGAGCAGTGGGCAGCCATTTTGCTGCGGCACCCCGGAAGCAATTAGATGCCTTGTTTAAGGGCGTAACGAGTGTGGAAGAGAGCGCCACCTACATTTCTTACCGGTCCTGACACTCAAACTCATTACCTTTTGAGTACAAGTCTGCCCCTTTATGGTAATTTTAATAGAAATATAAATTGGCAACTGGCTAAAGATTCGCCCAAACAGGTTTAAATGGGTTCAAGCCAGACAAGCAGATTTGCCGTGTTGACCAACAGACAGTTGCTTGGTTTGAAAGTGTCTTCTATGTGAGCTGTGCTTCATACCTCACTACACTATTAGACAGAGGACGCTAACATGAACACACCTATGCTCTGTAAAACCCATCACTTCGTCACTGTCTGTTTGATCTCATTATACACTCACACTCACTTGTGTCTTTTTTCATCTGGACTGGTTCAGTGATGAAACTGAGGAGCAACCAGTACCTCACTTTGGATCCGAACGTAACTGGAGTATTCCAGGGACCATATCCATTCGGCATTGACCCGGTAACCAGGCCTTTAAGCAAATCCCCCTTGTGTCTAGCTCTCTCTGAGGCTTGGATTTGACTGTATCTCGTTTCCTGGTCCTTAGATCTGGAGCCTTGCCAATAACCACCTCACCTTCCTCAACTCCTATAAGATGAAGATGTCAGTCATCATCGGAGTCATCCATATGACTTTTGGAGTCTGCTTGTCTTTCTTCAACTACATGTGAGTCAAGTTACGTAGGTTTCGTTTTTGTTTACATTGATTTGCTTCATATCTCTGATCTGTTCTGTGGATTTTTTCTTGCCATTTTAATGGTATTTTTCCTCAGGTTCTCTGGGGATGTGAGCAGCATGTTCCTGGTGTTGATTCCTGAGCTAGTGTTCATGCTCTGTCTTTTTGGGTACCTTGTCTTCATGGTGGTGTTTAAATGGATCACGTTTGGACCTCAGGATTCATACCGCGCTCCCAGCATCCTAATCCACTTCATTGACATGTTTGTGTTTGCTGAGAACCCAGACAACCCACCACTTTATTCAGGACAGGTGAGACATTCATTCAGTACACTGATTCTTTCAACGTTTTGGTATTGTACTATAGTTTTCTGTCATGACTAATGCATACATGTCATCTCACTGTCTTCAGATGATAGTGCAGAGAGTATTAGTGTGCTTAGCACTGCTGGCAGTTCCAGTGCTGTTACTGGGAAGACCACTCTTCCTGTAATTAAGGCACAGGAATAACAGGAGAATGGTAAGTATTTTAGTCTGTTGTGGCAGATAAAATAAAATAATTTATATATATATATATCATTATGGACACAGTCACACAGTAGGGTCATGACACCGGGGTGGTGATGGCGCAGTGGATAAGACACATGCCTTTGGTGTGAGAGACCTGGGTTCGAATCCACTGTGAGACACCAATGTGTCCCTGAGCAAGACACTTAACCCCTAGTTGCTCCAGAGGCGTGTGACCTCTGACATATATAGCAATTGTAAGTCGCTTTGGATAAAAGCGTCAGCTAAATGAATAAATGTAAATGTAAAATGACAACTGTTATCCAAGATTTGACTCATTAGGGTAACTTTCATCATTTCAATGGCAAGCTTTGTCTGACCAACCGCACTTTCTTTTCTCGATCAGTTTAACCTTAAATGTGACCCTGGACCACAAAACCGGTCTTAAGTGTCAAATTTTAAAAACTGAGTTTTATACATAATCTGAAAGCTATTTTCAGATGAGCTATTTGAAAATCTGGAATCTGAGGGTGCAAAAGAATCTAAATATTGAGGAAATCGCCTTTAAATTTGTCCAAATGAAGTTCTTGCAATGCATATGATCAAGTTTTGATATATTTACGGTAACAAATTTACTAAATATCTGCATGGAACATGATCTTTACTTAATATCCTAATTAATTTTGGCATAAAAGAAAAATCTATCATTTTGACCCATACAATGTATTTTTGGCTATTGCTACAAATATACCCCAGCGACTTAAGTCTGGTTTTGTAACAAATTTGAATATATATTTGAACTTAAATCATAAAAGTATCGCAAAACATAACTAGGTCTAGCTAATGCATTTGCATATTCCAGAGTGACCAGGTGATGCCCTTACCACTAAGGGAATGTGGCTCTTTTCGCAGAAGTGTAGAATGTCCTTCCAGCAATTTGTCATATTCAACATTGCAGTTTCTCCCATACTGTGTCTGATTGAAAGGTGTTGACCCTGTTTCTCAGTTACAGGAGGAGCAGCGTCCCCTAGTCACAGACACCAGCTCTATAAACGCTCAACTAGGAGACCTAGAGGGAGGAGGAGGAGGAACAGAGGATCAGGTGAGAAAGAGAAAATATCAAGACACATTTCACAAATAAAGCTCAGCATTAGCGGAGTCAAGAAAAAAGGTGAAAGACTAACTTTCCAGTTGAAAGCGTTAATTTTTCATTCTTTCATAGCGGAGCTACTAAAATATTGTATGCTTCTTAACCTTTACAGGAGTTTGATTGCACGGAGGTTTTTATGCACCAGGCGATCCATACCATAGAGTTCTGCCTGGGCTGCATCTCTAACACCGCTTCGTACCTTCGACTTTGGGCCCTCAGCCTCGCACATGCACGTATGCAAACACTCACAAGCATCCATGAGTATTGCATGTTCACTTATCCACCTTAAATATTTCATACAAGTGAGTTCAGCCATTTGTAACTTGAATATGTGAAGCTAGTTTTAGTGTTTACTGCACTTTGTTAGGCTAATGAATTGGAAGTCTCACACATTCACAGAAAATACATCTGCATTGCAAAATAAGGTGGATGCTTAATTAGTTCTGTATTTGTGTGCATTAGAGCTGTCTGAGGTTCTCTGGGTGATGGTGATGAGAATTTCACTCTCATGGCAAGGCTATGTGGGATCTGTGATTCTGTCAGTCATCTTCTCTGTCTTCGCCATGCTCACTGTCTCTATCCTGCTGGTAATGGAGGGGCTGTCAGCCTTTCTGCATGCTCTGCGTCTGCACTGGTGAGAAAATCGCAAAAATAAACCAACTTGTGCAGTGGTTCTCAACCAGGGGTCTGGTTCCACTAGGGGGCCCCAGTAAGATTTAGTTATATTATCTTAATTAAAATGATTAAAAAAAACAAAAACTGAATTTTGTCAAACCATGGCTACTCCAAAATAATACTGAATCATTTCTTCTTAATAAAAAGAAGCAAACGCTTCTGTCTAGTAAAAACCATTAAGTGTAAAAGCATACTGAATAGTGTATTGTACATTATTTAGAATGCAAACAATTCTTATGAGCCACCTTAAAAATAACCAGGTGTTGCCTAGAGGCTGACAGAATGTGTTTGCAAGTGATAGCTTACTGTTCTGCAACAATTAACAAACATGCATCTGGGAATGGAGATGCAGTATGCAGTTTTATTGTAAGTAAACATTGCATGGCAACAAGGGAACAACACAGGAATCATAGTTATGTTATGTGAGTTTATTAAATGTCATTGATTGAGGTTTATAGCAAGTGTTAACAGTGATTTAACAACTTTTAAACTGAGGATGTAGAGTGGGGTTGCTATAAACCAGTAAGGTTAATTTGATAGAGACTAACCACCCCGTCTCTCTTTTTGTCAATCACACCCCCCACCACACACAACACACTGCATTAACCTGCCCCACCACCACAATCCTGCAGGGGGGCTTTACAACTTACAGTATTTCAAAAGTTACACAGTTCCAGTCAGCCAGTAAACCACAGTATCTTACTGGATTACATAGGATTTCTGCAGCTGACCTAATGAGGAGTCATTTAGAATGTCAAGACCAAACATTCCAAATATTCTTTCTTTATGAAAGTTGACATGCATCTGATTCATGGCCTTAAAGGGGCAGTTCACCCAAAAATGAAAATTCTGTAATTTTTTCATGTCATTCCAAAGCTGTAAGAGTTTTTTTTTTCTGTTAAAATATATTTTGAAGAATGTGGGTAACCAAACAGTTGACAGTAACCATTAACTTCTAAACTATGAAAAACAAAATACTATGGAAGTCAATGGCTACTGTTATCTGTTTGGTTACCCACATTCTTCAAAATATCGTATTTTGTTATCAGAAAAAGTAAAAAAAAAAAAATCTATAGGAACAAAATGAGGGCGAGAAAGTGACAGAATTTTAATTATTGTGTGAACTGTGCTATTAAGGTGTCACTTTCACCACTGTATGGCCAATTTTCTCTGGCAAAATCCAGTCATTTTGATAGGAATTCACACTGGCGGTAGGTTTCCCCCAAGCAGATTTAACAACAGCTACAAGTTAGTCTCGCAAATTCACCATGTTGACCAACAGAAACTGCTTGGTTTGAAAGTGACTTTTGTTCTTTGTGAACCGACGTTCCATTTCATGTCACAATATGGAGGTCTTTTTTTGTTTTGGTTTGCTCCTCACTGTATTATTGAAGCGTTTCTAAGCTAAAGCTCTGTGTCTACACTCCTCTTCAACAGGGAGCAGTAAATCTGGTCAGATACACTAGCTTCAAATTAGGGCCCCCTGCAGGGCTATGGAGTCATAACAACAAGTGCTGTATAGTGTTGTGTGTGGCGCAGTGATTAACAGAAGGGGGACAGGGTGCTTAATCTCTCTTATCTACACCAATATGTGTAGTTCTAAGTGTAGTTTACATTAATTGATATTCATAGCAAATATTCACTATGAAGAATCAATCGCCAGTTATGGGGATTTTGGCACCTTTATTGAATTTTCGAGGTGCGTGTAAAACTTACTCTTGATGAAGAGTTTAATAAGAATTTATTTTTCCCATTTGATGCAGGGTGGAATTTCAGAACAAATTCTACAGCGGATCTGGATACAAGTTCAACCCTTTTTCCTTTGCATCAATTCAGCATCTAGAGTAAATGTAAATATTCTCTGTAACAATGTTTTTATAATTCATTTTAAAGCTGGATGTGTTAACCCCTAGTAGGTAAGGATTATTCATTAGAGGGTTTGTTCACCCTGAAATGAAAATTGTCATTAACTCACCCTCATGTTGTTCCAAACCTGTATGACTTGGTTCTGTGGAAAACAAAGTGAGATGTTTTGAAGAAAAGGTCCTCGCTACAGAGCCAATAGACAGAGCTTGATGTCCAACTCCCCTATGGGTGGAGATTAAAGGCCCAAGCACACAGAGATCTTAATGCTGAGCATAACGTATGAATTACAAAAATGCAGGACACTAAAGGCTTTTGTAAATTAGAACTTGAACATTTGTATTCTTCATGGTTCTTCACGATCCTTTTACATAGTTTTAGCTTTGTTTTTTGTCTAAATGCAAACTTTTATAAGGAAGGTAAAACCAATGCACTCTTACCTTAAAGGTGTTATTGAGGCATTTAGGAGGAAGAAAACTGAAATAACTAAAACCAAGCCATTGGGTACTATATTAACCATTAAATGACTGATGTTGTATGATTATTTTTAATAGGTGTATTCAATGCAATGCATGTGTCAGAAGCATAAATATAAATTATTGGGATCAAAATGGATTGAACAGATTATTTGTATTCAAACAGAATGGAGTAAATGCGTTCATAAGAGATTTTGTGTGCATCTTAGTTATGATCATTAATTTCATACATATACAAAAAATTTAAAATTATGTATACACATCCAACAATGTTACTGAACAACTGAATCAACACAATGTCATTTTTTCTTTTTCAATTTAATACAAAATCTTGTATGCTTTAAATTGAGGCAAGAAAATCTGACCTCTTGTACAAAGGAGGTCGGTCACATGGTCAATGTGACAAATTTGCTTATTTGATTAGTAAACTAGAAATAAAAATTGATTGAATTATTTGTATTTTACACACACTTTAATAAATAAACACTTTACACTTTTCCAGGAATAAAATATCAGATTCTCACCACGGTTTCAGACTTATGGGCCCCCCTGCACTCTGGCACACTATCATGTATGATAATCTCTGTATGGAAAGGTTACAAAATTAGGTCTGTGTACACTCATAAAATGACAAATATTCATGAATTCTGTGCTAAAAGGCAATATGACGAATAGGTGTAAGCGAAGTCAAACACATTGTTTGCTTTCCACTTTTTATTTTTCTGCTTTTTCATGAAAACCAAAAAACAAAATGAACGTTTAAAAAGTCCTCAGAAAATAATTGCTATTGTGTTGCTACAAGTTGCACTTAAATTATAGCTTTCCAAGGGTAAATGAACAATTGAGCCTTAACTGTGAGCAACCCTCTAAGTTCAGACAGGACAGGAGAATGCAGGCGAATCGCCCATTTGAGATGACAGAAGCAGAAGAACAAAACATCAGATGAAAGAAAACAAAAGAAAGACTGATTTTTGTTTGGTACGAGCGAGTAAAAACTTAGTGTGGTGTGTTAAATGTCTTCAAACATCCAGGCAGCAGAACCTTCAGAAAGGTCGAACGACCAAAATTTGCGTTCAGACAAAGTCACTAAGAAAGCATGAGTGAACGATCTGGATCGGTATGCTGAAGTCTTTATGATTCAGATTCATCCTGTGCTGCCACTACATTCTTTGATCAAGTTGTGGCGGATGAGAACTATCAGGACGTGCCATGTCTGCCATTTTCTTTCTCCTTGCTTCAATTCGCTGCAATGTCAGTGGCCACACCTGGACCGAATCTCTTGACCAAATCCCACCTGGGCTGGATTACGAAGTTCAGCTTCAAGCATATCAGCAGCATCTTCTGAAGAAGTCACTTTGGATTAGGCTGAATGCCCAGAGAAGAAGAAAAAGCCACATGCTGGATGTCTTTATCGGTCTCATGGGTTGTGGGAATAAAATCCTCTACTTTACTTGAAGACAGTGCTGAAAATAACCTCTCCCATCAGCCTGTTTTTACCCTTCTTCTAGAACAGCGGCCATATTCTTCCATCTATTTTCTTCAGCCTCATCCTCCCATTCAGGCTAGATGAGCCTGCATTGAGTGGGATGGAGCACTCGTGAGCTCGCTAAGCAGAGCTGTGCGGAGACTGTGTGTGTGTATGTATGTGTGTGTGTGTTTGTGTGTGCATGTTATGAAATTCTCTGAATGAGTTTGTCCTCGGTCAGACAGAATACGGTGCAGTAGGACAGGTCAGAGATGAAGTTTTCACAGCCGTGTCGAGTCACGTTCCTACAACCCCGCAGATCCAACAGAGCCAGAGCCGATAGTCGCTTCATATAGGACAGACAAGCATCTGTCAACTTATTACAACCTAGAGAGAGAGAAAAGGTTAAACAACCAACTGTGAGTAACACACTGATCAAATTCAGCATTACATCACTTGTTCACCAGTGGATCCTCTGCAGTGAAAGGGTGCCGTCAGAGTGAGAGTCCAAGACGTTGATTTAAAAAAATTAAATAAAAATAACTACAATTCACAAGTAATCCACATGACTCCAGTCCATCAATTAACATCTTGTGAAGCGAAAAGGTGTGATTGCAAGACACAAATCCATCAAAATGTTTTTAACTTCAAACTGTTGCTTCCAGCTAAAATACCTCCATCAATAATACTGCTTTCTGCAGTGAAAAAGTCATCTCATCTAAATCAGGAGAGAGATATGCATCGTTTACAAGCAAAAACAGTTCTAAGCGAATATGTCTGGGGATTTTGATGTAAGAGGACAAAAGGGCACAGACTTTTCCTCTGGAAGAAGTGTTATTATGGATTTGGGCCAGAAGCAATAATTTAAACAAAATGCCTTCATGATGGATTCATTACAAACTCAGATTTTCACTTCACAAGCTGTTAACTGATAGCTTGGATTACTTGTGGATTATTGTGATGTTTTTTCAACTGTTTGCACTCTGACGGCACCCATTCACTGCAGAGGATCCATTGGTGAGTAAGTGATGTAATGATGCTATCTCTCTAAATCTGTTCTGATGAAGAACTCGTTTACATCACTGATGCCCTGACGATGAGTAAATTGTCATCAAAGTGAAATTTTTGGGTAAACCACTTCTTTAAGCCAAACAAAGTTAAAGGGTTAGTTCACCCAAAAATGAAAATTAGCCTGCGTTTTACTCTCCCTCAAAGCATCCTAGGTGTATATGACTTTCTTCTTTCAGATGAATCCAATCAGAGTTATATTAAAAATTGTCCTGGCCCCTCCAAGCCTTACAATGGGGGTAAGCAGGTGCACTCATCCGTAATAAAATGTGCTTCACATGGCTCCGGGGGGTGAATAAAGGCCTCCCTGTAGCAAGTTCATGCATTTTTGAAAGATAAATATCCATATTTCAAACGTAATAAACACCTAGGACGCTTTGAGGGCGAGTAAAATGCAAGCTAATTTATATTTTTGGGTGAACTAACCCTTTAATACCATATATCCATATAGAACAAACAAAAATCTCTATATTGTGCTTAAATTCTTATTAATTTCTTCTTGTGACAGGGAGAAGCTAGAAAGGTTTCTGTTCAATTGACTATATGCACGATTACTTTCTGGTTTTGGATAAGCCAGCTCAGTCATTTCCGGTCAACTGTACTGTGCCATAAGGGAGCGCTCTTTGCTCAGTTTCTCTACATAATCCATTCACAATTTGGAGAAAAGTTTTGTTTGTCTAAGAGGACCAAACGTCCACGTATCAGAGTTGACAAATAAATGTTAAATTTAATAGAGCGAATCCGTTAAATCATGCCACGAGTCACAGCTATGATTGGCAGTGGCAACGGGATGAATCATCTGACGAGCCGATGTCAAAATAGAGCTAAAATTCAGACTAACAAAACTACAGCAGTCTGTGTTGGATAAAACTTAAACATGTAGTTAAAAAATTAAATCTAAACATTTCAAAATATTGAATGCACCATTTAATTGCTGTACCAATTAATTTAATTTGTATTTAACCATGTAGGTATTTAAATAATTAAGCATTATAGGCTGTTGTCTGTCCTTATTTTTTTTTTTAAATGACAAGTGAAGTTTGTTTTTGTTGATATTGTGAGTGCACAAATAAAAACACTAGTTTATTAGTAAATAATTCAAATATCGCATTATTTCCCCCTGACACATTATGGTAATTACCTGCTGGGGCTATTAAATATACAGTTACATGAGTATACTTTTCTGGGATTAGGCTACCAGACTGAACATATAAATTTATATGTTCTTTAATAACATAAAACAAATCCGCTATCATTATTTATGGTGTTGCAGTTATTTTGTTTCTCAGTTTCTGATGAGAATGAAGCAGGAGAGGTTTCTGTGAGAGTCTCTACCTGTGAGAAGCTCATTTTATATGTGCTATATCTATATATCTATATCTATATCTATCTATCTATCTATCTATCTATCTATCTATCTATCTATCTATCTATCTATCTATCTATCTATCTATCTATCTATCTATCTATCTATCTATCTATCTATATATATATATATATATATATATATATATATATATATATATATAGGTAGAGACTGTCTGGTTTATCTTTATCCGGAAGTTCTAAATAGCGCTCCGTGCATATAGTCAATTAAATGCCAGATACAGTTTATGAAACCAAAATACCAATAATTTCCAGGAGAACAAGAGATTTTATGCAGAATGTCTAACTTTCAAGTATAAACAAGCCCAAAATACACAGGGACTCTTATTTTGAAACGAACATGCTTATGTACTTCCAGCTGGTAATTCAAAAATATGCACACCCTTACAACCGTTTACAATATATATAAAATATTAAAACCGTGAAGTAAACATTGTCAATTCATCAATAGTAGATCATAAGCTACTGCTTGGCATAAATGCATGGTAATCAGTAACTGCAACAGTGAAGTTTTTACATTGCAACTTTTCAGCACTCATATTTATTTAACTGAAACCAAATTAAAATACACAAGATTTTATGACCTTCAATTTGATCTGGAACTGAATTTAAGACATTAAGATTTTGGTCACACTTTAGTTTGGGGACCAATTCTCACTATAAATTTTTTGCCTCAAACTCCTAATTTGCTGCTTATTAATAGTAAGTCGTTGCTACATTTAGATATGGAGTAGGATTAAAGGATCTAAAATATGGTCATGCAGATTAAAGCATTAATATGTGCTTTAGAAATACTAATAAACAGCGAATATGCTAGCAATATGTATGATATGAGCAACAAGTTAATTTTAAGTTGAAAATTGTCCCCTAAACTAAAGTGTTACCAAGATTTGCAGCACTAGTCGTGGGCACCACAAGGATAGCCTAAACACAATGTGGGAAGAACATAGGTATTTTCAGAAGATGAAGGGTACCTGAAAGATTGAGCTGTCTGAGTGTGTTGCGAGTGTTGCAGCCGGTAGCGGTGAGCAGGTTGATGGACTGGTCTGTGAGCCCCTGGCAGTAGGACAAATCTAACCGGCGCAGTGAAGGCATATGTCTGACGATCATCTTCAGGGTGGAGTCATTCACATCCAAACCAGCCAAGCGCAGAGTGAGCAAACCTCTCAGCCGACTGCGACTTTCACTGCCTGTGTGACAAGAGAAAGCAGAGGTGAAAGAGGAGAGTGAATTTCAGCTCACACTTAACAAACAGTCTCATTAATAATTATTCTTACCTGGCTGCACAATGAGGTCTTTTATATGTGAATCTTTGACGCTCACGGCCCAGCTCAGGTCAAGGGTTCGTAAACCCGGACAGCTCTGTGTACTTAACGCTAACACGCATAATGACGAGCAACCTGACATTGTTAGATCTTTCAAACCTTTGGGGAAAAAAAAAGAGAGAGAGTATTTTAGTCTTGACTGTGATGCATGTTTTATTTTTAAGCAATTTCATGCGAGTTAAGACTGTTAGGGCCAGTTTTACTAAAAGCTTGCGCCAGCGCAAACCATCGTTTGGCGTTAAAATTGTACTGTCAGGTTTGACTTAATACACGCAGTGATCAATTAGCGCTGAAAAGGCGTGGACCCAGTTATTTTTGCACCTGACCTTATTGAATATGCATTTGTAGGAGTTTGCCTTTCAGACGCAAAATTTATGGGAGGAGAGAATTTAAATGAATCAGGCAAAGCGTTTTGCTAATATTTGCGCTCGTCAAATTACTGGCATTTGAGCTATTATTTAATGGCCAAAAAAAACATGTCTTAAAGGGGTGGTTGATCGCGATTTCACTTTTTTTAATGTTAGTTAGTGTGTAATGTTGCTGTTTGAGCATCAAAAATATCTGTAAAGTTATGAAGTTGAAAGTCCAATACAAAATGTCTTTTAAAATTATGGCAGTTTAATGCCTACAAAAACGGCTCATAGGGACTACAACGAGTTACTTTCCGGGTTTGAAAAAAGATGACTTGGAACCCTCAACTAGGAGTCACACAATACTAGGTCTATCAAAACTTCTAGCATTTTTTGGCCTCTGGTTCTTTTCAAATTACTGTGGCTTCTTTATTCCTAATTTGCACTGCGCTTAGTATATTGCGTTGGTCGATATGTAAATGACATGTTGCGTCTGTGTTCTTCAATTTGCACATTGTTAGTAAATCACACACAGACATTTCCCCTCCCATCAGCGCCGTTTTAGAATTGTGCTCTCGCGCTAATTTGCCCTGTTTAGTAAAACTGGCCCTTAAGGATCTATAAAAAGCTGAGATTTGGGTAAACTGTACTTGGGAGGTGATGAATGAGCCAGGCAATCTGTTTCTTTGATACTTGTGTCCAGGAGAGGTCAAGTGTCACAGGTTGTTGTTTTATGATGGCTGACAGAGCCTGAGGACTGAGTGCCCGACATCGACTCAAATCTATCTGAGTCCATAAGCGCTTATCACAACACCTACAGCAGGAGAGAACCAAAACAATTACTCAGAGAAGGGGGGGGGGGAAATTAACAGAATGATCAAGATCATGCACTACCACAACTATGAACCAAAACAACCACGCCTTTTAAAATAGTGTACTACTGTAAAAATAAAACCTGTAAAAATACTTTCATCCTTTCAATAAGTTACCCATGCAAATTAGTCTTTTTAATCATATTATTCTGTTTTTGTCGACCCCAACATAGTGGTGTGCGATAAATATCGTCTACGATAATATTGTAATTGTCGTTTAAACAATATGCAATTATTTTTGCATATAAATCGCAAAAACCAAACAAAAACTTACCCAGAGAGCGCAGGCATACACTATATGATATAGGTTAGACTACGGAGCAAGCACATTTACAGTTCACGCTTCCACCGCCTCATTTAGTCTATTAAAGTACTTTTTTTTTAATTCAAGATAGGGGAGGAAAATGCCACATGAAGTGTGACGTTTTCCTCCAAATACCATCACGATTGCAAATATGATAATATTTACTACTGAGCTGTTCATCAAATCAATAAGTGACTTGCATTTTATACACCACAGTTCTTGTTTTTGCTGTTAAACAACAAAAATCGTTCCAAACAAAGCCACAGCAGAACTGTTTTGCATCTCTGAGCAACACACAACGGTGTTTCGTTACTGAATCAAACGGCGGTTTGAACGAATCAGTTGAATGAATGACTCAATGACTCACTCATGCAGTGATTTGCCGCCGCCTACTGGAAATTTTAGGTTTACATTTTAACATATACATTAAATATAAACCTAAAATGTATATTTGGAAAAGCTTTGGGAGTCAGCTGTCCACAATAGTCCTAAAGCTGTCAAATTACCAGCACAATAACTTGCTCAGCAAAATATCAGCTAATTATCGTTATTGACAAAATTTCTGAAAATATTGAGATATAATTGTCATTATTATCGCACACCCCTACTGAAAACACGAGCTACTTGCGTGTAAATGAACAGAGCCAAGCTTCACTCTGAAAACCACAGCGCATATTATTACATCGCAGATTTTATTATAGTATTAAACAATCGCAATTCAAGTTCTTTCGCTTAATCATTTCTCTCTAGTGAGAAAAGGCCTCTTGTCTGATAAAAACAAACAGGAAATTAAAGGAAACATTCTAGCTTGTTAAAAAAGGATCTGTTGAGGCTTTAACTGCAACTACTACACTTACCACTTGTACCAAGCCTTGCAGACTCTCATACACACAGCCAAATCCGTCCGACCCAAGTAACGGAACACAGACATCCAAATGTCCTTTTCACAGCCACACTCATTTCCTACGTCACGAAATGAGGGATGAGAGAGGAGGGAAGGAGGAGAAGTGGTGATGGCTGGAGGAGGAGGTGGTGGAGAAACAGAGGAACGAGAAGACATCGAGGACGGTGACGCTGTGTCTCTCTCTAGACCGTCCAGGTTGGAGCTCCGCCTCATGTGGCGGCCGGATGTGTGGATAATTTTGGACTGAGAGAGGCCATTTCCGGCTGGCGTCGAGGTGCTGTTCCTGAGACGGGTCCTGGGTAGCGTTTTGCGCTGGATGAAGCCAGGACCACTAGGTGTTCGGGGAGACATAGCTGCCTCCAGTTTGGGGACAATGGAGCCTGGGTCCCGTTTGGCCTTTGGAGGACGCTGGAGGGTCACAGTCAGGTAGGAATCGTTCAGCAGGTCATCATTCAAGTCTGAGACGAGTAAGACGGGTGGGTCGGGATCAGAGTCTGATTGGTTCTCTCCATCCTCATCATCTTCATCTTCTCCATCATGCAAATCTTCCATCTCATCGTCCTCTCCTTCAAAGTCCTGTTCCTCACTGTCTTCCTCATCATCATCGTCCTCGTCATCATCGTAGTCGTCACCTCTCCGCCTTCGTCTCCTTGAACGATGCTCTTTATCTGACCGGCCAACATGTCTTTCTTCATCACTGTCATCCTCATCATCATCATCATCGTCGTCGTCATCATCATCATCATCATCCTCATCTTCAGTTTCATAGCGGCGTCGCCTCATGTGGGATCCTCCTCTTAACCTCACCCGACCCCCTCTCACCCCAAGTCCCCGCCTCATTTTCAGCGAACCTGTCACCAAGCTGCCTCCCCCTCGACTCCCTCGATGCGAGGAGCCTCTCCAAACACCTCGCCTACCAGCTCCATAACCTCGGCGGGACGAAGTGACCCCGCCTCGGACGGATGACATCTTGCCACTGTCATCGCTGTCCGAATCATCATCCTGCTCCATCCCATGACGCCGATAGATCTTAGCCACGCGAGGATCAAGAGATGAAGACTTGCGTTTCTGTAAGAGAAGAGAGAAAAAAAATAAGATAAAAAGGCACACTAAACCCACCTCTAGGGGTGGGCGATATGAGCTACAATTCATATCACTATATTTTCCACTGTCCAGACGATATCGATATTATATCGTAGTATGAGGAAAAAAAATTGGAATCACATTCTAGTAGACCTTAGTTAAATTACAGTCAAAATGTATTTTAACCTTATAGAACTAGAAAAAAAACATGATTTCAAGATCTAAGGCAAAAATAGAATGGTCTGACTTTAGATGTGTGAAAAACAGCAAATGGACTGAAAGAACATGCAAATTCACTCAATGACAGCAGATGGCGCTTATGGCCTCAATTTAGCGTTCCTTTGGTTACCGCAGTAAATAAAGCTGCTCTGCACCGCTTATGAACACGTGGGGTAAGAGAAAAAAATGGCATCTAAAGTTTTCTGAAGAGAGTTCCCTTCAGATACTCGTTCATATTAACCCCCTGCCCCCAATTCATTATTTATATTAACCTTCCTATATTTCGAGCATTGTGAACAGTGATCTTGCGCTGCCTGCTACAGTATTTTCCCTCTAGAGTTGTGTCCGTGTTCTGCATCTCTGTTAGTGAGGGTCGGGTTTTTTTCCAACCCACAGGTCCCGCTTTTATGAAATTATTTGGCCCGCCCTGCACCACTGTATCTATTTTTACAACCCGCACCACCCCCGCGACCATTAAATAGACATACTAGGCATTGTAATGTAAATGAAAACAGCCTTTATTTCAGCTTTAAAGTGCTTGGAAACGTCGCCCTGTAAACTGCAACAACATACGATTATGAATATGAACCATAAATCAGGTCATATTAATAAGCTGATAAACATTTTCAACATTTACAAAGCGTTTATATTCATCTAATAGGCTAAACAATTGTTTATTTCAGATTTGTATAGGCCTACAGTTTACAGCCTACGCTACATAACCACTGAACTTTTGTTTTAACACACGGAAATGTTCATTTAGTGTTTTTACGAAAAAGAATGGCATCCACTGTACCCTGGTTTAATCTATTTCGCCTAGACTCCAGCACCTGGCCAGCAGAGCTGAATGTGCGCTCGCTTGATGCGCTTGTGCCTGGGATAAAGAGAATCATTTCACCTGATCAAAGAAAATATGAAAATAGATATTCCCAAATATTTAATATAGGCTATAGGGCATTGTACATGGATTTCTTTTTTTTTTTTCAATTTTAATGACCCGCCCCAACCCGACCCATGGGTTACCCTCGGGGTCCGCGGGTTATGAGAGGACCCGCGCATCACTAGTCTCTGTCCTGTGTTAACGGCCATTTACAGACTTAATAATATTACCATACAAATTACATTTTGGGAAATTATTGTAATCCAGTTTGTGTGCAGTTCCGAAAAGCCGATCGTGTGTTTGGAGCAAAAACTATCCGGTTCTGATTTGTCCGATCAAGCGGGGAGTCTCTCTCTCTGATGATGCAGTAACGACCGCAGGGAAAAAAATCTTTGTCTGTCCATCCAATGAAGTCCATGAATATGTAACTGTATCCACGGTATAGCAAAATCCATATCATGGCACAACATAATACCGGTAGTCACGTTAATACCGGTATAACGCCCACCCCTACCCACCTCTTCACTATCTCTAAAGGGAACATCGGATGCACATTTTCCATAAGTTGGTATGATTATTTAGGGTCTTCATGAAATGTCTGTAACACACTTTGCTTAAAATTCATCAATAGTCGTGTAAAACAACACTCTTTTTACCTAGTTAAAAACAGCAACCCATTTTGGTGCATGTCTCTTTAAATGATAATGAGCTACTGCTCACCGCACCCCTCTCTTCGGTGGGCTGTGTCAACACAAGACACCTGAAGTGCCAACTTGGACTCCGTATATGGCTCAGAGGTGGTCTTATTTAAATAGCTAGCTATCTACGTAGAAACTGGCTGCTGACTGAAAAACTCAAACAGCCCAAAACAAACTGGTTGCATGTTTTCTTTTTGGTTTTTCTCAGCTGGCAGACATGCCAGAAACGTAACTAAATAATTTATTTAGTTTTTATTTATTTATTTTTTATCCGATGTGGATAAAAATGGACAAATGACAGAACAATAATAAATATTTCCAATGGAAAGAAATATGAGAGCTGAGTGAAGCTCTGATTATATGCATATGCAAATTTTCATATCCGTTTTGAGCTTTGGTTGTGTTGAAATATATCTGAACTTTTGCAGCTAGATCATATGCCCAACAGGATGCATTCTATTATATTCTACATTCATTTTCTATTTTACTTGTTTATTCACATGTCTTGATACTTTATCTATTATATTCTATTTGTTATATTATTATAAGAAACTTGAACCTAATCAAAACTATAACTACAAACTTTTTCCCTTCAGAAGTGTTGGTGGTTATTTAATTTGTGTGGATATAGTCAAACATTCAGTATTCATTCATTTTACCATGGTGAATCAACAGACCTTATCCCTGATCAATATGACAAGATCTGTGTGACAGCCACTAGGGGGGTTAAATGCAACAAATTTTTAATGTCAAAGACAATGAAAAGGCAGCTAAAGGCACCCGTTTCCAACAAAATATTATGATAAAGAATAATAAAAAAAAAAAACATTCACAAACGGCCTAAAACTTTGCTAAACAAGTCAACACTTTTTTTTTTTTAACTAAATTTATCACAACAAAAGTCTCCTGTGGAAATGTATCCACTTGCTGTCACAAACTAGTCAGAACAAAATGATTATAAATTTAGTTTTTTTCATTACAAATTAAGAAAATCATTCAAGCACTAATAAACACAATCTTCCAAAAAAAAAAGAAAAGATACGTACATGTGTTTTACCACCTTCCAATTTTAGCTGCAAAACAGAATAACATGCTGTGGTTAATTATGAACTTCAATAAACAGTGATGAACACATCAGGATCACTGAATGGAAACACAAGCTGCAAACACAAAGCTGATTCTGAAACCCCCAGTCAGTCAAAGCAGTGGGGCACAATGAGAGAAAGCGAGAGAAGACACACATGGAAAAAAGATGAGTAGGGGGTTACTGCAAAAGGTAGAGAGAGCAGAGCAGAGAATACATGACGGCAGAGCGGAGCGGCTGTGCATGCGGCAGCAGTGGTGTGAGGAAGGCGGAGCCTCTCACCCGCTTCCTGAGCCGCTGCTCAGGGGCTGCGGCCCGTTTCTGGAGCAACCCGTGTGAGAGAGAAGAGGGGGGCCGCCCGACCCCGTGCCATGCCCTGCCCCCGAGCCCCCCTGACCCATCCTGTGCCGTGATGTCATCACCGCTGCCTGACGACTGGCACACAGGAAAACAAGCGTTACTGTTACACATCCAGATCTGAGTGTGTACATCACAGTAAGCTCTTGGCATGCATCTTTCTACATGGTGTGAATGAATGTGTATGTATGCAGGCCTGCAAAAGCTAGCAGCATTAGAACAAACACTCAAAGCTTCCTTTGTTTCAAAGGCCTGAATGTGTGTTCAAACAAGAGGGTGAGAAACAATCTTTAAAACTGTGGGTGTGTGGGTGAATGTTTTTGCTTGTAAAAAACATGTTTTACCTCGGAATCTGTGTCTTTGCCCATAATACATTTAGGACACTCCCAGCAGCTCGGTAGGTCTTTGTTTACCACTCCCTCACCAGATGTCTACACAGACAGAGGACATAAGATCATTACAACAGTGACAGTCTACAACTATGAGAAAGCGCTATGGATTGGCATTGTACTCATATATATTTTTTTTTAAGTTATAATTTAAGGGATTTTATGAATTTAATGACAAATCGGGTCGCCATGAGTGCAGCTGCGCTGTATGTCAGCGCACTGACCACAAGGCTATCGGCACTGACATTGTACTGATATCTATAAGAACAAATAAAGCTGTCTGTCCCACAAAGCATAGCAAATGACAATGAAAGGAGCAACGACAATAAAACTTATAAATCTTTTAGTTTAAGTGCACTAAGATTACACAAAAAATATGAATTAATAATTAAGAAACAAATACATTTATTCAGCAAGGACGCATTCAATTGTAAATATTACTAAAAACGTCAATTTCAAATAAAGTCTCTTCTTTTGAACGTTCTATTTATCAGACTCTCATGGTTGCCCATTAAATTGAAGCAGCACAACTGTTTTCAACAGACAATTGTAAGAAATGTTTGTTGAGCACCATATCAGCATTTTAGAATGATTTCTGAAGGATCATGTGAAAATGAAGACTGGAGTAATGGTTTTTGAAAATTAATCTGTCATTAAAGAAATAAATCACATTTTAAAATATTTAAGTATCCAAGATGTATCCAAGGTAACATCAACGGCTCTGATTGGTGGATCTGTCTTTAAGACTGTGAGAAGTGATGTTCATAATTAGAAATTTGGCATTTAAACAGGTCAAATCTCTTCAAAAGCTCAGGCAGGTCTGTCCCTGAAGTGTTTATACACTACTAAGGAGTCTTGCTATACTAATGCATTTCTGTATGGAGAACATGAATAAGATTTTAACTTCCGAAAACCAATTGTTACGCTCTGCTGTGTTGAAAATGGTTTACTGATGAAATGTACAAAAGATGAATGAATCTGAATAAAGCATTTTGAGACGTCTATTGAATTGCTGTCTGTAGTAATAATGCTTGTACCTTCAAACAGCTAGGATGTGTAATCTGAGCACAGTTGGAGCACTCCATGAGCTCTTCACCAGTGTCCTGGTTGCCTTCCCCACAGATCTCACATACAGCAGAGAGTGGCAGGCCAGGCTATTGAGAGAACACAGAAAGTCAAAGCGATATTAATCAATATATGCAAACAAAGGAAGGCTACATTGTAAGTAAAATGCACAATGTGAAGACACTCACAGCGAGACACTGGCGCAGCACACAGGTCTGTTTGAGTTTACCAGGACCACCGAATTTCTTCATGTCCCTGCAGAAGTTGCAGTCACCACATTCTGTGCGCAGACATGCCTCGCAGCGTTTACAGCGCACCCGGCGCCGTCGTAGGACCGACATATTAGAGGCTGGTTTCACTGGCCGAGGAGTAATGGGAGTGGTTGCCAGCTTGGGACGAATAACAGGTGGAGGGGGAGGAGGGGGCTGGTACCAGGGGGGCTTGGGAGAGGGACAAAGAGAAATCAGAGGTAAGTGCTGCAGTCTGGTGGGTTTAGGAGAGAATATTCAAATACAATTGAATAAAATGCATCTTCCTCAATGCAAATTTCATGGTTTGTTTTATCCATAATGTCCCCTTTTGAAAGCGGTTAACGCAAGCAATCACAATTGTCAGCGCAGCAAAGAAAATGTTCCAGTCACATTTTGTTCACAATAAAATCAAATGGAAGAAAAAAAAAAAAAGGGATATTTTGATAGCACCATTCATTTAATGTATGCTAGAACTAAATAATTGTCCTGACAAGCTTAAAATCAGGATAAAACATTTTAAAAACAGATAATACCATATTATTATTTACAAATAAAAATAAGTTACAAATAACTCATTTGAATCCAATTCATTATTCCATGGTATGGCATGAAATTACAAACACTGACCACAAAAACTACAAATTACAAAAACTGAATGAAAAGAAACTAATATGTTAGTTATTACACGATTCACTTAACGCTTTTTCCTGGAAAGAGAATAAAAAATTAACCATTTAAAAGAAACTAATACTGTGATCTTACCCTCTTTGGCCATCTGACAATAGGTTTTCCAGTGTAAGAGAGTTTAGGGATGTCATTGGCATGTTCTTTCAATAATGCCTAAAAGATAGAGAAAACAAAAACACTTTCATTAAAATTTCAAAACCACTGTGCCAACTAGATTCTTAAGCAACAAAACCTAAAATTAACCACTGACATCCTGCATCTCAAGTGACATTTTATCAGAAAAAAATAAATAAAAAAATTATATTCACAAATACCACACCAGCAAGTACATCAAAATAACCAGAAGTGTAAAGCACAATGAGTTCTGACCCGTATGTCATGTAGCAGGGCAGCAGCGTTGTGTATTCCTGAAGGCACACACTTCTTATGTGAGGGCAACGACTCCAGCTTCCCCACCAGGTGCCGCAGCCCCTCCAGCTCCAAAAGAGTCAAATGAAGCTTTACCCCTGGTGCATTAGGTGGAGAGGGAGCATCACTGTCACTTTCCTCTTTAACGTGTCCATTTAGTAACTCACAGCCTGAGCCTTCCTGCTTCAAGCCTGTGTATTAGATTCAAAAAGAGAGAAGTAGAGTTAAGCTTATCTGTGCTCTATACAATCAAATCTGTTGGGATGTGAATGTGTTTATGTACTGACCAATTCCCAGAGAGTATTTCTGGAACTCAGGGATGAGGTGGGAGGTATTGGTTATGCTGAACAGATAACGCTCCAACACATACCAGCACATCTCATAATAGAATGGATACCGGAACTTAGTTGGCACCTGAGGAACAACCAGAAACCATTATGGTTTTTTTATTCCCAGTTATTATTTTCATGAAAATTATACACCTTTTCCTACCAAATTCCCAATAACTGTGTGAGAAAGGAAACTCATTCTCATTACTGTAAAGCAGTAAGGAAAATTCTCCAGATCAGTCAAAGGTTCTCTTTCTTTTATATGATAAACCAAAAATCAGTACAAGAAATACAATCATATGATTATTGGATTGCAGTAAATATTTTCCTCTTAATTGTGATGAAAACTGAAAAGTGTGCTTAGTTTGCAAAATGGTAAATGTGGTAAAAAAAAAAAAAAAAAAAAAAAAAAAAAACTTTTCCTAATGCATAATGCAATTTCTTACTACCTAATTAATCTCTTAAATTTAGGGAGAAAGATGACAAGGTCATGTTATTGCAGATTTTATGAGATTTAGTAAGCCCATATAAGGTCATGCGAGTTATATACACACTAAAAGATTTTCAAAATGTGAGAGACCACGAACATGGACAAAAAAATCCAAGATTTTACCATTTTGCTCCTATAAAGATAGCACACCAACAGATTTTCAACCAAGAGTCCTGACTGTGAACACGGGAAACCTCGCAAAATCTCTCTCGAGACTTGAGAATAAATATGTTTTACAGGACACGTTGTATAAACACTCCTGCTGTTGTCACAAATTGACAAGCTGATCCTCCATCTCTGCTGTCCAAATTCTTTTGTGCTGCGCCTTGACTGTGTTTGTTATGCTTCAGTCTTCTGACAGCTCGCTTTCTGATTGGATATGGTTTTGTTTCACGTGATAATCTGCAGTTCCCCCCACACATCAGGATTTCTGATCGTAAATATTCAACATGTTGAATATATACGATTCGCAATCGGGGTGCCTCCGACGTTCTTCCGAGCAGATTCTGTCACTCTTAACACACCTCACACCACAGTAAATCTGATAAGATCATCTCGAGAACCATTAAGATAATCGGGACATTAGCTAGGATTGTCGGAAGGGGAGAAATCGGCCCAAAATCAGCCCGATTATCTTGTGATGTGTACCCAGCATTATGCAAGAAAATGGTGGTTGCAGTGAAATGCTGGACTCACCCGTGTCCTGTCCTCAATGCTGCAGATGTGCAGTTGCATGGGGATGTTGAAACTATGTAGAAAGTTCCCACCAAACACAAGTGTGTCTATTGGAGTATACACCGCATGGATCCAACCTAACATTAAAAAAATTCAAGGTTTATTTAGGTTTAATTCACAGCAAACCTGTAATTTAAGAAGGTTCAAACTAATCATTCAAAACTGAAACCATGAAAACAAAGAGATTCCAAATAAATAAGCACAAAATATATAACAGTGAAGTGTTTCTGTTCATGTAAACAAATGTGTGCCCCCGCATGTGCTCACCTGATGGAATAATGAATGTGTAGCCCTGCTTGAGCTCAATCCTCTGGCAATCAGTGGCCTTATCACCAAGGAAGATGTCGCCTTGTTTCCCTGACAACACCCAGTTCTCATAAAGCTCCAGGTTTTGTGGCGTGGGTGGGATTAACCAAAACACCTGTAGCAGACATCCAAATCAAGCTCATCTAGGCTAAAACCATTTTGGGGTGTTTTGACAGCAAACTAATTATACAAAATACAACAGTTCATGGGGTGTTATCAGTGAGCTCATGTCTACGCTAAAAGACTTTAGTATGTATACTACTGTTCAAAGGACTGGGGTTCAAACATTTTTTAGAAATTCAAATCAAAACATTGATCAAAAGTGAAAACAGTAACAGAAAACAGTATTTTACATTGTAATATTTCACAATATTACTGTATTTTATATTTAAAAAAAATGTGCGCGAGATGTGACCAAAAAATCCATTTGACTGTAACAGAAAGCGACACACAGTTTGAATGCTGAATGGAGGATGACAGACACGCAGCGGAGAGAAGAGTTTACTTGAAGTTGAATTTAACGACTTAAATATTCATCTGTACATTTAACTATGAAACAGCTTCTGAACATGAAATATAGTGCACGAAAACTTTATGGTGCTTTATAATGTTTTTGTTCCTTTCGTGGGGCTTAACAATAACAGAATAGTTACGCACAATATCGGATTTGGATCGGTCTCTTCTGACTGATATCAGATTCGGCAGAAAATGCCATTATCGGAGCCGATACCGATCCGGAGTATCGGATCGATGCACCCCTAACTGTCACATGCTTGATTTGTGCACCCCTAACTGTCACATGCATCCCATCGCATATTTTGAAGAAATATAAAAAATAAATCGATAAATAAAATATAAATGTCTAATTTTACAATAGCACATTACATGAATTAATTTGTTTAAGTGGCCGTATGTACCCCATATTATTTATTCTCAATGTCTGGTTAATGGGGGCTTTTATTTGTAACTGTAAAGTCACAGATTCATAGTGACGGATGGATCAATATTAAAGTATTGATACTTCATACTGATGTTGTATTCAGAAGATTGATTCTATCAATGTTTAGTTTAATGTTTTGTTTTTTAAACTAAATTTTATTATTTAGCATGAAAAATGATGCACCTCAAACTTTAAAGTGCAAAAAAAGTTTTTTTTTTTTTTTTTCAGCAAATAGTGTATTGTGAAGGATACGGATTGTAAAGGATTGTAAATTGTGTAGGATAGAAACTATTTGTAAGCATATTAATGTTGTTGTAAACATTTTTTGGTTTTTCTTGATTCTTCAAGGCTAAAAACACCTCTCTTCCTTCTATATTTGACTTTCTAACTAGCACTTTCTATTCTAATTCTATTCTTTAAAAAAATTAACTTGCCCCTTTTGGACTTGCACTCTATTCATTTACTAACTGCTTGTTTGACAGCAAAAAATAAAATAAACTAACACTAGCTTACTCTATTCTTTTTGTATTCTATATATTCGTTTTATTTTTATTTATTATATAATAAAAAACCCTTGCTACATGTACTGCGTTAGGCTAACTGAGACTTGTCATTCATTGCTCTTTTGTTGATTTTGATTGCTTCCATTGTCCTCATTTGTAAGTCACTTTGGATAAAAGTGTCTGCTAAATGACTAAATGTAAATATCAAATAAATGCAGCCTTGGTAAGCATAAAACACTCTGTAAAAAATATTTTACAATTCTTACTGACCCCAAACTTTTGAACAGTATTTATACAGTGTTCTCTGACCTTGCAGCCCCACAGTATGTGGTACCACACAGATGTGCCTCCAAAGTCTATGTGGAAATCTGTGTAACAGCCCTGCACGCTCATTAGGCAGTACCTGGAAACAAAACAGGCAAATTTGAAATAGGAGAAAATTACTTTTTACAAGAACAAAGAGGGCTGTGTGAGACATGGGACATAAACATAATGCAGCAGACTTTTTTTCCCAGTGAACAAAACCTTTTTGTTTTAAAGCCTTCAAGATGTAAAATAAGACCAAGCTTTCATAAATGCAAACTATATTTAAGGATCTAATATATGCTCACTTCTGCACTTTGGGGTATTGCATCTCAGTGATAGAGTTTGTAGAATCTCTTTGTCTTTCTTTTAAGTGTCGTGGCCACATGTTGTCCACCCAGTCAATCATGTCCACCTGTAATGACATAGAAAAAATTATGACCATCACAGACAGATCTAAATATTAGTATTTTTTAATAATAATTAAAAACTGTGTTTTAAAGAGATAGTTAATGCAAAAATGAAAGTTCTGTCATTAATTACTCCCCCTCATGTCGTTCCAAACCCGTAAGACCTTCGTTGACTGACACGGAAGTATTCTTGTAGCTTCATAAAATTAAAGTTGAACCACTGATGTCACATGGACTATTTTAACGATGTCCTTACCACCTTTCTGGGCCTTGAATATGGTAGTTCTGTTGCTGTCTATGGAGGGTCAGAAAGCTCTCGGATTTCATCAAAAATATCTTAATTTGTGTTCCGAAGATGAACAAAGGTCTTACGGATTTGGAACGACAAGAGGGGGAGTAATTAATGACAGAATTTTCATTTTTGGGTGAACTATCCCTTTAAGCGTTAAGGTACCTACCGTGGCAGGTCTTTTGACAAGGCTCTCTAGTTTAGTGTGGCTAAATTCAAGGCTGATAACATTATAAAGTTTCTCTCTCTGAGAGGGAGGAGTCTCATAGTAGCGCCTCCATTGCGCCATTGACATCTCCGTCCCCTTCTGAGTAGCCACATCCATCACGTCAATCATACGCCGACTTCCTGTAAACAGAGACGAGCAGGGAGTAGATGCTGAAGCACCACTGATGCAAGTCAACATGAAATTCATCAGCATATCCAACCACAAAAACACTTACCGACAAACAACTTCACATCATTTACACTGAAGTCTGGATCTGGCATTCTAAAGAGAAAATATTGCAAATTAAGATTAAATTTAAATGTAAAACTTTCTAAACATTCTGAAATGTGTAAAGAAAGAAGGAACCATAAAGGACAGAGGAAAATTTACATTAAAAAAGGACAATCTCTTACTTCATGCCAAGTCCATCAGGTCTCTCAAAGATAATGGGGTCCCGGAGCCCATATCTCTGAATATACTCAAATGTGAGGTCTAAAAAACAACAACAACAGGTAGTGTTAAATTACACACATCATTAAGATCTTTGAAGAGTTCCATAAAGACCTGCATCTCTTTCTCACCTTTGCCCTCCATGCGTTTGACTCTGTCTGAGTTGAAGCGGTTGCTGTGAAGCTTCTCCTCCAGATCGAAAGTCCTCTTTCCATCGATTTCGTCGTCGGAAATGCCATCGTCTTGGTAACGCCGCCGCGTGCCAGACCGCTGTAAGACGAGAGAGTGAGAGAATGAGACAATGAAAAACTGATGCCAGAGCAACACTATTTCTCTGCATATACTCCTCCTCGTCTCCTGAATGCTGAACAAATGTTGCATAACTACCACAGCCTCAACTCGTTGGATTATTTGAGCACACACCTACACTCTCACAATCTCACACATACATGCACTAAATAACTCGCCCATCATGAGCACTAGCCCACACACACCAACTATTAATAAGACATCACAAATCATGCTGATGCACAAGGATTCAAGGTTTTGTAACAATGAAAAGCCTTGACGGTCACTTTTGATCAATTTAAGGCATCCTTGCTGGATAAAAGTATTTCTTCAAAACATTTAAGAACTAAGAACATTTAGAAACTTGCTGACCTCAATATTTTAAACAGTAGCTTACAAATTATGTGGATAGAATTTCTGCTACAAAAAAATAAAATAAAATGCTATCTGAAATAAATAATGCTTGTTTGCAATGTTAATTATGTTGAGATGCACCACAGATCAGGCGAGTAACACACACACACACAACAAAACAATAAGACCCTCCTCTGCTCGCCCTTGCCTCTGCCCTCAATGTCTCTATGGTGATGTGGAACCACTAGCCAATCACACGCTTCCTAAAGCCCTGCCGTCACACCCTCTCAAATACATCGAGCAAAAAAGAGGGGGGAGAAAAAAAAATGAAATGAATTGGGTATGACTGTGCAGTATCATAGAAAATTAGCAACAAACCCATTCAAAAGAGAACTGATGTGCACCTCTATGAGCATGCAAACAAAGCCCTATAGATTAAAAACCTTCACATTACCAGACAATAGCCCAAACACAACAGATGATTATTTGTCTCATAACTCTTTATTCAACAATTGAGAATTGCACTAGTTTTAAAAATGTGTTTCAGGACCTGTGTTCTGTTGCACTACATCAATTGTGCTTTGTCTGGTTGTTTCTGAATGCAAGAACATGTCCTGCTGTCACAAACTGAAAGTCACCATGTTCCTATGCTTAACCAATCAGACAGCAAGGAACCGCCCAAAACGCAACTGTAAACACAACATTAAGGAGAGATATTTTTGAAGACACATTTATCATGACGATTAATCAGTGTTGACATTGCCAAGTATTTAGGGGCTTGTGCCCATCCCTAGCTAACGGTGCTGCAGTTTTTTTTTTTTTACCTCCTCTGGGCCTGTGCGCAATCCCTGCATCCGTCACTGCATCATTGCATCTTTCCATCTCTTCTGTTCACAACTGTCAGATCTCCCATTGACAAAAGCAGCAAATGGTGAAACAGTACAACCTGTACTGCAACATGACCCCATTTGACACCAATAACGAAGCACAATATGGGAACACAGGAGGGGGATGAATTAGGATGGAGTATAAAAAGAAAAAAAATGAAGGACAATGCAACTGATGGCAGATAGAAAACCTTCCATGCACTCGTTATTCCCTAGCGTTTGATCACCATCTCTCTAAGCGAGGCCCTAGACTGCAGTGCGCTACGAGGAAGCCCTTGTGGAGGGCAATGAGACACTACACACCTCGCACCTTCAGTGTCACATCTTCATCCCTCTGCTGGTTTTTCCTCTTCCTGCCTCTGCGTCTCATCAACAACATCCCCCCATCGACAAGCGTAAGGATCTCCTGCCCGTTCTCCATCCCCGCATTTCTTTCAAAATGAGAAAATCTGCTGTCTGTTCTCCTCTGTCATCCTTTCGCCTCTGCAGTGCCCCCTCCCACTCCTCTCCCCGTTTCCGCATGTCTGATCACATGGTCTGCTAAACCAATCTAATCATTCATCCTCAACCTCCCCAGCCTCTACAAAAACAGTCTGCACACAACAATCCATCCAATCCTCCTTACTTTCAATCACTGTCCTGTTCTTCAGAAGACAAACGTTACAATCCAGCCAACATTATGATTTCAAACCACCCTAACATCATAGATGATAAATTCTAATCTATATAGAGCAAAAAGCTGATAGATATTTTTAGGGCTGAAAAACGATTAATCGCAATTAATTGCATTCAAAATATATGTTTGTTTACATACTGTGTGTGTACTGTGTATATTTATTACGTATATATAAATACACACCCATATATGTATATATTTTAAAAAGCATATTTATACTTGTATATAATTTGTATTACATACTAATAAATATCTTCTATGTAAATATATAACTATACACAGCAAACACACATATATAGTATATAAACAATTTTATTGAGAATGCAATTAATCGTTTTCCAGCCCTAGTTATTTTAACTACCTGCTACTAATTCGCTAAAAGCAGTTTTAAACAACAGAAACAACAGTGTTAAAACAATCACACATTAATAATTGTTCTGCATGCACAAGTCACAGTGTCAGCAACTAACATTTAGCATTTTTTAAACATTAAGTTGACCATTAACAATATTTTGTGGATTTAAGAATTCAAATAAGAGTGTTTTAAAATGCAACTTGATCAGACTGTCATGTGTGTTGGTTTGAATAATATAGTTACATATTATATAAATATGTATAACTAAATATGAATTTAACATTATGATATTGGTAGCTTTTTGACAGTCTCACGTGTGGTGTTGAACATGCTTTCAACTGAGGTATTCTTGAGGTTAATACAAAAATATATGAATAATAATAGAGCGAAAGTAACCTATCAGTTTGGATCAAGGAAATACGACTTTTAAATCACAGGTAAAAAAAAAAATATATATTATATAAGAACATTTTTAAGCCATAGATATTCGCGCCAACCAGTCAATCTTTTTTCGCACCATCTTTTGTGAAATTACAGAATTATTTTACAGATTTTTTTGATGTGACAAGGGAAATGTTTCTTGAACAGAAAATTGTCAGTGGTTTCTGGCAGTTGCTGGTCACGTGGTCAGCCAAAAAAAAAAAAAAAAACATCAATATACTATATCCAACCTCTCCACGAGAGTGCCAGACTTGCCATAGTTTTTAACTGACATTGACATCTGTTGAAAATGTTAAACCTCGTTAAATCGATACAGAGTAAATAAAACGCTTAATAAATTGAGGTCATTTTCCCACTCAAATGACAGCACATTTCACCAGCTTAAGCTTCTGTAAAATGCAGTATATATATATATATATATAAACACAATGTACCCTCCAAATCAAAGCATTTTATTTTCCAACTGTCCACTGTGCTGCACTCACCAGTCTCTTGCTGTAACGCGGCTTGGGGTCGTCCATCGTCAGCGGCGAGCCAAGAAACGCGCTTCTGTCAGTTTATCGCGTTAGAAATAACCGCGCGACGGCGTTTGACGCTCACTTTATTACAGTGAAATTAATTCGAAACTTGCTGTATAAAAATCACTGTTTTCAGAGAGTTAAGAACTAAGGTTCGTTCACACAGAAGCGGGTTTAACGATTTCAGCGTGCTCTTTAATATTACAAAACTATTATATTATAATCTTACGCAAGAATGAAAAAACAGCAGGTTATTGAAACAACCATGATAGCTAGCGTTAGGTCATCAAGCTAAGCGCTGCTGAGGATAGTGAACGAGCACCAGCCCACAAACACGGTCGTAAAAATATTAAAATTACAAAGCGATATGGGGTCTTGCTGATACATACGGCTTATATGTACAGCGTCTAATATTTCAGTCAACCATGAAGAGTGAGGCGAGACATGAGGAGCGTATATTTATCGAGTAACATACGCTAATCCTGGTTCAAGTTTCAAATAAAACCATAAGACTTCAACTCGGGCTCACAGTGGGGAAAATCCAGCGGTTAAAACAGTCCTCGTGGATTTTTTACTATTAAAATGTGCACTCCGACTAGACTCGTCTAGTAACTTTTCTATTCGAAGTGAAAGTAAGCATTATTTAGACAGCTCCACTGAGTGAATTCAGGACAAAGTTAATGTAGTAGATCATTCGCCGCCATTTTCACATCGTCACAAAAACACCGCGACGTAAGCCCCGCCCATTACTGGTTCAGCACCCAATCATAAACACATGCGAAGCCATCGCCTTTGCTTTCATTGGTTAAAGTCGCTGTCACATGAATGGGAGGCGGGGCTAAGAGACCAATAATAGTACACGTGACCGGAGGAGTCAGGCTCTCATTGGCTGGAGCTGCACGCCGATCAATACAACTACACAAAGATTGTTTTTTATGTGCTGAAAGTGTCGCGTTGCCAACCAATCAAATATTAAATATCAACACACTCACTCACTTTAAGCAAAATTTCCGCAAGAAATAGTTAGGAGCAATATTATTAATATATATATATTAAATACCTTCGATC
The DNA here is from genome assembly GCF_936440315.1 of Barbus barbus. Lineage (NCBI taxonomy): Eukaryota > Metazoa > Chordata > Actinopteri > Cypriniformes > Cyprinidae > Barbus > Barbus barbus. Next base: position 9,410,053 of record NC_136736.1, on the reverse strand, counting down.
TTGCGTGGCTTGAGTTCCTATCGCCGGCGGATGTCCACTCCATGACTGCATATAAAGCTCTGGCTTGGGTCGTCTGGTCAAAGAAATCTACATTTCTTTCGAATTAGCCCTGTGGCAAAGAACGAACATCAAATGAGGTCTTCATTAAATCCTCGACATTTCTTTGGGTCCAGTAAACTGTCTGGAAGAAGTGTACACATTGAACTATCGGTAAGCCACCACAGGTAACTCCGCATGGTAAAACTTTTGTTTTAACCCAAGCGATCAGGAAGTAGTTGCTGATTGGTCAGCCTTCAGCTTTACGCGCAGCCACTCATTGGACTAAACAGCTGTCGATGATAGCTGCACCGTCCAAACCAACTACAGAAGAGTTTCTCTCATAAATACAACTAACATATTTTAGTTTTTTTGTTAAAGATATTTTAGTTTTTAAGCCTGGGCGAAAGAAGTAATAACACTGATTTTTTACAACCCTGGTCTTTTAATCACAATTACTCAGTCTAGACAACAAGTCACACTACGGTATAATTAAACATTAATGTTTCCAAAATATACAGTTCTAATATTGTCAAGAAGAGAACAATACCAACTCAACCTAAGATATAAGTCAAGTAATTGCTACTCATCTACACTAAATAAGTAAATGGTCAGTAAAGACAGAAACACATTTACCCTATAATAAAAGTTGTAAAATGTTTAAATAAAAGGTGTAAATGTTTAAGAATGAAACAAGGACAAAATATTTGTCACTGCTAATGTAAATTGTTTCAGTTGTCAGTTACAAAAAATGAGGCCTCAAAAAACAAAACTTAGCCTCTTATGTATATTTTATCATCATATACAGGCTATATCATAAGTTTCCAAAAAACAATTAAATAAAAGCAATATTTCATACCACAGCCCTAAAATAAACAGACAGCTTGCACATCACATTTTGCCGTGATGCCTCTAACAATGCAAGGCCAGTTGATAAAACAGGAAGAACGTTAAAGACGAAAAACAAAATGATGGGAAAATTAGATGAACCAGCACTGGAAAACATGTTGTGTGTATGTGTAGGGATGTTTTGGGTTCATCTGCATTAAGATGCTTCTCTTAATTCTTGATAGAGATACGACTTGGAAAAGTAGACAACCTCTTCGCCTGTAAAAGACAGGATGTCACTCACAAATGGTCGACATGCCGTTTTATGAATTTAGTCTTATGAATGCTTACTTTGACGTTTATGTCAGCCAGCTATACACCACAGAACCACCGATGACCGCCAGAATTGTGCAGCACAGCGTGATCATCATTTTCTTCTACAAAGGTGTAAGTGGGCAGCCAGTGCCAGCATGATAATGATATAATGATAGTAAAAGCAAGGGGAAAGGATGATTGGGAAGAAGAGATTTGGAAGGTGTAGAGAACAGACATACAGAGAGGAGGTTGAAATTATGAGGAAGAAACAGAGGACATCAATGCATGAAGGAAAATAGAAGATGGAACAGTGAAAATAAAAAAATGCTGCAAGAAAAATCAAATTTGGGAATCTCAGCACTGGAAGTCTACATTTAGCCCAAAATATACTCTAAGTGAAAGTGTCATTTGTTATATAACACAATTGTTGTTCTTGTAATTTCCCTGCTCACCCTGCGTGCTTCTTGTTGGAACTTGGCAGCCTTTTTAGTGTCAGCCACGGCTCTTTCAACAAAACCCACAGACTGGTCCATGTTGCTCTCGATCCTGTCAATCATGCTTCCCTGTTGACAAATGAGAACAAAATGGTGTCCAAAAGCAGTTTTAATCCTAAAGTCTTCAAAACAGGACTGTAGATTTGCTTTATTCTCTTGAAAATACAAACACATGTACCTGATTTTCCACCAGCACTGCAATGTCTACAAACATGTCGTGCAACTCTTTTATGCTGCTCTCCAGTCGCATGATATCTTTGTGTCGTGCCTCAATCTCACTTAGTGCCTGTTTTGATATCCCAGAGTCCATAATCTAAAAAAAAAGTAAAAAAATACATTTAAAAGGTTATTATTTTTAAAGAAAGCAACATTTATATCATCAAAATACAGTACAAATACTAATATTGTGAAATATTATTACGTTATAAATATATAAATACTTTTTAAATATAATTTTAAAATGTAATTTATTCTTGTGATGCAAAGTTTAATTTTCATTCCAGTCTTTAGTGTCACATGATCCTATATGCTGACAACTTTTGTGCAGTTTACATTTTTTTGTACACCAGCATAATTATTTTCAGGATTCTTTGAAGAATAGAAAATCCAAAATAAAAGCGACTATTAGAAATATAATTTTATTTAACCATGTTGCTGTCACTTTTGATTTTTTTTACATGTCCGTGATGAATAAAAATATATATTTTTTCCTTTAAAAAAAAATCATACTGACTCCAAACTTATGAACAACAGTAAAATATCTTACACCCCATACAAATTACAGACAAGTTATATTCTTACATCAAAACATCACACACAGATGTACTGTATATAGAATAGTACCCACTCCTGCTGTGAATACTGCAGCGTTTCCTCCATCCAGCATTTCCTCCAGCTCTTCATCAGTAGTGGCTTTGCCAGCTGTAAGACAGGATTCAACAATGGCCTTAAACATGTATATAACATTGTGATCCCTGACTTTCTATTTAATTCAACCCTAAAGATGGTCTGTGTATGTGTTTGTCACTCACTGATCTCCAGCTGTCTTTGGATGCGCCCTTTGCTCTTCTCTCTAAACTCCATTTGGGCTTCATTGTATTTGGTCATCACTTCTACAAACCTCTTAGCAAGAATGGCATGCTAAACAAAGGAGATAAACACTGTGTGATTTAAAAACAAACTACTTGCTGAAATCCCTGTGGTTTATTCAAAGGGCTAGTGGTTACCTGAGATTTCTTTATCCGGATATCTGCTGAAACCCTCTCTTCAGTGTTAGATGCCAAACTCTGCTCAATGCCTGTTTTCAAGGTTGACAAAATAATTCAACTCAGAATTTGAGATAATTTTGATGTAGCATATTGTCCAATCATCATTGGAGAAAATGTATTTATTTTCATAAACAAGCAAAAGAAGAACAGAAAGCTGACTTTTGAGTTTGTTGCGAGCATTGTTGGCCAGTTTCTTTATCTCACTGGTAACTGCTTCCAATTCATCCTGTGTCTCTGGTTGAGAAATGAGATGAGAGATATTTAAAGCAGGAATGGGGTAGGTAAGTGATAGAGAAAAATGAGAAATAATTTATCAAATGAAGGTAAAATGTGATTAGACTAACTCTGGTCTGATGTAGGTGCAGAGAGGATGACAGAATACAGTCGCTTTATCTCGCCTACATTTTCATCCATCTTGTCTATACTGGTGCGGATTTCTTCAATCTGTGCAACATATACAGAAGTGACTTTAAAATGTCCATTTAACTACACTCTTAAAAATAAAGGTTCTGTATCAGCATTGTTGGTTCTATAAATAATCTTTAATATCCATGGAAACTTTCCATTGCACTTAAGGTTCTTTTTATTGGAAAAGGGTTCTTTCGACTTTGAAAACTTAAAAAAATGGTTCCTTTAAGAACCGTTCACTAAAAGGCTTTTTGGGGAACCCCAAAAAGGTTCTTCATTGGCATTGCTGTTAACCCCCCTTTTTGGAACCTTTATTTTTAGGAGTGTGTGACATTCAAATGTGCTTATTCATTTGAATTCATTCATTACCTGAGTGAAGAACTCATCCATAAATTCTTTATTTTCCACTGGAATTTCCACATCATCAGGAGTTTGATCCGACTTCTGTTTTGACATAAACAAACAGCAGAAAGTTTTATAACTTGGCAGAAATAGTGTTTTCTCTGCCTTAAAACAAGCTTAAGCTTTTTAGCAAGATTTTAGCTGGTTTAAGACGGTCTTCCAGACTGATGAAACTGGTGTTTAACTTAACGACCAGCTGGTCTCCAAGCCTGACCAGCCAACAGACCAGCTTGACCAGGCTGAGAGACCGACCAAGACCAAGCAAATTACAAAAGATTTTTTTCAGCAACCTGTTCTTGTTTTGTCAGTAAATTGAAGAATCCATTACAGCTTATCTTCAATGTTTCAACAGAATTGAAACATTACAGAAATTTAACACTTTTAAATTTAATACGCAGAATTACATTTTAAATACACAGAATTGGCGCCATGACAGGGCAGGAGGACACGGTTCGGTTGCTGTGGATGCTCATGTGCGCCTCGCATCTCAACAATGTCAGATGCGTTTCTACGTGTCTAATGGCAGTTAAGTTTACTCTTTTAACCTATTTGTTGTATAATCATGAGTGTAATCTCCGGATAATGACCTATTGCTAACATTTACAGATAGATAACCTACCCGTAATTGACCATAACTCACTACAATGACCCTGTTAGTCAATATTATTGAGCTCAGGACCTCACAGAGAAAGGTCAAACGGTAGCAAATCAGTCCTCAAAGCGCAATGTGTGTAATAATAAAATCATAGTTCAACATAAGAACATAAGAAAAAAATCTCGTACCGCTTTTAGTTGTTCCAGTCGGTCCTTCATCTTTAGTTCAATGTGATGAGACTTAAGATTTCAAACTAGGCTACTGTAGTGGTCAGTGTAGAAGATGAACAGCAGCGACGTCGTTTTCAGTCTGGATAGCTAGAAAACATGTTAATTGAATACACCAAGTTTAGAGTTCCAATAGAACCGTTTAGAATTTTTATTTTAGACACTCTCAAAAATAAAAATAAAAGAGGAGTTATTTTTTATGGGGAGAAAAAAAAAACCTAACAAAAAGGCAGTGTCGCTCTTGTCCTGTAGTTGTCCTAAGCCTATCCTCTCAGAGCGGATTAGAGCAACAGTTGTATGCTGGGTAGCTAATCTTCCTCTGCCGAGGTGCTCCTTTTTCTCCATTTACACACATGGGACTACCCCAAACTATGGGACTAGGACTGAGACTTAAGAATAATAAAATGAAGGAATGAGATACATAAAAATGGAAATAAATAACTTTTTAAATGACAAATTAAGACTTATTTAAAACTACTTAATGCACATTAATGTAAAGTAGATCAAATAATAAAAATAAAAAAATCTATAAATGTTTCTAAAATTTTAAATAAATTGTTATACTTAAAGCTATTTCATTTGTGCCATCCAACAAAAAACAAAAATGTCAAGATTGGTTGGGGTGAGTTGAGGGACTTTTGAAGTACTGAAAATTATTAAAACCTATTTGCTTTTTTTTTGTTTTTAAAGCAGTAACTGAAACTGTATTACAATCAAGATTGTAATTCATATTGTTATTTGCCCATGAATTGACCAGTTAGTCTGTATATTTCTTCTCCACCAGCACAAACAGTTTAAAAAGAAGTCAAAACATCAAGCAATGTGCAGCTTATATGAGACAAAAATGACAAAGATTTCCCATCCCGTTAAAAACGACATTTAAAGAAACAAAACAAAAACATATGAAAACTTCTTTAAGAGAAAGAAAATCTTGACCTTAAACATACATTGCTCTTATGAAGAAACTATTCAAAATACAAACTTAGTTGCATTAATAAGAAGAGGCCAGAGATTGTGAAAGATTTGGACAGAACATTAATTTATTATATACGGTCCACAATTTTAGTCTTTGTACAGTTCTCACAAGGACAAATAAAATGTCTTAACCTGTAAGGATACAATGTGAGGTATATTCAACACAACTGTCGAAGTGCTTGTTTCTTACAACTCTTCATTTAAATCCACTGGATGGTCAAAATATGAAAGGAAGAAGGGTGAAAATGGGAAGGATGGATCGACTGCCTCAAAATGAGAATGCAACATTAGCGTCAAAGTCAGTGTTGGGGAGTAACTAGTTACATGTAACGGAATTACGTAATTTAATTACAAAATAAAAGTAATTGTAATTAGTTACAGTCACTAAGAAAAAATGTGTAATTAAATTAGTTACTTATGAAAATGTTAAGGATTACAAAGGGGGTTACATCTGATTTTTTCCAAACACACTCTCACGTACAGATTTAATTGATTTCTTTCATAAATTGCAGTGACTGCTCTAAAATATGAAACACCAATGTTTCATAAGTTTATAACATGCTTATCCGATTACTCTTATATTTCCTATATGGGTTTATGGATATGCTTTATTTTTTTAAGATTAACTGTTTTTTTCTAAGGCATTGTTATATTGCAGTGTTTCCTGTCATAGCTATGCAAAGATTTGATTTCAAAAAACAGTATCATAGCTATTAAACTATTTCTTGTTATGATTTTAAACCTGTATTTAACCTCAGAATGATTTTAAAGTAAGTCTGATTTTGTGGTGGCTGTGCTTCAAAGGGGACATTGGATGCCCATTTTATACAAGTTGGTATGATTCTTTTGGATATTCTTGAAATGGTCTCAGTGGTCGTGTAAAACAACACCCTTTTTACCTTGTCAAAAATAGCTCTGTTCGCAGCGACTCGTTTCGGTGCATATCTCTTTACATGCTAATGAGCTCTGCTCACCCCGCCCCTCTCTTCTGTGGAAGAGCAAATAATCATAAAAAATATAAAGTGTGAGACTTTGTTCTTCTGGAGGTGCAGCTGGATCATGAACAATGTATACTGATCCATCCTTAATTTTAACTTTTTAACAAAACCTGCCTTGAATTGTCCCTCATTCAGAAAGCAGCCTGGAGTAAAATGATTTGCGCAGTCAGACATAAACGAATTTAGTGAAAGTGAAGTGCTGTGTGGCCAAGTATGGTGACCCATACTCGGAATTTGTGCTCTGCATTTAACCCATCCAAGTGCACACACAGCAGTGAACACACACACACGGTGAACACACACCCGGAGCAATGGGCAGCCATATTGCTGTGGCGCCCGGGTCTCACCTCAGTCATGGTATTGAGGGTGGAAGAGAGCACTGGTTATTCACTCAAAAATCAAAATGGCTTGATAATTGAGATTGTTTAGGTTTTTAGGGGAATAAAAAAGGAGTGAATTTTTATCATTGTAGGGTGGTTGTGTCCACACACTGCTAAGACACATTTATATGCAAATGAAGATATTTAGCATCCGATGTCTCCTTTAAAATTAAAATATTATAATCTTAATTCAAGTAATGAAGGATTTTGAAAGTCTGACAGTAATCAGTGTTGAGTTATACTGTAATGTCAACCCTGCCTGGTTTACATGCTTGAAAATGATTAAGTTGAAAACATTAGAAATTTAGAAAAGTAATCAAAATCAGTAATCAGTTACATTACTTTAATAAAGTAATTGAAAAGTTACACTGCTTATTACATTTTAAGTAGGGTAACTTGTAATCTGTAACCTATTACATTTCCAGAGTAACCTTCCCAACACTGCTCAAAGTAGTGCGTCATACTTGGTGGTTTTCAAGAATAACTTGGTTATCCTGCCTTTAGACACTGTTTATTATACAACATACTTCAACATTTGCTGTGTGATGTCATGCTGTGTTGAATGAAAAGTAAAAATGACAACATTAGAAGCACACAGAAATGTTTCCATATGAGGCATGAAGGAGTGGATTGCAGATCTACAATGGCCCTCATAATAATGTTAATTATAATATTTCTTGAATAATTATCACAGTTACATTTATGCATGTTAGAAAATAAGTTGAATATGGCTTTAGTCTGCCTTTTTAAGCGCTATGAAGCTGATCTCATTGTGTGTGTGTAGTTAACCATATTTGATCAAATTCAGGGCAGAGCCCGGCAACCTTGAAGTACAGATAAGTGTTCTCTGCGTGTGTGTATGAATGTATATATTTGCAGCTAGATGCAGAGAGAGAGCTCTAGGAGGAAATAGTCATTTGCCGTCACCCTGATGTCCAGGGTAACAGATATACGTCTCTGGAGAGACCTATTGCGTCTGACCTCTGATCAATTGTCTTCAAAATAATCACTAGAAGATATGCTTCGAGTTTTACGTCCATGTGTGGAGATTTTCTAAGTTTATCTACCAACCAGAATCTTGCTTACCTATGTACTGACGTAATTAGTGACCTCTGTTAGAGTATAACTATTGGTATCCAGAACATGTACGCAGAGCGGCCTATGAACTCCATTGCGAGTATTGAAGCTGACTTCTGCTGATGAAACTGCAAACTATTTTCATCAGTAAATTTTTCTTTAATTAATCGCACCTCTGACTCCTGGTCTTTGTTCATCATACCTGGTCATTGGGTTTTAACTGTTGTTCCCCAACAGGCACCACTTTAAGGCTGCTGTAGTTTACACGGACACGAATCGGTGAACTTAATTTCAGATCTGATCATCTACATGTATGCTCACACTGAAATAAATAAAAAATTATGTGCATCTTCACAAAAAAAGTCAGTCCCTGGGCTTTGAAAATCTGCGGTCAGCACAAAAGCAAATCTTCTATACGCAATTGAAACTGTGATTAATGGTAAGAGAGCATGATGAAGAGAATATTGTCACTGTGTTGTAATGAGACAGTCCATGACATTTATTTATCTGTAGACATAGCTTGGATGTTGGCAGCGATCTCAGCCTCCGACTTATGTTTACTTCCTCATAATTCTAATAAATTACAGACTCTTACACTAAGAATGAACGTAAATCAATGTTGTGCTACGGTTGCAAAAAGATGGAAAATTTCCAGTAAATTTCAGAAATTTTGGAAACTTTCCAGGATTTTTTTTTAATCTTCCTGGGCTTTTTTGAAAGTTTACGGAATTTTTCCACCTCTTTGCAACCCTAGTTGTGACTTATAATTAACTGCTAATTAACTAATGCACTTTTCATTGGGTTGTTTTTCAAACCTAAATCACAATGAATCATCTTGCAGCTGAATTCCATGGAGGTGGAAGCCGAGGCTCAAGATATTCCACCACGTAGTTTACAAGGACACGAATCTGTTAACTTAATTTAAGATCTGATCATCTACATGTATGCTCACACTGAGAGAAATCAAAAATTATGTGCATCTTCACAAAAAAGTCAGTCCCTTTGAAAATGTGCAGTCAGCACAACAGTAACTGTCTAAAAGCAAACCTTCCATAAGCAATTGAAACTGTGATTACTGGTAAGAGAGCATGGTGAAGAGTATCCATGACATTTATTTATCTGTAGAGATAGTCAGCTTGGATGTTGCCAGCAATCTCAGCCTCCCACTTGTCTCCATTGTTGAGGAGCTTCTCCTTGTTATAAAGCAGTTCCTCATGGGTCTCTGTGGAGAACTCAAAGTTGGGACCCTAAGAAAAAGACAGACAGGAAAAGGTAGACATTAACTCCAGTAAATCTGGTCATACAGAATGTATTGATCCTTATAGAGATTTTAATTTGACCCTTTTAACCACCTGCTTATTTTGTACATTTGACTTCTCATGCTGCAGAATATTACAATAATTCTCCAAAATTCTCCATAATTTAATGCACGTTACATAATATATATATACATAACCATTCAAAATTAAGGGGTCAGCAAGATTTCTTTAAAGAAATGAATGCTATTATTCAGCAATGAAGCATAAATTTAATTAAAAAAAGAGAGTAAAGACATGTTATAAAGGACTTCTATTTAAAAAATGCAGTTATTTTGAAATTTCTATTCATCAGTACTGAATCTTGAAAAAAAGTGTTACTTTTTTCATGATTAAACAGCATTATGCAACTATTTTTATTAATATATTACTATTATTATTAACTCTGATTGCTTTTTCCTCAAAATTTCCACAGTTCCACTAGAAACCAGTTTGAACACATTAAACAACCTGTAAAGAGACATGGGTAGTTGAAACATATGCTGCGAGATGCTCACCTCTACAATAGCATCCACAGGGCAGGCTTCCTGGCAAAAGCCACAATAGATGCATTTGGTCATGTCTATGTCATAACGCGTTGTTCTCCTGCTGCCGTCGGCACGAGGTTCTGCCTCAATTGTGATCGCCTGAGAGAGAGAAAAATATGGGGTTACCTTGCACATTTTACTTTTACTCTTCTTATTCACATGTGCAAATAATTAAACCTGCATACAATTACTGCTTATTATTACAGCGTCAATATATTAGAACGAACAAGGCCAATCAGAAAAAAGTATACCTGGGCTGGACAAATGGCCTCACAAAGTTTACAGGCAATGCACCGCTCCTCTCCAGAGGGGTACCTGCGCAGCGCATGTTCCCCACGGAAACGGGGCGACAGAGGGCCCTTCTCAAAGGGGTAGTTGATTGTGGCAGGTTCACGGAAAAGATAGCTCATGGTCATTCCCAAACCTGCATCAAGACAAATATCAGCTGGTGCCTACTTTGAGAGTTATTTGTGGGATGACTTTATGGAAGTGCTTTAGTTAAAGATAAAAGTCTCATGTTGTTACTGACCTCTGAACAGCTCTGTCCACAGAAGAGTCTGAGCCGCACGGTCCGTGATTGACTTCATATCTGTGGCTTCCTCCTGATTATTGACATATTCTGCATATAGAAAAAAGTGATGATATAAGAAAAGTTTTAAAACCAAGACCCTATTTTGTACTATGTGATACTTACTAATCCCTGCTCTGTGTGCGGATAGGCTGAGAGGACGTGCAAGATTTTGACAGGCCAGAAATGACCCTAAGAAGTAAGCACATGATACGGTCACTCATCTGAGAAACAAGCCTTGTTTTGATAACATTTATAGACATATATAAATGTCACTGCATTTGTTGCTTTTTAAACTCATGTATTGCTTCTACTCACCTGGCCTGGATACGGTGTAGACCACACGTAACGCCGCAGACATCTCAATGAAGTGCACTGTGAGTGAAAGGGACAAAGAGGAGGGATGGAAACTAGGATTTGTTATATTATTTTCTCAAATTACAACAATAAACATACTTGTGGACATACTGACAACTTTCAAACATCTTATTTTGAAATAATGGTAAGAAAAAGGCTCATTTAATACTGTTTTATGTAACATTGGCAGTTACACAAAACAGTGCTCCACGATTTACTTCCCCTTATAGAACGTAAACAAAACCCCAAACATTGGTTCCGCTGAAGCGAGGCAGCAGACACATAACTATCTTTCATTTAAGCACCACATATCAATTATCCCCATTTAATCTACAACATGTAACACGTCCAAAATAATAAAGCAACTGTTTGACTGGGCAACCCAGATACTCTAGGACTGCAGCAAGTGGCTTAGGACAGGAGCTCAAGCTTTCCACATATTTACTATTCACTTTTTCCAATGTGCATTTACCTATTTAATATTTGCCTAAATATCTATAACTCCGTGTTTTTATTCAAAGTTAAAATGTTGTCCGTGAAGTGTTTTAAGTAGCTTAGCCACAGGCTGATTTTCTCAAGGACTTTCAATGACTATACTGCTATTATTCGTATATCCTTTATAACAATATTTGCGTTTCTAATATTGTATTAATTATATCGGCTCCACAAAATGCGGTGCATGTTCACTTAAAAGATAGATAGCGAATGCAGAGAGTTTAAAAACCAGTTCGCACTCACCGGACACTCGCTATTTGGCCTTCTCAACCAGAACAGCGGACGATTGAGGAAATGCACATGCAGAACGCCGGAAGTGAGGTTTTTTTTTTTTTTTTTTTTTTTTTTTTACAAAATAACAGAACACATCCGCAAATATAAAATACAATAAGCATACAAAAATAATAGTTAATAAAACCACCTTTATCATAAACGCGTTTCTTTATGATATAAAATACTGAACACTGTGGTTCAGAATTTTGATCCATAGTACAGGGGTAACGTTATATAAAATAATTACAATAATAATAATAATCAATACAAAATTCCACAGAGAATTGGTTTTAACTTTGGCTTTACGAAAGTGCAATTTACAAAGAAAGAAGCCTGGTGAGTGAGTGAGAGAGAGAGAGAGAGAGAGAGAGAGAGAGAGAGAGAGAGAGAGAGAGAGATGATAACACAGCTGCAATAGCAGCAAAATATGTATTTTCCATTCACAATGTTAGATGTTAAACATGATTAACTTGAAACTGACTTACTTTATCTTTTTATTTATTTAGATGGATTTTATTTATTATTATTTATGTATTTATGTTGTTGTTATATATATGTTAATGCTTTAGCAACATTGTGTTACACAGTCATGCTAATAAAGCTGGATTGAATTGAGAGAGAGAGAGAGAGAGAGAACAGATCATTCTAAAGACCATCAACTCTACCGTGCGACTCCACCGGGCAGGGACACCGGCAAGGGATAGAAGTATCCCTTTTTATTTTAGTTTTTTCATTTATATGTATTGAAATGTTATTATATGCATGTGTTGATTTTATTTAATTTCTTTATTTTCTTAAATATGTGGGTATATAGTATTTATAGAGTTGTAACTTTTAGTTTTAGTTACTTTTTCTTATTTGTAAGTCGCTTTGGACAAAAGCGTCTGCTAAATGACAAAAGTAAAAGTAAGTAAGTCAAGTAAAGTAGATCATTCCTGAGTTCCAGTCACTCCATGAAAATGACAAATTAAAGTCGGTATGAAATCAAAATGGACTGTTCTTATATTTTTTGATGGAATACTGTAGTGTTTATTATAAATAGTTTATCCGTGCACTTCATTACTTTTTTAAATTCATGTGCCCTAGTAATCTTTAATCAAAAACGTTAACCTCCCCTCCGCCTTAAAACGACTCCTCTACTCTTCCGGTCACGAGTAATGGGCAGAGCTAGTGGTAAACACTGGGGCTGTATCTGAAATAGCCCCCTATACCCTCATTCACTATTCCCTACATTAATCCACTCATATAGTTCACTTCACTTCAAGGAGTGAATGAAAACGAGTGAGTGAATTCGGGGGGGGGGGGGGTCATTCTGTATGCTTTCTTCAAAAACCTTAAGTAAATAAGGAGACACCTCTTTAGAAAACTGTTTATAGAACTCTGCGCCGGTAAGCCCGTCTGGTCCGGGAGATTTATTGTTTTTAAGTTCTAGAATTGAGTTACTAACTTCAGATAAAGTAATTTCACTATCACAGAGATTTCTGTGATCTCTTGAAATAGTCTTACAATTTTTAACAGACTCCAGAAAAGTACGGGCTGCCTCTTCAGAATATTTTTTTCATACAATTTACTGTAAAATTTAGAACAGAAATGTGCAATGAATTGAGGATTATTAGTGACTGTCCCCTCAATATTAAGAGATTCGATCAGTGAGGTACTTAAGCGACTTTTTTCTAATCTAGATCCAACCACACCCCATGGATCTTGTGTTCTGCAGTGAGGACCATCTCCTTTAATCAGCCTTTCTGCTCCCCGTGCAACTGATACTCGACTGTCATTGGCTAGTCTGCGTTCGAGGGGAGGGGCTTACTGATAGGTCAGCTGTTAAACACTGTCCCCAGGTTTCACAGACAAGGCTTAAACCTAATCCCAGACTAAAATCTAAATCTGAGCTGTTTCAAATGAAAGAAACTTGCTCTGACTGATCTTAAAATATATCAGTGCCTTTGTTTTGTCTCAAGATGCACACCAGTAATGTTTTTTCTAAGGCATGCTTATAAAAAGTGCATAAATGTCCTAATTGAACAATGGCCTAATCCTGGTTTAGGCTAAACCCTGTCTGTGAAACCGGGCCTGTAAGTTTAACAACTGTTTAACAGCTTAAACACTGTGTGTATATATGTGATCCAACTAATAATTTTCTAACCTTCTGACATGCCATAGTTTTGAAAATATTTTTGGACTTGAGTGAGATATGAGTTAATAAAAAAAAAGATGCGGCTATTAAATTGCTAAAATGACATTTCATAAGGATTCTTTTTCTCATACTAATATGCTACGAAGCCATTAGTGCTGTCACTGTGAAGAAAGCTGAATAAGTGTTTGTTGGTTAAAGCTTAATGAAGCAGGATAAGTTTAATTACAGAAAGCTGCGATGTATGTCTCCACGTAATCACTGTGTTCAGTGCTCTCTGTCTCACATATCCACAAAACAACCGAGCTTGAAGCTTTCCTTTTTCTTATTGTTGGGTTTATCTGTAATTTTAGGTCTCTGCTTCAGTGACAAAGTAAGTTGATCACCTTTATACAAATTTCTCTGGCATGTTCTCTGTAATGAAGATAAATCTGTGCTGTCGAAGTGCTGTTTCATTGACTGACCTGCTCGAGTCACAGAGTGAAGGTTGATGTATAATTTTTTGAATTTCAATGCTAAATTGATTTCTGATTTCTATAGAAGCTTTGAAATTTGAAAATGAATTTATCGGAATAATATTCTGATTCATTTCAGTGAACACTTCAGATAATATAACAGAATCAGAGGAGAATTATTGGTCCAGAACTGAGAAGTCTGTGCTCGCTCCCATTCTCACCACTGAGATGGTGCTGGGTGTTTTAGGAAATGGATTGGTTTTGATAGTCAAAGTTGTGGTAAGAATAATATATAATTTTATTTAAAAAGAAAACAAATGAAAAAAGTATGTTTTTTTTCCCCCCCGAATGCAATCAGTTTTAAAATCTCATGCCTTTTATCTTCTTTTTTTTTTTGCTTTCTCACAGTGTAAAGACCATTTTCAGTGCCTTTACTGGCTGCCACTTTTCAGTCTCACGCTCTCAGATTTCCTCTGCTCCATCCTCATAATCTGTGGCTCCCTCTTAGCTGTGCTGAGTGAAGGTCAGATTTCACCGTGGTGTGAGGTGGTGAGCCTGCTAAAGTTCACCTTCATCACCTCTTCCATTGGAAGCATAGGTATGGCTATGATAAGGAACAATTGACCTCTGTGGGATATCTCTAATACTGCTTTCATTGTAATTAGCAATAAAGAACAATAAACAAACACCCTATTGTACACCCGAATGGTTGCAGGAGGGTGCATTGGACACTGAGAGGAAAAATCCTGTACTCTGTCGTAGCTTCCATTTGAATAATTGTTGAAAAAGCAATGTCCAGAAATGCAGAAAATTTGGTGTTTTAATATTTCTAAAAAGCAATGTTATAATAAAGTTATAAAATGTTACGGTTTAAAATAGTTTTTTTTTTTAAAGTTAATATTCTTCATATGATAAAACAAGTCTTTTTATTTGAGTTTCAATGTTTTTGTTTATTATTTATTTATCTTTAATTATTGTTGGGGAATAATAAGACAAGGAGTCAGAGATGCGATTAATTAAAGAAATACTTCATTCATCAGCAGAAGTCAGCTTCAACACTCGTGATGGAGTTTGTAGGCCGCTCTGCATACAATTCAAAATCCTCAACAATTATACCCTAACAGAGGTTGCTAATTGCGTCAATGCATAAGTCATCAAAATTCTGATTGGTTCTAAAACCTAGATAAACTTAGACAGTTTCCACATATGGACGCAAGCTTGAAGCATATCTTCTGATTAATATTTTAGTGACAAGTGATCAGAGGTCCGACGCAATACGTCTCTCCAAAGACGTATATCTGATACGCTGGACATCGGCAGCGGAACGTTTGTCCTGGGACTGTCTGAGCTTCTCCCTGTACAGACAGATACTAACACACATATGCAGAGAAACACTTATCTTACTTCATGGTTGTCTCAGCCCTAAACCTTATCGGGCATGGTTACACACACAATGAGAGCAGCTTCTTAGAGAGTAGAAAGGCAGACTAAAGCCATATTCAACTTATTCTCTAACATGCATAAATGTAACTTTGATTAATAATTATTCAAGAAATATTATAATTAATATTATTATGAAGGTCATTGTAGATCTGCCATCCACTCCTTCATTATGGTAGATGATAAAAAGTATTTGTGTCTTAGTTTTGTCCAAATTTTTTAAAAAATCTGCATTGTTCTCAGCTTATATTTAATTACTAGTAAATATAAAATATATAAAAAGTTTTTATTATTGTTTATATTATTTTAATTCTTTAATCTTTAGTTTCAAAGATTTTTATTTAATTATTATTTTTTTTTAATTAGGATGATTTAGAAAAGTCACTCTAAAAACTGAAAATTAACTTCTCATTTGTGCCTTAAAAATAATCAAAAACAGTTATCAATAGAAGAGGTATCTCTTCTTCTTTGATTGAGATTGTTTACTTCATTATTAGAAGTAATAAAATGTTTATTATTATTATTGTTGTTGTTATTATTTGGTTATGTAAAAGGGTTAATACTTAAGGATTAAAGTAAGTCTTTGAACTTGAGTTTCAAAAATGTTTTTAAATATATTTTTTAGAAAGTTCAAAAGAACTTCATTTATTTGAAATCGAAATCTTTTGTAACATTACAAATGTCTTTACTGTCACTTTTGATCAATTGAATGTGCCTTGCTGAATAAAAGTATATATAGTATATAAGTATATTAAGGTGAATTAGAAAAAGTTATTCTGAGAATGAAACTCCTCATTTGTATCTATAAAACAAAAAAGTTATATCACAATAATACCATTATTTTCTTCTTTGTCCTCAGCAATTCTCTGTCTTCAGAGATATATGGGAATTCCTTCCAAAGGCAAAAAGCTGTCTGTTCTCATGGCGGTGGCATGTGTAGCATCATGGTGCACTGGAGCTATATTTGGAGCAGTACCAGTAGTCTATGACTGGATAAAGTGAGTGAAGATGCTTAGAAATGCTCCAACTTTAGGCATCAACACGACTTCTCAGTCTCACTATACTCTGCATGCCATTTTCAGGTATGATCCAGCAGAAATGCTGTGTGCAGTTTTCTGGGAAAGCAGTTACTCTGACATGCTGGTTTACATCCTCTGTGCCTTCTCCATCTCTATCTTCATCCCATTTCTCCTCATACTCTCCTGCTCCATCCTGACTTGTGCTGGCTATGGGAAACACTGTTCCAGGTTTGTAGAGTTGGAACTGGTGAACATAGAATGCTGAAATTTTGCATCACCGGTGATGCAAAATTTCTCCCATTTCTCTGTCATAGTTTAAATGTCCACATTTTATGTTTGTAGCCAGGGTGACCTGTCCTCTATCACACCACTGCTGGTGATCTTGTATCTGCTCTGCTATGCTCCATTTGCTGCATCTGAGGTGAGAAAAATCAGTTAGTGTGGAATCATTTTCTGTTTTGATCATTTTTTAGGAGTCAAAGGCTTGATTTGAATGTGTTTTTCCATGTTAACAATTCTGTTTATTCTCGTTTTGTTAGTTGGTTCTCCTTGGAAGGCTTGATTTGTCCCCATCCCCTGAATGGCTGCGATCACTATCATCAGTAATGGCATATCTGGATTGTGGTTTAAACCCCTTTATCTACTGCACAAATAAAGACTTCCGAAAAGCAATACTCATACTGTTATGGAACAGAAGGAGATCAGCTTTTCCAGATCCAGTGCTGACAGGCATAACGAGGCTTGAAATATGAAGATTTACAAGCAATAAGATTTTTTTTTCCCTGTGCAACACATTTTGTAATACATCCCATCATGATTTTAATGGGAAGAAATGACACTCTGTCTGAGATTTCAGTAAAGGCAAACATGCTGCTAATAATAAATGATAAAGATGTTTTTGCTCAGTTTTATTTTAATGCATCAAATTAAGGCAAATATGCCAGGCTGTCCATACTTATATTGTGCATTTACATTCATCTTCAACTTGACAAACCTGAGAATGAAGCTTAGGACATGACATTCTGAACTACACACACACACACACACATTAAAATGCATCAAATAGTGAATTTGTAAACACACACACACGTTGGTTTTTATGGTTTATGGGGACTCCCCGTAGGCGTAATGGTTTTTATACTGTACAAACCGTATTTTCTGATGGTCTACACAAACCCTACACTTCACAGAAAACTTTGTGCATTTTTAGATTTTCAAAAAAACTCAATCTGAATAATTTTTAAGCCTTTTGAATTACGGGGACACCAAAAGTGTTGTCATAAATCACCTTTACATTGTAATACCTCTGTCATACCTAGGTGTCCTCAGAAACCACATAAACAAGCACACACACGATTAAAATGCCTCAAATAGTGAGTTTATATATACACACGTACGTTTGTTTCTGTGAATTGTGGGGTCTTTCCATAGACTTCTATTGTTTTTATACTAACCAAACAATATTTTCTATCCCCTAACACAGAGGTCTTCAACCCTGTTCCTGGAGACCCACTATCCTTTAGCTACAACCCTAATCAAACACACCTGAAGCGGCCAATCAGGCTCCTCAAGACTGCTTGAAAATTGCAGACAGGTGTGCTGAAGCCGGTTGGAAATAAACTTTCCAGGAGAGTGGGTCCCCAGGAGCAAGGTTGAAGACCTCTGCCCTAACCCTAAACCTACCCCTTACTGAAAACCTGTTTACATTGTTACACTTTCAGATAAACAGGCCGGTCCCCACAAAATGTAGCATAAACACGTACACACAGTATATTGATTTGATAATACTGTATTCAAAGAGATGAAATCCAAGTATTTCACATATTTGACAGTTTTCCTTCAAATTCAATAATTACAAAGTTATTTTCTGACACTGTTTTGAACGTAAATTCTGAACAAAGAAGAGCATCAAATTAGTTTGTGGTTTTGATAACGTTAATTGGTCAAATTTGTACATATCAGTGACATAATATTACTGTTGATGAAGACAAGACAAAATTAGGGTTCGTACATGTGTTCATTGCCGTGTTATTCAGCTAAATAAATGTAGGCCTATGTGCATTTATGAAGAGCGTTTGTGTGCATTTAGGCGAGTGAGAAAACAAAAGCTGTAATGAAACTGCAGAATGTCGCACACTTTGGACCAGAAATGTCCAGTAAGATTTTGAAACACCCAGTACTCTGCAAGAGAATGATCCAGAAGCTTGAGAAGCACGAAACCAGCGCAGGACAGCAGGGCCAAGCAGAGGTAGCGCATGGACGCAGTGTCTCCGAGGCTCTTCTGCGCTCGGACGCCTTTAAACACGGCGAAGGCGATGTGAAAACCCAGAGCTACTTCAAACCCTCGGTCGTGAAAGAGCGCCAGGCCATAGCTGAGGACAGAGCACGATTCCACCAACAAGGCGTAACGGGACGACCAGCCTTTCTCAATGACATGACACCACACCAGCACCCACGCAAAAATAGGTAAAGTGAACCACTGGTCCAAAACAGAGGGCGCGCGCCGCAAGGTGGCCAAGCGGACCCACTGCACCGGGCCATAGGCGACTGTCATTAGCGCAAACACGTCCTTGGTGTAGACGGCTGCACAGGTGCCTCTATTGTCTGACATAGGTTGCAAGATCCAGTAGATTCCTAATAATATGTATCCCAAGTTTATCAGACAGTTAAACGGCATAGCCAAGAAAGCAGGAAGGTTGTCGACTTTCTTTTCCGCATAGTGATCATAAGTGACATCCACCAAAACTTTGTCGAAAATATGAGTGTTTGCAAGCGCAATGCAAAGCAGGAAGGGTATGAGAACGTGGACGAGCGCTGACATTGCCAATTTCTAATAAAAAGGAGACAATCCAGTTCAAAAGCACAGTAGCAAAACACGTTGAATGTTGTGTACAAAGTAGAAAACACTGCTTGGCTTCCGCAATCTAGATCACGTGACGATTACTGTAGCCTTTCATTGGTTGCGACAGTGAGCTGGGAATTCTGTACAACCATTCTGCTCAGACTAGTTTTGCATTATGCAGTATGAAGGCTATGTGTGTACAGTGAGCAGATTTACGGCAGTATTGAATAGCCCAGTTCCTGTAAAGCACCTAAAGCACCCAATCGTTTAGGCTTACTGGAAAACTACAAAAAGTCCTACTACAATCAAGTCCTTCACGCTTACATGACGTGTGTTGGAGCAGGGTCGGAACGAAACTCTGCGGGGCTTGTTGGCCTCCAGGAACTGAGTTTGGCACCCCCCAGGAATATAAATTTGCCAAAATATGCAAGCCATGTAAATATATATATTTTTTAAAGTACTAAATATTTATAAAAATTCTTACCGAGCAAATCATGAACACAAGACTTACCATTGCAGTTCTTCCACTTTTGTCATGTACATCTTAAAAAATTTGAATATCGTGGAAAAGGTCAATACTTTTTGTCACTCATTTCAGAAAGTGAAACCCATCTATTATATAGATTCATTACACATAGAGTGAAATATTTCAAGCCTTTACTTCTTGAAATTTTGATGATTATGGCTTACAGATAATGAAAACCCAAAATTCAGTGTCTCAAAAAATTTGAATATTACATAAGATCAATAAAAAAAGGATATTTTAAACAGAAATGTCAGGCTTCTGAAAAGTATGTTCATTTCTATGCACTCAATACTTGGTTGGGCCTCCTTTTGCATGAATTACTGCATCAGTGCAGCGTGGCATGGAGGTAATCAGCCTGTGGCACTGCTCAGGTGTAATGGAAGCCCAGATTGCTTTGATAGCGACCTTCAGGTCATCTGTATTGTTGCGTCTGGTGTCTCATCTTCCTCTTGACAAGACCCCATAGGTCAGGCGAGTTTGCTGGCCAGTCAAGCACAGTAACACCATGGTCATTGAACCAGCTTTAAGTAAGTAAGCTTTTGGTACCTTTGGCAGTGTGGGCAGATGCCAAGTCCTGCTGGAAAATGAAATCAGCATCTCCATAAAGCTTGTCAGCAGAAGGAAGCATGAAGTGCTCTAAAATTTCCTGGTAGATGGCTGCGTTGACTGTGAACTTCAGAAAACACAGTGGACCAACACCAGCAGATGACATGGCAGCCCAAATCATCACTGACTGTGGAAACTTCACACTGGACTTCAACAAAACAAAACAAAACAAAACAAATCTGCACAGTTTTGTTGTACATTCAACTGGTTTGCACTCCATCTATTCTGCCATGTGCCTTATGCACTTTATCTATCGATCTCTCTTTTTTTATTATTTTCTACAATGTCCTCAGACTGATAAGCTCTTTTGCACTACAAATATATCTACACAGTGTTGTTTCTATTTAACTGGTTTGCACTCTATCTGCCATGCGCCTTATGCCACTTATCGATCTAATTCTTCTTATTTATTTTTTTTTCTACAATATCCTCATTTGTATATTTGTATAGTTGTACATATGTTTAAACTGTATTATCTGTATCTGAACGTGTTTAATGTTAACTGTATGCACCAAGGGTCTGAGAGTAATGCAATTTCAATTCTCTGTATGTATGTACTGTACATGTGGAAGAATTGACAATAAAGCTGACTTGACTTGACTTGACTTGACAAGCAACATGGATTCTGTGCCTCTCCACTCTTCCTCCAGACTCTGGGACCTTGATTTCCAAATTAAATGCAAAATTTACTTTCATCTGAAAAGAGGACTTTGGACCACTGAGAAACAGTCCAGTTTTTTTCTCCACAGCCCAGGTAAGATGCTTCTGACGTTGTCTCTGGTTCAGAAGTGGCTTGGTAGCCCTTTTCCTGAAGACATCTGAGCGTGGTGACTCTTGATGCACTGACTCCAGCTTCAATCCACTCCTTGTGAAACTCTCCCAAGTGTTTGAATCAGCTTTGCTTGACAGTATTCTCAAGCTTGCGGTCATCTCTGTTGCTTGTGCACCTTTTCCTACCCAAATTCTTCCTTCCAGTCAACTTTGCATTTAATATGCTTTGATACAGCACTCTGTGAACAGCCACACCTTTCAGTAATGACCCTCTGTGACTTACCCTGTTTGTGGAGGGCGTCAATATTCGTCTTCTGGATCATTGCCAAGTCAGCAGTCTTCCCCGTTATTGTGGTTTCAAAGAACAAGAGATACCCAGAATTTATACTGTAGGGATGGTCATTAACCCATGAGAACCCGGACCAATTTCTCCTTATAGGAAAATTATGGGGCATATAAAACAAACCAAATGGACCACTTATAACATGTTTCTGTGGTTGTTTTTGAAATACAACCCCTCCTTGTGAAAGATCTGTAATGTTACATATATGACACATTGGGCGTTTATGATAAATTTTTCATGTTACATATGTTACATTGGGCGTTTATTTCTCAATTGAAAAAAAAATAAATTTTATAATTTTTTTTGCTGCATAATATTTTTTTTCTGTTTATTTGCTTTTCCACAACATATATTAAAATGATTAATTTTCTGGGAAGATAAAACAAAACCTTTTTCAGAAGTAATACAGTTTTTGTATTTTCTTTTCTTTGTCACAACATATTTCAAAACCACATAACTGTGACCATTAAGTTTTACAACAACTCTTTTGTAACATATCAAAATTCTACCTTTTCAGGTATATGGTTTAACCAGAAGTTTTTATTTATTTATTTATTTATTTTTTCACTCAAAATGTGCGAACTGAATAAAAATAAATAACTACCTCACACTGGAGGTCAACATGTTAACCGTGGACGTAGATTTGTTAAAATATGCTTTGAAATGAGCAGCAGAAAATATATAACACTAAAATAACTTAATCAGCTAAATTAATTGAGCAGCTCATTACCATTTTTCTTAAAGGGATAGTTCACCCAAAAATGAAAATTTGATGTTTATCTGCTTACCGCAAGGGCATCCAAGATGTAGGTGACTTTGTTTCTTCAGTAGAACACAAATGAAGATTTTGAACTTAAACCGTTGCAGTCTGTCAGTCATATAACGACACAGCTGTTTCACGATTGGCCAAATTCATCACATGACAACAAGGACGTGTATTTCGGGTTTATTCTGACAACTTCAGTCCCACTAATGCTCATATACGGACTTTCAAAAAAAAAAAAAAAAATTAACTTTTCATGTCATCTTCATCTCGTAAATCATGTTTATTAAAAGATTACAATTATTTTTACTGCAATCACTTTTTTGTTAATTCGTTTATATAGGTTTTGTGCATAGGTTTATTTTAGACCTTTTTCATACAGACCCTTTACAGTATTAAGCTGCATAACCTATTTAGATACTTTTTTTATGGAATAAATCAAGTGTCAATCTTACAGACTTTTAATATAATGTGGTCATCATGGATTCTGATTGATACTAATTGTCTAGTTGCTGGGTTCATCCATCTTCACTTGCATGTGATTACTGCCAACAACTCTGGCTGGATGTCAACTTAATACAACATTCAGATCACTTTCATAAGCTGGTATAAATCATAATAGAAAGGCAAATAAATTGGGCTTATCCGTAGGCCTGTTCATGGTGTTCACGTATGTTCATGGTGTTTTGTCTTACTAAAATGTGCTTACCTAACTGGAGAAATAGTAAAATAAGTAAACAAATATGTAACATCCTAATTCTTTTATCTGTAATGAAAACCACATTTAGTACATACAATTATTATCTTCATAGATTATTTTTATTAAGTTGCAGTAGCAAAAACACACATAATGAATCATACTGCACAAGTCAAATTTTCAATATGTTCTATTTATTTACTTAAAACTTGTTTCTGTCGTGATGACACCCTTTCAAAATATTACATACATCTTAAAGGTTTATTAAAACATAAACCAACATAGTAATAAAAAAAGAATCACTTCTAATGAAAATTGTTAAGTATAATTGCATTGATTGGTTAGTATTAGAAATAACGAGTCACACTGGTGTTGGGTATGGTCCCATGTCCCTTTGGATATATAAAAACAATACTTATTACATTGAACCTTTACTCACTTTCGTTGCTCATTGTGCTCAATTTCATACAACAATAACGGCAATTCTATAGCTTCCAGTTCGTCTGCAATAAAGCAAGCAAACGCCACGTGATCTGCCATGACTGAGGTAGATGCAGCAAACTACGAGAGCCCCGAAGTGTCCGTCTTGACGACTCCGTTTTCAACTCCGCCCCTGACTGCAAGCGGCTACTCTCGTTGACCACCGTCTGTAGCCGTGCTTCAAGTCGAACGCACCTTATGTTGGGCGTCTCCATGTGCGCGCGGCTCACGTGGTTATTTACATGTGAACACGAGGGGGCGGGATCGCATTAGAAATAATAGGTGCGTTCGACTTGAAGCACGGCTACAGACGGTGGTCAACGAGAGTAGCCGCTTGCAGTCAGGGGCGGAGTTGAAAACGGAGTCATCAAGTCGGACACTTCGGGGCTCTCGTAGTTTGCTGCATCTACCTCAGTCATGGCAGATCACGTGGCGTTTGCTTGCTTTATTGCAGACGAACTGGAAGCTATAGAAATGCCGTTATTGTTGTATGAAATTGAGCACAATGAGCAACGAAAGTGAGTAAAGGTTCAATGTAATAAGTATTGTTTTTATATATCCAAAGGGACATGGGACCATACCCAACACCAGTGTGACTCGTTATTTCTAATACTAACCAATCAATGCAATTATACTTAACAATTTTCATTAGAAGTGATTCTTTTTTATTACTATGTTGGTTTATGTTTTAATAAACCTTTAAGATGTATGTAATATTTTGAAAGGGTGTCATCACGACAGAAACAAGTTTTAAGTAAATAAACAGAACATATTGAAAATTTGACTTGTGCAGTATGATTCATTATGTGTGTTTTTGCTACTGCAACTTAATAAAAATAATCTATGAAGATAATAATTGTATGTACTAAATGTGGTTTTCAGATAAAAGAATTAGGATGTTACATATTTGTTTACTTATTTTACTATTTCTCCAGTTAGGTAAGCACATTTTAGTAAGACATTCATACGTGAACACCATGAACAGGCCTACGGATAAACCCAATTTATTTGCCTTTCTATTATGATTTATACCAGCTTATGAAAGTGATCTGAATGTTGTATTAAGTTGACATCCAGCCAGAGTTGTTGGCAGTAATCACATGCAAGTGAAGATGGATGAACCCAGCAACTAGACAATTAGTATCAATCAGAATCCATGATGACCACATTATATTAAAAGTCTGTAAGATTGACATTTGATTTATTCCATAAAAAAATGATTATCTAAATAGGTTATGCAGCTTAATACTGTAAAGGGTCTGTATGAAAAAGGTCCAAAATAATATGCACAAAACCTATATAAACGAATTAACAAAAAAGTGATTGCAGTAAAAATAATTGTAATCTTTTAATAAACATGATTTACGAGATGAAGATGACATGAAAAGTTAATTTATTTTTATTTTTATTTTTTTGAAAGTCCGTATATGAGCATTAGTGGGACTGAAGTTGTCAGAATAAACCCGAAATACACATCGTTGTTGTCATGTGGTGAATTTGGCCAATCGTGAAACAGCTGTGTCGTCATCAGCGCTCCCGCAGTCGCTCTGGAGAAATTGCGCCGGCTGAGTCAACCGGCTGCTCTCGAAACACTATCGCGGTACTTTGATGCCACACGTGACAGTGACGTTTGGTCGGCGCCGGTTCAAGTCGGACTAAATTTCTAACCGGCATGCACTGCTTCAAGTCAGCTGCCGATCGGTCTGCTAAGTGCTGCATGAAGTCGAACGCACCTAATGAGTTAGAAGGGACAGACTGAACATCCTGATTGTTTCATACGGATTACTTTATCACAGAATGTTTGTGACTTACTTCATTTGAAAGTAGACACTTCAGGCTTTCTATAGAGATAACTCCCATGTTTCCGTGTTGAGTATTTGCTGAGTTACACTTCATTTTAGTGACTTGTTTCAAAAAGCAGTTCACAGAGACAGAGAAGACAGAGAGCACACCCTGTTTGTTTTCTTTTTTCCCCCAAAACCACAAAGTTTTGTGGTAATCATGAGTGTACAAAAAAAAAAAAAAAAATAGACACTTAAGATTGATGTATAACACTTTCTTGTCTTTTGCACTGATCTAAAAAAACCCAAACTGGTATCTCCGGCGATACTGTCGACCCCAATATATTTTCTTTCTCTTTGTATTTTTACATCATTATGGCACACTATTATCCTATTTAAATCACTGTGATAAGTTAGAACAAAAGTAATCTAAAAGTAATCCAAAAGTAGTCTGATTACATTACCTAAATTGTGTAATGTAATGGATGTAATGTAACTGACAACAATTTTTGTCATGTAATTTGGAATCAGAAAGGGATTACAATTTGTAAGTAATCTACCCAGCTCTGCATACAAACTATTAAATGTTAAATTAAAGTAATACTGTTTGTGTGTATTATAGCAAAAAACAAGTCATGAAAAGTGTGTAATTGTTTTGCACATAATTTTCAAACGTTCCTGAAAGTTCCACCGTCACATCTCCGATACGAATAAATGATAGGCCAATTTTTTTTTTTTTTTTTAACTAAACACTTACACAATTACATTTTCAAAATGAGCCTAAAATGAAAAATAATAAACCTAATTCATTCAAACATCATTCATTATAATTACAATTAGTTTAGATCAGGGTTCCTCAAATCTTACC
The DNA here is from genome assembly GCF_936440315.1 of Barbus barbus. Classification (NCBI taxonomy): domain Eukaryota; kingdom Metazoa; phylum Chordata; class Actinopteri; order Cypriniformes; family Cyprinidae; genus Barbus; species Barbus barbus. Next base: position 9,383,789 of record NC_136736.1, on the reverse strand, counting down.
CTGGAGGTCTAATCTGCTGCAGAGTTTAGCTCCAACCCTGATCAAACTCACCTACCTGTGATTTTCTAATGATCTAAGACTCTGATTAGCATGCTCAGGTGTGTTTGATTAGGGTTAGAGCTAAACTCTGCAGGATTGGGCCAGATTTGAGGATCCCTGGTCTATCTCATGCTTGTAGAGTAAAATCATTCTGAAAGTGATTCCAATTATATTGTTTTTCTGTGCCTTTATCGTTATAGCTGTGGTGTGGACTCTGCTGTTCTTTAATATTGAGAACGATTTTTAGAGCTATATCTTTATCGTTATCTTTATAGTTATTGTGCTGGGTGTGAACAGGCCTTTAGTCACTTGCACTATAACCAGTAATGCTCCGTGACGCTTTTGTTGGTTGCAGTTCCTGTGCTAACTGTAATTTGTTGCACAGCAGTCTGTACTTATAAGTGTTTTGTCATCTTCAGGGTCCTCCAAGAGCCTTTCTACCATTAAACATCTTAGTTTTTCATTTTCAGTTATTAGTAAATGTAATACCATTGTTGGACAGCGCATTTGTAAGCGGTTTTTCCGTTAACTTTCAGAAAATGTTGAAGTTAGGACAGCTGTGGGGTTGTCCTAAAGTTAAGACGGTTTTTAGGATTTTTTGTCAAGTTAGGATCTTTCTATAATACCCTCTTCCTATCTGTAGTTAAAATAGGATAATGCACTTAGGAAATGCTGTTCTGTAATAGCTTTTGTCCTAAATGTGGTCCTTACTGAAATTACCATGGTTACCAAACAGTTAAGATAAGATTTTAAAGTTAGGATCTTTCCGTAATACGCCCCCTGATCTCCAAAATATTTACAAACACTTCAAAATAAAGATTCTTTATTGGCATCAATGGATCTATGAAGAACCTTGAACATCCATGGAACCTTTCAAATACAGAAAAGGTTATATTTTTACGTTCTTCAAAATTTTTCATTTAGGAACATTTCACTGAAAGGTTCTTCTAGGCATCACTGCAAAAACACCCTTTTGGAACCTTTATTTTTATAGTCAGTCATAATGAGACAAACAATTAAGAAAATAAAATCAACTGATACTTTTGATTGCAAATCTTCTTTATTAGTATTTTAAGGCTATTTGAATAATTGTTTTTAATAAGTTTTTTATTGATGCAGAGAAAATCATTTTATTCAAAAAGTTTTATGGGACGATACCCAGATAAAACTACTCCATCTCCTCAGAGCCTGGTTTCAAGATAGCATTTTCTTTGAAGGCACATATGTAGTTTTTCTTGACAAAACAAGAGTCGTCATTCCATTTGCCATTCTCTGAAAATGAGGGACAGTGAAATGAAGAGATTATACCTTCTCCAGTGTGTTTTACCAAATATTCCTCACAGCATCTCTGGAATAAATCATTAGTCAAAACATATACTATAACCCATTAGTGTTCTTACCTTTCCAGTTCATCTCCACACATTCCTCTGTTGTAGTGTATATATTGTTGGGTTCACCAGATGCCCAACTGTCAAAATCCCAGCGGGATCCATCAAACCATAAAAATTTACCAGACTGAGAGAATGAGGAGATTTTAAAGAAGAAAAAAAAGAAAGACAAAAAAAGTTGTTAGTGAGAAACTATAGTGCGTGCATGTCATAGAAAACCAGGAAATAACATCAAATCAGTAATAACTCTTTGCTCTCCCTATTTGTAAATGCCTGCACATTTCGGTCTTTTTTTACCTTCAAATATTCAAAAGCTCCAAGCCAGATGCGTGACGTATTTGTTGTGAGTTTTTCCACAATGCAGAACAAGTTATCATTATGCTCTTTACTATGCACCGACACCAGGTGTGCACCAGGGGCTTTCTTCCTACAGCTGAACTGGATATGAACAAGGAAGAACGTTTAATGACTACACATTACATTGATTTTTTTCACATTGCATTGACAAAAAACCTACCTCGGCCTCAGTGAAGTTGAGAGATTCGTTGAAGTATTTGACACAGACTCTGCCCAATTTGTACCAGTCAGTGAAGCCGTCCACATTACACGGTTTATGCATAGAACACTGCGCATTGACATTTGTACGGCCTGCAACAAACCCTAAATGAATTTTATAAATTTATTTTATTTAGTCATTTAGCAGACACTTTTATCCAAAGCGACTTACAAATGAGGACATAAGAAGCAATCAAAACCAACAAAAGAGCAACAACGTGCAAGTGCTATTACAAGTCTTGGTTAGCCTAACGCAGTACAGATAATTATTATTATTATTTCTAATTAAATTTTTTTTTTTCAAATAAAAAGACATAGATAAAAATAAAATTAGAATAGAGAGTGCTAGAATTAGAGGGTCAAGTAAAGATGAGTTTTTAGCCGTTTCTTGAAGATGGGTAAGGATTCGGATTTATTGGCATAAATATGATATGTGGGTAGTATTTCTTTCCTGTTTAAAAGATAAACTTTTAATTTATCACTCTGTTAATCTACTAATACTGCCAATGTATATTCAAAGCAAGTCATCTCAACAAGTACTTTATAAACCATATGCACAAACTATATGATCACTTGCTTTTTGTTTAACAACACATGGTTTACCTTTAATATCAGGGGCTCATTAAGAAATGTGTGTGAAGTAATGGATAAAATTATGATTATATAAATATATTTTCGTATGAATTAAACATTACCTCTCTCCATTCTTAAGAAGTTTCCACTCCCAAAAATGAGAGTCATCAACAGAACTCTTATAGATCCTGATTTGACCTGTAAAAGAAGTGGAATATGATTAATAACCACAAATTTTCTATATACATAGCTTATAGGATACAAAGACTTGCCATTGCAGTTTATCAGCTTCTGTCGTCTATCTGTCCTCACAATAATCTTGCATCTGTTTCACCTTATTTTATACCTTTCCATTCGATTTCACAACTCCTCCTCTTCTCTCAGTCTTGCTGTCTTAAGGGTGTGCACCAGTGTGTTTTTTCATACAGCTGAACTGGATATGAAACAGGATGAACATTTAATGAGAAAGTAATTTAAGGAATAATAGAATTAAAATCTCTTTAATATGTAGCAGTCTTTAAAAATAAAGAAAAACAGTGCTCTGACATACCTCAGCGTCAGTGAAGTTGAGAGGCTCGTTGAAGTATTTGACACAGTGACTGCCCACTTTGTACCAATCAGTGAAGCCATGCTTATTACATGACTGAGGCATAGGACACTGACCAATGACGTTTACATGATCAGCAACAAACCCTAAATGACAGAATCACATATTTAAGCTATAAGAATTTCATAAATATGATATGTGGATATATTTCTTGCCCATATGAAAGCATTTGTAATATATCACGCTGTTAATCTGATATCCACTCAAAGCAGGTCATCTTTTACTGCAGTAAGTATAACATAATCACAAATTTTGGACACTTTATTGGTCAGGTGTATTCTGTCAACAATATCTGCATTTTCTGGTAATTATCAGGGGTACATTAAGGAATAATGGGTAGAATTATGAAATTACTAAATAGATATATTGTAATGTGAATTAAAAGTTACCTCTCTCCATTTTTAAGAAGTTTCCACTCCCAAAAAGGTAAGTCATCAACAGAACGCTAATAGATCCTGATTTGGCCTGTGAAAGAAGGAACGTAATCAGTGGAATAACCACATAACCTATATATAGACAGAAGAAGACTTATCATTGCAGTTTTTCCACTTTTGCCATCTACAGGTACATCTCAAAAAATTTGAATATCGTGGAAAAAGGTCAATACTTTTTGTCACTCGATTCAGAAACTGAAACCCATATATTATATAGATTCATTACACATAGAGTGAAATATTGTAAGCCTTTATTTCTTGAAATTTTGATGATTATGGCTTACAGATAATGAAAAGTATGCTCATTTCTTTGCATTCAATACTTGGTTGGGCCTCCTTTTGCATGAATTACTGCATCAATGTGGCGTGGCATGCAGGTAATCAGCCTGTGGCACTGCTCAGGTATAATGGAAGCCCAGGTTGCTTTGATAGCGACCTTCAGGTCATCTGCATTGTTGCGTCTGGTGTCTCATCTTCCTCTTGACAAGACCCCATAGGTCAGGCGAGTTTGCTGGCCAGTCAAGCACAGTAACACCATGGTCATTGAACCAGCTTTAAGTAAGTAAGCTTTTGGTACCTTTGGCAGTGTGGGCAGATGCCAAGTCCTGCTGGAAAATGAAATCAGCATCTCCATAAAGCTTGTCAGCAGAAGGAAGCATGAAGTGCTCTAAAATTTCCTGGTAGATGGCTGCGTTGACTGTGAACTTCAGAAAACACAGTGGACCAACACCAGCAGATGACATGGCAGCCCAAATCATCACTGACTGTGGAAACTTCACACTGGACTTCAAGCAACATGGACTGTGTGCCTCTCCACTCTTCCTCCAGACTCTGGGACCTTGATTTCCAAATGAAATGCAAAATTTACTTTCATCTGAAAAGAGGACTTTGGACCACTGAGAAACAGTCCAGTTTTTTTCTCCACAGCCCAGGTAAGATGCTTCTGACGTTGTCTCTGGTTCAGAAGTGGCTTGGTAGCCCTTTTCCTGAAGACATCTGAGCGTGGTGACTCTTGATGCACTGACTCCAGCTTCAGTCCACTCCTTGTGAAACTCTCCCAAGTGTTTGAATCAGCTTTGCTTGACAGTATTCTCAAGCTTGCAGTCATCCCTGTTGCTTGTGCACCTTTTCCTACCCAAATTCTTCCTTCCAGTCAACTTTGCATTTAATATGCTTTGATACAGCACTCTGTGAACAGCCACACCTTTCAGTAATGACCCTCTGTGACTTACCCTGTTTGTGGAGGGCGTCAATATCCGTCTTCTGGATAATTGCCAAGTCAGCAGTCTTCTCCATTATTGTGGTTTCAAAGAGCAAGAGATACCCAGAATTTATACTGTAGGGATGGTCATTAACCCATGAGAACCCGGACCAATTTCTCCTTATAGGAAAATTATGGGGCATATAAAACAAACCAAATGGACCACTTATAACATGTTTCTGTAGTTGTTTTTGAAATACAACCCCTCCTTGTGAAAGATCTGTAATGTTACATATATGACACATTGCGCGTTTATGATAAATTTTTCATGTTACATATGTTACATTGGGCGTTTATTTCTCAATTGAAAAAAAATTATTTTATAATTTTTTTTGCTGCATAATATTTTTTTTTTCTGTTTATTTGCTTTTCCACAACATATATTAAAATGATTAATTTTCTGGGAAGATAAAACAAAACCTTTTTCAGAAGTAATACAGTTTTTTGTATTTTCTTTTCCACAACATATTTCAAAACCACATAACTGTGACCATTAAGTTTTACAACAACTCTTTTGTAACATATCAAAATTCTACCTTTTCAAGTATATGGTTTAACCAGAAGTTTTTATTTATTTATTTTTTCACTCAAAATGTGCGAACTGAATAAAAATAAATAACTACCTCACACTGGAGGTCAACATGTTAACCGTGGACGTAGATTTGTTAAAATATGCTTTGAAATGAGCAGCAGAAAATATATAACACTAAAATAACTTAATCAGCTAAATTAATTGAGCAGCTCATTACCATTTTTCTTAAAGGGATAGTTCACCCAAAAATGAAAATTTGATGTTTATCTGCTTACCGCAAGGGCATCCAAGATGTAGGTGACTTTGTTTCTTCAGTAGAACACAAATGAAGATTTTGAACTTAAACCGTTGCAGTCTGTCAGTCATATAATTGCAGTCAATGGGTCTCACGGCTTTGAGAGAAAAAAAACAACATACACAGACAAAACCAAATTAAACCCTGTGGCTCCTGACGATATCCGTGCGGCAGATCAGAGGTAAAAAAAGATATAAATACTGTTCAGTTTCTTGCACAGCTCGATCGTTTCGTGTCTTTAGACCTCAATGTATCGTCATGTTTTTTATTTCTCTCTCAAAGCCATGAGATCCATTGACTGCAATGATATGACTGACAGACTGCAATGGTTTAAGTTAAAAATCTTTGTTTGTGTTCTACTGAAGAAACAAAGTCACCTACATCTTGGATGCCATTGGGGTAAGCAGATACACATCAAATTTTCATTTTTGGGTGAACTATCCCTTTAATGTGACAAATACGTCACACCAAAATTCCAACTACTTTTATAAGGTTAATAGCCCGATGTGACATATATGTTACCACAATATCTTTGTAACTTGCTTTATATCAATTTGTTCAAGAAATGTATTAAAATCAGGTTAAGATTAATCTAGGATATGTTATTAGAATTGTTGCATGGGTTGAAACATACCTTTAGTAACAAAAACAAGCATTTAAAAAATTGCTGATACTGCAACATGTGCTAACCAGACAGGACACCATTTTGGAAATGTTGCTATGGCAACAAAAATGCACACATTGTCACATGACTGAACCTGGGTGTTCATTATATGTCACTTAGGGACTCCCTGAGTTGAAAGTGAGGGATAATGCTTTAAAAAGACCTTTCCAGATAATCACCAGTGTTTGTGACATCCGCGTCACCGTGGGTTCTTATGGGTTCATTGAAACTCAAATGTAAATATTCTAATATTTTGAGATACTGGTCTTTGACTTTCATGAGCTATAAACTCTAATCATCAAAATTAAAACAAAAAAACTTTTGAAATGTTTTACTTTACATGTAATGAATCTAAAATATATTAATGTTTCACTTTTTGAATTAAGTTACAAGAATAAATGAACTTTCACGATATTCAATTTTTTTTACATGTACCTGTATCTCTCAGGATCTATCTAATCTAATTTTCCATCTGTTTTCACAACTCCTCCTCCTCTCTCACTCATCCTTATCTTTCAGGGTGTGTATGTGTCTTCATCAAACAGGAAAGTATTTTTCATTTAGTGTCTGAAATACATGTTATAGTTTTTACTGTTATAGTTGTAACTTTGTTTAGTGCTCTTATGAATGTTTATAACATGATTTTGTGAACATTTAACTGCTATACTGAATGACATAGCATAGACTTCATGGCGCTATAGTGTTTGCGTATTTCATTATGTAAACTACTTGTTCTATAGATCTGTGTAGTGTTAAATACTGTTTTATTTTGACAGCGTTGATAACATTTCTGACAGATAATATCATGATATTTTTGCTTTTACCTTGCCGCATGTTGTATCCTGTCAGCAATAACCTGTCCATGGGCTTTTTGGATTACTGTCAGTTTGAGTGCCATCAGTGTTGCCAGATATTGCTACTAAAAACAAAAAATAAACAATTAAAAAAAAAAAATCTTTTGTAAATAAGATAAAGATATCACTGACCCCAAACTACAACTTCCTACTTAACTTTCTAAAGTGTCAGATTAAGTGGAAAAGACAAGTATAAAAACGCTTATAATAGCTGGGTCTGGCAACGAGTGCCCGAGTCCTCACTCACAAATCTCTCAAAGAGACTTGTTTACTTAATCAGCACCTCGCAATGATCATTTTCATACCACAGACGCTAAAATTGTCATTATACATGTCATGCAGACATTCATATGAGGAGTTTAACAGCAAATTAGTCATTCAGAGAACAATTATTTTTGAACATGAGACATTTACTGAGGCCTTAGCTGGCTACTGGCCTGGTTGGTCAGACTTTATTCACTTCATGAATTATAGGTGTTAGGTTTAATTCAAAAGCAATTTTGGGCAAATTCATAATGATTCACTTTGGTTAGTAACTAAATTGTATTAGTTTTAAATAAAATACATTTAAATATTTCAATGCTTTCTCTAATATGTCTTGAAAGAAAACTATTCAGGATTGTCTATTGCACAAAAATAATTCAAAGGAACATTAAATGTATGTACAGTTGAAGTCACCATTGCAGGATCTGCAAAATGTTAATTTTAAAATGATTATTTAATGTATTTAGTTTTTAGTAGGCCTACAGCTATTTTAAAATAAACTTTTTATATAGGCTAATAGATTTTTACATACAGACCACAAGACTAAATAATAACTGAAATTACACAAAAATCGAGTTCAAAAGATTACATGCTTGATTCTTAATTCTTAAAACTGATTCTTAATACTGTGAGCTGTCATGATCAAAAACTGCAAAAATTCACTGATTCCATAATTCCATAAAACCAACCCTAAATTACGGAATTTCTAAGTTATCACGACTTACTTTTCTCGTTATCTCGACATAACGAAAGTTGTTGATCTCAACGTAAAAACCGTTTTCTCATGACGTAATTGTAGCTATCGTGAGAAAATCAGGGTCGCTATATTGTCTTCGACGATAAAGTTGCAGACCCGACAGCCTCCTTCTCAAGTGTCGAACCCTTGTGTGTAAGTCGTCAATCACTGACAGACACAGAGCTATTTCAGTTTGAGTGAGTCCCTGATCAAAGTAAAAGCGAATACGATCATCCATGATGCTGCGATGATGCTGCTTCTATAGCATTTTCTCATGCCGAATACACAGAGAAAATTAAGTCGTGATAACGACAAAACAACTTTCGTTATGTCGAGATCACGAGAAAACAAGACAGAAAAATTATAATAATGCATGGCCGCTTAGAACTTCCGTACTAAATAGTCCTGAATAAGACTTTTGAGTAATCAGTCTTGTAGGCTAGAATATTTACTTTACAATTATGTGAAAATCATTCTGCTTATTCATAGAAAACAATATATTGATTAAAATTAGTCAAATTAGACATGTTTTGTGAACAAAAGCCTATATGCGAGGGAGTGGTAATGGCCTTGAATATTAAGTGATTTTCATCTGAGAGACAAAGGGCCCTCCCCTAAAGGCTGCTAACGGCCCATCAGTGTGACTGTGACTGAGGCAGGCAAGACAGTGTGAGGAGATTGAACATTTTTTTTCTTTTAAATAATTTGTAGTTTATTTACAACACAGTATAATCAAAACATACATAATGAAGGTCAATAAATAATGAGTCATTCCTGCAACAGATTCTGTTCAACAAATGAAACAAGTACCTGATATTTACTTATTTAAGTGTTTCTGCTTATTTCCATGGATTCAAGAAGAAAAAAAAACAATCAGTAGTCAAGGATCTTGTTTTACCATAGAATATCAGTGTAGTTGAACATCTGATGTTGGTACAGCGCTCTCAGAGAAAACCAGTTTGAAGAAAGTCATCAGGGGTGTATTCCAGAAAGCACGGTTAATTTACCTTCAGCTAAACCCTGAACTTTGGGTTGATTAACCCCAAACCTTGCGTACTCGAGGTATGTGGTTCCAAAATCGCGTCCGGGAGTAAGTTCATTCAACCCAGAGTATGTTCCTGGTTAAGACTCAAGGCATTCTCAACAGAGCGACGAATCGATGAGTCACCATGGAAACGGACACTAAGAAAAAGTGCACCATGCTGTTTCTTCCTTCTTTTATTCAATGGTCGTTTACATGCTTAGTGCATATCGCCACCTAATTGATGGTTGTGTAATCATTTTTCCCCCCCCCCGTTTAATCTTCAGTCCTTGAGAATATGACTTATATTTTTAGTTTGATGCTAATTAAGTCATATCAGATATGTATTTTTATTATAGAAATACATTATAGAAAATGCCAATCCATGTGTGAGATGATAATATAAAATGTAATAAGTATATATAATATAATAAATTAAACATTACCTTGTCATAGTGTTTTATAATTTATACAGATAACTGTTATATATACCAATAAAATAAATAAAATAACCATATTAGAATAATATATTACCTTATTTATTACTGATATTAGCGCTATACATATTCAAGTTTATTTGTATAGAGCTTTTTACGATACAAATTGTTGCAAAGCAGCTCTACAGGTATTTAAATTTCCACAATATACTTATATATTGCAGAACCTTAATATATTTAACTTATGGCAAAATTTGGTAATTCTGTATGTTGTCTGAGCGTTGGCATCCTCTGAGGTCCTCTGAGGGGTTGGCATTATCTTTTCTCAGGTGTTCGGTCATCTCAGATCATTTAAGGGTTGGATCCAGACTGAAGCTTCTGTAATTCCTAGTTAACATGGGATGTTAATCATGTGGCAGAAACAGAGAAACAAATAGAGACATAATTAGCATAGCTGCAGTTCCATCTAAGCAAAAATGATTTGTTCAACCCAAGCTAAAGAATAATAATAATGTACATTTGATCAGATATAACTGCAGTACAAGATTATAAGATGCATTATGTGAATGCTTGGCTAAAGATATATATAGATGTATGTATATATATATATATATATATATATATATAAGGCTATATTATATAATGTAATATTATATAATCTGTCAGGCCCACTGAAGGCTGCTCAGTGTCACGCGTGCACTGATAGCACTGAAGTGAACTAACCCTGAACATAACCTGCTCTGGAGCAGGTTATCTTCAGAGAGCAAGTTACTATGGTTACTTACATACCCTAAAAGTAACCTCCGGTTTTGGAACCGAAAGCTGAGGTTATCCGCTCGCTTATCCTCAAACTTACCCGGGTATGTCACATAACCTGCTTTCTGGAATACACCCCAGGATTCATCTGTGGTTCAATAAAAATACAAACAACCAAAAAAAAAAGACATTTGTTATCATGTTAATATCAGGAGCATCTATATATAGGTTTTATAGACTCACGCATGCTTTGTACTGACATTTTATATTTGAAAAACTAATTATTATTGTTTAGCACGTTATTAAAATCTATTTTTGAACAGAGTAGGCTATTAATCATAAACATGTTCTAAACATACTTAGACTCGTAGCATTCATCATTACAATGTACTCTCATATTACTTTTATTGTTTTATATAGAGCATGAAAACATCATCGCACCATAAGAAATTTAAATACAATGAATTGCCCATCAATTTCAAACATTGTAGTCTGGAATTACAGTTTGGGAAAAAAAAACAACTATGATTTTGTAGTCATATAACCTAGTATGTATGATTTTATAGTAGCTGTTATGATTCTGCAGCCATAGACTCACATATGCTGTGAACTACAAAAGGATGTACTTTGTACTATAAAAAAAAGGACATTTTATATCTGAGAAACTAATTGTTATTGTTTAGCACGCTATTAAATCTATTTGTGAACATTAAACATTCTTAGATGCGTAGCATTCATCATGTGATGTTTGGGTTCAACTTTATGTCACAATTACACTTTAACTAATACAAAAAAGAAGCATTACTTACTCATCAGATTGATCTCTTCTGGATGAACTCTTGTTCTTATTTTGAGGGAAATCCAGCATTTGCTCAGCTTGTTTTCTTCCAGAAACTAACAGTATAGCCTCGATGGGCGTCCTCCTGACTCTTTGTTAATAGGTGCGTTCGACTTCATGCAGCACTTAGCAGACCGATCGGCGGCTGACTTGAAGCAGTGCATGCCGGTTAGAAATTTAGTCCGACTTGAACCGGCGCCGACCACACGTCACTGTCACGTGTGGCATCAAAGTACCGCGATAGCGTTTCGAGAGCAGCCGGCTGACTCAGCCGGCGCAATTTCTCCAGAGCGACTGCGGGAGCGCTGATGACGACACAGCTGTTTCACGATTGGCCAAATTCATCACATGACAACAAGGACGTGTATTTCGGGTTTATTCTGACAACTTCAGTCCCACTAATGCTCATATACGGACTTTCAAAAAAAAAATAAAAAAATTTACTTTTCATGTCATCTTCATCTCGTAAATCATGTTTATTAAAAGATTACAATTATTTTTACTGCAATCACTTTTTTGTTAATTCGTTTATATAGGTTTTGTGCATAGGTTTATTTTAGACCTTTTTCATACAGACCCTTTACAGTATTAAGCTGCATAACCTATTTAGATACTTTTTTTATGGAATAAATCAAGTGTCAATCTTACAGACTTTTAATATAATGTGGTCATCATGGATTCTGATTGATACTAATTGTCTAGTTGCTGGGTTCATCCATCTTCACTTGCATGTGATTACTGCCAACAACTCTGGCTGGATGTCAACTTAATACAACATTCAGATCACTTTCATAAGCTGGTATAAATCATAATAGAAAGGCAAATAAATTGGGCTTATCCGTAGGCCTGTTCATGGTGTTCACGTATGTTCATGGTGTTTTGTCTTACTAAAATGTGCTTACCTAACTGGAGAAATAGTAAAATAAGTAAACAAATATGTAACATCCTAATTCTTTTATCTGTAATGAAAACCACATTTAGTACATACAATTATTATCTTCATAGATTATTTTTATTAAGTTGCAGTAGCAAAAACACACATAATGAATCATACTGCACAAGTCAAATTTTCAATATGTTCTATTTATTTACTTAAAACTTGTTTCTGTCGTGATGACACCCTTTCAAAATATTACATACATCTTAAAGGTTTATTAAAACATAAACCAACATAGTAATAAAAAAAGAATCACTTCTAATGAAAATTGTTAAGTGTAATTGCATTGATTGGTTAGTATTAGAAATAACGAGTCACACTGGTGTTGGGTATGGTCCCATGTCCCTTTGGATATATAAAAACAATACTTATTACATTGAACCTTTACTCACTTTCGTTGCTCATTGTGCTCAATTTCATACAACAATAACGGCAATTCTATAGCTTCCAGTTCGTCTGCAATAAAGCAAGCAAACGCCACGTGATCTGCCATGACTGAGGTAGATGCAGCAAACTACGAGAGCCCCGAAGTGTCCGACTTGACGACTCCGTTTTCAACTCCGCCCCTGACTGCAAGCGACTACTCTCGTTGACCACCGTCTGTAGCCGTGCTTCAAGTCGAACGCACCTTATGTTGGGCGTCTCCATGTGCGCGCGGCTCACGTGGTTATTTACATGTGAACACGAGGGGGCGGGATCGCATTAGAAATAATGAGTTAGAAGGGACAGACTGAACATCCTGATTGTTTCATACGGATTACTTTATCACAGAATGTTTGTGACTTACTTCATTTGAAAGTAGACACTTCAGGCTTTCTATAGAGATAACTCCCATGTTTCCGTGTTGAGTATTTGCTGAGTTACACTTCATTTTAGTGACTTGTTTCAAAAAGCAGTTCACAGAGACAGAGAAGACAGAGAGCACACCCTGTTTGTTTTCTTTTTTCCCCCAAAACCACAAAGTTTTGTGGTAATCATGAGTGTACAAAAAAAAAAAAAAAAAAAAAAAAAAATAGACACTTAAGATTGATGTATAACACTTATTTGAGTGACCAAAATCAACAGAGTATTTTAGTGTCTTTTGCACTGATCTAAAAAAAACCAAACTGGTATCGCCGGCGATACTGTCGACCCCAATATATTTTCTTTCTCTTTGTATTTTTACATCATTATGGCACACTATTATCCTATTTAAATCACTGTGATAAGTTAGAACAAAAGTAATCTAAAAGTAATCCAAAAGTAGTCTGATTACATTACCTAAATTGTGTAATGTAATGGATGTAATGTAACTGACAACAATTTTTGTCATGTAATTTGGAATCAGAAAGGGATTACAATTTGTAAGTAATCTACCCAGCTCTGCATACAAACTATTAAATGTTAAATTAAAGTAATACTGTTTGTGTGTATTATAGCAAAAAACAAGTCATGAAAAGTGTGTAATTGTTTTGCACATAATTTTCAAACGTTCCTGAAAGTTTCACCGTCACATCTCCGATACGAATAAATGATAGGCCAATTTTATTTATTTTTTTAACTAAACACTTACACAATTACATTTTCAAAATGAGCCTAAAATGAAAAATAATAAACCTAATTCATTCAAACATCATTCATTATAATTACAATTAGTTTAGATCAGGGTTCCTCAAATCTTACCCTGGAGGTCTAATCTGCTGCAGAGTTTAGCTCCAACCCTGATCAAACTCACCTACCTGTGATTTTCTAATGATCTAAGACTCTGATTAGCATGCTCAGGTGTGTTTGATTAGGGTTAGAGCTAAACTCTGCAGGATTGGGCCAGATTTGAGGATCCCTGGTCTATCTCATGCTTGTAGAGTAAAATCATTCTGAAAGTGATTCCAATTATATTGTTTCTCTGTGCCTTTATCGTTATAGCTGTGGTGTGGACTCTGCTGTTCTTTAATATTGAGAACGATTTTTAGAGCTATATCATTATCTTTATAGTTATTGTGCTGGGTGTGAACAGGCCTTTAGTCACTTGCACTATAACCAGTAATGCTCCGTGACGCTTTTGTTGGTTGCAGTTCCTGTGCTAACTGTAATTTGTTGCACAGCAGTCTGTACTTATAAGTGTTTTGTCATCTTCAGGGTCCTCCAAGAGCCTTTCTACCATTAAACATCTTAGTTTTTCATTTTCAGTTATTAGTAAATGTAATACCATTGTTGGACAGCGCATTTGTAAGCGGTTTTTCCGTTAACTTTCAGAAAATGTTGAAGTTAGGACAGCTGTGGGGTTGTCCTAAAGTTAAGACAGTTTTTAGGATTTTTTGTCAAGTTAGGATCTTTCTATAATACCCTCTTCCTATCTGTAGTTAAAATAGGATAATGCACTTAGGAAATGCTGTTCTGTAATAGCTTTTGTCCTAAATGTGGTCCTTACTGAAATTACCATGGTTACCAAACAGTTAAGATAAGATTTTAAAGCTAGGATCTTTCCGTAATACGCCCCCTGATCTCCAAAATATTTACAAACACTTCAAAATAAAGATTCTTTATTGGCATCAATGGATCTATGAAGAACCTTGAACATCCATGGAACCTTTCAAATACAGAAAAGGTTATATTTTTACGTTCTTCAAAATTTTTCATTTAGGAACATTTCACTGAAAGGTTCTTCTAGGCATCACTGCAAAAACACCCTTTTGGAACCTTTATTTTTATAGTCAGTCATAATGAGACAAACAATTAAGAAAATAAAATCAACTGATACTTTTGATTGCAAATCTTCTTTATTAGTATTTTAAGGCTATTTGAATAATTGTTTTTAATAAGTTTTTTATTGATGCAGAGAAAATCATTTTATTCAAAAAGTTTTATGGGACGATACCCAGATAAAACTACTCCATCTCCTCAGAGCCTGGTTTCAAGATAGCATTTTCTTTGAAGGCACATATGTAGTTTTTCTTGACAAAACAAGAGTCGTCATTCCATTTGCCATCCTCTGAAAATGAGGGACAGTGAAATGAAGAGATTATACCTTCTCCAGTGTGTTTTACCAAATATTCCTCACAGCATCTCTGGAATAAATCATTAGTCAAAACATATACTATAACCCATTAGTGTTCTTACCTTTCCAGTTCATCTCCACACATTCCTCTGTTGTAGTGTATATATTGTTGGGTTCACCAGATGCCCAACTGTCAAAATCCCAGCTGGATCCATCAAACCATAAAAATTTACCAGACTGAGAGAATGAGGAGATTTTAAAGAAGAAAAAAAAGAAAGACAAAAAAAGTTGTTAGTGAGAAACTATAGTGCGTGCATGTCATAGAAAACCAGGAAATAACATCAAATCAGTAATAACTCTTTGCTCTCCCTATTTGTAAATGCCTGCACATTTCGGTCTTTTTTACCTTCAAATATTCAAAAGCTCCAAGCCAGATGCGTGACGTATTTGTTGTGAGTTTTTCCACAATGCAGAACAAGTTATCATTATGCTCTTTACTATGCACCGACACCAGGTGTGCACCAGGGGCTTTCTTCCTACAGCTGAACTGGATATGAACAAGGAAGAACGTTTAATGACTACACATTACATTGATTTTTTTCACATTGCATTGACAAAAAACCTACCTCGGCCTCAGTGAAGTTGAGAGATTCGTTGAAGTATTTGACACAGACTCTGCCCAATTTGTACCAGTCAGTGAAGCCGTCCACATTACACGGTTTATGCATAGAACACTGCGCATTGACATTTGTACGGCCTGCAACAAACCCTAAATGAATTTTATAAATTTATTTTATTTAGTCATTTAGCAGACACTTTTATCCAAAGCGACTTACAAATGAGGACATAAGAAGCAATCAAAACCAACAAAAGAGCAACAACGTGCAAGTGCTATTACAAGTCTTGGTTAGCCTAACGCAGTACAGATAATTATTATTATTATTTCTAATTTAATTTTTTTTTTTCAAATAAAAAGACATAGATAAAAATAAAATTAGAATAGAGAGTGCTAGAATTAGAGGGTCAAGTAAAGATGGAACAGATGAGTTTTTAGCCGTTTCTTGAAGATGGGTAAGGATTTGGATTTATTGGCATAAATATGATATGTGGGTAGTATTTCTTTCCTGTTTAAAAGATAAACTTTTAATTTATCACTCTGTTAATCTACTAATACTGCCAATGTATATTCAAAGCAAGTCATCTCAACAAGTACTTTATAAACCATATGCACAAACTATATGATCACTTGCTTTTTGTTTAACAACACATGGTTTACCTTTAATATCAGGGGCTCATTAAGAAATGTGTGTGAAGTAATGGATAAAATTATGATTATATAAATATATTTTCGTATGAATTAAACATTACCTCTCTCCATTCTTAAGAAGTTTCCACTCCCAAAAATGAGAGTCATCAACAGAACTCTTATAGATCCTGATTTGACCTGTAAAAGAAGTGGAATATGATTAATAACCACAAATTTTATATATACATAGCTTATAGGATACAAAGACTTGCCATTGCAGTTTATCAGCTTCTGTCGTCTATCTGTCCTCACAATAATCTTGCATCTGTTTCACCTTATTTTATACCTTTCCATTCGATTTCACAACTCCTCCTCTTCTCTCAGTCTTGCTGTCTTAAGGGTGTGCACCAGTGTGTTTTTTCATACAGCTGAACTGGATATGAAACAGAATGAACATTTAATGAGAAAGTAATTTAAGGAATAATAGAATTAAAATCTCTTTAATATGTAACAGTCTTTAAAAATAAAGAAAAACAGTGCTCTGACATACCTCAGCGTCAGTGAAGTTGAGAGGCTCGTTGAAGTATTTGACACAGTGACTGCCCACTTTGTACCAATCAGTGAAGCCATGCTTATTACATGACTGAGGCATAGGACACTGACCAATGACGTTTACATGATCAGCAACAAACCCTAAATGACAGAATCACATATTTAAGCTATAAGAATTTCATAAATATGATATGTGGATATATTTCTTGCCCATATGAAAGCATTTGTAATATATCACGCTGTTAATCTGATATCCACTCAAAGCAGGTCATCTTTTACTGCAGTAAGTATAACATAATCACAAATTTTGGACACTTTATTGGTCAGGTGTATTCTGTCAACAATATCTGCATTTTCTGGTAATTATCAGGGGTACATTAAGGAATAATGGGTAGAATTATGAAATTACTAAATAGATATATTGTAATGTGAATTAAAAGTTACCTCTCTCCATTTTTAAGAAGTTTCCACTCCCAAAAAGGTAAGTCATCAACAGAACGCTAATAGATCCTGATTTGGCCTGTGAAAGAAGGAACGTAATCAGTGGAATAACCACATAACCTATATATAGACAGAAGAAGACTTATCATTGCAGTTTTTCCACTTTTGCCATCTACAGGTACATCTCAAAAAATTTGAATATCGTGGAAAAAGGTCAATACTTTTTGTCACTCGATTCAGAAACTGAAACCCATATATTATATAGATTCATTACACATAGAGTGAAATATTGTAAGCCTTTATTTCTTGAAATTTTGATGATTATGGCTTACAGATAATGAAAAGTATGCTCATTTCTTTGCATTCAATACTTGGTTGGGCCTCCTTTTGCATGAATTACTGCATCAATGTGGCGTGGCATGGAGGTAATCAGCCTGTGGCACTGCTCAGGTATAATGGAAGCCCAGGTTGCTTTGATAGCGACCTTCAGGTCATCTGCATTGTTGCGTCTGGTGTCTCATCTTCCTCTTGACAAGACCCCATAGGTCAGGCGAGTTTGCTGGCCAGTCAAGCACAGTAACACCATGGTCATTGAACCAGCTTTAAGTAAGTAAGCTTTTGGTACCTTTGGCAGTGTGGGCAGATGCCAAGTCCTGCTGGAAAATGAAATCAGCATCTCCATAAAGCTTGTCAGCAGAAGGAAGCATGAAGTGCTCTAAAATTTCCTGGTAGATGGCTGCGTTGACTGTGAACTTCAGAAAACACAGTGGACCAACACCAGCAGATGACATGGCAGCCCAAATCATCACTGACTGTGGAAACTTCACACTGGACTTCAAGCAACATGGACTGTGTGCCTCTCCACTCTTCCTCCAGACTCTGGGACCTTGATTTCCAAATGAAATGCAAAATTTACTTTCATCTGAAAAGAGGACTTTGGACCACTGAGAAACAGTCCAGTTTTTTTCTCCACAGCCCAGGTAAGATGCTTCTGACGTTGTCTCTGGTTCAGAAGTGGCTTGGTAGCCCTTTTCCTGAAGACATCTGAGCGTGGTGACTCTTGATGCACTGACTCCAGCTTCAGTCCACTCCTTGTGAAACTCTCCCAAGTGTTTGAATCAGCTTTGCTTGACAGTATTCTCAAGCTTGCAGTCATCCCTGTTGCTTGTGCACCTTTTCCTACCCAAATTCTTCCTTCCAGTCAACTTTGCATTTAATATGCTTTGATACAGCACTCTGTGAACAGCCACACCTTTCAGTAATGACCCTCTGTGACTTACCCTGTTTGTGGAGGGCGTCAATATCCGTCTTCTGGATAATTGCCAAGTCAGCAGTCTTCTCCATTATTGTGGTTTCAAAGAGCAAGAGATACCCAGAATTTATACTGTAGGGATGGTCATTAACCCATGAGAACCCGGACCAATTTCTCCTTATAGGAAAATTATGGGGCATATAAAACAAACCAAATGGACCACTTATAACATGTTTCTGTAGTTGTTTTTGAAATACAACCCCTCCTTGTGAAAGATCTGTAATGTTACATATATGACACATTGCGCGTTTATGATAAATTTTTCATGTTACATATGTTACATTGGGCGTTTATTTCTCAATTGAAAAAAAATTATTTTATAATTTTTTTTGCTGCATAATATTTTTTTTTTCTGTTTATTTGCTTTTCCACAACATATATTAAAATGATTAATTTTCTGGGAAGATAAAACAAAACCTTTTTCAGAAGTAATACAGTTTTTTGTATTTTCTTTTCCACAACATATTTCAAAACCACATAACTGTGACCATTAAGTTTTACAACAACTCTTTTGTAACATATCAAAATTCTACCTTTTCAGGTATATGGTTTAACCAGAAGTTTATATTTATTTATTTATTTATTTTTTCACTCAAAATGTGCGAACTGAATAAAAATAAATAACTACCTCACACTGGAGGTCAACATGTTAACCGTGGACGTAGATTTGTTAAAATATGCTTTGAAATGAGCAGCAGAAAATATATAACACTAAAATAACTTAATCAGCTAAATTAATTGAGCAGCTCATTACCATTTTTCTTAAAGGGATAGTTCACCCAAAAATGAAAATTTGATGTTTATCTGCTTACCGCAAGGGCATCCAAGATGTAGGTGACTTTGTTTCTTCAGTAGAACACAAATGAAGATTTTGAACTTAAACCGTTGCAGTCTGTCAGTCATATAATTGCAGTCAATGGGTCTCACGGCTTTGAGAGAAAAAAACAACATACACAGACAAAACCAAATTAAACCCTGTGGCTCCTGACGATATCCGTGCGGCAGATCAGAGGTAAAAAAAGATATAAATACTGTTCAGTTTCTTGCACAGCTCGATCGTTTCGTGT
The DNA here is from genome assembly GCF_936440315.1 of Barbus barbus. Lineage (NCBI taxonomy): Eukaryota > Metazoa > Chordata > Actinopteri > Cypriniformes > Cyprinidae > Barbus > Barbus barbus. Next base: position 9,364,006 of record NC_136736.1, on the reverse strand, counting down.
CTTTAGACCTCAATGTATCGTCATGTTTTTTATTTCTCTCTCAAAGCCATGAGATCCATTGACTGCAATTATATGACTGACAGACTGCAATGGTTTGAGTTAAAAATCTTTGTTTGTGTTCTACTGAAGAAACAAAGTCACCTACATCTTGGATGCCATTGGGGTAAGCAGATACACATCAAATTTTCATTTTTGGGTGAACTATCCCTTTAATGTGACAAATACGTCACACCAAAATTCCAACTACTTTTATAAGGTTAATAGCCCGATGTGACATATATGTTACCACAATATCTTTGTAACTTGCTTTATATCAATTTGTTCAAGAAATGTATTAAAATCAGGTTAAGATTAATCTAGGATATGTTATTAGAATTGTTGCATGGGTTGAAACATACCTTTAGTAACAAAAACAAGCATTTAAAAAATTGCTGATACTGCAACATGTGCTAACCAGACAGGACACCATTTTGGAAATGTTGCTATGGCAACAAAAATGCACACATTGTCACATGACTGAACCTGGGTGTTCATTATATGTCACTTAGGGACTCCCTGAGTTGAAAGTGAGGGATAATGCTTTAAAAAGACCTTTCCAGATAATCACCAGTGTTTGTGACATCCGCGTCACCGTGGGTTCTTATGGGTTCATTGAAACTCAAATGTAAATATTCTAATATTTTGAGAACCTGGTCTTTGACTTTCATGAGCTATAAACTCTAATCATCAAAATTAAAACAAAAAAACTTTTGAAATGTTTTACTTTACATGTAATGAATCTAAAATATATTAATGTTTCACTTTTTGAAATAAGTTACAAGAATAAATGAACTTTCACGATATTCAATTTTTTTTACATGTACCTGTATCTCTCAGGATCTATCTAACCTAATTTTCCATCTGTTTTCACAACTCCTCCTCCTCTCTCACTCATCCTTATCTTTCAGGGTGTGTATGTGTCTTCATCAAACAGGAGAGTATTTTTCATTTAGTGTCTGAAATACATGTTATAGTTTTTACTGTTATAGTTGTAACTTTGTTTAGTGCTCTTATGAATGTTTATAACATGATTTTGTGAACATTTAACTGCTATACTGAATGACATAGCATAGTCTTCATGGCGCTATAGTGTTTGCGTATTTCATTATGTAAACTACTTGTTCTATAGATCTGTGTAGTGTTAAATACTGTTTTATTTTGACAGCGTTGATAACATTTCTGACAGATAATATCATGATATTTTTGCTTTTCCCTTGCCGCATGTTGTATCCTGTCAGCAATAACCTGTCCATGGGCTTTTTGGATTACTGTCAGTTTGAGTGCCATCAGTGTTGCCAGATATTGCTACTAAAAAAAAAAAAATAAACAATTAAAAAATATATATATTTTGTAAATAAGATAAAGGTATCACTGACCCCAAACTACAACTTCCTACTTAACTTTCTAAAGTGTCAGATTAAGTGGAAAAGACAAGTATAAAAACGCTTATAATAGCTGGGTCTGGCAACGAGTGCCCGAGTCCTCACTCACAAATCTCTCAAAGAGACTTGTTTACTTAATCAGCACCTCGCAATGATCATTTTCATACCACAGACGCTAAAATTGTCATTATACATGTCATGCAGACATTCATATGAGGAGTTTAACAGCAAATTAGTCATTCAGAGAACAATTATTTTTGAACATGAGACATTTACTGAGGCCTTAGCTGGCTACTGGCCTGGTTGGTCAGACTTTATTCACTTCATGAATTATAGGTGTTAGGTTTAATTCAAAAGCAATTTTGGGCAAATTCATAATGATTCACTTTGGTTAGTAACTAAATTGTATTAGTTTTAAATAAAATACATTTAAATATTTCAATGCTTTCTCTAATATGTCTTGAAAGAAAACTATTCAGGATTGTCTATTGCACAAAAATAATTCAAAGGAACATTAAATGTATGTACAGTTGAAGTCACCATTGCAGGATCTGCAAAATGTTAATTTTAAAATGATTATTTAATGTATTTAGTTTTTAGTAGGCCTACAGCTATTTTAAAATAAACTTTTTATATAGGCTAATAGATTTTTACATACAGACCACAAGACTAAATAATAACTGAAATTACACAAAAATCGAGTTCAAAAGATTACATGCTTGATTCTTAATTCTTAAAACTGATTCTTAATACTGTGAGCTGTCATGATCAAAAACTGCAAAAATTCACTGATTCCATAATTCCATAAAACCAACCCTAAATTACGGAATTTCTAAGTTATCACGACTTACTTTTCTCGTTATCTCGACATAACGAAAGTTGTTGATCTCAACGTAAAAACCGTTTTCTCATGACGTAATTGTAGCTATCGTGAGAAAATCAGGGTCGCTATATTGTCTTCGACGATAAAGTTGCAGACCCGACAGCCTCCTTCTCAAGTGTTGAACCCTTGTGTGTAAGTCGTCAATCACTGACAGACACAGAGCTATTTCAGTTTGAGTGAGTCCCTGATCAAAGTAAAAGCGAATACGATCATCCATGATGCTGCGATGATGCTGCTTCTATAGCATTTTCTCATGCCGAATACACAGAGAAAATTAAGTCGTGATAACGACAAAACAACTTTCGTAATGTCGAGATCACGAGAAAATTAAGTCGTTATCACGAGAAAACAAGACAGAAAAATTATAATAATGCATGGCCGCTTAGAACTTCCGTACTAAATAGTCCTGAATAAGACTTTTGAGTAATCAGTCTTGTAGGCTAGAATATTTACTTTACAATTATGTGAAAATCATTCTGCTTATTCATAGAAAACAATATATTGATTAAAATTAGTCAAATTAGACATGTTTTGTGAACAAAAGCCTATATGCGAGGGAGTGGTAATGGCCTTGAATATTAAGTGATTTTCATCTGAGAGACAAAGGGCCCTCCCCTAAAGGCTGCTAACGGCCCATCAGTGTGACTGTGACTGAGGCAGGCAAGACAGTGTGAGGAGATTGAACATTTTTTTTCTTTTAAATAATTTGTATTTTATTTACAACACAGTATAATCAAAACATACATAATGAAGGTCAATAAATAATGAGTCATTCCTGCAACAGATTCTGTTCAACAAGTGAAACAAGTACCTGATATTTACTTATTTAAGTGTTTCTGCTTATTTCCATGGATTCAAGAAGAAAAAAAAACAATCAGTAGTCAAGGATCTTGTTTTACCATAGAATATCAGTGTAGTTGAACATCTGATGTTGGTACAGCGCTCTCAGAGAAAAACAGTTTGAAGAAAGTCATCAGGGGTGTATTCCAGAAAGCACGGTTAATTTACCTTCAGCTAAACCCTGAACTTTGGGTTGATTAACCCCAAACCTTGCGTACTCGAGGTATGTGGTTCCAAAATCGCGTCCGGGAGTAAGTTCATTCAACCCAGAGTATGTTCCTGGTTAAGACTCAAGGCATTCTCAACAGAGCGACGAATCGATGAGTCACCATGGAAACGGACACTAAGAAAAAGCGCACCATGCTGTTTCTTCCTTCTTCTTTTATTCAATGGTCGTTTACATGCTTAGTGCATATCGCCACCTAATTGATGGTTGTGTAATCATTTTTTCCCCCCCGTTTAATCTTCAGTCCTTGAGAATATGACTTATATTTTTAGTTTGATGCTAATTATATATTAAGTCATATCAGATATGTATTTTTATTATAGAAATACATTATAGAAAATGCCAATCCATGTGTGAGATGATAATATAAAATGTAATAAGTATATATAATATAATAAATTAAACATTACCTTGTCATAGTGTTTTATAATTTATACAGATAACTGTTATATATACCAATAAAATAAATAAAATAACCATATTAGAATAATATATTACCTTATTTATTACTGATATTAACGCTATACATATTGTATATTTTTACGATACAAATCGTTGCAAAGCAGCTCTACAGGTATTTAAGTTTCCACAATATACTTATATATTGCAGAACCTTAATATATTTAACTTATGGCAAAATTTGGTAATTCTGTATGTTGTCTGAGCGTTGGCATCCTCTGAGGTCCTCTGAGGGGTTGGCATTATCTTTTCTCAGGTGTTCGGTCATCTCAGATCATTTAAGGGTTGGATCCAGACTGAAGCTTCTGTAATTCCTAGTTAACATGGGATGTTAATCATGTGGCAGAAACAGAGAAACAAATAGAGACATAATTAGCATAGCTGCAGTTCCATCTAAGCAAAAATGATTTGTTCAACCCAAGCTAAAGAATAATAATAATGTACATTTGATCAGATATAACTGCAGTACAAGATTATAAGATGCATTATGTGAATGCTTGGCTAAAGATATATATAGATGTGTATATATATATATATATATATATATATATATATATATATATATATATATATATATATATATATATATATATATATATATATATATATATATAAGGCTATATTATATAATGTAATATTATAGAATGTTGTGCACTATCTGTCAGGCCCACTGAAGGCTGCTCAGTGTCACGCGTGCACTGATAGCACTGAAGTGAACTAACCCTGAACATAACCTGCTCTGGAGCAGGTTATCTTTAGAGAGCAAGTTACTATGGTTACTTACATACCCTAAAAGTAACCTCCGGTTTTGGAACCGAAAGCTGAGGTTATCCGCTCGCTTATCCTCAAACTTACCCGGGTATGTCACATAACCTGCTTTCTGGAATACACCCCAGGGGCTCGTTCTTCGTACGTTGCTTAAAACATCCGAGATCAAATGAGACATCCGAGATGATTTCATCGTGCTAATCATGATCCGGCTAATTGGGTTCTTCGAACACACCTGTTGTTGATGATTAGTATCGCTGGATTTAGTTATCTGAGATAACTGCGCGTTCATGCGCTGGTTTAAAAGGGGATATGTATCGATAGTAGAAACACTGATCAGCAACGCTGTTATTGGTTGCCCACAATGGCCAAAGAGCGCGCCCACTTTTTCTCTGCGGCAGAACAAGAACTCTTGATGGAGGGCTATGGGGAGTTCCAAAATTTAATAAAAACGACAGGGAACACCTCAAAGGCTGCAAAAGCCAGGAGAGAGGGCTGGCAAAAAGTTGCAGACAAATTAAATGCGTAAGTAGTGATTGTGTTAGAGGTTTTCAATCAGTTATTACAGTATATGTACATTAAACATTTTCATACTTTAATCTTTCATATTAGAGCCTCCACAGGACCCACTAGAAATTGGGAACAAGTAAAGGTGAAATACAAGAATATTCTACAAAATGGTAATTAACTACATATGTTGTTCTTAGTCTTTTTTTGTTTTTGTTTTAAACGACTGTGAAATGATGTGCTTGTTTATATCAGCAACTAGAAAAAAGGCAGAGCAAAAAAAAACAGGCGGTGGTCCTGCACCCTGAGTTAAATGTGAACCGACCCAATGTTCAGGGCATCCCTGGGAGCAGCTCTTCCTTAGACCCACAGCCAGGAAGCAGTAGCAGCAACACCTTCATTACTGGTAAAGAGGTTTTTAATTCACTTTGTATAGGCTACTGTAAAATAATTGGTAGCTACCTTGCATTTGGTGTAATCCAAATGTCAGCTACACTCTTCAACTGGTAAATCTTGAGTAGTGCTGAATTGCATTGACATGAAAGGAAGGCAGTTAAACCTACTTTGAGTAAATGGGGGGGGGACTAAAAAGTTTCTATGTTTCTTTTCCTGTGTACCTCATTGTAATGAATTTTTATTTCTTTCTCTATTTCTGTGCAGTTTTACATAAAACACACACACTTTTACCTGTTCCCATGCAAGTGGTGGCTGAAGCATGTGCAGTAAGTGGACTTGTCCTTTTTTTTTGTTTTTCTCAATAGTGAAATCAATATCAATAGTGGAGACACCGTATCACTTTGTCATACCATTTATTTTCATTGCACAGGACAGGACAGTGAAGAGACCCTCTCGGATGAGTGTCCTTTGGAGGAAGTACCTGTAAGTGCATAACTACACATAAAAATGCACTTTATAATATACCCTATAAACTTATCAACTAATATTTTTGACCGCAATATGAGTTGCAGGAGTCTGCACAGAGGCCTGCAGAGAGGGAGTCTGCTCAGAGAACTGATACAGAGGTGGACAGTGTTGCATTGTTTTTTTACTTTCATTTTTTTTTTTTTGAGTCTAATTTATTTTCTCTGCAAATGGCACAGGGTGACATCCGTTCCCTCTATAAACGTAGCCTACAGCAAAAGGTTGAATATTTGCATTTAAAAAAACAAAAACTGAGGGGAGAAATGGAGCTCCAAGAGCTAATGAAGAAGAAAATTGCTCTAGAAATAGTTGCTGCAAAAGGAACTTCAGAGTAAGTGCTAAAACATTTCACATTTCAGAGCACTACTGTTGACCTTGCATAACAATATCTCTTTACAGGCAAAAGATGACCCTAATTGGTTTTTTTTTTCCTCAAAGAACAACTAATAAAAATCATTGAATCCATATTTGCCTTGTCTTTTTTTTATTTATTTATTTGTCTTAATTTTTATTAAATTATTCTCAAAAATGGTGTTCCACAATCCTGTCCCGTGCAGCTCTGCCACTAGGTTGATCCAAGTGCACTGGCTGGAGGTCATCATCAGGCTGCACTTCCACCACAGGGGTCCTCTCCTTTCTAATGGTGGCAATGTTGTGTAATACAGCACATGCGACAATGTCGCATGCCCTGTCAGGTGCAACCCTCAGACTTTTCAGACACTGAAATCTTCCCTTTAGTTGCCCAAAGGTCATTTCAATGCGTGCCCTTGTCCTGGCTAGAGCTGCATTGTAACTGGTTTGTGGTCCAGGGTTGGGGTCAGGGAATGGAGTCATAAAATACTGCCTACAGGCATAGCCCCTGTCTCCAACCAGGATCCCATCGTAATCACCTGTACAATGGTAAAATGCAGTTCTGTTAGGCCCACAATAAGTGTGTGTGTGTAATACAGTGAGCATGACATTAATATCCTTACCACGTTCAAATAATGTGCATAACTGTGACTCTCTGAAAATTCTTGAGTCATGCACAGATCCTGGCCATTTAGCTTCCACATTTGTGATATGACACATAGAGTCTAAGACATTGTAGTCAATCAACTGCATACTTATGGAATACATTGTATATATTACCAATATAAAATATTAAGAATAGTGATACTTAACTCACCTGCACATTTATACTGTGAACCCCCTTTCGGTTCACAAAATCCCCTTCATTGGGGCCTGGTGGGGCCTTTGATATGAATGTGTGTGCAGTCTATGGCACCAATCACATTAGGGAAGCCTGGGGGACAATCGATTTATATTTACTAGTGTGGTCATATTCATACGATCTTCATTAACAAGTAGAATGTACCTGCAATTGCGAAATAGCTCTGTTTTACAACTTGGGGTCTTAAGTGGCTTGGAAAGACTACAAAAACACCTAAAAACTGCTTTAGCGCCAGGTAAACTTTACGAATGGCACGACAGACAGCACTTTTGGCCAAGTTCTCCGCATCCCCAATAGTGTACAGGAAAGTGCCACTCGCAAAGAATCTCAACGCGATGCACACAGTTTGTGCTGTGGTTAAAGCCCGACTCCGACGAGTAGAACTTTTAATATGAGGTTCTAACAAGTTTATTATGTAAATGACACCCTCACGTGAAAAACGATATCTTTCAAAAAGTACACTATCGCGCTGTGCTAATGGATCCTGTCTGTGTCGCAAAACGCGATTAATTCTAAAAACTCTGCGAATTATCCTCGCACCTTCCGCAACAGGTTGCTCTCGTAAAAACGGGCAAGACATGGCTGCGACAGACTTCCCTATCTCCTCCGCTTATAAAGCCGCGATCTAATCCTGTTTACATGAAATAAGCCTGCTCCCGAGCAGGTTTAAGCTTGCGCACCTGTTGCTATGACAGCAAGTCCAGGATGAGCGTCGAAGAACCAAACGATCCAAGATCATGCCAAATCGTCAACAATCAAATCCAGCTAACTGAGTTAGCGACGTACGAAGAACGAGCCCCAGGATTCATCTGTGGTTCAATAAAAATACAAACAACCAAAAAAAAAAGACATTTGTTATCATGTTAATATCAGGAGCATCTATATATAGGTTTTATAGACTCACGCATGCTTTGTACTGACATTTTATATTTGAAAAACTAATTATTATTGTTTAGCACGTTATTAAAATCTATTTTTGAACAGAGTAGGCTATTAATCATAAACATGTTCTAAACATACTTAGACTCGTAGCATTCATCATTACAATGTACTCTCATATTACTTTTATTGTTTTATATAGAGCATGAAAACATCATCGCACCATAAGAAATTTAAATACAATGAATTGCCCATCAATTTCAAACATTGTAGTCTGGAATTACAGTTTGGGAAAAAAAACAACTATGATTTTGTAGTCATATAACCTAGTATGTATGATTTTATAGTAGCTGTTATGATTCTGCAGCCATAGACTCACATATGCTGTGAACTACAAAAGGATGTACTTTGTACTATAAAAAAAAGGACATTTTATATCTGAGAAACTAATTGTTATTGTTTAGCACGCTATTAAATCTATTTGTGAACATTAAACATTCTTAGATGCGTAGCATTCATCATGTGATGTTTGGGTTCAACTTTATGTCACAATTACACTTTAACTAATACAAAAAAGAAGCATTACTTACTCATCAGATTGATCTCTTCTGGATGAACTCTTGTTCTTATTTTGAGGGAAATCCAGCATTTGCTCAGCTTGTTTTCTTCCAGAAACTAACAGTATAGCCTCGATGGGCGTCCTCCTGACTCTTTGTTTATGTTGGGCGTCTCCATGTGCGCGCGGCTCACGTGGTTATTTACATGTGAACACGAGGGGGCGGGATCGCATTAGAAATAATGAGTTAGAAGGGACAGACTGAACATCCTGATTGTTTCATACGGATTACTTTATCACAGAATGTTTGTGACTTACTTCATTTGAAAATAGACACTTCAGGCTTTCTATAGAGATAACTCCCATGTTTCCGTGTTGAGTATTTGCTGAGTTACACTTCATTTTAGTGACTTGTTTCAAAAAGCAGTTCACAGAGACAGAGAAGACAGAGAGCACACCCTGTTTGTTTTCTTTTTTCCCCCAAAACCACAAAGTTTTGTGGTAATCATGAGTGTACACAAAAAATAAAAATAAAAATAGACACTTAAAAGTTTCGATTGATGTATAACACTTATTTGTGTGACCAAAATCAACAGAGTATTTTAGTGTCTTTTGCACTGATCTAAAAAAACCCAAACTGGTATCGCCGGCGATACTGTCGACCCCAATATATTTTCTTTCTCTTTGTATTTTTACATCATTATGGCACACTATTATCCTATTTAAATCACTGTGATAAGTTAGAACAAAAGTAATCTAAAAGTAATCCAAAAGTAGTCTGATTACATTACCTAAATTGTGTAATGTAATGGATGTAATGTAACTGACAACAATTTTTGTCATGTAATTTGGAATCAGCAAGGGATTACAATTTGTAAGTAATCTACCCAGCTCTGCATACAAACTATTAAATGTTAAATTAAAGTAATACTGTTTGTGTGTATTATAGCAAAAAACAAGTCATGAAAAGTGTGTAATTGTTTTGCACATAATTTTCAAACGTTCCTGAAAGTTTCACCGTCACATCTCCGATACGAATAAATGATAGGCCAATTATTATTATTTTTTTAACTAAACACTTACACAATTACATTTTCAAAATGAGCCTAAAATGAAAAATAATAAACCTAATTCAAAACATCATTCATTATAATTACAATTAGTTTAGATCAGGGTTCCTCAAATCTTTCCCTGGAGGTCTAATCTGCTGCAGAGTTTAGCTCCAACCCTGATCAAACTCATCTACCTGTGATTTTCTAATGATCTAAGACTCTGATTAGCATGCTCAGGTGTGTTTGATTAGGGTTAGAGCTAAACTCTGCAGGATTGGGCCAGATTTGAGGATCCCTGGTCTATCTCATGCTTGTAGAGTAAAATCATTCTGAAAGTGATTCCAATTATATTGTTTCTCTGTGCCTTTATCGTTATAGCTGTGGTGTGGACTCTGCTGTTCTTTAATATTGAGAACGATTTTTAGAGCTATATCATTATCTTTATAGTTATTGTGCTGGGTGTGAACAGGCCTTTAGTCACTTGCACTATAACCAGTAATGCTCCGTGACACTTTTGTTGGTTGCAGTTCCTGTGCTAACTGTAATTTGTTGCACAGCAGTCTGTACTTATAAGTGTTTTGTCATCTTCAGGGTCCTCCAAGAGCCTTTCTACCATTAAACATCTTAGTTTTTCATTTTCAGTTATTAGTAAATGTAATACCATTGTTGGACAGCGCAATTGTAAGCGGTTTTTCCGTTAACTTTCAGAAAATGTTGAAGTTAGGACAGCTGTGGGGTTGTCCTAAAGTTAAGACAGTTTTTAGGATTTTTTGTCAAGTTAGGATCTTTCTATAATACCCCCTTCCTATCTGTAGTTAAAATAGGATAATGCACTTAGGAAATGCTGTTCTGTAATAGCTTTTGTCCTAAATGTGGTCCTTACTGAAATTACCATGGTTACCAAACAGTTAAGATAAGATTTTAAAGTTAGGATCTTTCTGTAATACGCCCCCCCTGATCTCCAAAATATTTACAAACACTTCAAAATAAAGATTCTTTATTGGCATCAATGGATCTATGAAGAACCTTGAACATCCATGGAACCTTTCAAATACAGAAAAGGTTAGAAAAAGTTCCTTTATATTTTTACGTTCTTCAAAATTTTTCATTTAGGAACATTTCACTGAAAGGTTCTTCTAGGCATCACTGCAAAAACACCCTTTTGGAACCTTTATTTTTAAGAGTGTAGTCATTATAGTCAGTCATAATGAGACAAACAATTAAGAAAATAAAATCAACTGATACGTTTGATTGCAAATCTTCTTTATTAGTATTTTAAGGCTATTTGAATAATTGTTTTTAATAAGTTTTTTATTGATGCAGAGAAAATCATTTTATTCAAAAAGTTTTATGGGACGATACCCAGATAAAACTACTCCATCTCCTCAGAGCCTGGTTTCAAGATAGCATTTTCTTTGAAGGCACATATGTAGTTTTTCTTGACAAAACAAGAGTCGTCATTCCATTTGCCATTCTCTGAAAATGAGGGACAGTGAAATGAAGAGATTATACCTTCTCCAGTGTGTTTTACCAAATATTCCTCACAGCATCTCTGGAATAAATCATTAGTCAAAACATATACTATAACCCATTAGTGTTTCTCTGTTCTTACTTTTCCAGTTCATCTCCACACATTCCTCAGTTGTAGTGTATATATTGTTGGGTTCACCAGGTGCCCAAATGTCAAAATCCCAGCGGGATCCATCAAGCCATAAAAATTTACCAGACTGAGAGAATGAGGAGATTTTAAAGAAGAAAAAAAAAGAAAGACAAAAAAAGTTGTTAGTGAGAAACTATAGTGCGTGCATGTCATAGAAAACCAGGAAATAACATCAAATCAGTAATAACACTTTGCTCTCCCTATTTGTAAATGCCTGCACATTTCAGTCTTTTTTTACCTTCAAAAATTCAAAAGCTCCAAGCCAGATGCGTGACGTATTTGTTTTGAGTTTTTCCACAATGCAGAACAAGTTATCATTATGCTCTTTACTATGCACCGACACCAGGTGTGCACCAGGGGCTTTCTTCCTACAGCTGAACTGGATATGAACAAGGAAGAACGTTTAATGACTACACATTACATTGATTTTTTTCACATTGCATTGACAAAAAACCTACCTCGGCCTCAGTGAAGTTGAGAGATTCGTTGAAGTATTTGACACAGACTCTGCCCAATTTGTACCAGTCAGTGAAGCCGTCCACATTACACGGTGTATGCATACAACACTGCGCATTGACATTTGTACGGCCTGCAACAAACCCTAAATGAATTTTATAAATTTATTTTATTTAGTCATTTAGCAGACACTTTTATCCAAAGCGACTTACAAATGAGGACATAAGAAGCAATCAAAACCAACAAAAGAGCAACAACGTGCAAGTGCTATTACAAGTCTTGGTTAGCCTAACGCAGTACAGATAATTATTATTATTATTTCTAATTTAATTTTTTTTTTTCAAATAAAAAGACATATAGATAAAAATAAAATTAGAATAGAGAGTGCTAGAATTAGAGGGTCAAGTAAAGATGGAACAGATGAGTTTTTAGCCGTTTCTTGAAGATGGGTAAGGATTCGGATTTATTGGCATAAATATGATATGTGGGTAGTATTTCTTTCCTGTTTAAAAGATAAACTTTTAATTTATCACTCTGTTAATCTACTAATACTGCCAATGTATATTCAAAGCAAGTCATCTCAACAAGTACTTTATAAACCATATGCACAAACTATATGATCACTTGCTTTTTGTTTAACAACACATGGTTTACCTTTAATATCAGGGGCTCATTAAGAAATGTGTGTGAAGTAATGGATAAAATTATGATTATATAAATATATTTTCGTATGAATTAAACATTACCTCTCTCCATTCTTAAGAAGTTTCCACTCCCAAAAATGAGAGTCATCAACAGAACTCTTATAGATCCTGATTTGACCTGTAAAAGAAGTGGAATATGATTAATAACCACACATTTTATATATACATAGCTTATAGGATACAAAGACTTGCCATTGCAGTTTATCAGCTTCTGTCGTCTATCTGTCCTCACAATAATCTTGCATCTGTTTCACCTTATTTTATACCTTTCCATTCGATTTCACAACTCCTCCTCTTCTCTCAGTCTTGCTGTCTTAAGGGTGTGCACCAGTGTGTTTTTTCATACAGCTGAACTGGATATGAAACAGAATGAACATTTAATGAGAAAGTAATTTAAGGAATAATAGAATTAAAATCTCTTTAATATGTAGCAGTCTTTAAAAATAAAGAAAAACAGTGCTCTGACATACCTCAGCGTCAGTGAAGTTGAGAGGCTCGTTGAAGTATTTGACACAGTGACTGCCCACTTTGTACCAATCAGTGAAGCCATGCTTATTACATGACTGAGGCATAGGACACTGACCAATGACGTTTACATGATCAGCAACAAACCCTAAATGACAGAATCACATATTTAAGCTATAAGAATTTCATAAATATGATATGTGGATATATTTCTTGCCCATATGAAAGCATTTGTAATATATCACGCTGTTAATCTGATATCCACTCAAAGCAGGTCATCTTTTACTGCAGTAAGTATAACATAATCACAAATTTTGGACACTTTATTGGTCAGGTGTATTCTGTCAACAATATCTGCATTTTCTGGTAATTATCAGGGGTACATTAAGGAATAATGGGTAGAATTATGAAATTACTAAATAGATATATTGTAATGTGAATTAAAAGTTACCTCTCTCCATTTTTAAGAAGTTTCCACTCCCAAAAAGGTAAGTCATCAACAGAACGCTAATAGATCCTGATTTGGCCTGTGAAAGAAGGAACGTAATCAGTGGAATAACCACATAACCTATATATAGACAGAAGAAGACTTATCATTGCAGTTTTTCCACTTTTGCCATCTACAGGTACATCTCAAAAAATTTGAATATCGTGGAAAAAGGTCAATACTTTTTGTCACTCGATTCAGAAACTGAAACGCATATATTATATAGATTCATTACACATAGAGTGAAATATTGTAAGCCTTTATTTCTTGAAATTTTGATGATTATGGCTTACAGATAATGAAAAGTATGCTCATTTCTTTGCATTCAATACTTGGTTGGGCCTCCTTTTGCATGAATTACTGCATCAATGTGGCGTGGCATGCAGGTAATCAGCCTGTGGCACTGCTCAGGTATAATGGAAGCCCAGGTTGCTTTGATAGCGACCTTCAGGTCATCTGCATTGTTGCGTCTGGTGTCTCATCTTCCTCTTGACAAGACCCCATAGGTCAGGCGAGTTTGCTGGCCAGTCAAGCACAGTAACACCATGGTCATTGAACCAACTTTTGGTACCTTTGGCAGTGTGGGCAGGTGCCAAGTCCTGCTGGAAAATGAAATCAGCATCTCCATAAAGCTTGTCAGCAGCTAAAATTTCCTGGTAGATGGCTGCATTGACTTGATAGCCCTTTTCCTGAAGACGTCTGAGTGTGGTGACTCTTGATGCACTGACTCCAGCTTCAGTCCACTCCTTGTTAAGCTGTTTGAATCAACTTTGCTTGACAGTATTCTCAAGCTTGCGGTCATCCCTGTTGCTTGTGCACCTTTTCCTACCCAAATTCTTCCTTCCAGTCAAAATGACCCTCTGTGACTTACCCTCTTTGTGGAGGGCGTCAATGTTTGTCTTCTGGACCATTGCCAAGTCAGCAGTCTTCCCCATTATTGTGGTTTCAAAGAACAAGAGATACCCGGAATTTATACTGAAGGGATGGGCATTAATTGAAACTCAAATGTAAATATTCTAATATTTTGAGATACTGATTTTTGACTTTCATGAGCTATAAGCTCTAATTATCAAAATTAAAACCAAAAACTTTTGAAATGATTTACTTTACATGTAATGAATCTAAAATATCTGAAAGTTTCACTTTTTGAAATAAGGTACAAGAAAAAATTAACTCTTTCATGATATTCTAATTTTTTTAGATGTACCTGTATCTCTCAGGATCTATCTAACCTAATTTTATACCTTTCCATCAGTTTTCACAACTTCTCCTCTTCTCACACTCATCCTTATCTTTCAGGATGTGTATGTGTCTTCAAACAGGAAACAGTTTTTTTTTCATTTAGTGTCTGAAATACTAATCAATACTTTTACACAATACTAATGTAATCAGAGGTAAAACTCAATTATATGTGAATGAAGCAATAAATTAGAAGATCAATGGAAAAGTGTCTCAGTGGGCAAATTATTATTCATCAGTTTTCTTAGCACATACTGTCAGGGAGTCTCTGTCACCAGCTCTGGACTTCATGTCCCAGAATCCTCCCCGGCTCACACCTGTTCTCAGTCACGATCACCATCGTTTCTGTTCTGATTCCCTGCACCTGTCATCAGCAATCAGGTCACCATTGATAAGCACGCTCCTTCCAGTCACTCACTGTCTGGTCTACTGTTCAGTACACAGAACTTTATGAGTTTCTCTGTATGTGACTTAACTGTGTTTACATGCCGCCTGATTTGAAGTTGTTCTCCTCTGCACCTGGATCATGAACTCCCCATGAACCTGCACAGGAACCAAACATCAGTATTCAGCTAAGAGTCACTGAACTTGACTTTATGTTGGATTCTCACCTGCTTTGCTCCAAACGATCACCCCTTGCTCCTCATGTAAATAAACTTGCATGTCTTTCACTTATCTGTTGTCTCCAGCTTGATTTGTGACAGAAGACCGGACCATAACAAAGTTTGGAGTACCATGAAACACCTTGCTCAGAATGGCTGACCATTATTGGTAGACTTTGCGTTGGAGTTCCAGGATCCCTGTGTGATTTTGAGCTGAAGGTTTGGTTTCTTGCAGACCTAGACAATTGGTACTCCAGAATGCCCAAGATGTACCTTCTCACAAGCTCCCTCACTGAGTGCATGTATTATGCCCTGCAGCTGAGTCGATCCAGAATCAGTCTGTTGCCAGCCACCGCTGTCTCAAGCCCGCCATTCGTGGGGAACACAACGCTGCCGTCCGTGGCTCTGGATTCATGCCCGCTGTCCACCTCACATGTACCCCTATAGGAATGCTGGTGGAGTATTAGGGGATGTCATAGGCTCCAACCCTAATTAAACACACCTGCCTGTAGCTTTCTAATGATCTTAAAATCATAGCAACGCTATGCAGTAACAACAAGAAAAACTAAGCGCCCATATAGCTACAATAAATGTTATATAACCTGTAAAAGTTGATGAAAGCATATAATGCGATGCACTTGCTGCCTCAGATAAGTTACAGCCATTCTAATGACAGATAAAACACTCAATCTCTGTCATTCGCTGGTCAAAAACCTTATTAACTCCATTTGAACTTGAATTTCATATGATATTAAGTGCACACTGATCAGTAAAGTCTGGTACAATACCAACGCTGATGACGCAGTGTTGTTTAATTATTGAATTTTTTCCCTTTCTATTTTTTATTTATCACAGCCTAGACTAGGTTACTTTACACATTTTTTATTTAATTGAATAAAATTTTTAAGCCAGCCATAGCTCTTTCATTTTCACAACCCCTCCTTCTATCTCTCACATTTTTTTCTCATATTTTACTGTCACATCTTGCTTTCAGAGTTACATCTAACACATGAAACATCCTGCAGCCTCATATCATAAGATGTGTTTATCATACAGTATCATGCTGAAAGAAGCATTTTATCATCTAATTTCTTTTTCACTATTACCGCTAGATGACAAAATTGCCAAAAATAGTATGTGTGCTATACTCTTACTTACTTTCTTCTTAGAGGCTTAAATGTATAATAATGTATTCAGTTTTAGTGATAAATGTGCTAAAAAAACATTTAGAAATATTTTTGTTGGTCATTTCTAGCAAACTTTGGCATGTGTTTGTATTTTGGATGCTTTATAACACTGTGCACAGATGTCAGTGGATGTGCTTAGAAAGGATGTGCCTGTTCAGTTAACAACACATTGAAATATATTTCCAGTTGACAAAAATTTTGACACGACCTACACAGTCTTAAGAGAGTACAGTTAACTGAACAGACTGAATAGTTTTCTATTCACAGTTTACCTGGTCACTTCATTTCAGTTCACTGCTCACTACTCCCTAAACAGGGTATATCTGTTGAAGTTCATTTGATTTGACAAAATGTGTTCATTTTGAATCTGAGCACCTTGCAAAGTCATCAAACATGAACAAAAGTTGAGTATATTGTCTGTTTACATAATACATTGTGTATTTACATACAGTGGTGTGAAAAAGTGTTGGCCCCCTTCCTGATTTTAATTTTTTTTGCATGTTTGTCACACTTTAATGTTTCAGATCAAACTAATTTAAATATTAATCAAAGATAACACAAGTAAACACAACATGCAGTTTTTGAATGAAGTTTTTTATTATGAAGGGAAAACAAAATCCAAACCCACATGGCCCTGTGTGAAAAAGTGCTTGCCCCTAAACCTAATAACTGGTTGGGCCACCCTTAGCAGCAACAACTGCAATCAAGCGTTTGCGATAACATGCAATGAGTCTGTTACAGCACTGTGGAGGAATTTTGGCCCACTCATCTTGGCAGAATTGTTGTAATTCAGCCACATTGGAGGGTTTTTGAGCATGAACCGCCTTTTTAAGGTCATGCCACAGCATTTCAATAGGATTCAGGTCAGGACTTTGACTAGGCCACTCCAAAGTCTTCATTTTGTTTTTCTTCAGCCATTCAGAGGTGGATTTGCTGGTGTGTTTTGGATCATTGTCCTGCTGCAGAACCCAAGTTCGCTTCAGCTTGAGGTCACGAACAGATGGCCGGACATTGTCCTTCAGGATTTTTTGATAGACAGCTGAATTCATGGTTCCATTTATCACAGCAAGTCTTCCAGGTCCTGAAGCAGCAAAACAGCCCCAGACCATCACACTACCACCACCATATTTTACTGTTGGTATGATGTTCTTTTTCTGAAATGCTGTGTTACTTTTACGCCAGATGTAATGGGACACACACCTTCCAAAAAGTTCAACTTTTGTCTCGTCAGTCCACAGAGTATTTTCCCAAAAGTCTTGGGGATCATCAAGATGTTTTCTGTCAAAACTGAGACGAGCCTTTATGTTCTTTTTGCTCAGCAGCGGTTTTCTTCTTGGAACTCTGCCATGCAGGCCATTTTTGCCCAGTTTCTTTCTTATGGTGGAGTCATGAACACTGACCTTAACTGAGGCAACTGAGGCCTGCAGTTCTTTAGATGTTGTTGGGGGTAATTTTGGTCAGCCGGCCACTCCTGGGAAGGTTCACCACTGTTCCATGTTTTCGCCATTTGTGGATAATGGCTCTCGCTGTGGTTTGCTGGAGTCCCAAAGCTTTAGAAATGGCTTTATAACCTTTTCCAGACTGATAGATCTCAATTACTATCTTTCTCATTTGTTCCTGAATTTCTTTGGATCTTTTGGTCTACTTCACTTTGTTAGGCAGGTCCTATTTAAGTGCAAACACTTTTTCACACAGGGCCATGTGGGTTTGGATTTTGTTTTCCCTTCATAATAAAAAACTTAATTTAAAAACTGAATGTTGTGTTTACTTGTGTTATCTTAGATTAATATTTAAATTTGTTTGATGATCTGAAACATTAAAGTGTGACAAACATGCAAAAAAATAAAAAATCAGGAAGGGGCCAACACTTTTTCACACCACTGTAAATATTAATTTATTATAATTTAATTAACGTAAAGTCTTCTATAAAAGGCATAAACTGAATAATAAATGTCTGTAGAGATTTTTAACATGACATTTAATTTATTTAGTCTTTATAAGTGTATTTGTTTAATGTTTAACCTGTAAACATGATGGTTGCATTTTGACTGTTGCAAACAATCAAAGTTTAATGTTTAATTATTTTAGTACAGCTTTTTGCAGTATTGGCGTGATGTGCAGTGACTGGTGGGTAAATTTCCCTCTCCACTCCTTCAGATTAGACTCTAATTGAAGAGAGTTGAATACCATGTTAAGTCCACTATGTAGGACACTTTCGGTTGATTGGAATGCACCCTTTGTCTATGTGCCTTGTTTTCAGTGGCACCAAATTTAAATATGCTGTCTTGCCCTAAATAAGGTCCATATCTCACGTGACATAGTTTATTATTATCATTATTTAAAGGGGCAGTGAACTGAGAAACCGAAATTCCCTTGATCTTTTGACATATAAGAGATCACTGTATGATAAAAACATCCTGTAAGTCTCAAAACGGCTTATATTGAAGCCAGTCTGCCAAAATGACAACTTGTGGAATGTGCCACTCTGTGATGAAATAGTGTGGCTAAACCCCGCCTCCGCAGAAGAAGATCAGTGTCTGCTTCTACATCACTGCCTGTGTAAAGATGCCTCCGAAGACAACGAGACACTGTGTAGTGCCAAGTTGTGGAAAAACAGTTTTTGCATTGCCTTCCTTCTGATCCCAGTGTCACGAAAGGGTGGATGAACTTGAATGCAGTTCCAGAACGCATCAGTAGGAACTCGGTCCTTTGATTCATTTACAAAAGGCACAATTTAATATGAGATTTTCAGAAAAATTGAAACCAAAAAACGATGCTGTGCCGACTATATTGGATCCTACAGTAATGTTGAACACACAAGTGTGAGAAACTTTTTTTATTATGCGATCTCTATTGCTTTGTCTGTTAAACAGTTCATTTAATATGAGTATTTATGGGTTTTTAACCTAAATCACAGCAGCGTTAATCTGTGAAGGACGTAGTCTGCATACACAATTTTTAGCCAATCATAGCAGTGGGTGTTTACTTCCGAGTCTACAATCTGCCATGCCTATTCAAACAGCGTTCTGGTTAAAAACAGGACAGAAAATAGCCTATTATTTCTAAATCTCGATTGCTCCTGTCTGCCGTTCTGCTAAGAGGTTTGCTGAGAGGTTTGTGATTGTAGCTCCGTGTAGCTTCGCTTTTCTGCAGAATTTTACTATCACTCTCTGTTGTTTAAAGTGATAAAATATAACTTAATTCCCTCCATATTTCTGATATTATCTGTCAAACTAATCTGACTAATTTGATCGTTCGCTTTTAATCTAAAACCGCGTGTGCCATGCGTTAGCCGGTTAGCTTGTCATTCGCGTTTCCACTTATTCTATTCGTGCCTATTATTGTTTTTTTTTTCTCGGTCCGTTTCATCTCTCTCTCGCTCCGTTTGAACTCATGAGTTCATCAGACAACAGTGGTAAGTAAATCATTCCTCTATCACGGTGAGTAATGGCTTCTCCTTCTCTTGTTATTTGCACATGTCACATAGTTTATCTCTCTCTGTCGGCGATGAGGGATTCACATGTGATAAATTCAGGGATATAGTTAGGCTGACAGAGAAGATTTTAGAACTAGAGACACATCCAAACTTTAACTGAGGACAGTAAGAATGTGAGGGCTGTAGATATGGCTTTGGATGTGACTAGCTCAGCGATTCATGTACATTGTTCAGTTCCGGTATTAGAGCCCGTGCAGCAGGGCAACTGGGTGACAGTGAGGCGGCATAGTCGCGGGTCAAAACACCGCTCTTCCATTACGATCAGAACATCAAACAGGTTCTCCCCACTCAGTGATGCACCCACTGAGAAACCTGATGAAAGTGCTCTAGTAATTAGCGATTCTATTGTACGGAACGTGAAAATAGAGACACCAGCCACCATAGTCCATTGTTTACCGGAAGCCAGAGTGCCTGACATCTTGGCAAATTTAAAAGTGCTGGCTAATGCTAAATGTAAATTCAGAGTTCGTAAAATCTAAATTCAGTAAGATTGTTATTCACGTCGGCGCTAATGATGTTCTACTTCGCCAGTCGGAGATCACTAAAAATAATGTTAAAGAGGTGTGTGAACTTGCAAGTACGATGTCAGACATGCTCTGGTCCCCTTCCTGCTTACCGGGGTGACGAGATTCATAGAAGACTGCTGTCACTCAATGACTGGATGTCTAAGTGGTGCCCGCAGAATAACATAGGTTTCATAGACAATTGGACAAGTTTTTGGGGCAGACCTGACCTGTTGAAAAGAGATGGTGTTCATCCCTCCTGGGGTGGTGCCGCTCTTCTCTCTAGAAATATCGCACATAGTCTTAGAGTTCGTACTTGACTAACTGGGGCCCAGGTCAGGAAGCAGACAGACTGGCTAAACGGACCGTCTGCTAGCCGCCTCACGTCACAGAAGCCTTAATTCTCAGCACATAGAGATGCTTTCACCTAGATATCACACTATAGAGACTGTGTCTGTTCCCCGAACTAGAAAATACAGAAAACATCCAAAGCAGAGTAATAGTAACAATTTTATTGATGTTCAACAAATAAAAAATGTTTACAATACAGAGAAACAATTGATAAAACTTGGCTTTCTGAATATCAGGTCCCTTTCTACAAAAGCACTTTTTGTAAATGATTTGATCAATGATCATAAACTAGATGTGCTCTTTTAGACAGAAACCTGGCTAAAACCAGATGAAAACATTACTTTAAATGAGTCTACCCCCCAAGATTACTGCAATAAAAATGAGCCACGTCCAAATGGTAAAGGGGGAGGTGTTGCTACAATTAATTGCAATATTCTCAGTATTTCTCAGAGGGCAGGCTTTAAGTATAACTCGTTTGAAGTTATGGTGCTGCGTATAACATTATCTAGAGAAACACGTGTTAGTGATAAATCCCCTGTGATGTTTGTACTGGCTACTGTATACAGGCCACCAGGGCACCATACAGACTTAATTAAAGAATTTGCTGATTTTCTATCTGAGTTAGTACTGGCTACAGATAAAGTCTTAATTGTTGGCGATTTTAATATCCATGTCGATAATGAAAAAGATGCATTAGGATCAGCATTCATATACATTCTGAACTCTATTGGGGTTAGACAACATGTTTCAGGACCTACTCATTGTCGAAATCATACTCTAGATTTAATACTGTCACATGGAATTGATGTTAGTGGTGTTGAAATTCTGCAGCAAAGCGATGACATCTCAGATCATTATCTAGTCTTGTGTAAACTCCATATAGCTAAAACTGTAAATTATACTCCTTGTTACAAGTATGGTAGAACCATCACTTCTACCACAAAAGACTGCTTTGTAAGTAATCTTCCTGATTTATCTCAATTCCTCAGCATATCCAACAGCGCAGAAAAACTTGTTGATGTAACAAAAACTATGGTCTTTTCTAGTACTTTAGATACAGTTGCTCCTTTACGCTTAAGGAAGATCAAAGGAAAAGTCCAACACCGTGGTATAATGAGCACACTCGCACCCTGAAGAGAGCAGGCCGGAAAATGGAGCGCAGCTGGAGGAAAACAAAACTAGAGGTATTTCGTATAGCTTGGCAGGAAACTACCCTATCCTACAGAAAAGCATTAAAAACCGCTAGATCTGATTACTTTTCGTCTCTTCTAGAAGAAAACAAACATAACCCCCAGTATTTATTCAATACAGCCACTAAATTAACAAAAAATAAAACATCAACAGGTGTTGGCATTCCCCAAGGCACTTGTTAAATCATCTAAACCAACAACATGTACTGTATGGAAAATGGTATCTGTGAGGAATTCCAGTCAGGATTTAGACCGTATCATAGTACTGAGACTGCTCTCATTGGAGTTACAAAATACCTGCTTCTATCATCTGATCGTGGTTGTATCTCTTTATTAGTGCTACTGGATCTTAGCGCTGCGTTCGACACTATCGAGCACAACATTCATTTGAATAGACTAGAACACATTGTTGGCATTAGTGGAAGTGCCTTAGCATGGTTCAAATCGTACTTATCTGACCGCCATCAATTCGTAGCAGTGAATGAAGAGGTATCATATCGATCACAAGTGCAGTATGGAGTAACTCAAGGCTCAGTACTAGGGCCGTTACTTTTCACGTTTTACATGTTACCCTTGGGAGAAATTATCAGGAGACATGGTGTTAGCTTTCATTGTTATTCTGATGATATTCAGCTCTATATTTCTTCACAGCCCGGTGAAACACACCAAATTGAGAAACTAACGGAATGCATAGTCGATATAAAAAACTGGATGACGAGTAACTTCTTACTGCTAAATTCTGAAAAAAACAGAGGTGTTAATTATCGGACCTAAAAACCCCACATGTAATAACCTAGAACACTATCTAACACTTGACAGCTGCTCTGTCATTTCTTCTTCATCAGTTAGGAGCCTAGGTGTGCTGTTTGATAGCAATCTTTCATCTGAAAGCCATGTATCTAGCATCTGTAAAACTGCGTTTTTCAATCTCAAAAACATATCTAAATTGCGACCTATGCTCTCAACGTCAAATGCAGAAATGCTAGTTCATGCGTTTATGACCTCAAGGTTAGACTATTGTAATGCTTTATTGGGTAGTTTTTCTTCACGCTTGATCAACAAACTACAGCTGGTCTAAAATGCAGCAGCTAGAGTTCTTACTAGAATCAGGAAGTATGACCATATTAGCTCGGTTCTGTCAACACTGCACTGGCTCCCTATCAAGCATCGTATAGATTTTAAAATCTGGTTGACTACTTATAAAGCCCTGAATGGCTTAGCTCCTCAGTACCTGAGCGAGCTCTTATCACATTATAGCCCTCCACGTCCACTGCGTTCTCAAAACTCTGGCTGTTTGATAATACCTAGAATATCAAAATCGACTGCGGGCGGCAAATCCTTTTATACATTTAAAATTTTAATTAAAACAATAAGTAAACAATAAATAAACAATAATCTACTGGCCAGAGGAGAACTGGGGGCTGTTCCATAAACCAAGATTAGAGTATAAGCCAGGCTTATTTCGGTTAGTCAGGCTTATTTTTGGTAGATTCGGTTTCATAAATCAAACTTAAAAAAGTTCAAACTCAGTTACCCCGGCAACTTATGCTGGCAAACTAACCTGGTCCGGAGCAGGCTAACTGTCAGGCTAAGCTGAGCTCCTCTAACTCTGACCAATAGGAACGCATCAATATTACCACTGACTCTCTCACATACAGTCAGTTTAATTTATTATCGGTCCAAAAATAAAAGTATACAGAAAATACACCTTAAATAATCAAATAAATAAAAAATAGGCTACAACCAACTGTATTTAATGTATTGTGTCCAAATATGTAGGCGAATGACATTTTAACATAGTTAAATCAGAAGTTGATCAGAAGTTTCTAGCCATGCAGCCTTTCTCTCTGAATTTATAACAGCTGTACCTTTTATGGTTATTAGAACATTAAAACATTACAATCTAAAATGGCTCTTTAAAGCATTAAAGCATAAAAACACAATCAAAAGTTAAAATCACTGAATTAAAAATGTAAATTTATAATAGAAATCAGAGTACATTTTAACTGATAAGAGGAACACACATTTAACTCATTTGAGCTAGTGATTAACAGCTGCTGCTATCATAAAAATACACTTATATGTAGTAAAATTCTATGTGTCACATTTAATGTCCAACAACAAATATTTTAGCAGAATGTATATTTTATTCAGAATTCTTGCGCTAGTATTCTATTCTGCTCTGTCTGTGTAGCGCGCATGCGCGCCGCAGCGCTCGTTCTCTCGCATAAGCCCCGCCCACTCCTGACAGCTAAATGGATATATTTGCATGGCTTTCTGACTGACATTTACAGATGTAAAAAATATATCTGTGACGTATCAGTTATGCACTGAGGAAAACACAATGTTTCAAATGCGTTAAACAGCACAAATATTCGCTGTTTGCTACGGTGGATCGATTTGATCCATGATCGACATTAAGGGCTGCTTCAGAATAAGCGTGTACGTCACATTATCCTGACTCACTGAACCTGATTAGTCAGATTGCGTGAACTTGAATTGTACTTTATGGAACCGCTTTAGTCCCGATTGATTTGTTAGGTTATTTCAAGTCAGGTTTTGGACTTTAATCCCCGCTTTTCTTAGCGTCTTTTATGGAACAGCCCCCAGCAGTGAAATGTAGGTCAGGTCCGCTCCAAGGACAGTGCAATTATATAGAATACAAATATTAAGAAAAAGAAAAGTAGAAAAAATAAAATAATAAAATAAAATAAAAGATAAAAAATATAAATATAAATGTGCAGGTCAGTATGTTGTTGACTTAAATAGTAATAAAGAGGAATGTGCAAAAAAGTTGTACAGGGTATTTAAATAGCAGCAATATGAGGTAGAGAAAAATAATGAATAGCTTATTGATATAGTGATATTTACATGGAGTCAAGTGATGTTATGACACAGAGTTAGAGTTTAGGAGCCTGATGGCCTGGAGTAAGAAGCTCCTCCTAAGTCTCTCAGTTTTTGCCATCGGGCTACGGAAGCGCTTGCCAGATGGAAGCAAAGTGAATAGTCGGTTACCAGGGTGATTTTGACAGCTCTATTTTTGCAGCGTTTGAGGTAGATGTCCTGCATAGAGGGGAGAGCAGACCCTGAGATGCGCTCAGCTAAGTGCACAACTTTCTGTAGTGCTTTCCAGTCCTGATTGGAGCTTTTCCATACCACACTGAGATGCACTGAGTCAATACACTTTCTATGGTCCCTGAATAGAAAGTTTTCAGGATTGCTGGTGAGACCCTGAATTTCCTCAGCTGTCGCAGGTGGTACAGTCTTTGCCTGGCTTTCTTAACCTGTGTTTGGATGTGTGTAGTCCAAGTCAGGTTCTCTGAGATGTTTACACCGAGGTACTTGAAGCTACTCACCCTCTCCACAGGGGTCCCACTGATCATAAGAGGAGTGTAGGACCGCTGCTGTCTCTTCCTAAAGTCCATGATCAGCTCTTTAGTTTTGCTCACATTCAGAGAGAGACAGTTGTCCTGGCACCATGATGTGAGTCTCTCTACCTCATCCAAGTATGCGGTCTCATCATTGTTGGAGATGAGGCCCAGAACCACAGTATCATCAGCGAATTTGATAATAGATGTGGAGCTGTGAGAGGACACGCAGTCATGCGTGTAGAGAGAGTAAAGCAGGGGACTCAGGACACAGCCCTGTGGGGCTCCTACGTTCAAGGTGATGGAGTTTGAGGTGAACTGGCCAACTTTCACCACTTGAGGTCTGCCGGTGAGGAAGTCTTATATCCAGTCACAGAGTGAGGAGTTTAGGCCGAGGTCTGTGAGTTTTGATGGGACTATAGTATTGAAAGCTGAGCTATAGTCAATGAATAGCAGCCTTACATAATTCCTATTGTTGCTGTCCATGTGTGTGAGGGAAGAGTGGAGGACGTGAGAGATGGCATCGTCAGTAGATCTGTTTGGGCGATAGGCAAACTGAAGAGGGTCGAAAGTATCAGGTATGGAGGAGCAAATGTGGCTCTTTACAAGTCTTTCAAAAACCTTCATGACTACAGATGTGAGGGCAACTGGGCGATAGTCATTCAGGCAAGAGGGTTTATTGTTCTTTGGCACAGGGATAATGACAGATTTTTTAAATGAGGTGAGAACCACGGAGGTAGCAAGGGACTCATTAAAGATAGAAGTGAACAAACCAGCGAGCTGATCAGCGCAAGACCACAGAACACGGCCGGTTATCCCATCAGGTCCGGCTGCTTTCCTGACGTTCACTTTCTTTAGCGCCCTCCGAACCTCATCCTCCGACACGGTGATTACACTGCTCTGCCTGCTGCTTCCTGACGCGCTGGACGGCAGAGTCGCGCCGCTGCCGTTGCAATCGAAGCGGCCGTAGAAGTTGTTTAACTCGTCGGCCAGCAACAGATCTGCTCTCACCTCTGCGGAGGATTTGTTTCCGAAGGCACAGATGGTCCTCAGTCCCTGCCACATCCGTCGAGAGTCATTGAGCTGGAAATGAGACTCAATTCTCTCTCTGTATCTGTGTTTGGCGGCTCTTACTGTGCATCGGAGAGCATAGCACGATGCTTTGTACTCACTCGTATTCCCGGTCAGAAGAGCCTCATTGTAAGCGGCAGTGCATGTGTTAACCGCAGCACGGATTGTTCTGTCCACCCACGGTTTCTGATTGGAGAATGTCCTTATAGTTATTGTTTCTGTAGCTTGCTCGGTTAGCGTGTTTACAAAGCTTAATGCTACATCCGTGAACTCACTGACGTCAGAAGAACTCGCCCGGAACATGTCCCAGTCGACGTCATCAAGAGCCGCCTGCAACATAGCCTCTGAGTGGGAGGACCAGTGCGTCACTACTCTCTGCACCAGGGGATCCTGAACGAGCCTTTGTTTATATTCCGGTGTGAGGAAAATGGCGGCATGGTCCGATTTGCCAAACGCCGGTAGTGAGCGGGCTTTGTAGGCATTCTTAAACTGAGTGTAGCAATGATCCAGTGTATTTGGTCCTCTAGTTGGACAGGATACATGTGGATGAAAGTTCGGCATGACCTGCCTGAGGCTGGCTTTGTTAAAGTCTCCCGCGATGATAAAGGCAGTGTCAGGAGGTTGTAGCCGCTGAGCACATCGTGAAGCTTAGACAAAGCCAAGCCGGTGTCTGCCTGTGGTGGAATGTACACAGCAGTAACTATGATCGATGAAAATTCCCGGGCGGCAAGTAATGGAAAGATATTCCAGATGAGGTGAGCAGGAACGCGACAGAATGGAGATATTCCTGGGATCACACCATTTCTTGTTAATCATGAAACACACTCCTCCACCCCTGGATTTACTGGCCTCTGCTGTTCTGTCCATCCGAAAAACAGAGAAGTTATCACTTGGCATAACAGCAGTGTCCGGGACCGAGCACGTGAGCCATGTTTCTGACAAACAAAGGATATTACAGTCCCTTATGTCCCGTTGAAAATTAATCCTGGCTCTAAGATCGTCCATCTTATTCTCCAAGGATTGGACATTTGCGAGCAGAATGCTCGGAAGAGGAGGACTGTGAGCCCTTTTCCTGAGACTGTCTCGAATCCCAACGCGTTTCCCGCAGTGTTTCTTGATCCGTCGTCTCGGGGTTTATTGTTTATCTCCGCGTTACGAAGAATCTCCAGAGGCCATGATGGATTCCTGGATAAAGTGTCCTGGAACAGGTTAGTGTAGCAGTTTCCAATGTCCAAAATTGTTTCTATGTTATAGGTGATCAGTGCCAACGTGAAATGTGTAAAAAGAGAAAGTAAAAGTAAGTAAAAAAGTAAATTAAAGCAAAATGTAAGCGGAGCGGCCTGGACGGCGTCCGAACACAGCGCCATATTGCTAGTGATCATCGTCAATTTGATTTCGCAGATACTATTTAAACTAAACTGAGCTAGACAATGACATCTCTGAATTCAATAATATAATGTCTTAACTGAAAATTGAGTGTTTAATCTTATTTCTATACATTACTGACACTTTATCCTCCAATTATTTCCTCAAACTTTAACAATCTCAGATTATGAACCCCTGATAGATCTGAGACAAAGGACATTACCTCAAAGATTATTACAGCACATTACTGACATTACAACATGCTCTGGTCTGATACATAGATAAATTAAGAGACACTAGGTACACTATGTATGTACATGCACCAAAATAAATCCATCGGACTGATGGTTTAATCTGACAGAAAAGCTTTCATGTAAACACCTCAATTTATCGGACTGTGGTCAATTTGAATGAAATTTCATTTGAAGTTTTTACTTTCTTGTGGCTCATGTGAGAAGTGTAAAAATATGATCATAATCACATTTTGCATGTGAAAGCTTCATGTAAATGTACTGTGACAAATATAGATAAAAGCATATTTCCCTCATATATCCAAAGTTCTGGCATGAATCTCTAGATGGTGCAGACCGTTAGGTCTAACTCGATCTAACATAATGACATCATTATCACTTCACAGCTGATTGGTTCTCACCTGTATGGGTAGCCAATGAGCTTGCTGCTCAACATTCAAATACTTGGCTAGTGTTTGCTGTAGTAGTTGCAGCGTGCTTCAGAAACCCTTCCTCTTCCCCAGCTCCACCTCTATAGATTTGCTACGAGGTGATCATGTATGCTATGGAGGTTGTTTCATATATGTTATATGCAGCAGCAGTATTTCCTACATGCTCACAGCAGCATGTTGTGGATGTATTGGCAGTAGCAAGTGCAGCAGAAGCAGCGTAGCAGATCTATTCTGCCAAGACCAAACACATTAACAATGTCATGTACAGTACCATGCCGATCCCTCCTAAAGTTGTCATGACAGAAATGTCTCTACCGCTCCAGTCAGTGCAATACAAAAGCAACTCATTATTTTTATTAGAGTACAATTTTTTATTAATTTGAAAACACAGTGTGTAGTGTTTGCATGTAGTCCTGCTCCAGGTTTTCTGTTCAGCATCTTAACTCTGATGTAAACACGTAAGCACGTCGAGAGTGACGAAGTAACTAAGCCTGTGTGATTGCCACGGAGCATGTGAATGATATAGAAAGTAAACTACACGTTTGATAACAACTCTTCCTGCCTACGCAATCTTTCTTTTCTTATACCAAAGGATGCTACACATTGCATTTTCACAACTTTAAACAAAGTTTTATGTTGAAGGTTTCATGTAATGATAACCTGATAAAAAAAGTTCAGTCTAGGCCCAAAGTCTGAGTCAAAGCTGTCATCACTTTGAAGCCACACACAGTTTTTTTTTTTTCACATAACAAGCGTCGCCGTTCCATTTGCCAACATCTGAAAAAGTAGAAAAAGTTCAAACCAACAGAGAAAGAATAATCATTATAGATTATAAATTATACTAATCATGCAATGATTTTACCAGTAAATAGAATTATTGGTAAAATGGTAAAGCGAAACCCTTACGATTCCAGTTCCTTTCTACACAGTTTTCTTTGTAGCTGAAGACATGGTTGGGCTCACGAGGTGTCCACATTTGATAGTTCCAGGAGGAACCATCAGTCCAGATGAATCTACCAGACTTAAAGAGAGTGAGACACATTTTAAGGAAAATGTTTTTGAAAAATAAAACAGATTCTGTCTCATTTACCTTAAAAAACTCAAAGCTTCCGATCCAGATGCACAGGTTGTGTGGGTTTAACTTGATCACAATGCAGAGGTTCCAAAAGGGTGTTTTCATAGTGGTGCTATTAGACTGCAAAAAATGCTTTTCTTAGATTTTTTGTCTTGTTTCCAGCCAAAATATCTAAACATTCTTAAATCAAGAGGGATTTTCTAGACAAGTAATAATTATTGTCTTGTTTTCAGAAAAAACAAGTCAAAATTAAGTGATTTTTTTTTTTCTGAAAACAAGACAATAATTATTACTTGTCTAGAAAATCCTAGAATTTTAGATATTTTGGCTGGAAAAATCCAAGTAAGAAAAGCATTTTTTGCAGTGTAAGAATATGGCTCCCCAAAAACCCTCTCAGTGAACAGTTCTTTTTCTTTTCTAATGAAAAGTTTTTGTAATTTGAAGAACATTTTGTGCAATGGAAAGTTTATAAGCATGGATGTTAAAAGTTCTGGAACCATCAATGTCACTAAAGAACCTTTTTATAGAGTGTTACAGTTAAAAAAAATCAGTTTGTTTATTGCATGACATATATCTTAGCAAATTACATAAATGTTCAATATCACCTTTCTCCATTGTTAAGAAGCTTCCACTTCCAAAGAGGAGAGCCACCAATAAAAAACTGAAAGACTCCATTCCTGCTATACTGTGAAGGAGAAAACTTTATCAATGGAAGCTTACATTTATTTTATTTCATTTTATTTAATTTTTCAGATTTCCTTCGTTATATATATATATATATATATATATATATATATACAGTATCTCAAAGGAGTACACCCCTCACATTTTTGTAAGTATTTTATTATATCTTATCATGTGTGTAAAGTAGTGAGTGTACAGCTTGTATAACAGTGTAAATTTGCTGTCCACTCAAAATTACTCAACACACAGCCATTAATGTCTAAACCACTGACCACAAAAGTGAGAACACCCCTAAGAGAAAATGTCCAAATTGGGCCCAATTAGCCATTTTCTCTCCCCGGTGTCATATGACTCTTTAGTGTTACAAGGTCTCAGGTGTGAATGGGGAGCAGGTGTGTTAAATTTGGTGTTATCGCTCTCACTCTCTCATACTGGTCACTGGAAGTTCAGCATGGCATGTTATGGCAAAGAACTCTCTGAGGATCTGAAACAAAGAATTGTTGCTCTACATAAAGATGGTGTAGGCTATAAGAAGATTGCCAAGACCCTGAAACTGAGCTGCAGTACGGTGGCCAAGACCATACAGCGGTTTAACAGGACAGGTTCAACTCAGAACAGGCCTCGCCATGGTCGACCAAAGAAGTTGAGTGCACGTGCTCAGCGTCTTATCCAGAGGTTGTGTTTGGGAAATAGACGTATGAGTGCTGCCAGCATTGCTGCAGAGGTTGAAGGGTTGGGGGGTCAGCCCGTCAGTGCTCAGACCATACGCCGCACACTGCATCAAATTGGTCTGCATGGCTGTCATCCCAGAAGGAAGCCTCTTCTAAAGATGATGCACAAGAAAGCCTGCAAACAGTTTGCTGAAGACAAGCAGA
Source organism: Barbus barbus (assembly GCF_936440315.1). Taxonomy (NCBI): domain Eukaryota; kingdom Metazoa; phylum Chordata; class Actinopteri; order Cypriniformes; family Cyprinidae; genus Barbus; species Barbus barbus. The sequence goes on along the minus strand of NC_136736.1, from coordinate 9,332,821 downwards.
CTAAGGATATGGATTACTGGAACCATGTCCTGTGGTCTGATGAGACCAAGATAAACTTATTTGGTTCAGAGGGTGTCAAGTGTGTGTGGTGGTAACCAGGTGAGGAGTACAAAGACAAGTGTGTCTTGCCTACAGTCAAGCATGGTGATGGGAGTGTCATGGTCTGGGGCTGCATGAGTGCTGCCGGCACTGGGGAGCTATAGTTCATTGAGTGAACCATGAATGCCAACATGTACTGTGACATACTGAAGCAGAGACTTGGCTGCAGGGCAGTATTCCAACATGATAACGACCCCAAAAACACCTCCAAGACGACCACTGCCTTGCTAAAGAAGCTGAGGGTAAAGGTGATGGACTGGCCAAGCATGTCTCCAGACCTAAACCTTATTGAGCATCTGTGGGGCATCCTCAAACAGAAGGTGGAGGAGCGCAAGGTCTCTAACATCCACCAGCTCCGTGATGTTGTCGTGGAGGAGTGGAAGAGGACTCCTGTGGCAACCTGTGAAACTCTGGTGAACTCTATGCCCAAGAGGGTTAAGGCAGTGCTGGAAAATAATGGTGGCCACACAAAATATTGACACTTTGGGCCTAATTTGGACATTTTCACTTAGGGGTGTACTCACTTTTGTGGCCATCGGTTTAGACATTAATGGCTGTGTATTTAGTTATTTTGAGGGGACAGCAAATTTACACTGTTATACAAGCTATACACTCACTACTTTCGTGGCCTAATGGTTAGAGAGTTGGACTCATAATCCAAAGGTTGCTGGTTCGAGTCTTGGGCCGGCAGGGGTTGTAGGTGGGGGGAGTGAATGTACGGCGCTCTCTCCATCCTCAATACCACGACTGAGGTGCCCTTGAGCAAGGCACCGAACCCCCAACTGCTCCCCGGGCGCCGCAGCATAAATGGCTGCCCACTACTCCGGGTGTGTGTTCACTGCTGTATGTGTGCACGTTGGATGGGTTAAATGCAGAGCACGAATTCCGAGTATGGGTCACTATACTTGGCTGTATGTCACTTCACTTTTTCTCTTTCACATGAAAAGATATAATAAATTATTTACAAAAATGTGAGGGGTGTACTCACTTCTGTGAGATACTGTATGTATATATATATATATATATATATATATACACACTCACCGGCCACTTTATTAGGTACACCTGTTCAATTGCTTGGTAACACAAATTGCTAATCAGCCAATCTCATGGCAGCAACTCAATGCATTTAGGCATCTAGATGTTGTCACGACAAGAAGGAGGAAGCAGAGATGCAGGTGAAACAAAGATGTTTATTTAGTCTGATGACATGAGCACAGCACAGTCTCTCGGATGGGATGGTGACGCAGGGACAAGATGGACAGCGTGCTGATGATGAGTGGTGACGGTGAATCCAGTGACGGTGAATATCCAGATGACGAAAACCACGAAGACTCCAGACAGACGAGGACCAGGAACATTGAAGCAGACGACACACGAAGCACGATAGGTAGGACATCAAACAACGATCTGACAAAGACAGGAGAGTGCGGTGAGACTTTATAGGTGAGTGGATTGGCAGCAGCTGGTGCGGGTAATGAGATCAGCTGGCGCGCTGATGAGCACTGGGCGGCGACGCCCACTCACACATACACACAGAGAACAACAATGCACGAGACATGAAGAAACCAGTGAATTCATGAACCGTGACAGATGTGGTGAAGACGACTTGAAGTTCAAACCGAGCATCAGAATGGGGAAGAAAGGGGATTTAAGTGACTTTGAGCGTGGAATGGTTGTTGGTGCCAGACGGGCTGTCTGAGTATTTCAAAAACTGCTGATCTACTGGGATTTTCACACACAACCATCTCTAGGGTTTACAGAGAATGGTCCGAAAAAGAGAAAATATCCAGTGAGCGACAGTTGTGTGGACGAAAATGCCTTGTTGATGTCAGAGTCAGAGGAGAATGGGCAGACTGGTTAGAGATGATAGAAAGGCAACAGTAACTCAAATACCATCTCTGATCGCACAACACGTCGAACCCTGAAGCAGATGGGTTACAGCAGCAGAAGACCACACCGGGTGCCAGTCCTGTCAGCTAAGAACAGGAAACGGAGGCTACAATTCGCACAGGCTCACCAAATTGGACAATAGAAGATTGGAAAAACATTGCCTGGTCTGATGAGTCTCGATTTCTGCTGCGACATTCAGATGGTAGGGTCAGAAATTGGCATAAAGAACATGAAAGCATGGATCCATCCTGCCTTGTCTCAACGGTTCAGGCTGGTGGTGGTGTAATGGTGTGGGGGATATTTTCTTGGCACACTTTGGGCCCCTTAGTACCAATTGAGTATGCCACAGCCTACCTGAGTATTGTTGCTGACCATGCCCATCCCTTTATGACTACAGTGTACCCGTCTTCTGATGGCTACTTCCAGCAGGATAATGCACCATGTCACAAAGCTCAAATTATCTCAGACTGGTTTCTTGAACATGACAATGAGTTCACTTTACTCAAAGTAAATATAGTGTATCACATGACCAGGGAGAGCAGTATTAGATGAGTGCTGTTTGTCCCGAATATCACGAGTTTAAACGTGATTTTATAACAACAGTTCAGTAAATAAGACATTGATATTGTTACATACATAAACACAATATTGCATGTCTCCGAGCACCACAGTGGTGTAGTTTCTGAATGAATCCGCGTTTTGAACGAATCTTGTGAACCAATGATTCAAAGATCCATTCATAAAGAGAGCCATTTACTTCATTCCTGAATGAATCAGCTGTTTGAATGAATGAATGACTCATAAAGAAGACATTTACCGCCACCTGCTGGCAGATTTAGTTTCTTATTTAGTGTATCATTTCATAAAAATAAATAAATAATAATAATAATAATAATAATATTAAAAGGATAGTTCACCCAAAAAATTTAAATTATTTATTCATCATTTACTCACTCTCATGTCGTTTCAGACCTTTCTTTTGTGGAACACAAAAGAAAGTATTTTGAAAACTGTTGGTAACAAAACTGTTTTGGTTACCAATGTCTTTCATTGAATGACAAAAATACTGAGATGTTTCTTAAATTATCTTCTTTTATGTTCCATAGTTTATGTTAGCTGTTGCTTTGCATCAGAGGAATAAATAACATAACATATTAAAATAGAAAAAAAATCTTTAGGTGTACTAAATTTTATGTTGAATCAACAAAATATTTATTTCTAAAGCTACAATTTCCTATGTCTACTGATACTTTCTCATTTAACACAAAAATAGCTTATATATATATATATATATATATATATATATATATATATATATATATATATATAATACATGGTTAACCAAGCTTATCTAGTTGCATTAATGACAAAATATTAGGTTTCTAGATACAAGAGGACTTACCACTGCAATCTTTCCACTCTTATCTTCATTCCCTTGTAACATTTAGTTTATCTTCAGTCTGTTGCTGTATTCTTTTTCACAACTCCTCTCTTTCAGGGTTATTCTATTTAACTAGAACTAAAACTAAAACCAAACTAAAAAAATCATTGCTTTAAATAATAAAAAAAAACTAATAAAATAAAATATAAAAACCCTTCATCTTCAATTTCAGCTAGTTGCAACATTTCTCATTTTCATTTAGTGTAACTTGATGTACTAAAATAACCAAAGCACAATTTAAAAGAAAACAGAAAATATAAAAATAAAAACCCAAAATATTAATTAATATATAATTGTATCCCAATAATGACACTAAAATAATAGAATCTCTCATTCAGCCTTCAGTGTGTTTAATGGAGTTTCACATGGAAGCTCATGCATGGCATGCGTTTTCATTGTATTGCAAATAAAAAAAAGGTATAGGCTATAATACAAATTAACTGTGGATTGGATTGACTAAATTTAGACATGTAATGCATTACTTTGGTCATGTTAGACAAACACTTTTAACCTACTGTAATTGTTCAACATAATTAAGAAAGCTTGTTCCTTTACCAAACTAGATCGTTATACCACTGTCCCATGTGGTTACAGACATAGTTGCTAATCTCTTAAAATCTGAACTGCTACTTTTCATATTGCAGACTACAGATAATGGAAATCACAAGCTGCTTGTCTGACTCAAATGTAATATTTTCAAGAAAGACTGAAAATGACTGTAGAGATTATTATCTTCTTTTAGCTTAGTAAATGTATATTTCTCCTTATGTAAAATACTGGTACATTCTTATTTTACAACACCTACTTCTCACTTTTTCTTACTGCATTTGAACTGTGATACTTATTCAGCAGTCTTCACACTGAAAACCAAATGCTTTTTACTCTTAAATTGAATTTTCAGTCATTGATAGAGATATGTTGTCAGACTTGTTTCTCTGTCATAAATCAATAATTCAGATGTGAACATTTTATTTATATTACAAATGACAAGTAAATGTAATTTTATTTTATTGCTCTGAGCCTCCTCATAACCTGCATCAAAGTTTACAAGCAATTTAATGGAATTAGTGGTAAAAAAAAAGAAGAAAAAAAGTATTAACAACATGTAATATCTCAGAAAACAAAAATGGTCATGCAATGTTACCATCCATACTTGGCCAAAGATGTGACTGATATTCTTTAACAATTAGTTGAACAATAAACAATATATTCACAAGATGAAAAACAACACATATAGCTGCATAGCTACATTTGGGTGTATACTATACAATCACATGAATTATTAAATATTATTAACTAATTACTAGTTAAGGCCATGCAAACACTATGAGCATACATAGCAGAATATTTACAAAATATAGATTCATTTTGACTGATTGATTTTGAGACGTTTAAGATTTGGGCCATGGCTATAGATACAATATTCCTTGTTTAAGGCAAATGTAAAATTAGGGGGGGAAAGTTCAGCTTCAGAAATTGAGAGCTTATGGAAGCTAAATATTTATTTATAATGTTATTGTGTCAGTCTAGACTGTTCTATGTGGAAGGGTCTAGGTTTAGCGGAAAAAACAATATCAATTATTACTCGTATGAAGTGCAATTAATGAAGAACTATGATTTTTTTCCCCAATTCTTCCCGAAGTGCTGTGATCAGCACTATTAACTATAACGTTCAATGGAAAATGCTCCGGAGTCATTGGAGAACTTCTCATCAGTTTTGATTGAATGCTGGCTGTGGTCTCTGGTCTTGTACAATGAATCACTGCTCTGAATATTTGAATCTGATACCTACAAACAGAGCAAGAGACAGACAGGCAAAGATTATTTTCATTTTCATCCTAACTTGATAGATGTAATGCTTTTGTGGACTTGCTTGCAAAATGCAAACCTCTTCAAATTTCCTGGCCTTGTATTGGTCAGCTCCTTTCAAGAAGTTCAGCAGAATGATGTCACAAAGCACTGTACCCTAAAATAAAATAAAAATGAACAAATAGTGACAGTTTTGTCCAATGAAATGGGTCCTCATATTCTGATATTTAATCTTCCCATAATTAATAAATATGAATTATTTTCTATTGTGAATCATTTCAGAACAACAATAATACATCTTTTACATGCATCCATTAATGTCTTGCTTTCTTGGATGCATGTTAATGCTTTAAAAATATTATCAAAAATAAAAATAAAAATTGGCGCATCTCCAAATGTACTTTAATTGATGATGTTCAAGATGAGGATGGAGTTAAATTTGATGTCATGAAAGTTATAGTTGTATAAAAAGATAAAAATACAGTATATTATACAAAGAACTGGCATGTGGTTCTCTGAAACATTAGCTGGTTTCCATAAAATGCCTCCATTATGCAAGTAAATTATGTCTATACTGATCGATCTTTCCTGAAGACCTGGGGCCAGTCAGGCGGTTTGCTCACTTCTCACTTGGGTCACATTTCAGATGATTTAACATTTTCATTATTTGAGTTATTTCATTACATGCTTACACTAGTCAGAAGTGCGGTAAAAGTGTTGTGCTTAGTAACTGGCAAGACAGGCCAGGACTGACACACACACATTTTTTCTTTGCTTGAAAGTATTTTCTAAGATTGTTGTATGCCAAAAACATAAGTACACTGAATAAGTTCAACTAAAATATATTTGGATTGGATTTTGCAAAAAATAAACTGTTTAATGTTCATGCACAAAATCTAGTAATGAAGACACATACCACGCCAACAGAGGTGAAGGCAGCAACCATGTTGATTAGAGTTGGGATCATGTCAAATTTTCCTGCCTTTAAAAAGAAGATGTAATGAGAAATTATGCTCACGCTTGCATTGAAAATACACAAGCATGTTAATATGAACTCACATCTCCATTAACCAGCACATCAAATCTGATGGCGTAGGCTTTCAGCAGAGTGCGATACTCGGTCCCGTTCTCCATTTGAAAATACTTTGCGTACCTAAGGACAAATAAGGATTTCAACAAGGATTATCCAACCTGTTAACTTTCAATGATTTGGTGCCTTTTTGTGATATTTTATAGTATGGGGGCCACTCTAAAAATTTGGCAAGTAACAACTATGAACATCAGGAATTAGGTTTGTTGTAAACATAACAAAGCATTTGCAGACTGCAGCATTCTTCATTCAACTTTAAGGTGGAAACAAAAGCTTCCAGAACCTGAAGTTGTATCCTGGAGACACAGTGGTCTTCTCTGACATGGCGTCCAGGCGAGTGAAGGAGTAGGCCGGCTTGCACTCATCATCTGCCTTGTCTAAATCACACACCCACGCTATTTTTATCCCTATCACTCCCCCCTGAGAGAGAAAAAGAGAGATACCTTACACAAATCCAATATGACTTTGCACTTAAGGAGAAATAAAGATAATGCAATTTTTTAAGAGAAAAATCTGAGTTTTATACAACACTTATTAGATACTTTAAAACAGTTATAATTTAATACAACAGGTATGTCTTTGTCGTCTTTTAAACAGTTTCCAGTGGTGGAGGTCAATATTATGAACTAATTGGCCAAATTACTTGTAAGTTACTTATGTTTATCAAACTTATTTATAGAATTATTGTACAGAAGCAATGTAACACTCACAAAAATAAATAAAGAAATAACAGTAAGAAAGGTGGAAATTAACCCTCCCAAAATAAGAAGCAAAATATGAAAATAATTAAAATAACTCACTTTTTTAGCAAGAGTAGTAAAGTCCTGTTGTGCAAATCGGATCACATCCCCCACTTTGAATATTGGACAATACATGTTACTCTCAAAGTCAAAATTACACTGCTTTATGTAGGAACTATTGATGTTGGGCAAAAAGTTTCCCCTGAAAGGAAAATATAAATATTTAATAACAATATCTTGAAACAATTTGTCTTTGTGTTTAATTGGCATTACTTTGTGAAGTTAAAACGTGGGAAGCGAATGCTGTTCTTGATGAAAATGGTAAAGTTCTCCACCTCCATCATGGGGTTTCTGAGTAAGAAAAAACTTCATCAGTCCATTTATTCAACCATTTATACATCTATTCATTTGTTCATTTACAAGCAAACTCACGGCTGAATTTCATCAATCTCTGCAGGACACCATCCTTTGATCTCACAGGTTTTGTGGGTAGCATTGAAGTTCACACATCGTCCTGTCAGCAACCCTTGAGACACAGCCAATGGAAATGAACATAAGATATAGACCAGGGCTGTTCAAACCTGCTCCTGGAGGGCCACAGTCCTGCAGAATTTAGCTCCAACCCTAATTAATAAACCCACCTGAACCAGTTAATCAAGGTCTTCAGACTCACTACATATGTCCTAATTCAAAGGGTGCATCCTTTGATGGCTGCTTTCGTCACCAATGCACAAAGAACCGGGGGATAGTGTGAGCAACAAAGGATTCATCTGTTATATCCTTCATTGCCGAAAGGGAATTCATTGCCCGAAATACAACAGATTAATCCTTTGTGGTCCACACTATCCCACAGTTCGTTGTGCACTGGTGACGATGGGATTTTTTTTGTTGGGGATTCATCGGCAACGATAGCCTTGTGGGCAGCCCACCCCCCATCTCTCTCTCCCACTCACTTCCTGTCATATCTCTAATGTCCTATCATAGAAAAATGCAAAAAAACGCCAAAAAAAGCTTTAAATAAAAAATAAAGAAAATGCCGGATTACACTTTTAAATTAAGTATTGGGTTTAAAAAAAACAGCAACTTTAATCTTTCTTTTATAGATAGTTAATACTTTTTATTATGAACATAAATGGACCAAGGTGAACATATTTAGACAGGTTCATAACCCTGTTTTATTTTCAGACTGTAGAATTGAACTAGTACTAACAGTAATGCCTCTCATTAATGACAGCTGTTATGGTTAGTAGAAGAAAAGAGCAATCCTCTGTAGGCTAGCACGTCCCATTTCACAATGCCCAGTCTGACCTTCGCGGTCCTTGAAGTCTGCATGCTTTAAAGGATGCAGCCTCTGAATTGGTACACAGCTGCTAGAAACTTCCAGGCAAGTGTGTTGGAGCTGGTCTGAGCTAAACTCTACAGGAAGTTGGCCCTTCAGGAGCAGGATTGGATACCCCTGATATAGACCTTACTGTGATGATTTTGAGCTCTGCACAAATGAAAGTTTTAATCAATTGATATTTTTATGATGTTACTAGGTTTAATCAGTTTTCCTTGACAATTTCAGGATCACAAGACAATGAAACACTAAGATTAAATTGAATATTTTTTATTGTAAAAATGCAATGATTCCTAATGATTTGATCTTTCAATAAACTCAAAGATAAAAGAAAAATCTTACCATTGCTGGGTGTTTTTGCCATCAGCTTCTTACAATTAATGTCATTCTCACATTTGAATTTCAACTCGCTCTGAAGAGTTACATGAACACACACAGACACAAGAATCAATCAAATTCATATACATTCATCTTAACAGATTTCAGTGTCCTCACTCACCTCTGGACAGTGTCCTTGAACTTGATTTTCTGTCGTGATGAGCTTAGTGATGACACAGAACACTGACGCCCCCTGGCACGCGCGCACACACACACACACACACACACACACACACATTACTTACATAAAAAAGACATACTATAAAATAAAGACATTTGAATTTCAAATAGTACAAAGTATTTGCTGCTAGAACATCCTCAAATGTCTCCAAAGGAAGATTTTTTTTAATACGTAATTATCTTTTCATGACAATTCTGTCATCAAACAATGTGATATGTTATATAAACAAACATTGATTATATGTAGTAGGCCTACACAGTATATGGATATGTACTGTATTAAAGTAGACTGTATATATACTTATATATAAAAGTATATATACACCTCTAAATATATTAAAACTGCTTGAGATTTACATTTATCAGACGCTTTTATCCAAAGCGACTTACATTGCATTCAAGTTACAGTTTTTACATTTGATCAACTCTTGCTTTCCCTGGGAATCGAACCCATGACCTTGGCGTTGCTAGCGCCATGCTCTACTATTTGAGCTACAGGAAAGCAGGAAAGCAAGATTTACTTGAGTAGGTGTGACATAATCAGCTACATCCATGATCCGGTTGTTATACTCTCCAAACCCTTTCACTTTAGTCATGACTGATGATTCTATGGCTGTGTCTCTCACTTGATATGCTTTCTCATACAAAAACACCCAGCTGAGGGAGGTTGGGTAGGGAGGAAATAGAGAGAGAGGGAAGGGGAAACAGATATAGAAAGTGATTTAATTACTTTCTTTTTTTACTTTCTTTAATGTAACACACTCACAAATATTACAAAATACTAAAAAAAAGTAACCTATGCTGTCCAAACACTTTTTAGCAAGATCAAAAAGATGATTCCTACTCTCATACAGTTGCCTCTTAAAGTACTTTACATCAATTATATTAAAACAAAAAGACTAAACAAGCCGTTTAATTGTCTTGTAATGATAAAATCCAATTTGCTATAATATATTTCACTTTACAATGTTTTTAAACAGAAACCAGTTAGATTTTTTTATTTGTTTGGGCACAATCGTAAATCTATCTGTTCCACAGACATTGTAAATCATTGTCTCAAAACAACTCACCCAATGAAGTATGTGATGACGAGGAGTTGGACGACACGGTTTATGATGCCAATAGTCCAGCTCTTTACCACCACGGACTTGGTCGTCTCGTAGGTAAAGAAATCTGTTATGCAGTTCCACATTTTTCCATTACACTGCTGCATTCACAAAAATGACACTCCTCGTGTATCAACGTATTTGTGTGAATGTTTAGTTAGGAATATAGTGTAAATGCTTCAGATATATCCGTCCAAATGCTTGATCCTGCTTTTTTATAATCGGAAACTCATGGATTGTCAACAAAAGTCAATAAAGCTCTTCAATAATCTTCCTTATTTGTTTGCCTGATAAAAAAGTCTCCACATCTTGTGAGAAGATGCTTTCATAGAAGACCCCCTCTCTTCCTCTTAGTCCCTCCCCTTCTCCTCCCTCTTTCCTCATTCTTCCTGCTTCAGTAATTCAATCCTTTCTTCAGATATAAAATATACATTACACTCTTATCAGATGCTTTCTTACCAAGTAACTTACAAAAGTACACAAACCAAAGTCACAATCAAAGTTAAGTATTAGTCCCAAAGAAGGTCCAAACATCTTCAAATGTACATAAGCATACATACAGTATCCATAACACAATAACTGAATCAGATGCAGGGTACTATGAGCGCATGAATATGCTAGATGTTCAGTGTGTTAGAGGTGTGGAATAGTTGAACCTTGGCAAGTGACATGCACATTAGATCATGACATGTTTCACACTGGAAGCTCCATTAGCATGGCATTAAAGATTTGAACTCGATTACATCCATGCCTTTTCCCATGAGTTGAAAATATATTATAAAATTAAATTTATTCCTGTGTTGATTTTTTTTTTCCCAGAATGTTTTGATGAATAGAAAGTGAATGAATAGAAAAGAACATTTATTTGAAAAAAATGTGTAAAAAATCTTTACTGTCACTTTTGATTAATGTATCCTTGCTGAATAAAAAATGTAACAGTAGTGTATTAATCAAAGATAGAAAGCAGACATCAACTTTAATGGAGAATGTTTAAAACATAGAGTTAAAATGTATATTTTATTTTTTATATTATATTTTACATTTATATATATCAGAGGAACAAATATGCTGGACGAGAATGTTATTAACTCTGATTCCAATTAAGCGAATGGAAAAAATGCGATTAGGATCCATTCCACAACAAGCACTAAGAGATGCACACACTTTAACCACAACTGAGAGGTACCATTTCTTGACATGGCCAAGAGAGCAACCATTAACCTGTGGTTACCTCACTCTAGAAGTACAATACATCTGGGACTAGCTTCCCCGCAAAAACACACACAAAGCAGGAGTAACGCATGACAGAGGACTAAAAATCAAATGAGAGACTGCAGAGTGAGGCTAAGCTCAAGTACTGCTGGAGTATTTGAAGATGTCTATCAGTCAAGGATAATGTTGAGTGTTAGATGTCTCATGATGATTTGATTGTCTTGAAACAGGATCTTGAGATGAAGGGAGGGCACAGAGTGAAAAGGGGGGAGAGAGAAAGGGACTGAGGAGAGAGTGAGGAAATGGATGGGACTCAATACAAATTGGTGAACAAAGTCATCAATGCACCAAATGCAATAATGAGCAAAGTGGTTTGAGAGGCATGATTGAGAGAGAGACAAAATCCACAGAAACGTTACAGATACGAACAGTGGGAGTGACGCAAAAAAAGCAGACTAAAAGGGAAATGGGAGCAGCGGGAAATACAAGGAGGGGAGAGATGTTGCATATACCAGAAATAAGAAGACATCAAATTGATTGGAAAATTAAGGGATGACAATAACTACAGCAGTGACAATAATAATGGTAATCATTTTTCTCCTTTTTAATCTCACCATAAAAAATGGTTCTACTTTTAACATTTCTCTTCAAAGTGCACATGAGTTATTAAAAAATTCATATTAATAACAACAACAACAACAAAAATCTCATTCTGACTTCATATAGTTCTTTTAGACTAGCTGATATTAGCAAAGCCAAGTTCAGGGCTTCCCAGGCCAGCGAACACTTGTAAACTGTACAATACGGACACTGTAAGCTGATTTTGAAAAAGGTGTCTGGAAAATCAATAAATATAATATAAATATAAATGTAATCCTTGACGAGAGACGCACCCCCTATGTTTAGTGTTTTGAACGGGTTCAGAAAATCTTTACCTGCAGCAGAGTCATTCACAAGCTGCACATGCTAGTGCACATTATGGTTATCGTTATTCAATCGTATATTAATATTCACTTCTTCCAGAGTTCTTACTGTTTTGTTTAGTTCTTTACAAAGTGAGACCCCGCCTCAAACGATTCAGTACCTTTCATTCTCAAATTGGACCTTTAAGTTAACTGACTGGCAGTTTATTCTTATAGTCTACTACTGTATAAGCAGTTAATGCAGTAGACCACATGCATCGCTAGTTTTGATTCTAGTCAATAGACGACAGAAAATACAACACACTCCATAACTGTAGAAGAAAATACAATGATTTAATGGGGGTCGGGCCACGACGAGCGGAGCTTCGTAAGTTTATGCCAAGTAAGGACGAAATGGCACCCTTTGTAGCGACCTAATGGGACTGACCATTAATCAATCTGTTGTTTTCTTTTTCCTTCATAACATCAGAAAAGAACGTGTGAACATTATAACGTAGTGCTCGAGCTGATATTCACATTGTAATTCTTATGCTTAACAGCTGAAAGTTAAAGGACATCACACTTACCAGAACTTTCCACATCCATTCGCTAAAACAGACTCTCAGTTTGTTGGCTTTTTACTATGCTTAAATCCTTTTACTGTTGATGCAACCACATTAACTTAAAAACCACACTACATTTCCGCTTACATTCCATGATGAGCATGCGAAGAAGTTAGGGTTGTGGAATATTGAGTTGCTGTTTTCATGACATGATGAATATTCACTTGAGTCATAAATTAATGATTCATTTTAATTTGTTGAATAATTTCTTAGAAACAATGAAATTTTAAAATGTGTTACAACAATGTTACAACAATTACAACGAACGTGTACAATTAGCAATGTGTGTGTGAACAAAATACTGTATAAAATAAATGGTGAGCTCAGATCAAACTCAAAATTTATGAATACAAATGTAAAAAAATATTTTTACATTTAAGTAATACTTAAGTAATGCGAATACATATAGAGCAAGCTCAATAGCTGTGTCAAAGAGACAGTTTCTGTTGTGTTTGGAAAGCAGCACTGTAAAATATCTATGTACAAGCAGGTATCTGAACAAGGACAGGACAACATAAAATACACATTATTTTAAAGAAATAGATCACCCATGTTTTGTTCTAAAACTCTTTTCTACACAATTGAAATGAATGGGGAATGAAGCATAAAATTCTTCACATTCTTCAGAAAAGAATGAAAAAGCAACCATTAGTACCATAAAAATTGAAAAGATAGCTCAAAAGAATGTGTTGATGAAACAGACATTTCTACTTCTTTCGTGAATGCGCCAAGGAGAGCTGAGGTGCGGAATATAGCGTACTAGTTGTATGGACTGATTTTACGATACCTTTATGGTGCCTTATTAAAGCTATAGTCCTCATTCGTTGTAATTGCATTGTAAAAAAACTCACCAGTACGTTTGTCAAAATCTGTCCTTTTGCATTCCATGGAAGAAAAAGTCCTATGGGTTTGGAACAACATGATGTTAAGTAAATGACAGTTTTCATTTCCGGGTGAACTATTCCATTTATGTCAACACTACCAAAGTTATATAAAAAGTGTTTATGAAAGTCTTGATAACTTAAAAATGTTATGTTGTAATATGTACTGTATTAGGATCTATGTGTAATGAATCTATATAAAATATGGGTTTCACTTTCTGAAATGAGTGACAAAAAATATTGACCTTTTTCACGATATTCTAATTTTTTTAGATGTATCTGTATAATGATGAAAGGGAAATGGTGTTTTCTTCCACTCCCCTTTTAATGTGTCTGTCATTAGTGTCTTTTAGTCTGAGCCAGACTCTTCAGAGCTAGGTGGTGTGCTGACCACTTCCTCTTCATCATCAGACCCCTGCATAAAAACAGCATGAACAGAGAGTGACAGGGAGACAATGAATACATTTTTCCTAATACATGCTTATATAAGATTAAAACTAAATAAGGAAAATCAAATGATCAACAGTCAAAAAGTGTAAAGAATTCTGGATGTATCAATTGTAAAAACTACACACAAATGTTTCATATTAAGGCTAGAATCAAAAATTTGAATATATATTTTTTAATCTAAATCAATGTTAACTAATTATTTTACATGAACACAATTTAGATTAAACAAAAAGTTTTTATTTTATTAAATTTATTAAACTGCTCTTTTTTACATTCCTATTGAGATAAATCTTGAAAGAATTCATTAGTTGTGTACATAAATTTGGACAGAATTTTGCATTGTTTTATTTTAATGTGAAAGTGTAAGCATGCTTGTTGCCTCAACATTAATGTGTTCTAAGTGGTTTTTAGTATCAAATGTCATTGATAGTGTCACAAATTCTCAAGGAGCGAGGGAACGAGGAGAAGCTCAATTTACTCAATTTATTGTTTTTAATGAAAACAATCTCAACAGGATACAACTCAGGAACAAAGCAGGACGTTCAAACTAGGAATACTGGAAGACATCTAGAAGACATTTCACACCGGACACCAGACATTGGGAAAAAAAAGGCCTTAAGTAATCAGGAGTAAACAAGGAAATTAATCAATCACAGCTGAAACCAAGGAACAATCAAACACGAGGGAGAAACTAGGTCACGGGAAGGCACATAGGGAGAAAAACGGGACTGATAGATAGGGTATTCTGGGTGGTTAAATAGATGTTTTTCGCCAGTTTGTAATTTGCCAGGCAAAAATCGAAAGTCTCTCCTTAACAAACCATGTGATTTGAAGTATCAAGAGGTAAACAGTAATAATAACATTTGCCTTTGCTTATATGAAAGAATTAATTAGTTGTGTATCTAAATTTGGACAGAATTTCGCATTATGTTTTATTTTACATTCAATATAGTAAGATATAGGCAACATGTTAAGGAAAAAAATGACTGCTTGTTAAACTGTGGTCAAGTGAGACTTTGAGCATGCAAAATTTCTTTGGACATTGCATTAGTCGTGATATGAATTGGCAGGTTAGAGTTCACCAAATTGAACTTGGGAATGCAGGGAATGCAGTTTTTCGTCTGAGTTTGCGCTCCCCTGCCGCACATTCGCATACACATGAATGAAATTCAGTGTAATGAAAATTGACCTCCCCTACTGAAAATGAGAACAGCTGACAAGGCAATCGGTGCATAAAAAAAATAAAAATCTGTTATTCAGGAAATACATAAATTTTGACAGCCTAACTTCTCAGGATGTGATGTACTCAATACTCTGTAATCTTTTTCTGAGCAGCCACCTATACATATACCTACCAGTAAAGATACTATGGAAAACACTGTTGCTATAACTATGTTAATGAATGAAACAAATTTGTGAAGTGGGTGTTAGTGTGTTACCTTGCGCTTCCGTCCCTTGCCTTTGTCTGACTCTGATGAGCTCTCTTCACTGGATATGAACTCTCGACTCTTAAAGCTGTCGTTGCCTATAGCTCGCTCCTTCTCTTTTTCCCTACCACCACCTGACTTCCTTTTCCTCTTTTCTTCATTCTTCCCTCCTTTCTTCTTCCTCTCCCTTCAGGAGTGAAATGTGGGGAAAATGGTAAGAAATGGCCAGTTACTTAATGCTAAAATCATATTTTCGAACAATATGATGGTGAGTAAATGAAATGTCCATTCAAAGTGAGGCACAGGAAAAAGTTGTGAACTTGTGTACTTTTTTGAGCTGCCTGAGGAGCCTCCTCCACTCTCCTTGTACTCTCTCATCACTCGATCATACTCTTTCTTTGCTACCTCTGCTTTTGCTTCCCACTCCTGGTGGAAAAACGAGATATCAGTTCCAGTTCAAAGTGAGACTGAAGGAGAAACAAGACGGTTAGAACAATCTAAAACATTAATATTGTGGAAAGTCTAGTGAATGTGCCAGTGGTAGAGAGTGTGTGTCACCTCTTTCTTCTCTTTGGTAAGTTGTTTCCACATTTCTCCAGCCTTTTTGGAGATTTCTGTAATAGAGATGCCCGGGTTTTCTGATTTAATACGGTCTCTGCTAGCATTCAGCCAGAGCATGTAAGCACTCATTGGCCTCTTGGGAGCGCTGCTGTCCTTTACCTTTTTCTACACACAAGAACACACAAAAAGCATTGAATTTTGAGAGTAAAAAAATAAATGTACTTTAAATGTAAATAACCAGTGTGCAAACTCTGTCACCCACATGTTCCCTCTTCTCACCTCTTTCTTTCGTGGTTTTCTTTCTTTTACAAATTTAGCTTTCTTGGCTGGTTTCTTCTTCCGATCGCCATCACTGTCCCCGTCATCAGCGCTGCTTTCACTGGCAGAGGCCTTACTGTCATACCTGACACACAAATATGACTTAATGATTTATCACCCTTACCATTAAATAAGAGTTTGAACTAGATTTTGTTCATTTTCCAAAGAAAGTGTAAGCGTCCTTGCTGCCTCAAAATTAAGGTGTTGTGAGTGGTTTTTAGCATCAAATGTCATTGATAGGGTATTCTGGGTGGTTTTCTAGATGTATTTTGCCAGTTTATAATATTTGCCAGGCAAAAATCGCAAGTCTCTCCTTAACAAACCATGTGATGAGGTTTTAAACGACGCAGCACGAACTATACACCAAAGTTTAATACTTACATTTAAGAGTTTGCTCATGTATGAGAAATAAATAGTAATAATAACTTTTGCCTTTGCTAAAACGGTGCCATATCAACACAAAGCCTCTTACTCCTCTGCAATTTCATCATCTTCTTCTCCAGGATTAAAAGACTCATCTAAAAAAAAAGTCAAATGTTAATGTTTCACACAAAACATATTCCTATCAGTTATCATTAATGAAATCTGAACATCTGCACCAAGGGGTGTGGGCGATATGGCCAAAATTATAAATATAATATGAGTAATTTTAATTCTCAATAACAATACATATCTTCACAATATAGTTGCTGGAAATAAGATTGTTACGATACCAACATTTTAGATCCCACTGACATTGGCCAATTCTCAACACCAGTTTTGATATAACAACAAAACCAATACTAGTGTAATTAACATAAGTAAAAAGTTCTCCAGCTTATAGAAGAATAGTAAATAGTCATCAATAAAAAAAAGTATTTCAAGCAATAGGATAAATCATTGTAAAAGTACAAAAACACAATTTAAATAAAATGTTGTTTTTCATTTAAGTCTAACAGAATAAATACTACAGAAACTGAAGTACCTATTTGAGTTTCTTTTGTGTCTTATTGCGCCATTTTATATACTTGTTACATTTAAAATAGCAAGGCTCAAAAACACAACTTATGTGAGCATGCAGCATTATAAAGTGACAAGAACGCCACTGAGATACATGCAATCTAAAATCTCTACAGATTGAAAAAATTCTACCGGTTTATTGTATCTAAACACAAAATCATATTTAGCTTGCCGACTGATTGGCTCAGAGAGCTGCCACTCACCACTCTCGCCCTCTGAGTCGTCACTGTCATTGCCCTCCTCGCGGATCTTGCCCTCTTCTTTCATGCGCTCCAGGTATGCATCATGCTGGTCGTCGTCTGAGTCACTGTACATGTTATCATTACCTTTCATGCCCTGACAGAGTACAAATTCAAATATCAATGCTATATATAAATGTCATTGCAAAGTTAGTATTTGTAACAAAGCAGACACAGGAAAGCCCTCTCCAAGCAAAAGATTTCAAACCCACTCATGTTCACATACTCACCGGCCTTTCTCTCTCGCACACACACATTCATATAAGCAATCAGTGTTAACTCATTCAAAAGCACTCCCTTGAGCAATGCTGTCTTCATAGCACACAGAATTATCTAGCATACAAAAGGTTTTCTCGGAAAGTGACCACACAATTATATTCAGATTTCAGACAAAATACTATTGTGGTCCTAATGAAAGTCTGTGTGATCTGAACACAGATTTAAGCTGGTTAAATCATAACCAGCAGTGAGCCTTTCCACATTTTGGTGGATGAGACATCTGCCTTAAGCCATCAAAGATAAGAAAGAACACATTTGACACTCGGATTGTGATTGAGACACGCAAACAAACACCATGCAAGCAAGTTATAGGAGCACTGACACCAGATCAAACCGCAGGGCAATACCAACCTTTTTCTACATGAACACAATACAGACATACACCACAAACACAAAGAGTAAAATAAGTGTCCACCACTATGTGAGGGGTCTAAGGACATGTCTAAGCGGATGAATATTATGTACTGCTTGATAGGAAGCAAGAAGGGCTGTAGACGTACCTCTTTGAAGCCTCTGTTCTTGATGCTTAACTTCTTAGCATTGACGAAGTCAAAGAGTTTCCCATATTCCTCCCTGAAGAAGGTGGAGGCAGATTAAAAAAACAGAGGATAAAGACTCTTTTAGCGAGTTAAAGCTTGTTCACACCAAGAACGATAACTATATGTGACCCTGGACCACAAAACAAGTCATAAGTAGCAAAGGTATATTTGTATCAATAGCCAGCAATACATTGTATGGGTCAAAATGATCAATTTTTCTTTTATGCCAAAACTGATTAGGATATTAAGTGAAGATATTTTGTAAATTTAAATTAAGTTTCCTAAGGTAAATATATCCTAAAGTAAATATATCAAAACTTAATTTTTGATTAGTAATATACATTGCTAAGGACTTAATTTGGACAACTTTAAAGGCGATTTTCTCAATGTTTTTTTTTTTTTCGCACCCTCAGGTTCCAGATTTTCAAATAGTTGTATCACGGACAAATATTGTCCAATCCTAACAAACCATACATCAATAGAAAGCTTATTTATTCAGTTTCGAAATCTCAATTTAAAAAACAATGTACCCTTATGACTGGTTTTGTGTTCCAGGGTCACATATTAGCTTTCACCCCAATAGATGATAAAGTTAAAGTTTATTATAAAGGTGTCCTGTGGTTGTCATCTTAAATGCTCTTTAAAGTTGGGTGGGTGATTGGCTGTCAATGTTTTCGTTCATAAGCTGGAAAAAAAGAGGAAAGTGATTCAATCAATATCGTTCCTCTGTGTTGTTATCATTATAGCTGTGGTGTGGACATCCCTATTCAATTTTGTAATTGAATAAATATCTTTAGTATGTTATATAGAGAAATTTGAATGTTTTAGTGAGATATGTTTTTATATAGTAGCTCATTAGATATGAAACAGTATGATTACAATGAGAAATGCGCTAGAACAATGAGAGTTGTGTGTAGCATTTTTACAAAAATAGCGTACCAGAATGTAGTGCAAAAGTGTGTTAAAGTTTGCTCAAAAAATGACCTGTCATTGTTTACTCACCCTCATGTCTTTTCAAACCTGTATGACTTACTTTCTTCAGTGGAACACAAAATATCATATTTTTAAAGAATTCTCAAGTGTTTTTTTGTTTTGTTTACACAATGGAAGTCAGTGGGGTCCAATTTTGCTTGGACAAAAACAGAAGGTCATAAAGGTTTGGAATGACATGAGAAGGAGTAAATAAAGAATTTTTGGGTAACTATCCCTTTTAGTTTTGCAGAAAGTGTTGTTTCTCACACTTTAGTGTGATGTGATTAACTGATGCCTTGGTGTACTGATTCAGTCATAATGTGTGTTAAATTGAAAATACTTTAATGTGCATAAAGTAGCTTTGATTTTTTCCCTTAACATCTAATGTAGAAGGGGTCAGCACAGACCTTCTATCTAACAGGATATGGGCACTAGCCTTTTCATTATTGTTGTGGTCTAGTTCCCACAAAGCTATGATCTCAACAATTGGACAAGACTAACATTGGGCTCATGGGTACCTCTCGATGCTGCTAAAGGTGTATTGATTTCCCTGCTTGGTCTTGATCTCGAAATCAAAGGAGCGGGTGGTGGTGGTTCCACGAGCAAAGTTCACGCAGGCGATCTCCTCAAAGCGCAGGTGCACTGGGGGCTTGTGCACGTAGATGAAACCTCTTTCCAGAGGATACAACAGCCCTGAACTGGCCTTATATGAACATGTTATACACTGAGCACCTGAGTGACTAGAGAGAAGAGAGGGAGAGAAAATAATATTGGAAGGAGTTTTCACAAAAATACAGGCTTCACTGAATTTGTATAAATATTACTATTTGTTCTACTACATAATGCTAGAATATACACTAATGTCTGAAACTTTTAAAAAGAAATTCATACTTTTATGCAGCAAGGATGCATTAAATTGATCAAATGTGACAGCAAAGATATTGTTACAAAAAATTCTTCTTCAAATTATGCCGTTCTATTCATCAAATAATCCTGAAAAAATATATAATAGTTTCAACAAACATATTAAGCAGCACAACTGTTCCCAACATTGATAATAACGAGAAATGTTTCTTGAGCACCAAATCAGCATATTAGATTGATTTCTGAAGGATCATGTGACACTAAAGATAAGTAATGATGCTGAAAATTCAGCTTTACTATCACAGGAATAATTTACATTTAAAAATATAGTCAAATAGAAAACAGTTATTTTATATTGTAATAGTATTTCATAATATTGTGTTTTTTTAATCAAACAAATTTGAGCATAAGAAACTTTGAAAAACTGAAATATTGAATATAACTGACCCCAAACTTTTGAATGGCAGTGTATCTGAATCTTTTGTTTATATTACTGTTAAAAAAAATTAATCAGAAAGATTTTTTGCAATGACATTGTATCAGAAATTACAGAAGAGCATTTTGGTTTATATTGTATTATCCTTGTGTATTTTTATACTCTTTCATATTTGAAAACATAATATTAACAATATGTAAAAGTAGGTATATAATGTTTTCTTTAAAATAATTTAAGATAATTTATACAGGTGCATCTCAGAAAATTACAATATGGTGAAAAAGTTAATTTTTTTCTTGTAACTTATTTCAAAAAGTGAAACTTTTATATATTTTAGATTCATTACATGTAAAGTGAAACACTTCAAAAGTTTTTTTGTTTTGATTTTGATGATTAGAGATTACAGCTCACGAAAGTCAAAATCCGGTATCTCAAAATATTAGAATATTTCCTAAGATCAATCAAAAAAAGGATTTGCAAAACAGAAAAGTTCAAGTTCTTTAAAGTATGTTCATTTGTGCACTCAGTACTTGGTCGGGGCTCCTTTAGCACAAACTCCAGCATCAGTGTGGTGTGGCATGGAAGCGATCAGCCCGTGGTTCTGCTGAGGCACTATTGAGCCTTCAGCTCGTCTGGATTGTTGGATTGACTGTTTCTCAGCTTTCTCTTGAAAATATAACATAGATTCCATATGGGGTTCAGGTCAGGCATGTTGGCTGGCCAATCGAGCACAGTAATATCATGGTCAGCAAACCACTTGGAAGTGGTTTTGGCACTGTGGGCAGGTGCTAAAGTCCTGCTGGAAAAGGAAATCAGATGGAAGCATAAAGTGTTCCAAAATCTCCTGGTAAATGGCTGCATTGACTCTGGACTTGATAAAACACAATGGACCGACACCAGCAGACGTCACGGCACCCCAAATCATCACTGACTATGGAAACTTCAAACTGGACTTCAAGCAGCTTGGATTCTGTGCCTCTCCACTCTTCCTCCAGACTCCAGACATTGATTTCCAAATGAAAAGCAAAATTTACTTTCATCTGAAAAGAGGACTTTGGACCACTGAGAAACAGTCCAGTTCTCTTTCTCCACAGCCCAGGTAAGATGCTTCTGACGTTGTCTCTGGTTCAGAAGTGGCTTGGTAGCCCTTTTCCTGAAGACGTCTGAGCGTGGTGACTCTTGATGCACTGACTCCAGTTTCAATCCACTCCTTATGAAGATCTCCCAAGTGTTTGAATCAGCTTTGCTTGACAGTATTCTCAAGCTTGCGGTAATCCCTGTTGCTTGTGCACCTTTTCCTACCCAATTTCTTCCTTCCAGTCAACTTTGCATTTAATATGCTTTGATACAGCACTCCTTGAACAGCTTAATGACCCTCTATGACTTAACCTCTTTGTGGAGGGTGCCAATGATCGTTTTCTGGACCATTGCCAAGTCAGCAGTCTTCCCCATTATTGTGGTTTCAAAGAACAAGAGATACCCTGAATTTATACTGTAGGGATGGTCACTTATTGAAACTGAAATGTAAATATTCTAATATTTTGAGATACTGATTTTTGACTTTCATGAGCTATAAGCTCTAATCATCAAAATTAAAACAAAAAAACTTTTGAAGTGTTTTACTTTACATGTAATGAATCTAACATATATGAAAGTTTCACTTTTTGAAATAAGTTACAAGAAAACTTTTTCACCATGTTCTAATTTTCTGAGATGCAACTGTACTTTTAACTTACAAAAAAGTATTTTTGCGATTGTTGTTTTTTTAAATCTAATGTTCTTTCACTTTACAGTGTTTACCCTTGGAAATTTCCAGGCACTGTGATCTTTCTGTTGACCAGGGCCTTCATGACTCTGCTGACCATCTCATAGAGAGAGCCAGACATGTTTTTATGAAGTTTCCCCTCAAAACGTCTCTCCACCTCATCCCTGCAAAACACAAGAGAGAAAAACAGTATTGCTGAATGGCAACACACTTTGAAGAATGAGTGTAAATGATGGTATAAGTTTGAGTGACATATTCATTTAATCCCAGGTTGCTCCAAGATGATTGTCCCTGAAATAAGTGTACTGTAAGTTGCTTAGGATAAATGCATTTGCTAAATGACTTCTTGCTCTAAATTAATTTGCTGAACTAACCTTGCTGAAATGAAAGAAAGCTACTTTTAGCCTTGGCAGCAAATGTAAAGAGTTTATTTCTGACATCCATCACATCCTTCAGTGTCCCTCATTCACTCACTCTCACTCACTCGTTCATGTTGAGAGTAAGGTTGACATCCTCTTCCTTGGAAAACAGAAGAATGAGAAAATGATAGCGCGTTTGACCTTGTTTAATAGGCGGGTCCAGACTGATCTGAAACAGACAGGAGGTTGCAGCTATTAACACAGAGGTCTTATATCAGCACAATTCTCAAATTTAGTACACAACGAAAGCCCTGTAATACTAGTCCTAAATATGAATCCAGACAGAAAGCAGAGATTGTTTAGCAGACGCACTATGATGCCGCACTCACCACAAAGAACATCTGCCGCTGGTCCTTATGAGGCAACAGGAAAAGGCGGAGCACTGTAGTGTATGGGATCTTGTAGTCAAATGTCTTACCATGCAGATGGAGGAATGTCGGATAAATGCGGATATCGTACCTACAGAGAGCAAAAACCATTAAACTTTGCTAGTTCACATAATATTTTAATAATAAAACACAAAGGTGTGATGTTACGTGTATGTATATGTACCTGCCCCTAGGTGTGAGGCACTGCAACTCTCTGAAGATACACACAGCATCTCCTGTAGCCTGAATGACATCTGCCTTTGTCAGAATGTTCTGAGCAAATGCCTAAAAAAGCAGAGAAGAGTACTGTGACCTCATTATTTTTCAGTTCAAGTGGGCTTTACGGATGCAAAGATTTTACTTTAGGGCTGTAACTGAGGTCTGTGGAAAGGTTTAGAGAAAAACTGTAAAATTAAAAAAAAAATGTAATTAAAAATAGTGCTGACAAACGATTAATCGCATCCAAAATATAAGTTTGTGTTTACATAATTTATGTGTGTGTACTGTGTGTATTTATTATGTACAGTGGTGTGAAAAAGTGTTGGCCCCCTTCCTGATTTTTTATTTTTTTGCATGTTTGTCACACTTTAATGTTTCAGATCAAACAAATTTAAATATTAATCAAAGATAACACAAGTAAACACAACATGCAGTTTTTGAATGAAGTTTTTTATTATGAAGGGAAAACAAAATCCAAACCCACATGTCCCTGTGTGAAAAAGTGCTTGCCCCCTAAACCTATTAACTGGATGGGCCACCCTTAGCAGCAACAACTGCAATCAAGCGTTTGCGATAACTTGCAATGAGTCTGTTACAGTGCTGTGGAGGAATTTTGGCCCACTCATCTTGGCAGAATTGTTGTAATTCAGCCACATTGGAGGGTTTTCGAGCATGAACCGCCTTTTTAAGGTCATGCCACAGCATCTCAATAGGATTCAGGTCAGGACTTTGACTAGGCCACTCATTTAGTTTTTCTTCAGCCATTCAGAGGTGGATTTGCTGGTGTGTTTTGGATCATTGTCCTGCTGCAGAACCCAAGTTCGCTTCAGCTTGCATGTTGTGTTTACTTGTTATCTTTGATTAATATTTAAATTTGTTTGATGATCTGAAACATTAAAGTGTGACAAACATGCAATAAAATAAAAAATCAGGAAGGGGGCCAACACTTTTTCACACCACTGTACATATACACATGCGTACAGTATTTATTTTGAAAATATTTACATGCATTTTCATGTATATTTATATTAAAATAAGCTATATTATATATAAATATGTTTAATATATAAACATAACATATTTTTTCCAGAATATATACATACATGTGTGTGTATTTATATATACACAATAAATATACACAGTACACATATATTATGTAAACAAAAACCTTTATTTTGGATGCGATTAATCATTTGACAGCACTAATTAATTTGTTTTATTAAACTGGACGTGCAAATAAAAAAAATAATTAAAATGTAAAAATAAAATAAAAATAACAAATAATATTACAAAAAAGCAATATATAAAAAAAAAACTAAATATTTTATACATTTATAATATTATTTTTTTCAAATCAAATTAGATTCAATTGGGCTTTTTACATGAAAATGTATAGCTTAATTTTAGAATGGGTGTCACTCACACAAGGATGATCATATTTTGGGTCATCTAAAGATCGAAAACCCCTGCTTTATAGGCTTGTTATGATTATTACTTTGTAAACTATGCCATCTGTTGGTGACTGTTAGATAGTGGCGCACACACGAGCATGCACACTTACCTCCACAGGGTCTGAACCCTCGTCCCCAGTGGTGGGTGGGACATAGAAGCGCACCTCCATGAGGGATACCTCTGTGTCATCATTCTGATGAAACTCCACAGTGACCTCATTCTTTCCCGTCGCACACTGGGACACACTGGCGAGCGGAATCTCAAACGCAGGACTCTCATTCACCTCAAAAGAAAGCAACGGCCCTGAAAAGCCACAGAAGGACAAAATGTTTCATACATGTATATGGCAGTGAAACATAAGTGTATTAAAATGCAAAGCTGGTTAGCTATTAACAGTCTTCTATTATTTCTATTAATTGTTATGCATTGATTTATTATTTCTAGTGGTCCACCAATACAGTCTTTTGATCACCAATGGCGGTGTCTTAGATCAGGGTGGTTGATAGCTGATATAAAGCTAATAAATGATATCACAGTGTTTTATTTAAAGATTCCAAGTAATGCATATATACCAAGTGCTGTAATTAAATTGGTATTTTTTCTCTACATAATATTTACTAAATTAGAAATAAATAATTTGGAAATTATTCAGTATTTTAAAATATAATCTGAAATAAAAAATAAACCTGTAAAATAAAAGATTTATACTTAGCCATGCTTGATTCTGTAATCCTATTATAGTATTTTTCACAAATAAAGAATTTGCTGAATGTGTGAACTGGGGAAAAAATAAAAAATAAATTCCCACGGTAAATATGACACAGCACAGCATAGTTTGAAATCAAGGATTTTAAGTTGGTATATGAGGAAGTATTATAGTGTTTGCCTTTCTATTATTCCTTAGTAATAATATATTAGTAATCTAGTAATCTATCATTGCTTTCTATTATTACTAATAATTTTGTTAACTTAAGAACTGTTAAACAAAGTAAATTAATAAAGAAGGTGCACTCCAGAGTGTCTTGCTTAAGCAAAACTTATCGGGCAAAAAGCAAAACTTGTCATTTAATGCCAATAATTAAAAAAGTGCCAGACGAAAAAAAAAGGTGTCTATTAAAGTCTAATACTGTAAAAGTTATAATATTGTACCATTCATCCTACAGCCCATAGAAACCCGAATTAAGGTCACTATAAAAAAAAAATGTTATACTGTACATATCTCAGAAATGGTGTTCCATCAGGAATGCACTGACCATTAAATTTAGCAGTGCCCCAATTCCAGCCCTTCACACACATATCTTTCTCAACCAGCTCCACTTTGTAGTTGGCTTTGAAGTACTCTGAGATCTTCTCAAGGTCCTGTGCATAAAAAGAGAGCGGGAAATTTAAAACAAAACAGTGGAGGATGGAGCGAATTGATCTACTTTTATTGAATGTATTTTGTATCTCAGCTCACAGTGTCTTTGAAGCCATCATATTTGTAGATGTTTCCAGTGCTGGTGTACAGCTTGATGCCGTGACCCAAACAGACTCTCCTCCACTGGGCTTGAGTGAGCTCAGCCACCGGAATGCTGTCCACCTTCCCAGTCTTACTGTTTTTATACACCACCGTCTGCTTACTGAAGCGAAGACGCCCATCGTTCTTTAGAGAGAGATCAGACAGACATCAAGAATAACACCTCAGATTAGACAGCAGACTGTGGCAGCATCTACTCACCCAGGAGCCCTTGACCTCCTGATAAATTTCATTGAATTCCAGAGTGTCATTCATGTCAGCCCCTCCAGCTTAGACAGACTTGTGACGTTCAAAAGCTGCGACAGCACAGGTAAAATCATAAATATATAGATTTTTTATTTTCTCTGCATGTGGCTTT
The DNA here is from genome assembly GCF_936440315.1 of Barbus barbus. Taxonomy (NCBI): domain Eukaryota; kingdom Metazoa; phylum Chordata; class Actinopteri; order Cypriniformes; family Cyprinidae; genus Barbus; species Barbus barbus. The sequence goes on along the minus strand of NC_136736.1, from coordinate 9,305,947 downwards.
ATGAATTCGGTAACGTTTCAAGGGTGTTGTCAATGATAGAAATGTCCTAATTGATACTGAGGCGGCACACTTTTTACTGCAGGATGATTTGGATGTCATTTAGCTTTGTGCTATAAAATTAGTCTTTGCGTATCTGAATATCTTGGAGAGGCACTTCAAATGTTTTTTTTTTTCCTAAATCTACACAAATAAATGGAGCTAGCGAGGCTACCATATTCTAGCATCCAATAGCGGCTAGTGTTTTTCTGTTTTTGTGACGAACGACACATTTTAAATTGACAGTAGATTTATTACAGGACTAGTTTATTTCGAGCACTTTTATTGCATAGAAAATGAAATATGTGAGATATTTGAATCAGTATTACTGTTATTTGGCGAGAGGATCAAGGCCGAGTCCCGTGTGCGTGGATTGGCGGAGCGCAGCGCTTAACGCGTTCGTCATGACGCCACCACGCTCTGTGCGTAGCCCCGCCCTTCCTATTCAATGTTTTGTAGACGATCGAACCACAAAGCGAAAGTTAAAAGGCTTTATTGTTGAAGACTGCTGTCAACATTGGCAAATAATTTATCGAACGACAACATCCTAGCAGCATTCAGGTATGCCGTGAACTTAATATATATGTAAGGGGATGCACGAGCAATTTTACAAAAGCAGGAAGCAGTGTTGTTCGATCGATCGATAAATAAAAATTGCCTTTATTGGCAGAGGTGTAAAATACTTGAGTAATTTTACTTGATTACTGTACTTAAGTATTATTTTGGGGGATTTGTACTTTATTCAAGTACAATTTAAACTGACTAACGTTACTTGTATTTTTACTTGATTACATTTCTGAAGAGAAAAAACGGTACTTTTTACTTTTATTTTATCTTGAAAAGTACATTACATTTTTATTTTATCTTATGCACATGAAATATGGTAAACTGAAGCTCAAACGTGCCTGATGTGAGAACCAATGATCATTGTTTTCATGCATCAAGCATTTCTACTTCATTTATGACGTTCATCAGGTAAATGTCTGGCTTCAAAAAATCTCCAAAAGTCTTTAAATAAACATTGTATGAACATTAATTGTAATTAATGTTTAGTGATGTTCTTACCAGGTAGTGGATAAGTTGAATTTATAATATGTCATTATATGACACATTGAGTAGCAATTAGGACTGTCAATTAATTTTTTTTTAATCTTAATAATTACACGATTTGCTCATTAATTAATCTAATTAGTTGCAAATAATTATTTATCAGTATTTGCTGAGAAAAAAACTCTAAATGCCCCAAATAAACAATTAAAAGATTAATTATCCTTTTAGGCAGTTACATTGAATAGACAACACACAAAAAAGTGGCATTTCAAAACGTTAATGTTGTAATTCTATGACTCTTCTCATTAATTCAACATATTCTTGTATTCTGTCTGGAATATGTTTCTAGCCTCTGTATCATATCTTGCTCTTCAAAGGGATAGTTCACCCAAAAAACATTTACTGTCATCTCAGATGTTTATGACTTTCTTTCTTAAGATGAACACAAGCAAAGATTTTTAGTCCAGATAATGCAAGGGGACAGAACCACTTCAGAAACCACATAAAATGAACATGACGGTCAAGTTTAAAATATTACTATTTGTATCCTTCTTACATATGCAAGACACTGATTCATTAACAGGGGTTGCATGAGTTACTGTCATATTCACTAGGTGTAGTTTTTGAAGTGTCATTTTTAGATGTCCCATACATGTTTTTGTTTTTTTTCTAAAACTCTTAGCGTGTTCATCTGATAAATGAAAGTCATATGGGATGACATGAGGTTGGAAAGGATGGAGTTTTCTTTTTAATCCCTTTCCCTGTATTTTTCCCCCCTGTGTTCCACTGTGCTGCATTTTAATTGTTGTTGTTGCACTAGATATACGTGTTTGACCTGTGTCATTGCATTTTGTTTTGTTTTCTCCCTTTAACCAAACTTCTGAATGTCTGTCAGAAAAGAAAGTACTTCTACTTTTTTAATACTTGAGTACAATTTAAAGGTGTACTATTTTACTTTTACTCAAGTATGTTTTTGTCCAGATACTTGTACTTTTAATTGAGTATCTGTACTTTCACTTGAGTAAACCTTTTGAGTACTTTTTACACCTCTGTTTATTGGTAATTTTAATGCATTTTTAATGCAAACTCTACACAAAAATGAATTGTTTGTAGGCTGCTTTGTTACATACGTGAGCATCTTTGACTAAAGATATACTTTACTGTGCGATGTTTCCTATTAACAAAATGTATAAAACACAAGTGTTGTGTATAAAACAACATACTTGATGAATAAGATGAAGATTAATGATTTAGAGTCATTGATATCATCATGATGCAAACCTGTATGACTTTGGTTAACTACATAATTTTTTACATTGTTTAATAAAGTTAACTTAAGTGTTACTCACTGTCCTTTGATTTTAGATATGACACCTAAGCGTGGCCTCATAACTGACAGCTTCAAGGTTGTAAAGAAGTCAAGGAGAGGGGGCAAGAGAGACAAGTCTCCTTCACTGCCAATAGCAGGTGGGACAGGATGTTTGTTTGTGTTTGTATACGTGCATATTTCAGTGAAAGCAGAGATCTGCAATATGTCATCATATTCCTAAACTGTGCAAATTATTTAGAGGAGCATGCAAATTCACCAGTGATGCAGCAGCATTTATTACAATGTTATAACTTATCAGAGCCTGAGCCCCCACAACTGAGTGAAAGAGAAAAAGATCTACAAGATCTGAAGAAGTTTGATCTGGACTGGAAATTCGGACCGTGCACAGGTGTGTTATTAATTTTATTAACCAATCTCCATGTGCAACTTTATGTAGTCTGTAAAGCAATAAAATCCTGAAATTTATCAGCCGTGTCACTTTGAGCTCTTGAATTCTTTTCAAGTTCAAAATAATATATTATAATAGTGCAGTTGTGTGTGTGTGTGTGTGTGTGTGTGTGTTAGGGATCAGTCGACTGCAGAGATGGGAGAGGGCAGCACCACATGGGCTGAATCCCCTGCAGGAGATTAAAGACATTTTACTGAAGGAGAGCACTGACCCAGTGTACACACAGAGGTATTGCTAACATGCACTCACATACTCTCTCTCTCCCTTTTACACATGCAGACACAATCAAAAACCAGCCGAAACCTGTCACTATAATGCTCATTTTCTTTCTCTGTTTCAGTCTCTGGCATGACTATCCCCTTTGAAAAACTGATGGAGAAAAGATAGAAAGATGAGAGAAGAAGAAATACTTTTTTTAGTGTTTGATATGTTCTAATGTTTGCTTTGTTGTTTATTACACTACATTTTATATTCAAAAGTTATTGTTGAGTCACGGTTTACTCTCTGTGCACCTGCTCTATATGCATAACAGTATCAATCACACATATCCTTATATGCTTTTTAAAATTGATTCCATCTTATATTCTGTGACTTTTTATACATTTGTGTTACATTTACATTTTGTAAGTACCTTATTAGAAAAGGTCTACTTATGAACAACATGTAAAATTAAGTTCTTATCTGACAATATTTTAGCAGCATTCAGTGAACTTCAAATACTTAAGTGGATGCCAAACAATTTTGCAAAAGCATTCACGTTAAACCGATTGATTAATAATGATCACTTTTTCTGGTGCTTTTAAAATTATTTATATGGAACTGAAAATGGACATGCTACACAAAAATGCACTGTTTTATGCTTTATTATAATTCTACATTGACCCACATGTTTGTAAAATGCTCAGAGAGCATCTTTTATGGCTAACGATCCCCTGTGCTGTGTGCTGCAATATTTCCTAATTAACTAAATGTATTAAGAAAAACATTTTGATTTCATTCTACAGATACATGTTATCGATCACTCACTAGAAAATTGCAATTTAAGATTGTTTTTGCACCTCTAGCTGTTAAAATAGCTTTTACAGTATGTATATGCAACATATATTATGCATACAGGAATTACAACAGCCCCTCTCGAGAATTATATTAATTAGGGGCAGATAATTATGGCAACCGCCGAAATAGGTCAGATCCCTTTCCACCCCATCAACCTGCATGTTTGACTAGAAATCATTATAACATTTTCACGTCGACGTTGATTATGGGTTTGACCAAATTTGCTGGTTCTGCATATCGACTTTGGCCCTAGTATTCACAAGCGCGTCGCTATCTATAATATACCTCCCTTGAGTGACACAGATGGATGCGGGGGCGGGGCTGGATTAATGACCCAAGCGACGTTGTCCCGCCTCTTCGGTTAAAGGCTGTTTCTCATTGGTTCACAGCAGCGTCACTTAACATTCGCGTAGCCTGAGTGGTTTATGTAAATGTGATTATATGGCGTATACTGTCGCACGCAACGGTCACTGGTTAAACAGAAAGCCACAGTGCGGGTGGAAGCCCCGCCCTCCTGCAGCAAGAACGAGTAGGCGGGATTATCAATAGAAGAACGAAGCTGATTTGTCCATTCCATCCGTCAGGATGATGTTTTGATCGCTCATTGGCTGCAGCGCTGCCCATCGATGCTGCGACTGAAGCACCTACGGTAATAATGTCGCTCTGTGACCTAGTATTAAATAAAGCGACGGTTATATAGATAGGAGGTAGTAGCGGTGGACTATAGCATTGGCTTGGCCATTTTGAATACTGCCTACTTGACAGCGTCGAAAATCTTCTAAAAAAAATCAATCGTTCATCCCGCAGTGAATTATTTTTGTATAGCATTCCGGATCATGCTGAACTCAGAAGGAAAACGCATAGCAGAAAATCCTCATTTGCCTTGAGCAGCGCTGCAGTACGATCTGATCTCTCTGTCCGACTGGATTTCATCAGCAGATCGATCTACAATAGCACACCGCATTGGGGTTTAACTGGGACATATTCTCTCTTGTCGCGGTTTAACATATCGGGTTGGTGTAACGGAAGTTATTGGCTTGCATAGGACTGAAATACAGTTAAACTGGTGAGTAAGGTGTTGTCGGCATCATGCTGTGTCTGATGATAATACAGTAACGTTAGATCGATCACAGTGCCTGCAGGATCAGTCAATTAGACGGAATCTGATCTGCTCAGTCTGCTGTAAGCTATACTTGACAGGAAGATACACAATTCACCGCTATTATGTGCATCGTCATTGGTATGAAATGAACCGAAACATTTAGCCTCGGATATTTCTGCGTGAGACCTATCGAGTTAAATATTATCAGAAAGCCATCATAATTACTAAGCCTGCAGGTACAGTAACTGTTAACAAGTGCGCAGTAGTTTCGCGTCTTAATACAGTTTCAGGAAAATATAACATCCTGGGTCTTTTATTCAGGCAGGTAATCACAGATACACAGGTGTTTACTGTACAGTAGTTACGTTACGTTAGGATACTGTGCTCTTTGTTATTATCGAAAGCTCTCTCTGGTTAAATAGATTCTCTTTTGAAAATTAAAGGTATAGTTCAAATGAAAATTGTGTCATTATTTATCCCTCATGTTGGTCCAAACCCAAAGATGTAGTCACCATTCTCTTTCATTGTTTCTTTTGTTTATACAGTCAAAGTGGACAGTAACTGCGATTTTTACATGAGAAGGTTGTCATATTTTGTATGGTAACAGATAAGGTTGAGTAAATGATGATGGAATTAGATTTTGAGATACTGTCCCATATTGTTTTCTTGCAGGGATGGACAATGCCCATACAAAGACGGTTGAGGAGGTGCTGGGATATTTCGGTGTCAACGAAACAACGGGATTGAGCTCTGAGCAATTAAGGAATAGCAGAGAAAGATGGGGCCCCAATGGTACTACATCTCTTGCTTAAATACAACATCTGTTTTGTGCATTATGAACAATAGAAAATGCCATGATGAGATTTCATTTAACCTTTATATTTTATCTTCTGCCCATTTTTCTTTTACTTTGCTATAACCTGTGCCACAGAGTTACCTGCAGAAGAAGGTGAGCTGCTCCGTTGGGTTTGTGTAATTGTTAGCAGATCTTTCATCATATTCTCTAAATTGAACGTCTCTCTGAGCTTACCTTTGGGAGATGCTGGTTTGTGTAGATAATTAGTTATTATTGGATTCCCTTGAGGAGGTTGGATGAGGTTTGCACTCTGGTTGTTGCTGAATAGATCTAGATTGAATGTTTTTTAAAGATGTATTTGTAATGTTTTTTAATTGTTTACGTGTTCCAGGTTTTAGTTTTCTGAGAGTTATTTTTCACTTAATGGAAAGTGAGATTGAAACTTTGTGGCCACTGTAGATCTTTATCATTTTTTGTTGTGTTTACAGGTAAGTCACTATGGGAACTTGTTCTGGAGCAGTTTGAGGATCTGCTAGTTCGCATTCTCCTCCTTGCCGCCTGTATTTCCTTTGTAAGTATAAATCAAAGACTGTGTTTACTCTCACACTGTTAAGCAAGAGTAGTGCTGGCACAGAACAATAGCACAAGATTTTCACATTCATAAATACCAAACACAGATGCATTAATTCTACAAAACTCTCGCAATCTTCATTTATCCACAAATACTAGTCTATCTATTTGGTTCAATTATTTATGGAAAAAGTATTGTTAAAATTATTAACTTATTTAACACACCTTTGCCGTCCCAGAGCTGTATGTGATCTTACATTGCATGCAACAGTTGTTGACAAATATGATGCAGGACGACGAATGACTGTGTGATGTAGTCTATTAGAATGCAGCGTTACATGCCCCTAAAATTCAAGATATGATACCAAAATTATCATTAAGCATATCACATAAGCAAGATATGTTTGCTTGAATATCTGCATGATTGCAAATATAATATTGATTTTTAGAGCACAGTTCAATAAACAATAAGTTAATATTATGTTACATTTTAGACTCAATATTGTCAGTATCGCCTGTTTTTGCTCAACTTCGCCAACAAAAATAGTTAGAAAACACACCACAAGACAATTCCTCCGAGCAACACAGAGATGTTTCATTAAATGAAGCCACATTTTTAACAAGTTGAGTGAGCTGAATGATTCAGTGAGCTGTTCATAAAGACGGTCACTTGCATTGTTTTTGAATGAATCAGTCATTTGAGTGAATTGGTTGAATGGATCATTGAATGACTCATTTGACCTGACTTGCCGCCACCTGTTGGCTGTTTTAGTTTCATATTTAGACTGTAATTTAAAAAAAGATAAAATATATATTTCAGTATTCAATTAAAAAACATTAATCCCCATTTAAACCCATTAATTGGCATTATTTTTGCCGTTCTAATTGCAAATTTTTGAACATTTTTAAACATATCATCTTTACCCAATTTTTTTCAAATATATTTTAAATGCATATCAATTCAAATCTTTATTATCCTTGTTTTAAGAATACATACTAACTAAAATAATGCTTTATAGTTCAATAAAAATATTTGTGTATAATCATTAGTTTAATTCTTGCACAAAGTTACAAATGAAAGCCTCACAAGCTTTGCATAAACAAATGTTCACACAAACGTTATGTTTGCACTAAATTTAAGAGAAAATTTAAAACCAACTTAAAGCCTTAGAGTAATTTTTAAATAGAAATGTATGTCTCTGTGCAGTTGTTGTGAATCTGGTGTAACTTTTGCGTGGTAACATGGTTTACATTCTATTGTTACCACAGCATTGAGAAAAATTCGTACTGCCCATGTTTTGCATTACATATTCTCTCTCTGTATTTCAGACTCTGGCCTGGTTTGAGGAAGGTGAAGGAACCATCACAGCCTTCGTAGAGCCATTTGTCATCCTCCTCATTCTTATTGCCAATGCCATTGTAGGAGTGTGGCAGGTACAGCTTGTGTAAATCGTTAAATATCTCTTAAATGTTAATATAAAATATTTAAAGCCTTTGGATGAGACGATAATGCAGGACAATTTGCTAGAAATTACAACTCACTGTGTGTATGATTCTGTAGGAGCGTAATGCAGAAAATGCCATTGAAGCCCTGAAACAATATGAGCCTGAAATGGGGAAGGTGTACAGACAGGACAGGAAGAGTGTACAGAGGGTCAAAGCCAGGGACATTGTGCCTGGAGACATTGTGGAGGTGGCTGGTAAGAATGAGAACTAGATTTCTACATCACTTTTTTTTTAATTTGTCAAAATAAAATGCATTTAATGAAAGATTTTTTTTGTAGTGTGTACATCTGTACGCTGATGTGTTTCATTTATGTTCACAGTTCCTTTTGCATCAGTGAAGTTTTTCCAGATTTATTTGCGCATGTTATTTTTATAGGCTTTTTCCCTGGATGCATTAAAAGTGCTGCATTCTGTGAAACTGACGCACCTGCAACTGTAGCACTTGGCATCTTTGGAACTCTGTTAGTTGCCTCCTGTTGCTTTGAAAACTCACATCAAAGTCTTAATTGTCTGAACCCATTTATAGCTGATGCTTGCTGCTAATTGGCAATCAACCTAATCTGACTCTCCTTTGCGGCTGCATTTGCAATTATCATTTGGTCACTTCAAAGTAAATCACTTATTCATTTACTTACATGTACATATACTGTGAAAATCTGAGTATTCAAGATCTAAACCTGGAAAAAAGATTGTTTTAAGATTTGAATCATTCATCCATCCATCTATAAAATTCAGAGGATTTAAATAGATGTCACTAATCAAATAAGCAAACTTGTGACACTGACAGTGTGAACTCCTTTTAGTTCAGTAATTCACTCAAATCATTATGCTGATAATACATGATGTATTTTTATTTGAACCAATTTTTGAAGTTTTTTGTGGTCTTTAGTATCAGATTTGAAAGAAAGGGTTAAGAGCCAGTGTCAGAATTTTCATGGCCCTCCACTCACAGTTCTATTCTAAGAATCCCAAAGCTAATGAATAAAAATAAGGTTGACGTCTTCTTTGCGTTGACTGACATTGGCTTCTAAAGATAGATTGTAAAGTATGGGGTGCTAATCAGCAGTATTGGAGTTTAAACCTCAGAGTCCCACTGTGGCAAAATGACAGTAGTTATATAAAGCAATTAAATAATACCTGTTTTTTCCTCAATTCCCAACATTTAGTGATAGAAAGACATCCCAGTATAGAGTTTGTTAAATTTTTTCTAAATGTTGCAGAAATGCTACAGACCTTTTGTATGTAATTAACACATCAGAGCACAGTAAATAATGTATATATATATATATATATATATATATATATATATATATATAAAAAATTAAATATATATATTTTTTCAAATGGTTTTGATGCAGTCTAATGAAATTATAAAATTTGTTAAGTGTTAAACATTATTGCAGTTTGAAGCATTTTAAACAAACATCATCATTTTATAATAAGTAACTCCAAAAAATCTTTCATAGAAGAAAAAAGAAGGGATGATTATTAAATAGAAAAAAAGTCTTTCTGTTGCTCAGTATATTAGGTTTCTGTAAAATATGTATATCTTTGATGTCTTTACTGTTCTTATCACATAACATGCCTGCTTTTCTCCAGTTGGTGATAAAGTCCCAGCAGATATCCGACTGACCTCCATACGCTCTACTACTCTGAGAGTGGACCAGTCCATCCTGACGGGGGAGTCTGTATCCATCCTGAAACACACAGACCCAGTGCCTGACCCCCGTGCCGTCAACCAGGACAAGAAAAACATGCTGTTTTCTGTAAGATTGATTATGTCAGTTCTCTGTCCACCTGCAGCTATTCTTCATAAATTTCAGGTTTTGTTTTTGTTACCTGTGGCGATTAGGCACTGGGTTAAACACGGCCAGATGTGGATGTGTAAGATGGTTAGTGTACTGTAGTGGATTATGTCCGGCAGTCGAGTCTGTGTGTTGAATAAAACATCACTCATATTGTTTGCTCCCACATGGCTATAGACTGAGTCATCACATCACACAGGCTTTGAGCTCTCAGATGGATAATGACCAGAGAGTACCAGCCTCAAAGACTCCACCGACACACACACGCTAAAGCCTCCATTACTTCTGTCCTGTTGAGAAAGTCTAATGGATGTCTGGCCATGTAAGGACAGGAACATAAACAGTGACTTGGAGGAGCATCCAAAATAAAAAGCAAAACAATAAATGAAATGGGTAGCATTTTATTTTACAGTCCTGTTCCGCTTGTACATACTTATGCATGTATTATAACAATTACAATAACTGGGTAATAACAAGGTACTAACCCTTAACCTACCCCTAAATCTAACCGTAACCCATGTTGTTACCTTATATTACCCAGTACTTTCTTGGGTAAGTGCGCTGTAAGTACATGTACTGTAAAATAAAGTGTTACCATGATATGACTTTAAATATCACACATCTAGGCTCCAAAATTAACTTTTTTGTCTCAGTGGACAATGGTAGGTGTTAAAAAAAGTACCTATGTAGTACCTACGAAGTGCTATGAAGCTATATCAAAAATATATATAGCATTTATTTTTGTATATAGGCCTATGTGCCAATGCCGTGTGCCAGTCACTCTATGAAATGCCACCTGCTACAAAAACACCTTGACACGATGTTGCTTTGTTCTTTATTATTTCATTTTGAGTCAGGAATATTTTGCCCCATAGATTTCTAAAGTACATTTTCAACTGAAGTAAAAGTTGAGGTAAAAAGATACATTCTCTTTTAGTAGATCATTTGTACTGCTTAGATTTGATTTAAATTACTTGTCATTTATAAATTGCATTTTAAATAATGTATTATGTCACAATTCCTGTCCAACTGGCCAATAACAATCTTATTCATTTGTTCATTTTATTCAATCTCTTAATTCCTAAACTTGGTATAAATACTGTAGGTGATGTTAATCCATCCTGGAAATTCAGTTATGCTCATATTAATTACTCTATATGACAGTTCATCTGATCCACATGTGAATGTGTGTTTGTGTAGGGGACGAACATTGCAGCAGGGCGAGCGATAGGTGTTGTAGTGGCCACAGGTGTGCACACAGAGATCGGGAAGATCAGAGATGAGATGGCAGCCACCGATCCAGAGAGAACCCCTCTGCAGCAGAAACTAGACCAGTTTGGAGAGCAACTCTCTAAGGTGGGAAACTCAATTATCTGTGCTGTCTCTCTTTTATTTTTACCTTCACTCTATTGTTTGTCGTGTAACTATGCTCCTTGTATATGATTTCTGTGTACATTATGGAAATTTTCTGTATGGATACCGAATACACGTTGGACACAATTATTGGCACCCCTGGAAATTCTTATGAGTAAAATCTCTCTGAAGTATATTCCCATTCATATTCACAATTTTGAGCATTCCAGGATGATTATGAACATGAAATTATACAGCATATTCAGTTATCAGACACGACTGGAACTTCAAATGGGACTGGCTTCTATGGTCAGATGAAACTAAAAAATGAGCTTTTTAGCAGCAAACACTCAAGATGGGTTTAGTGAACACAGGGATAAAAAGTACCCCATGTGTACAATGAAATATACTGCTGTATTTTTGATGTTGTGGGCCTATATTTCTGCTGGAGGTCCTGGACATCTTGTTTAGACACATGACATCATGGATTCTATCAAATACCAACAGATAAAAAATCTATAAGCGACTGACTCTTATAATGGGCCATGTTTGGATCTTCCAACTGGACAATAATCCAAACACAAACCTCAAAAACAACACAAAAATGGGTCACTGGGCACAAAACCAAGCTTCTGCTATGGCCATTCCAGTCCTCTGACCTGAACCCTGTAGAAAATGAGTGAGGTGAACTGAAGAGAAGAAGCAGGTGCATTTATGTTACACTAGTGTTTCGTCTGTGTGTGAAGGTGGTGGTGGCGTAGTTCAAATATGTGAATGAATGTTCTGAAGTGAAGTAAACTTCAGTGGATTTCCCCTGCTCAGGGAGTAGGAAGCAATGGACACTGTGTAGGGATCATGTCAATCGGAACACAGTGCGCGAGGACTGGAATGGAGAACCGCTGATTTACAGTATTTCATTGACAGATCCTCTTACTTGCTACATAACAGTGCAGCAATTTGTCAGCATTATCGAGCTCCAGAGGTTGGGTCAGAAGTAACTGTTACTGAATGTGAGTCATTCTTTCTCTTTCTCTTTCTGTCTGAAGGTGATCACAGTGATCTGTGTGGCGGTTTGGGGTATTAACATCAGTCACTTCAGTGACCCAGTGCACGGAGGCAGCTGGCTGCGTGGAGCTGTGTACTACTTTAAGATTGCAGTGGCTCTGGCTGTAGCCGCCATCCCTGAGGGTGCGCAAATGATAACCTATATTTTTCTCTTTCTCTATATTTATTATTGCATGTACTTGACTTTTGAATAACTAATTGGCTCTTTAATATTTACTGTGCAGCATTCTTTCCAGTTGTCATTGTACTAAACTGTGAACCCAAATGCAAACCATTTCAAATGATTATAAAACAACACCTACAAAATCTGTATCCTATTCCATAATCTGCCGTTTTCATCATTTTACTATTTCCTTCTATACTTGAACTCAATGCACCTTGAGTTTTTTTTAGAGCATATCATTTGCACTGCAATTGTAATTCGCCATTTTTGTACCTCATTCATGTGAAACACGTCATATCTGTGAAGAGGACCTATTAATCAAATTTGTGACATGATCATGTGAATTCTTTTGTACAAAAGATCAGATGCATTTTGGCTAATTCTTAAATGATTCTTTTGAAGATGAACATCAGGTTTTACTTGCTGTTTTCATCAAAGCCAAAATTTTTTTTAAAGATAGCAAATGCTAAAATCAAATTACATTTGTATTCACTTTTGCTTATAAAACACCTTTAAATATTTAATATCTCATTGTAAAATAGGACATTTTACTGTGCTCCACTCCTCTCCCTTTTCTCGTAACTTACTCACTGATGCCTTTGTTCTTTCCCACAGGTCTTCCTGCTGTCATTACCACATGCCTGGCGCTTGGCACACGCCGCATGGCCCGCAAAAATGCTATAGTCCGTTCCCTCCCATCTGTAGAGACACTTGGCTGTACCTCCGTCATCTGCTCTGACAAAACAGGCACTCTCACAACCAACCAGATGTCTGTCTGCAGGGTGAGAGAGACTTGTGTCCATTGCAACAGTTTTACTCTAATACTTAAATAATACTTCTAATAATAATTTCTAATAGTGTACAATAATTCTAACAGATGCATTGTGGGATTTTATTATTCTGTGATAACTAGAAGATTAATAACATGGAATGATGCTTGAAAATCAAACTTACTAATCATGTGTGTATGTGTGTTTGTGCATGCATGGCTGTGCATGTGTGTTTGTCTGGGTGCAGATGTTTATTGTGGACATCGTCGCAGGTGAGAGGTGTTTACTGAACGAATTTTCAGTAACTGGATCTACTTATGCCCCTGAAGGAGAAGTGTGAGTTTATTTCACATCTAACTAAACTCACATACACATGCACACAAACATTTATGTGATGTCTTTCTTAAGAGTTTTTCTCTTTTCCTGAACGATCCCTTTTTCTCACCCATTATTTTCTCTATTTTCAGTCCTGAATTCTCTATTTGCAGTCCTCTTTCAATCCCTCCAATCCTCTTTTTGTCTCTGTTTCAGGTATAAGGACGGTGTAATGGTACACTGCAGTCAGTATGAAGGGCTGGTGGAAATCGCCTCTATCTGTGCCCTGTGTAACGACTCTTCGCTGGATTACAATGAGGTGCGTGTGCACATCTACATACTCTCTCTGTCATGATGAAGCTGTAGAGACCTGATTTTCTCTGTATTTCCTTTCAGAGTAAAGGTGTGTATGAGAAAGTGGGAGAAGCGACTGAGACAGCTCTCTGTTGTCTGGTGGAGAAGATGAACGTGTTTGACACAGACCTGAGAGGCCTCTCACCTGCTGAAAGAGCCACTGCCTGCTGTTCAGTGAGTGTTCATATAGTAAAATGTTGGCCCACATAGAATCTCCACTCAGTGACAGCACTATGATATGGTATATTACATGTAGAACTATTTTAAACATAATTTTTCTAAGTCTGAATAATTTATATACATTTATATGATGGTCGTTAATGATGGCTTTTTCTTTTTTTTTCTTTTTTACATTCACATAATTCCCAACATTTTAATGGGCAGATGATTACAGCATTTCACTAGATTTGTAGTGAGATGCATTTTTATAAGCCTGTTTTCACTGAAGCTGGAGTTTTCCATCAAAATAAAAGCTCTACTGCCGTTTCTGTCAAAATATAAGCTGTCTAAAATAACAGTGTAGTATGAATTGTTGACAGCTAGTGGTTTTTTAAACATTTTTTAAACATTTTTTTACAGACAGAGAAAAGTTGCTTTTTTAATGTTTGTAAAACTTCACCCTTAAGGAACTGAAGACACAACACCAGATTTTTTTCATCATCAGCAAAGAAAACTGGAAAAAAGTGTGTAGATTCTGTGTGGATCTAATAAATGTTTTTTTTTTCTTGAACTGCTGCTTGTGAAATTACAGTCACTAAAGATGGCGAGTTAAAGAAGCCATCTAGAATGTATTCCATCCACCACTTCTCTCTCACACACATGCTTCTTCTCTCAGGTCATAAAGCAGTTAATGAGGAAAGAGCTGACTCTGGAGTTTTCTCGAGACAGGAAGTCCATGTCTGTTTTCTGCTCTCAAAACAAACTCACTCGCTCTACTTCAGGTGCCAAGATGTTTGTCAAGGTCTGGTTTTCATCTTTCTTTAAAGCTTTCTCTTTTTCCATTCCTTTCATTTTGCATTTTTGTTGGAGGATCACTGAATATAACTGTAACTGCATCTTTAAACAAAATAGACTAATACAAAAACAGCCTATTTTAGCAAGAACAAATGTTTAAAAAAAAGATTATATGACAAGTTGACATTCAGCAGCCAACATTTAAAATGTTGTTGTGCCTTTTAAAGTGGCGCATCAGCTCAAAATTAGAGATGGGAATCTTTAGGAATGTAACGATTGTGATTTCAATTTCCACTTTACTTGGACATCATTGTTCTATATATAATATATCTATATATCTATTTTCAGCAGTCACTATTCCAGTCTTCAGTGTCACATGATCCTTCAGAAATCATTCTAATATGCTGATTTGATCTGATTTTATTAATGATGAAAACAGTTCTGCAGCTTAATATTTTTGTGGAAATAGTGATGCATTTTTTCAGGATTATTTGATGAATAGAAAATTTAAAAAAGAACAGTAATTGAAATCATTATGTTGTGTAACATTAAAAATGCCTTTACTGTCACTTTTTATTTTTTAAATCCCTAGTTAATATTAATTGGTTCTCGCATTGTGAAATGTATCATTGACCATCCATCTACAATTCTACATGCATTTTATCTCTTGATGTTATTAATGGATTTTAATTCCTTTTGACTGTTAATTGGTTTTCGATTCTTGAACTTTGTCCTCACCTACCTCACAATTACGCATGCATTTTATCTTAATCCTGACTTCATAGGGGGCGCCAGAGAGTGTGCTGGAACGTTGCTGCTGGATACGAGTAGGAGGTGGTACACGGGTTCCGCTGACCTCTGACCTAAGGGAGCAGCTCTTAAGCACAGTAAGAGAGTGGAGCTCGGGACGTGATACACTACGCTGCCTTGCCATGGCAACTAGAGATTCACCCCCTGACCCTCGAACCCTGAACGTAGAGAACACTGCAACCTTCGCAGAATATGAGGTGAGCCAGTTAGAGCGATAAATAATCTGAATACATTTAGGACAAATTAATATGAAATTAATTGTACATAAAGTAAAAAATATTTAAAAATGTATATTTGAGAACTTTAACAATTTTTTGTCTCTCTCAGTCGGACTTGACATTCGTAGGCTGTGTGGGAATGTTAGATCCACCCAGGAAGGAAGTGCTGAATGCAGTGCGTATGTGCAGACAGGCTGGTATACGGGTCATTATGATCACAGGTGGGTTAAACACACACGTAGAAGTGATTGTAAAGGGAAAGTTCACCAAACATTTATAATTCTGACATAATTTATCTACCCTCGTCATTCCAAACCAAGCGGCAACCTCCCGCTCTCTCTCTTGAAACCAACACAGAAGTGACTAAAACTGCAACTCATCGACTGGCCGCTAGAGACTGGCTTCAAAAGGGAGTCAGTCCCATGGACCTCCCATGTTAAAATGGCCAACTTTACGGTAGAAAAAAAAAATTTTGGTACAAAAAGTGGTTTTGGTCTATATAGGTAATTTTGCCCTTCATGACAACTGTGAGGGGGTGATTTTTTTTTTATAACTCATCCGTTTAAATTATATTAAGTAGGGATGCACCGAAATGAAGATAGTGCTTCTTTTTGTTGACAACAGCATACAGATATTTAAATGATTCTCATTACGAATTTGGGAAGATGTTGGTTGCACGTTTTACATTGTCACATGCCTAAAAATGTTACTGAGCAAATGAAGAGTAGCAGTGTTTCAGCGCAGAATTTCCTCGCACTTTGGACTTTGAACCCTGGCGCCGCTAGCTTGTGCAGCGCTAAATACATGTAATTCGTGTGCGTATTTGAAAACATAACATTCTGCAGTTTATTTACTAATCGTTTAAGGCCATTTTGGGAATTCAATCATCATAGTAACCAGTAACAACCACCTCTTCCTCTTCTCATTGGAGACATGAGATGCAGCACTAAACAGTCTCTCGCTGTCGGTGCTTCGTGCTTGTAATGATTTTTGTGTCTTTCTCTGACAGTTTTAAATACTTTCACACTGCAGATGTGTTTGCTGCATTAGTGCGCGCCTCTATTTGATTGCGTCACAGCATTGTTCGGTACAATTTATTCGTTCTTTTCGCTTATTTGGCTTATTTTGCTATTTTCAGCCAAACAATTTCGGTTGCCGAATATTCTGTGCATCCCTAATATTAAGCCTTAAAGTTCTGCATAATTAAGGGCATGGCCACTTGAGTAACAGGTGGATTGCCGCTCTGCTCCAGAGTGTGAAACTTGCTAGAGTGCGAAACTTAGAAAAATGGCTTTAAAGATTTTTATTTTTCCAGAAAAAAATTTATTATAGGTAGGACACTGGAAATTTGGCAATTAGATGTTTTAATGAAAATGATCTCAAACTTGATTTTTTACTGCTATTTTGAAGTTATTGTACTCTGCTTGCACTGTCTGCAAAAAGTGAGATGTCACGTCAAGGCAAAAGGCAGTGAGTTCTGAGGTTTGGTTACTTGGACTTTCAAAATAGGGTTAGAAACCCTCAGGTTTCATTAAAAATATCTTGTGTTTTGAAGATCAACCAAAGTCTTTTGAGTTTGGAACGACGTGATGGCAGTGTTGGGGGGCATTACAAGCAATACTAGTTATGTAATCAGATGACTTTTTTCAAGTAACTAGTAGAGTAATACATTACTTTTAAATTTAAGTTACTTAAAGTTTTCCCAATTATTCACTGACACCTTTCCTGTCCCAGTGTTGAGAGAAATCGGGAGTGAGGTGGAGAGGCACTTCCTTCAGCCTGAAGCTTATTAATTTTACTTTACAATTGCCAAAAATATAAACTTTTAGGTTTTTTGTTTTTAAAAAAACAAATAAACAAGCCCAGCCTAGGTGACAAAAAGTAATGCAAAAGCAATTTAATATGTTACTTTCAATAAAAAGTAACTAAGTAACGCAGTTTATTCCAAATACAAGACAGTCTATTATCTAATTGTGCCTGGGCATGGTAAACACAAACAAATATGCATGTGAATGTCAAAGGTCTTCTTCCTGTGTTGGTTTGTCTAGGTGACAATAAGGGCACTGCCCTGTCTATCTGTCGTCGAGTGGGCATCATTACTGAACAGGAGGAAGAGGAGGCTGAAGGTGGGCCGTATGGCAGCGGCCTCACAGGACGGGAGTTTGATGAGCTGCCTCCCCACCTGCAGCGACAGGCCTGCCGCACCGCCCGCTGTTTCGCCCGCGTCGAGCCAACACACAAGAGCCGTATTGTAGAATATTTGCAAAGCATCGGTGATATCACAGCGATGGTATGTGTTACTAGACACATCTATGTTCTATTGTGAATAAAATATTGTCTCATGTGATTTGAAAGTATTTTATTTTTCATTTTATTCAAATTTAAAAAACATCCCAACATTTTCTGAATTCGAGTAGTAAATTAATGAACGCTTGTGTTTTCTGTCCAGACAGGTGATGGTGTGAATGATGCCCCTGCTTTGAAGAAGGCTGAGATTGGCATTGCTATGGGCTCAGGCACGGCAGTGGCTAAATCTGCTTCAGAGATGATCTTGGCAGACGATAACTTTTCAACCATCGTAGCTGCAGTGGAGGAGGGCCGAGCCATTTACAACAACATGAAACAGTTCATCCGTTACCTCATTTCTTCTAACATTGGAGAGGTAGTCTGGTATGTACACACAAAAATCACTGTAAAGCCATGGTCTCACTATAGTTTGAGCATGCACAATTTCTGTGGACACTGCAACAAGTTGTACTCTCTGTGGCATCTTTTTGGAAAACATTAACTAGAAGGCCGTGAAACACCTCCAAAATATGTGTAAAGGAAATCTTTCACCCTGACATGAAATTACATTTGCGAAAGAACATAAAGTTTCCAGTTTCAAAGAACACAAAAACATTTTCTCTCCCATCTCATATTTTTTCCATCTCCATGTCCCCTTAGCGCAGATTCCCAATGACAAAGATTCCCATTGAAATGACTGGATTTCATCTGCAAAAATAGCATTTAAATGATTGCGTTTTTCTCTCTGTTTTTCAGTATTTTCCTCACTGCTGCTTTGGGAATGCCTGAGGCTCTGATCCCAGTCCAGTTGCTGTGGGTCAATCTGGTGACGGATGGTTTCCCAGCTACAGCTCTTGGCTTCAACCCCCCTGACCTGGACATCATGTCCAGACCCCCACGCTCCCCTAGAGAACCACTAATTTCGGGTTGGCTCTTCTGCAGATACCTCATTATTGGCTGTGAGTCATTTACACTCATCACTCCTTTATTATTAAAACATTACTGTATATACTGTAGAACAGTGGTTTTCAAGCCCTGGGAGACTTAAAAAATGGGTCGCCAGGATGATTTAAGGAAGATGTATATATATGTATGTAACAATATTCAAGACTCAGGGAAGAAGGAAGCGGGAAGCGGCAAATGTAACTTTAATAACAAAATAAACATAAACAACAAAATGCAAGTAATGAAACTAATTGTTGAATAAAGTCATTATTTAGGGCCCAAGCCAGTAAGGCGCAGGGCCCTATTGTTCCCCTAAGGATTATTAGGGCCCAAGCCAGTAAGGCGCAGGGCCCTATTGTTCTTCTAAGGATTATTATTTTTTTTATTATTTTTTATTTCGACTATCCGGGTACTTTTGGGGGCCTTAACGTGCCCGAAAACTCTTGAAAATTGGCACGCACATTGGAACCTGCGGCCATTAGGACGCCACAGACGCTGGGACCCGGGCGTGGCACAGGGGCTCTACGGCGCCCCCTGGAAGATTGTCAGAAATCTTGATGTATAGCTCACACATACTTGCACGTATTCATATGAAACTCGGTACACATATAGAACTCATTGAGCCGAACAACTTTCACGCTGCATGTCTTAGGCTCCGCCCAACAGGAAGTCGGCTATTCAGGGCTGTTTAAAAAGCGCATGCTCTGGAATTTGATATACTCCTCTGAGGATTTCCATACGATTGCCACCAAACTCGGTGAACATGATCTCAAGACATTGGGGACGCTAAATTGCGAAGATATTTTTGATATGTCGAACGGTTTGCCCGTGGCGAGGCGATGAAGTTATGGCGAAAAATGAGACCCAGGAAATGCCTAATAACGTCCACATACATTGTATGATGTAGATCAAACTTCAGTGGTTTGTTCGTTGTATGATGCCGATCGGATAGATGTGACTATTATGACTGAAAGTTATAGCGCCACCAACTGGCTGCAGGAAGTGTGTCATTTTCAAAATGCTTTGAATTCAGCATCTTATTTTTACTCGATTTGCTTCAAACTTCACCAGAATAATGTCAAAACACGGCCGATGTAAAACTGTGAAGGGAATATTGATATCTAAAATTATGTTGCCATGGCAACGTGTCAAAGTTGAAAATTCGTTTCTGGTGATTTTGAGGCAGATAACATGTTTAGAATGTCATGAAACTCAACACACATATCAGTATTAATGATAGTTAGACACTGGAAAAAGCTCATAAACGGGCGTGGAAGAGGCACTCTATAGCGCCACCTTTTGTCAAAAATGGGGGGGTTAGTTTTAGCTACAGACACCAAACTCGGTACATAAATTGTTCTTATTAATCCGGACAACTTTCTAATTTACAGTCATTAGCTACGACCAACAGGAAGTCGGCTATATTTATTTTAAAGTGGGTTTTTTTTTAAAACAGGCT
Source organism: Barbus barbus (assembly GCF_936440315.1). Lineage (NCBI taxonomy): Eukaryota > Metazoa > Chordata > Actinopteri > Cypriniformes > Cyprinidae > Barbus > Barbus barbus. Next base: position 9,285,556 of record NC_136736.1, on the reverse strand, counting down.
GTAAACAAATTCATACTCCTCCAAACAGAAACACGTAAATCACACCAAACATTTTTTCTCATGATGCCAAAATACTGAAGATGCTAAATTGCGGACGGATTTAGGATATCTTGAACGATGATTTAATGGCAATTTATTAAAGTTACTGTAAAAAATAGATTTTTTTTTTTTTTTTTTTTTATCTTTTAAGAGCAGCTTCCAAACACTTCATAAAAAATTACATGCACATAACAATACAGTCTGAGGATATGTGATTAATTTCATGAATTTACAATACACTATGGAGAGCAGAAAATTAAAAAACTATCAGAGAGTTATTAAACTGCTGAGTGAGAGCTCCTGCCAGTCTGCCTCTGATTGAGGGGTGGGGGTGGGGTGGGCTGTCAGTGACTGTGTGGATTGAGGCAGTGGGTGAGAGAGAGAAAGAGAGAGAGAGGGTCTGTTTTTTAAAATCTTAAAAAAATGCTTATAAATCATTAAAGATTTTTATAACACTTTATAATAAGGTCTCATTTCTTAACATTAGGAAATGCATTAATTAACTGAACTAACAATGAAAAATATATTTTTACAGCATGTTAATTCTTCCATGATAGTATGAACTAACAAAGAACAATTTTTTTTAAAGCATTTATTAATCTTTTTAATGTTAGAAAAATAGTCATGTTCAAAAGATAAACTTTAAAATTTAATAATATATTAACACATTTTGGAATTAATATTGATCAATATTAAATGGTATATAATTATTAATGATTTTATATATATATATATATATATATATATATAATGATAGCTACAGACACCAAACTCGGTACATACATTTTTCTTATTAATCCGGACAACTTTCTAATTTACAGTCATTAGCTACGACCAACAGGAAGTTGGCTATATTTATTTTAATGTGGGTTTTTTTTTTTTTAAACGCGCTGTAAACAAATTCATACTCCTCCAATCAGAAACACGGAAATCACACCAAATATTTTTTCTCACGATGCCAAAATACTGAAGATGCTAATTGCAGACAGATTTAGGATATCTTGAACTGCGTTTTAATGGCAATTTATTAAAGTTACAGTAAAAAAGAGAAAACTTTTTTTTTTTTTTTCTTTTAAGAGCAGCTTCCAAACACTTCATAAAAAATTACATACACAGAACAAGACAGTCTGAGGATATGTGATTAATTCATGAATTTACAATACACTATGCGGAGGAGAACATTTTAAAACTATCAGAGATCTCCTGTCTCTGTGCTTCTAATGTTTGCGGTGGGTGACTGGGTGGGTGAGTTCAGTGAGTGTGGAGGGGGAGAGAGAGAGAGAGGGGGTCTGTTTAAACATCTCAATAAAATCCTTAAAAAATGCTTATAAAGCATTAAAGGTTTTGATAACACTTTATAATTAAGTCTCATTTGTTAACAGTAGGGAAGGCATTAATTAACATGAACTAACAATGAAAAATATATTTTTTACAGCATGTTAATTCTTCATTGATAGTATGAACTTACAATGAACTAACAATGAACAAAATATTTGTAATATTAGAAAAATAGTCATGTTCAAAAGATAAAACATTAAAATGTAATAATATATTAACACATTTTGGAATTGATTTTGATCAACATTAAATGGTATATATTTATTAATGATGTAAATTAACAACAGTTAAATAATGTTGTTTTTTAACATTGGTTAATTCACAAATAACATTAAATATTAACAATATATTTTTTACTTTATTCATTTGTGTTAGAAAAAATTATTAATGTTAGTTAATGGAAAAATAAATCATTAAAAAATGCTTATAAATCATTAAAACCTTTGGTAACTATAATAATTTCTCATTTGTTAGCATTTGTAAATGCATTAACTAACATGAACTACCAATGAAAAATATATTTTCACAGAATTTAAAGTTTTATATGTTGTTCTGTGTGTGTGTGTGTTTCACAGAGTTGATGGTTTGGATTAACCCTTTAATTGCCGTATCCCTTAAAACCAAACTGCCAGAGGGTTACTGTGATGCGTGTGCTCGCTGGGCACCGTTTTATCGATGCCACCGGGGTGGCGTATGCTGACGGCTTGGGCCCGTCATCGCTGCTTGCAGCTATATTTATTTTTTTTTTTTTTTTTTTTTTTATTATTTTTTATTTCGACTATCCGGGTACTTTTGGGGGCCTTAACGTGCCCGAAAACTCTTGAAAATTGGCACACACATTGGAACCTGCGGCCATTAGGACGCCGCTGAGGCTGGGACCCGGGCGTGGCACAGGGGCTCTACGGCGCCCCCTGCAAAATTGTCAGAAAGCTTGATGTATAGCTCACACATACTTGCACGTATTCATATGAAACTCGGTACACATATAGAACTCATTGAGCTGAACAACTTTCACGCTGCATGTTTTAGGCTCCGCCCAACAGGAAGTCGGCTATTCAGGGCTGTTTAAAAAGCGCATGCTCTGGAATTTGATATACTCCTCTGAGGATTTCCATACGATTGCCACCAAACTCGGTGAACATGATCTCAAGACATTGGGGACGCTAAATTGCGAAGATATTTTTGATATGTCGAACGGTTTGCCCGTGGCGAGGCGATGAAGTTATGGCGAAAAATGAGACACAGGAAATGCCTAATAACGTCCACATACATTGTATGATGTAGATCAAACTTCATTGATTTGTTCGTTGTGTGATGCCGATCGGATAGATGTGACTATTATGACTGAAAGTTATAGCGCCACCAACTGGCTGCAGGAAGTGTGTCGTTTTCAAAATGCTTTGAATTCAGCATCTTATTTTTACTCGATTTGCTTCAAACTTCACCAGAATAATGTCAAAACACGGCCGATGTAAAACTGTGAAGGGAATATTGATATCTAAAATGATGTTACCATGGCAACGTGTCAAAGTTGAAAATTCGTTTCTGGTGATTTTGAGGCAGATAACATGTTTAGAATGTCATGAAACTCAACACACATATCAGTATTAATGATAGTTAGACACTGGAAAAAGCTCATAAACGGGCGTGGAAGAGGCACTCTATAGCGCCACCTTTTGTCAAAAATGGGGGGGTTAGTTTTAGCTACAGACACCAAACTCGGTACATAAATTGTTCTTATTAATCCGGACAACTTTCTAATTTACAGTCATTAGCTACGACCAACAGGAAGTCGGCTATATTTATTTTAATGTGGGTTTTTTTAAAAAACGGGCTGTAAACAAATTAATACTCCTCCAAGCAAAAACACGGAAATCACACCAAACATTTTTTATCATGATGCAAAAATACTGAAGATGCTAAATTGCGGACGGATTTAGGATATCTTGAACGATGATTTAATGGCAATTTATTAAAGTTACAGTAAAAAAGATATATATATTTTTTTTTATCTTTTAAGAGCAGCTTCCAAACACTTCATAAAAAAATTACATACACAGAACAATACAGTCTGAGGATATGTGATTAATTTCATGAATTTACAATACACTATGCTTAGGAGAAAATTTAAAAACTATCAGAGAGTTGATATAATGCTTCTGAGTGAGAGGTCCTGTCAGCCTGCAGCTGAGTGAGGGGTGGGGGTGGGGTGGGCTGTGAGTGACTGTGTGAGTGACTGTGTGGATTTAGGCAGTGGGTGAGAGAGAGAAAGAGAGAGAGAGGGTCTGTTTTTTAAAATCTTTAAAAAATGCTTATAAATCATTAAAGATTTTGATAACACTTTATAATAAGGTCTCAATTCTTAACATTAGGAAATGCATTAATTAACGTGAACTAACAATGAAAAATATATTTTTACAGCATGTTAATTCTTCCATGATAGTATGAACTAACAAAGAACAATTTTTTTTAAAGCATTTATTAATCTTTTTAATGTTAGAAAAATAATCATGTTCAAAAGATTAACTTTAAAATGTAATAATATATAAACACATTTTGGAATTAATATTGATCAACATTAAATGGTATATAATTATTAATGATTATATATATAATGATAGCTACAGACACCAAACTCGGTACATAAATTGTTCTTATTAATCCGGACAACTTTCTAATTTACAGTCATTAGCTACGACCAACAGGAAATCGGCTATTTTTTTTTTTTATGTGTTTTTTTTTTTTTTAAACGGGCTGTAAACAAATTCATACTCCTCCCAAGCAGAAACCAAAAATTCACACCAAACATTTTTTCACATGATTCCAAGATACTGAAGATGCTACATTGCGGACCGATTTAGGATATCTTGAACGGTGATTTAATGGCAATTTATTAAAGTTACAGTAAAAAAGAACACTTTTTTTTTTTTTTCTTTTAAGAGCAGCTTCCAAACACTTCATAAAAAATTACATACACAGAACAAGACAGTCTGAGGATATGTGATTAATTCATGAATTTACAATACACTATGGCGAAAGGAACATTTTAAAACTTATCAGAGTTCTCCTGTCACTGTGCTTCTAATGTGTGCGGTGGGTGACTGACTGTGTGAGTTCAGTGAGTGTGGAGGGAGAGGGAGAGAGAGAGAGAGAGAGAGAGAGGGTCTGTTTAAACTTCTCAATAAAATCCTTAAAAAATGCTTATAAAGCATTAAAGGTTTTGATAACACTTTATAATTAAGTCTCATTTGTTAACAGTAGGGAATGCATTAATTAACATGAACTAACAATGAAAAATATATCATGTTAATTCTTCATTGATAGTATGAACTTACAATGAGCTAACAATGAACATAATATTTTTAATATTAGAAAAATAGTCATGCTCAAAAGATAAAACTTTAAATTTTAATAATATATTAACTCATTTTGGAATTAATATTGATCATCATTAAATGGTATATAATTATTGTTGATGTTAACTAACAACAGTTAAATAATGTTGTTTTTTAACATTGGTTAATTCACAAATAACATGAAATATTAACAATATATTTTTTACTTTATTTATTTGTGTTAGTAAAAATTATTCATGTTAGTTAATGGAAAAATAAATCATTAACAAATGCTTATAAATCATTAAAAGCTTTGGTAACTATAATAATTTCTCATTTGTTAGCATTAGTAAATGCATTAACTAACATCAACTACCAATGAAAAATATATTTTGACAGAATTTAAAGTTTTATATGTTGTTCTGTGTGTTGTGTTTCACAGAGTTGATGGTTTGGATTAACCCTTTAATTGCCGTATCCCTTAAAACCAAACTGCCAGAGGGTTACTGTATTGTGTGTGCTCGCTGGGCACCGTTTTATCGATGCCACCGGGGTGGCGTATGCTGACGGCTTGGGCCCGTCATCGCTGCTCGCAGCTATATTTATTTTTTTTTTTATTATTTTTTATTTCGACTATCCGGGTACTTTTGGGGGCCTTAACGTGCCCGAAAACTCTTGAAAATTGGCACGCACATTGGAACCTGCGGCCATTAGGACGCCACAGACGCTGGGACCCGGGCGTGGCACAGGGGCTCTACGGCGCCCCCTGGAAGATTGTCAGAAAGCTTGATGTATAGCTCACACATACTTGCACGTATTCATATGAAACTCGGTACACATATAGAACTCATTGAGCCGAACAACTTTCACGCTGCATGTCTTAGGCTCCGCCCAACAGGAAGTCGGCTATTCAGGGCTGTTTAAAAAGCGCATGCTCTGGAATTTGATATTCTCCTCTGAGGATTTCCATACGATTGCCACCAAACTCGGTGAACATGATCTCAAGACATTGGGGACGCTAAATTGCGAAGATATTTTTGATATGTCGAACGGTTTGCCCGTGGCGAGGCGATGAAGTTATGGCGAAAAATGAGACCCAGGAAATGCCTAATAACGTCCACATACATTGTATGATGTAGATCAAACTTCAGTGATTTGTTCGTTGTATGATGCCGATCGGATAGATGTGACTATTATGACTGAAAGTTATAGCGCCACCAACTGGCTGCAGGAAGTGTGTCATTTTCAAAATGCTTTGAATTCAGCATCTTATTTTTACTCGATTTGCTTCAAACTTCACCAGAATAATGTCAAAACACGGCCGATGTAAAACTGTGAAGGGAATATTGATATCTAAAATTATGTTGCCATGGCAACGTGTCAAAGTTGAAAATTCGTTTCTGGTGATTTTGAGGCAGATAACATGTTTAGAATGTCATGAAACTCAACACACATATGAGTATTAATGATAGTTAGACACTGGAAAAAGCTCATAAACGGGCGTGGAAGAGGCACTCTATAGCGCCACCTTTTGTCAAAAATGGGGGGGTTAGTTTTAGCTACAGACACCAAACTCGGTACATAAATTGTTCTTATTAAGCCGGACAACTTTCTAATTTACAGTCATTAGCTACGACCAACAGGAAGTCGGCTATATTTATTTTAAAGTGGTTTTTTTTTAAAAACAGGCTGTAAACAAATTCATACTCCTCCAAACAGAAACAAGTAAATCACACCAAACATTTTTTCTCATGATGCCAAAATACTGAAGATGCTAAATTGCGGACGGATTTAGGATATCTTGAACGATGATTTAATGGAAATTTATTAAAGTTACAGTAAACAAGAAAAAACATTTTTTTTTTTATCTTTTAAGAGCAGCTTCCAAACACTTCATAAAAAATTACATACACAGAACAATACAGTCTGAGGTTATGGGATTAATTTCATGAATTTACAATACACTATGCGGAGGAGAAAATTTAAAAACTATCAGAGCTGCTTTTGAGTGAGAGCTCCCTGCCAGCCTGCCTCTGAGTGAGAGCTCCCTGTCACTGCTGCTGAGTGAGGGGTGGGGGTGGGGTGGGCTGTGAGTGACTGTGTGAGTGACTGTGTGGATTGAGTGTGGATTGAGCCAGTGGGTGAGAGAGAGAAAGAGAGAGAGGGTCTGTTTTTTAAAATCTTAAAAAAATGCTTATAAATCATTAAAGATTTTGATAACACTTTATAATAAGGTCTCATTTCTTAACATTAGGAAATGCATTAATTAACGTGAACTAACAATGAAAAATATATTTTTACAGCATGTTAATTCTTCCATGATAGTATGAAATAACAAAGAGCAATTGTTTTTAAAGCATTTATTAATCTTTTTAATGTTAGAAAAATAGTCATGTTCAAAAGATAAACTTTAAAATTTAATAATATATTAACACATTTTGGAATTAATATTGATCAACATTAAATGGTATATAATTATTAATTTGTATATATATATATATATATGATAGCTACAGACACCAAACTCGGTATATAAATTGTTCTTATTAATCCGGACAACTTTCTAATTTACAGTCATTAGCTACGACCAACAGGAAGTCGGCTATATTTATTTTAATGTGTGTTTTTTTTTTTTAAACGGGCTGTAAACAAATTCATACTCCTCCAATCAGAAACACGGAAATCACACCAAACATTTTTTGTCATGATGCCAAAATACTGATGATGCTAAATTGCGGACGGATTTAGGATATCTTGAACGATGATTTAATGGAAATTTATTAAAGTTACAGTAAAAAAGAACACTTTTTTTTTTTTATCTTTTAAGAGCAGCTTCCAAACACTTCATAAAAAATTACATACACAGAACAAGACAGTCTGAGGATATGTGATTATTTCATGAATTTACAATACACTATGGCGAAAAGAAAATTTTCAAACTTATCAGAGTTCTCCTGTCTCTGTGCTTCTAATGTGTGCGGTAGGTGACTGGGTGGGTGACTGACTGTGTGAGTTTAGTGAGTGTGGAGGGGGAGGGGGAGGGGGAGAGAGAGAGAGAGAGTGAGTCTGTTTAAACTTCTCAATAAAATCCTTAAAAAATGCTTATAAAGCATTAAAGGTTTTGATAACACTTTATAATAAGGTCTCATTTCTTAACATTAGGAAATGCATTAATTAACGTGAACTAACAATGAAAAATATATTTTTACAGCATGTTAATTCTTCCAGGATAGTATGAACTAACAAAGAACAATTTTTTTTTAAAGCATTTATTAATCTTTTTAATGTTAGAAAAATAGTCATGTTCAAAAGATAAACTTTAAAATTTAATAATATATTAACACATTTTGGAATTAATATTGAACAACATTAAATGGTATATAATTATTAATGTTTATATATATATATATATATATATATAATGATAGCTACAGACACCAAACTCGGTACATAAATTGTTCTTATTAATCCGGACAACTTTCTAATTTACAGTCATTAGCTACGACCAACAGGAAGTCGGCTATATTTATTTTAATGTGGGTTTTTTTTAAACAGGCTGTAAACAAATTCATACTCCTTCAAGCAGAAACACAGAAATCACACCAAACATTTTTTCTCATGATGCCAAAATACTGAAGATGCTAAATTGTGGACGGATTTAGGATATCTTGAACGATGATTTAATGGCAATTTATTAAAGTTACAGAAAAAAGAGAACTTTTTTTTTTTTATCTTTTAAGAGCAGCTTCCAAACACTTCATAAAAAATTACATACACAGAACAATACAGTCTGAGGATATGTGATTAATTTCATGAATTTACAATACACTATGGAGAGGAGAAAATTTAAAAACTATCAGAGATCTCCTGTCACTGCTTCTAATGTGTGCGGTGGGTGACTGGGTGGGTGACTGACTGTGTGAGTTCAGTGAGTGTGGAGGGGGAGAGAGAGAGAGAGAGAGAAAGAGAGAGAGAGAGAGAGAGAGAGAGAGAGGGTCTGTTTAAACTTCTCAATAAAATCCTTAAAAAATGCTTATAAAGCATTAAAGGTTTTGATAACACTTTATAATTAAGTCTCATTTGTTAACAGTAGGGAATGCATTAATTAACATGAACTAACAATGAAAAATATATATTTTACAGCATGTTAATTCTTCATTGATAGTATGAACTTACAACGAACTAACAATGAACAAAATATTTTTAATATTAGAAAAATAGTCATGCTCAAAAGATAAAACTTTAAAATTTAATAATATATTAACACATTTTGGAATTGATTTTGATCAACATTAAATGGTATATATTTATTAATGATGTAAATTAACAACAGTTAAATAATGTTGTTTTTTAACATTGGTTAATTCACAAATAACATTAAATATTAACAATATATTTTTTACTTTATTCATTTGTGTTAGAAAAAAATATTCATGTTAGTTAATGGAAAAATAAATCATTAAAACCTTTGGTAACTATAATAATTTCTCATTTGTTAGCATTAGTAAATGCATTAACTAACATCAACTACCAATGAAAAATATATTTTCACAGAATTTAAAGTTTTATATGTTGTTCTGTGTGTGTGTGTGTTTCACAGAGTTGATGGTTTGGATTAACCCTTTAATTGCCGTATCCCTTAAAACCAAACTGCCAGAGGGTTACTGTAATGCTTGTGCTCGCTGGGCACCGTTTTATCGATGCTACCGGGGTGGCGTATGCTGACGGCTTGGGCCCGTCATCGCTGCTCGCAGCTATATTTATTTATTAGGGCCCAAGCCAGTAAGGCGCAGGGCCCTATTGTTTTTCTAAGGATTATTATTAGGGCCCAAGCCAGTAAGGCGCAGGGCCCTATTGTTCCCCTAAGGATTATTATTATTTTTTTTTTTTTTTTTTTTTTTATTATTTTTTATTTCGACTATCCGGGTACTTTTGGGGGCCTTAACGTGCCCGAAAACTCTCGAAAATTGGCACGCACATTGGAACCTGCGGCCATTAGGACGCCGCTGAGGCTGGGACCCGGGCGTGGCACAGGGGCTCTACGGCGCCCCCTGGAAAATTGTCAGAAAACTTGATGTATAGCTCACACATACTTGCACGTATTCATATGAAACTCGGTACACATATAGAACTCATTGAGCTGAACAACTTTCACGCTGCATGTCTTAGGCTCCGCCCAACAGGAAGTCGGCTATTCAGGGCTGTTTAAAAAGCGCATGCTCTGGAATTTGATATACTCCTCTGAGGATTTCCATACGATTGCCACCAAACTAGGTGAACATGATCTCAAGACATTGGGGACGCTAAATTGCGAAGATATTTTTGATATGTCGAACGGTTTGCCCGTGGCGAGGCGATGAAGTTATGGCGAAAAATGAGACCCAGGAAATGCCTAATAACGTCCACATACATTGTATGATGTAGATCAAACTTCAGTGATTTGTTCGTTGTATGATGCCGATCGGATAGATGTGACTATTATGACTGAAAGTTATAGCGCCACCAACTGGCTGCAGGAAGTGTGTCGTTTTCAAAATGCTTTGAATTCAGCATCTTCTTTTACCTCGATTTGCTTCAAACTTCACCAGAATAATGTCAAAACACGGCCGATGTAAAACTGTGAAGGGAATATTGATATCTAAAATTATGTTGCCATGGCAACGTGTCAAAGTTGAAAATTCGTTTCTGGTGATTTTGAGGCAGATAACATGTTTAGAATGTCATGAAACTCAACACACATATGAGTATTAATGATAGTTAGACACTGGAAAAAGCTCATAAACGGGCGTGGAAGAGACACTCTATAGCGCCACCTTTTGTCAAAAATGAGGGGGTTAGTTTTAGCTACAGACACCAAACTCGGTATATAAATTGTTCTAATTAATCCGGACAACTTTCTAATTTACAGTCATTAGCTACGACCAACAGGAAGTCGGCTATATTTATTTTAATGTGGGTTTTTTTTAAAAACGGGCTGTAAACAAATTAATACTCCTCCAAGCAGAAACACGGAAATCACACCAAACATTTTTTATCATGATGCCAAAATACTGAAGATGCTAAATTGCGGACGGATTTAGGATATCTTGAACGATGATTTAATGGCAATTTATTAAAGTTACAGTAAAAAAGATAATTTTTTTTTTTTTTTATCTTTTAAGAGCAGCTTCCAAACACTTCATAAAAAATTACATACACAGAACAATACAGTCTGAGGATATGTGATTAATTTCATGAATTTACAATACACTATGCTTAGGAGAAAATTTAAAAACTATCAGAGAGCTCTTAGACTGCTGAGTGAGAGCTCCCTGCCAGCCTGCAGCTGAGTGAGGGGTGGGGGTGGGGTGGGGTGTGAGTGACTGTGTGAGTGACTGTGTGAGTGACTGTGTGAGTGACTGTGTGGATTGAGGAGCTGGGTGAGAGAGAGAAAGAGAGAGAGGGTCTGTTTTTTAAAATCTTTAAAAAATGCTTATAAATCATTAAATAAGGTCTCAATTCTTAACATTAGGAAATGCATTAATTAACGTGAACTAACAATGAAAAATATATTTTTACAGCATGTTAATTCTTCCATGATAGTATGAACTAACAAAGAACAATTTTTTTAAAGCATTTATTAATCTTTTTAACGTTAGAAAAATAGTCATGTTGAAAAGATAAACTTTAAAATGTAATAATATATTAACACATTTTGGAATTAATATTGATCAACATTAAATGGTATATAATTATTAATGTTTATATATATATAATGATAGCTACAGACACCAAACTCGGTACATAAATTGTTCTTATTAATCCGGACAACTTTCTAATTTACAGTCATTAGCTACGACCAACAGGAAGTCGGCTATATTTATTTTAATGTGGGTTTTGTTTTTAAACAGGCTGTAAACAAATTCATACTCCTCCAAACAGAAACACGTAAATCACACCAAACATTTTTTCTTATGATGCCAAAATACTGAAGATGCTAAATTGCGGACGGAGTTAGGATATCTTGAACGATGATTTAATGGCAATTTATTAAAGTTACAGTAAAAAAGAGAAAACTTTTCTTTTCTTTTTTTCTTTTAAGAGCAGCTTCCAAACACTTCATAAAAAATTACATACACAGAACAATACAGTCTGAGGATATGTGATTAATTTCATGAATTTACAATACACTATGCTTAGGAGAAAATTTAAAAACTATCAGAGTTCTCCTGTCTCTGTGCTTCTAATGTTTGCGGTAGGTGACTGGGTGAGTGACTGACTGTGTGAGTTCAGTGAGTGTGGAGGGGGAGAGAGAGAGAGACAGGGTCTGTTTAAACATCTCAATAAAATCCTTAAAAAATGCTTATAAAGCATTAAAGGTTTTGATAACACTTTATAATTAAGTCTCATTTGTTAACAGTAGGGAATGCATTAATTAACATGAACTAACAATGAAATATATATTTTACAGTATGTTAATTCTTCATTGATAGTATGAACTTACAATGAACTAACAATGAACAAAATATTTTTTATATTAGAAAAATAGTCATGTTCAAAAGATAAAACTTTAAAATTTAATAATATATTAACACATTTTGGAATTGATTTTGATCAACATTAAATGGTATATATTTATTAATGATGTAAATTAACAACAGTTAAATAATGTTGTTTTTTAACATTGGTTAATTCACAAATAACATTAAATATTAACAATATATTTTTTACTTTATTAATTTGTGTTAGAAAAAATTATTCATGTTAGTTAATGGAAAAATAAATAATTAAAAAATGCTTATAAATCATTAAAAGCTTTGGTAACTATAATAATTTCTCATTTGTTAGCATTAGTAAATGCATTAACTAACATCAACTACCAATGAAAAATAAATTTTCACAGAATTTAAAGTTTTATATGTTCTGTGTGTGTGTGTGTTTCACAGAGTTGATGGTTTGGATTAACCCTTTAATTGCCGTATCCCTTAAAACCAAACTGCCAGAGGGTTACTGTGATGCTTGTGCTCGCTGGGCACCGTTTTATCGATGCCACCGGGGTGGCGTATGCTGACGGCTTGGGCCCGTCATCGCTGCTCGCAGCTATATTTTTTATTATTATTATTTTTTTTATTTTTTATTTCGACTATCCGGGCACTTTTGGGGGCCTTAACGTGCCCGAAAACTCTTGAAAATTGGCACGCACGTTGGAACCTGCGGCCATTAGGACGCCGCTGAGGCTGGGACCCGGGCGTGGCACAGGGGCTCTACGGCGCCCCCTGGAAAATTGTCAGAAAGCTTGATGTATAGCTCACACATACTTGCACGTATTCATATGAAACTCGGTACACATATAGAACTCATTGAGCTGAACAACTTTCACGCAGCATGTCTTGGGCTCCGCCCAACAGGAAGTCGGCTATTCAGGGCTGTTTAAAAAGTGCATGCTCTGGAATTTGATATACTCCTCTGAGGATTTCCATACGATTGCCACCAAACTCGGTGAACATGATCTCAAGACATTGGGGACGCTAAATTGCGAAGATATTTTTGATATGTCGAACGGTTTGCCCGTGGCGAGGCGATGAAGTTATGGCGAAAAATGAGACCCAGGAAATGCCTAATAACGTCCACATACATTGTATGATGTAGATCAAACTTCAGTGATTTGTTCGTTGTATGATGCCGATCGGATAGATGTGACTATTATGACTGAAAGTTATAGCGCCACCAACTGGCTGCAGGAAGTGTGTCGTTTTCAAAATGCTTTGAATTCAGCATCTTATTTTTACTCGATTTGCTTCAAACTTCACCAGAATAATGTCAAAACACGGCCGATGTAAAACTGTGAAGGGAAGATTGATATCTAAAAGTATGTTGCCATGGCAACGTGTCAAAGTTGAAAATTCGTTTCTGGTGATTTTGAGGCAGATAACATGTTTAGAATGTCATGAAACTCAACACACATATCAGTATTAATGATAGTTAGACACTGGAAAAAGCTCATAAACGGGCGTGGAAGAGACACTCTATAGCGCCACCTTTTGTCAAAAATGGGGGGGTTAGTTTTAGCTACAGACACCAAACTCAGTGCATAAATTGTTCTTATTAATCCGGACAACTTTCTAATTTACAGTCATTAGCTACGACCAACAGGACGTCGGCTATATTTATTTTAATGTGGGTTTTTTTTAAAAACAGGCTGTAAACAAATTCATACTCCTGCAAACAGAAACACGTAAATCACACCAAACATTTTTTCTCATGACGCCAAAATACTGAAGATGCTAAATTGCGGACGGATTTGGGATATCTTGAACGATGATTTAATGGCAATTTATTAAAGTTACAGTAAAAAAGAGAAAACTTTTTTTTTTTATCTTTTAAGAGCAGCTTCCAAACACTTCATAAAAAATTACATACACAGAACAATACAGTCTGAGGATATGTGATTAATTTCATGAATTTACAATACACTATGCTTAGGAGAAAATTTAAAAACTATCAGAGAGTTGATATAATGCTTCTGAGTGAGAGGTCCTGTCAGCCTGCAGCTGAGTGAGGGGTGGGGTGTGAGTGACTGTGTGGATTGAGGCAGTGGGTGAGAGAGAGAAAGAGAGAGAGAGGGTCTGTTTTTTTTAAATCTTAAAAAAATGCTTATAAATCATTAAAGATTTTGATAACACTTTATAATAAGGTCTCATTTCTTAACATTAGGAAATGCATTAATTAACGTGAACTAATAATGAAAAATATATTTTTACAGCATGTTAATTCTTCCATGATAGTATGAACTAACAAAGACCAATTTTTTTAAAGCATTTATTAATCTTTTTAATGTTAGAAAAATAGTCATGTTCAAAAGATAAACTTTAAAATTTAATAATATATTAGCACATTTTGGAATTGATTTTGATCAACATTAAATGGTATATAATTATTAATGATGTTAACTAACAACAGTTAAATAATGTTGTTTTTTAACATTGGTTAATTCACAAATAACATTAAATATTAACAATATATTTTTTACTTTATTAATTTGTGTTAGTAAATTATTCATGTTAGTTAATGGAAAAATAAATCATTAAAAAATGCTTATGAATCATTAAAACCTTTGGTAACTATAATAATTTCTCATTTGTTAGCATTAGTAAATGCATTAACTAACATCAACTACCAATGAAAAATATATTTTCACAGAATTTAAAGTTTTATATGTTGTTCTGTGTGTGTGTGTTTCACAGAGTTGATGGTTTGGATTAACCCTTTAATTGCCGTATCCCTTAAAACCAAACTGCCAGAGGGTTACTGTAATGTGTGTGCTCGCTGGGCACCGTTTTATCGATGCCACCGGGGTGGCGTATGCACTGACGGCTTGGGCCCGTCATCGCTGCTCGCAGCTATATTTTTTTTTTTTTTTTTTTATTTTTTTTTTTTTTTATTATTTTTTATTTCGACTATCCGGGTACTTTTGGGGGCCTTAACGTGCCCGAAAACTCTTGAAAATTGGCACACACATTGGAACCTGCGGCCATTAGGACGCCGCTGAGGCTGGGACCCGGGCGTGGCACAGGGGCTCTACGGCGCCCCCTGCAAAATTGTCAGAAAGCTTGATGTATAGCTCACACATACTTGCACGTATTCATATGAAACTCGGCACACATATAGAACTCATTGAGCTGAACAACTTTCATGCTGCATGTTTTAGGCTCCGCCCAACAGGAAGTCGGCTATTCAGGGCTGTTTAAAAAGCGCATGCTCTGGAATTTGATATACTCCTCTGAGGATTTCCATACGATTGCCACCAAACTCGGTGAACATGATCTCAAGACATTGGGGACGCTAAATTGCGAAGATATTTTTGATATGTCGAACGGTTTGCCCGTGGCGAGGCGATGAAGTTATGGCGAAAAATGAGACCCAGGAAATGCGTAATAACGTCCACATACATTGTATGATGCAGATCAAACTTCAGTGATTTGTTCGTTGTATGATGCCGATCGGATAGATGTGACTATTATGACTGAAAGTTATAGCGCCACCAACTGGCTGCAGGAAGTGTGTCGTTTTCAAAATGCTTTGAATTCAGCATCTTATTTTTACTCGATTTGCTTCAAACTTCACCAGAATAATGTCAAAACACGGCCGATGTAAAACTGTGGAGGGAATATTGATATCTAAACTTATGTTGCCATGGCAACGTGTCAAAGTTGAAAATTCGTTTCTGGTGATTTTGAGGCAGATAACATGTTTAGAATGTCATGAAACTCAACACACATATCAGTATTAATGATAGTTAGACACTGGAAAAAGCTCATAAACGGGCGTGGAAGAGGCACTCTATAGCGCCACCTTTTGTCAAAAATGGGGGGGTTAGTTTTAGCTACAGACACCAAACTTGGTACATAAATTGTTCTTATTAATCCGGACAACTTTCTAATTTACAGTCATTAGCTACGACCAACAGGAAGTCGGCTATATTTATTTTAATGTGGGTTTTTTTTAAAAACGGGCTGTAAACAAATTAATACTCCTCCAAGCAGAAACACGGAAATCACACGAAACATTTTTTATCATGATGCCAAAATACTGAAGATGCTAAATTGCGGACGGATTTAGGATATCTTGAACGATGATTTAATGGCAATTTATTAAAGTTACAGTAAAAAAGATAATTTTTATTTTTTTTTATCTTTTAAGAGCAGCTTCCAAACACTTCATAAAAAATTACATACACAGAACAATACAGTCTGAGGATATGTGATTAATTTCATGAATTTACAATACACTATGCTTAGGAGAAAATTTAAAAACTATCAGAGAGTTGATATAATGCTTCTGAGTGAGAGGTCCTGTCAGCCTGCAGCTGAGTGAGGGGTGGGGTGGGGTGTGAGTGACTGTGTGAGTGACTGTGTGGATTGAGGCAGTGGGTGAGAGAGAGAAAGAGAGAGAGAGGGTCTGTTTTTTTTAAATCTTTAAAAAATGCTTATAAATCATTAAAGATTTTGATAACACTTTATAATAAGGTCTCAATTCTTAACATTAGGAAATGCATTAATTAACGTGAACTAACAATGAAAAATATATTTTTACAGCATGTTAATTCTTCCATGATAGTATGAACTAACAAATAACTTTTTTTTTAAAGCATTTATTAATCTTTTTAATGTTAGAAAAATAATCATGTTCAAAAGATTAACTTTAAAATGTAATAATATATAAACACATTTTGGAATTAATATTCATCAACATTAAATGGTATATAATTATTAATGATTATATATATATAATGATAGCTACAGACACCAAACTCGGTACATAAATTGTTCTTATTAATCCGGACAACTTTCTAATTTACAGTCATTAGCTACGACCAACAGGAAGTCGGCTATATTTATTTTAATGTGGGGTTTTTTTTTAAACGGGCTGTAAACAAATTAATACTCCTCCAAGCAGAAACACGGAAATCACACCAAACATTTTTTCTCATGATGCCAAAATACTGAAGATGCTAAATTGCGGACGGATTTAGGATATCTTGAACGATGATTTAATGGAAATTTATTAAAGTTACAGTAAAAAAGATAATTTTTTTTTTTTTTTTATCTTTTAAGAGCAGCTTCCAAACACTTCATAAAAAATTACATACACAGAACAATACAGTCTGAGGATATGTGATTAATTCCATGAATTTACAATACACTATGCGGAGGAGAAAATTTAAAAACTATCAGCCTGCTTCTGAGTGAGAGCTCCTGCCACTGCTTCTGAGTGAGGGGTGGGGGTGGGGTGTTGTGGGGTGTGAGTGACTGTGTGAGTGACTGTGTGGATTGAGGCAGTGGGTGAGAGAGAGAGAAAAAGAGAGAGAGGGTCTGTTTTTTAAAATCTTTAAAAAATGCTTATAAATCATTAAAGATTTTGATAACACTTTATAATAAGGTCTCATTTCTTAACATTAGGAAATGCATTAACATGAACTAACAATGAAAAATATATTTTTACAGGATGTTAATTCTTCCATGATAGTATGAACTAACAAAGAAAATTTTTTTTTAAAGCATTTATTAATCTTTTTAATGTTAGAAAAATAGTCATGTTCAAAAGATAAACTTTAAAATTTAATAATATATTAACACATTTTGGAATTACTATTGATCAACATTAAATGGTATATAATTATTAATGATTATATATATATAATGATCGCTACAGACACCAAACTCGGTACATAAATTGTTCTTATTAATCCGGACAACTTTCTAATTTACAGTCATTAGCTACGACCAACAGGAAGTCGGCTATATTTATTTTAATGTGGGTTTTTTTTTAAAACGAGCTGTAAACAAATTCATACTCCTCCAAACAGAAACACAGAAATCACACCAAAACATTTTTTCTAGTGATGCCAAAATACTGAAGATGCTAAATTGCGGACGGATTTAGGATATCTTGAACGATGATTTAATGGCAATTTATTAAAGTTACAGTAAAAAAGAGAATTCTTTTTTTTTTTTTTTTTTTTTAAGAGCAGCTTCCAAACACTTCATAAAAAATTACATACACAGAACAATACAGTCTGAGGATATGTGATTAATTTCATGAATTTACAATACACTATGCAGAGGAGAAAATTAAAAAACTATCAGAGCTGCTGCTGAGTGAGAGCTCCCTGTCACTGCTTCTGAGTGAGGGGTGGGGTGTGAGTGACTGTGTGAGTTCAGTGAGTGTGGAGGGGGAGAGAGAGAGAAAGAAAGAGAGAGAGAGAGAGAGAGAGAGAGGGTCTGTTTAAACTTCTCAATAAAATCCTTAAAAAATGCTTATAAAGCATTAAAGGTTTTGATAACACTTTATAATTAAGTCTCAATTGTTAACAGTAGGGAGTGCATTAATTAATATGAACTAACAATGAAAAATATATTTTTTACAGCATGTTAATTCTTCATTGATAGTATGAACTTACAATGAGCTAACAATGAACATAATATTTTTAATATTAGAAAAATAGTCATGCTCAAAAGATAAAACTTTAAAATGTAATAATATATTAACTCATTTTGGAATTAATATTGATCACCATTAAATGGTATATAATTATTGTTGATGTTAACTAACAACAGTTAAATAATGTTGTTTTTTAACATTGGTTAATTCACAAATAACATTAAATATTAACAATATATTTTTTACTTTATTTGTGTTAGTAAAAATTATTCATGTTAGTTAATGGAAAAATAAATCATAAAAAAAATGCTTATAAATCATTAAAAGCTTTGGTAACTATAATAATTTCTCATTTGTTAGCATTAGTAAATGCATTAACTAACATCAACTACCAATGAAAAATATATTTTCACAGAATTTAAAGTTTTATATGTTGTTCTGTGTGTTGTGTTTCACAGAGTTGATGGTTTGGATTAACCCTTTAATTGCCGTATCCCTTAAAACCAAACTGCCAGAGGGTTACTGTATTGTGTGTGCTCGCTGGGCACCGTTTTATCGATGCCACCGGGGTGGCATATGCACTGGCGGCTTGGGCCCGTCATCGCTGCTCGCAGCTATATATTTTTTTTTTTTTTTTTTTTTTTTTTTTTATTATTTTTTATTTCGACTATCCGGGTACTTTTGGGGGCCTTAACGTGCCCGAAAACTCTCGAAAATTGGCACGCACATTGGAACCTGCGGCCATTAGGACGCCGCTGAGGCTGGGACCCGGGCGTGGCACAGGGGCTCTACGGCGCCCCCTGGAAAATTGTCAGAAAACTTGATGTATAGCTCACACATACTTGCACGTATTCATATGAAACTCGGTACACATATAGAACTCATTGAGCTGAACAACTTTCACGCTGCATGTCTTAGGCTCCGCCCAACAGGAAGTCGGCTATTCAGGGCTGTTTAAAAAGCGCATGCTCTGGAATTTGATATACTCCTCTGAGGATTTCCATACGATTGCCACCAAACTAGGTGAACATGATCTCAAGACATTGGGGACGCTAAATTGCGAAGATATTTTTGATATGTCGAACGGTTTGCCCGTGGCGAGGCGATGAAGTTATGGCGAAAAATGAGACCCAGGAAATGCCTAATAACGTCCACATACATTGTATGATGTAGATCAAACTTCAGTGATTTGTTCGTTGTATGATGCCGATCGGATAGATGTGACTATTATGACTGAAAGTTATAGCGCCACCAACTGGCTGCAGGAAGTGTGTCGTTTTCAAAATGCTTTGAATTCAGCATCTTCTTTTACCTCGATTTGCTTCAAACTTCACCAGAATAATGTCAAAACACGGCCGATGTAAAACTGTGAAGGGAATATTGATATCTAAAATTATGTTGCCATGGCAACGTGTCAAAGTTGAAAATTCGTTTCTGGTGATTTTGAGGCAGATAACATGTTTAGAATGTCATGAAACTCAACACACATATCAGTATTAATGATAGTTAGACACTGGAAAAAGCTCATAAACGGGCGTGGAAGAGACACTCTATAGCGCCACCTTTTGTCAAAAATGAGGGGGTTAGTTTTAGCTACAGACACCAAACTCGGTATATAAATTGTTCTAATTAATCCGGACAACTTTCTAATTTACAGTCATTAGCTACGACCAACAGGAAGTCGGCTATATTTATTTTAATGTGGGTTTTTTTTAAAAACGGGCTGTAAACAAATTAATACTCCTCCAAGCAGAAACACGGAAATCACACCAAACATTTTTTATCATGATGCCAAAATACTGAAGATGCTAAATTGCGGACGGATTTAGGATATCTTGAACGATGATTTAATGGCAATTTATTAAAGTTACAGTAAAAAAGATAATTTTTTTTTTTTTTTATCTTTTAAGAGCAGCTTCCAAACACTTCATAAAAAATTACATACACAGAACAATACAGTCTGAGGATATGTGATTAATTTCATGAATTTACAATACACTATGCTTAGGAGAAAATTTAAAAACTATCAGAGAGCTCTTAGACTGCTGAGTGAGAGCTCCCTGCCAGCCTGCAGCTGAGTGAGGGGTGGGGGTGGGGTGGGGTGTGAGTGACTGTGTGAGTGACTGTGTGGATTGAGGAGCTGGGTGAGAGAGAGAAAGAGAGAGAGGGTCTGTTTTTTAAAATCTTTAAAAAATGCTTATAAATCATTAAATAAGGTCTCAATTCTTAACATTAGGAAATGCATTAATTAACGTGAACTAACAATGAAAAATATATTTTTACAGCATGTTAATTCTTCCATGATAGTATGAACTAACAAAGAACAATTTTTTTAAAGCATTTATTAATCTTTTTAATGTTAGAAAAATAGTCATGTTCAAAAGATAAACTTTAAAATGTAATAATATATTAACACATTTTGGAATTAATATTGATCAACATTAAATGGTATATAATTATTAATGTTTATATATATATAATGATAGCTACAGACACCAAACTCGGTACATAAATTGTTCTTATTAATCCGGACAACTTTCTAATTTACAGTCATTAGCTACGACCAACAGGAAGTCGGCTATATTTATTTTAATGTGGGTTTTGTTTTTAAACAGGCTGTAAACAAATTCATACTCCTCCAAACAGAAACACGTAAATCACACCAAACATTTTTTCTTATGATGCCAAAATACTGAAGATGCTAAATTGCGGACGGATTTAGGATATCTTGAACGATGATTTAATGGCAATTTATTAAAGTTACAGTAAAAAAGAGAAAACTTTTCTTTTCTTTTTTTCTTTTAAGAGCAGCTTCCAAACACTTCATAAAAAATTACATACACAGAACAATACAGTCTGAGGATATGTGATTAATTTCATGAATTTACAATAGACTATGGTGAGAAGAAAATTTAAAAACTATCAGAGTTCTCCTGTCTCTGTGCTTCTAATGTTTGCGGTAGGTGACTGGGTGAGTGACTGACTGTGTGAGTTCAGTGAGTGTGGAGGGGGAGAGAGAGAGAGACAGGGTCTGTTTAAACATCTCAATAAAATCCTTAAAAAATGCTTATAAAGCATTAAAGGTTTTGATAACACTTTATAATTAAGTCTCATTTGTTAACAGTAGTGAATGCATTAATTAACATGAACTAACAATGAAATATATATTTTACAGTATGTTAATTCTTCATTGATAGTATGAACTTACAATGAACTAACAATGAACAAAATATTTTTTATATTAGAAAAATAGTCATGTTCAAAAGATAAAACTTTAAAATTTAATAATATATTAACACATTTTGGAATTGATTTTGATCAACATTAAATGGTATATATTTATTAATGATGTAAATTAACAACAGTTAAATAATGTTGTTTTTTAACATTGGTTAATTCACAAATAACATTAAATATTAACAATATATTTTTTACTTTATTAATTTGTGTTAGAAAAAATTATTCATGTTAGTTAATGGAAAAATAAATAATTAAAAAATGCTTATAAATCATTAAAAGCTTTGGTAACTATAATAATTTCTCATTTGTTAGCATTAGTAAATGCATTAACTAACATCAACTACCAATGAAAAATAAATTTTCACAGAATTTAAAGTTTTATATGTTCTGTGTGTGTGTGTGTTTCACAGAGTTGATGGTTTGGATTAACCCTTTAATTGCCGTATCCCTTAAAACCAAACTGCCAGAGGGTTACTGTGATGCTTGTGCTCGCTGGGCACCGTTTTATCGATGCCACCGGGGTGGCGTATGCTGACGGCTTGGGCCCGTCATCGCTGCTCGCAGCTATATTTTTTTTTTTATTTTTTTTTTATTTTATTTTTTTTTTATTATTTTTTATTTCGACTATCCGGGTACTTTTGGGGGCCTTAACGTGCCCGAAAACTCTTGAAAATTGGCACACACATTGGAACCTGCGGCCATTAGGACGCCGCTGAGGCTGGGACCCGGGCGTGGCACAGGGGCTCTACGGCGCCCCCTGCAAAATTGTCAGAAAGCTTGATGTATAGCTCACACATACTTGCACGTATTCATATGAAACTCGGTACACATATAGAACTCATTGAGCTGAACAACTTTCACGCTGCATGTTTTAGGCTCCGCCCAACAGGAAGTCGGCTATTCAGGGCTGTTTAAAAAGCGCATGCTCTGGAATTTGATATACTCCTCTGAGGATTTCCATACGATTGCCACCAAACTCGGTGAACATGATCTCAAGACATTGGGGACGCTAAATTGCGAAGATATTTTTGATATGTCGAACGGTTTGCCCGTGGCGAGGCGATGAAGTTATGGCGAAAAATGAGACCCAGGAAATGCCTAATAACGTCCACATACATTGTATGATGCAGATCAAACTTCAGTGATTTGTTCGTTGTATGATGCCGATCGGATAGATGTGACTATTATGACTGAAAGTTATAGCGCCACCAACTGGCTGCAGGAAGTGTGTCGTTTTCAAAATTCTGTGAATTCAGCATCTTCTTTTTACTCGATTTGCTTCAAACTTCACCAGAATAATGTCAAAACACGGCCGATGTAAAACTGTGAAGGGAATATTGATATCTAAAATTATGTTACCATGGCAACGTGTCAAAGTTGAAAATTCGTTTCTGGTGATTTTGAGGCAGATAACATGTTTAGAATGTCATGAAACTCAACACACATATGAGTATTAATGATAGTTAGACACTGGAAAAAGCTCATAAACGGGCGTGGAAGAGGCACTCTATAGCGCCACCTTTTGTCAAAAATGGGGGGGTTAGTTTTAGCTACAGATACCAAACTCGGTACATAAATTGTTCTAATTAATCCGGACAACTTTCTAATTTACAATCATTAGCTACGACCAACAGGACGTCGGCTATATTTATTTTAATGTGGGTTTTTTAAAAAAACGGGCTGTAAACAAATTCATACTCCTCCAAACAGAAACACGTAAATCACACAAAACATTTTTTCTCATGACGCCAAAATACTGAAGATGTTAAATTGCGGACGGATTTAGGATATCTTGAACGATGATTTAATGGCAATTTATTAAAGTTACAGTAAAAAAGAAAACTTTTTTTTTTTTTATCTTTTAAGAGCAGCTTCCAAACACTTCATAAAAATTACATACACAGAACAATACAGTCTGAGGATATGTGATTAATTTCATGAATTTACAATAGACTATGGTGAGAAGAAAATTTAAAAACTATCAGAGAGCTGTTAGACTGCCTCTGAGTGAGATCTCCCTGTCACTGCTACTGAGTGAGGGGTGGGGGTGGGGTGGGCTGTCAGTGACTGTGTGAGTTGAGGAGCTGGGTGAGAGAGAGAAAGAGAGAGAGAGGGTCTGTTTTTTTAAAAATCTTTAAAAAATGCTTATAAATCATTAAAGATTTTGATAACACTTTATAATAAGGTCTCATTTCTTAACATTAGGAAATGCATTAATTAACGTGAACTAACAATGAAAAATATATTTTTACAGCATGTTAATTCTTCCATGATAGTATGAACTAACAAAGAACATTTTTTTTAAAGCATTTATTAATCTTTTTAATGTTAGAAAAATAGTCATGTTCAAAAGATAAACTTTAAAATGTAATAATATATAAACACATTTTGGAATTAATATTGATCAACATTAAATGGTATATAATTATTAATGATTATATATATATAATGATAGCTACAGACACCAAACTCGGTACATAAATTGTTCTTATTAATCCGGACAACTTTCTAATTTACAGTCATTAGTTACGACCAACAGGAAATCGGCTATTTTTTTTTTATGTGTTTTTTTTTTTTTTAAACGGGCTATAAATAAATTCATACTCCTCCCAAGCAGAAACCAAAAATTCACACCAAACATTTTTTCACATGCTTCCAAGATACTGAAGATGCTTCATTGCGGACGGATTTAGGATATCTTGAACGGTGATTTAATGGCAATTTATTAAAGTTACAGTAAAAAAGAACACTTTTTTTTTTTTTATCTTTTAAGAGCATCTTCCAAACACTTCATAAAAAATTACATACACAGAACAAGACAGTCTGAGGATATGTGATTAATTTAATGAATTTACAATACACTATGGAGAGCAGAAAATTTTCAAACTTATCAGAGTTCTCCTGTCACTGTGCTTCTAATGTGTGCGGTGGGTGACTGGGTGGGTGACTGACTGTGTGAGTTCAGTGAGTGTGGAGGGGGAGAGAGAGAGAGAGAGAGGGTCTGTTTAAACTTCTCAATAAAATGCTTATAAAGCATTAAAGGTTTTGATAACACTTTATAATTAAGTCTCATTTGTTAACAGTAGGGAATGCATTAATTAACATGAACTAACAATGAAAAATATATATTTTACAGCATGTTAATTCTTCATTGATTAGTATGAACTTACAATGAGCTAACAATGAACAAAATATTTTTAATATTAGAAAAATAGTCATGTTCAAAAAATAAACCTTTAAAATGTAATAATATATTAACACATTTTGGAATTGATTTTGATCAACATTAAATGGTATATATTTATTAATGATGTTAACTAACAACAGTTAAATAATATAGGTTTTTAAGATTGGTTAATTCACAAATAACATTAAATATTAACAATATATTTTTTACTTTATTAATTTGTGTTAGAAAAAATTATTCATGTTAGTTAATGGAAAAATAAATAATTAAAAAATGCGTATAAATCATTAAAAGCTTTGGTAACTATAATAATTTCTCAGTTGTTAGCATTAGTAAATGCATTAACTAACATCAAATACCAATGAAAAATATATTTTCACAGAATTGAAAGTTTTATATGTTGTTCTGTGTGTGTGTGTGTTTCACAGAGTTGATGGTTTGGATTAACCCTTTAATTGCCGTATCCCTTAAAACCAAACTGCCAGAGGGTTACTGTGATGCTTGTGCTCGCTGGGCACCGTTTTATCGATGCCACCGGGGTGGCGTATGCTGACGGCTTGGGCCCGTCATCGCTGCTTGCAGCTATATTTTTGTTTTATTTCCGTACAAAAAGTATTCTCGTCGCTTCATAACGTTACGATTGAAAATATTTTTGTCTCATTTGTTTGATTGGGTTCTCTTTGTCTACTTTCAGGACGTACTGTTACTGCAAAAATCTGATGATGTTTTGGGTCATATTTATGCAGAAATATAGAAAATTCGAAAGGGTTCACACACTTTCAAGCAGCACTGTATCATATGGGTTGTGTCAATTTAAAAATAAAAAAATAGTGTCGCTCCTAAAAAAGTGTAGAATAATGTTATTGATCAGGTTAGACCAGATTCTGTAAAAGTGATGTCATTATTTTTTTGGATTTCAGTTAATGATGCAGAATAAAACCCCTCTTCTTACCCCTTCTTCTTAGGGTATCCACTAAAGTGCAGGGTTTTTCTTTGTGACATTCCTTGTTACAGAGACAAACATGCTCTTAAATTTTAACAGTTATGCCAGACAAGCAGTAAAACATAGTATAAATGTGAAACGGATCCATTTTGTCCTTGTGTGTCTAACAAACAGCTTTGTGTGAGGTGTGCAGCAGTTATTAGATTTGGTCTCAGCCATCTGGCCCATTCTAATCCAAACATGATCAACGATCACACCTATATTTGTGTCATCTTTCACAGTTATTTTGTTCAAAACTCAAATCCTCATAAATGTCCTAAGCAGCATGTTAAAAATCAAGAAAAGACCAATGAAATGTTTGCAATTTTTTTTTCCCAATTTATTGTTGAAATATTTAACATTTAAACGGTGGCTGTCATAAAAAGATGTTTTCATTCTACTGATTGATTGATTTATTCAAACGTACAGTAAATGAGACATCATTAACAGGTTAAAGGGGTAGTTCACCCAAAAATGAAAATTCTGCCATTAATTACTCACCCTCATGTTGTTCCAAACCCGTAAGACCTTCGTTCATCTTCAGAACACAAATTAAGATATTTTTTATAAACTCCGAGAGCTTTCTGACCCTGACAGACAGCAATGCAACTGACACGTTTAAGTGTAAGGTAGTAAGGACATCATTAAAATAGTCCACATGATATCAGTGGTTCAACCATAATGCTATAAAGCTATGAGAATATTATTGTGTGCAAATAAAACAAAAATAATGACTTTATTTAACAATTTCTTCTCTTCCGTGTCAGTCTTCGACACACGTTTACAAGACTACCATTACGCATACATGTTGCTGCTGCTGACACCGGTGTTTTGACATCGAACATTCATCTCTCTTAGTTCATCATCTGTATATTCTGGTTCAAATAATTAAGGCTAGGCAAAAAATTGCAAGACATCCTCTCTGTCTAAATCAGTGTTTACAAAGACATGTACAGCATGTGTCTTCCTCTGCTTGTAAAAAGGCGCAGTGTATCCAGATTTTACATCAGAACACCGCACGCATGCGTCGTGGTACTCTCGTGAACACGTGTCGAAGACTGACATGAAAGAGAAGAAATTATTGAGTAAAGTTAGTTTTGTTTTCTTTGCACACAAAAACTATTCTCATAGCTTCATAAAATAACGGTTGAACCACTGATGTCATATTTTAACGATGTCCTGACTACCTTTCTGGGCCTTGAATGTGTCAGTTACATTGCTATCTATGGGAGGGTCAGAGGGCTCTCGGATTTCATCAAAAATATGTTCTGAAGATGAACGAAGGTCTTATGGGTTTGGAACGACAAGAGGGTGCGTAATAAATGGTGAACATTTTTAGGTGAACTATCCCTTTAAGTAAGACTATGATGAATATGTAATATCGTGTATATCTGTCACACTACATTAAAAAGCATCAAAATGGTATTTATTGTTTGCATTTCAGTTGACAGATTTGAATGCTGAGACTTTGTTTCATATCAAAAATATCAAAACACAAAGCTTATTGCGATTTTTGGATGGGAGATATGGTCTACTAGTCATAGTGAAATTTTTATTCATGCCTCAAAAGAAAACAGCATCTCACTTCAGAATTTCAGAATCAATGTTGGTTCATTAAAATGAAGACCAATCATAATTGATTAATCAGTATTGTCAATGTCAACCCAGCCGAAGTAAACACGAGAGAATAGGCAACAGGCTGAACTTTCTTACACTCTTTCAGACCATGAATTAAATTTAAAGAACCAATGAACTCACTCTTAAAATGTTGATTTGTTAAGTTGCACTGCCATATCTTTCTTTCTTTGTTTTGTAGGTTATGTTGGGGCAGCAACAGTTGGAGCTGCTGCCTGGTGGTTCATGGCAGCTCATGATGGACCAAAGCTCACTTTTTACCAGCTGGTAATAAAAAAAGTTCTCAAAAACAAATTAATTTACTGAAGTGTCAAAGAGTAGCGATTTGAGTCTTGTTTTGTCTTAAACCAGAAAGTTTTCATTTTTGTTGACCCTACGTTAAAGTAAATATCATTTTTCTCTGTTGTTTCTTCTATAGTCTCACTACCTGCAGTGCGGTGAAGGTCATGCTGAGTTTGCAGGAGTGCAGTGCTCAGTGTTCGAATCTCCATATCCAATGACTATGGCGCTGTCTGTGCTGGTCACTATAGAGATGTGCAATGCCCTCAACAGGTATGTGACTTTTTAAAAATCCTGTAATGACAGAAATCACTGTTGAATGTGAAGAATAGCACACATGGCGTACAGTGCCCTCCATAAGTATTGGAACAGTTGCCTCACAGGACTTTCTAAGTGATCAGCTGTGTCCTGTTGCATTAATTCTTCAGATATTAAAAGCAGGGAATGTGTCGTATCAGTTATCCATTACTTCTGCATTCTGAATCTTGTATTCGATGATGACACACACAAACCAGGATGAAGACGAGGGAGCTGACTTTGAGAGAAAAGCAAGCAATTTGGATGCTAAAAGAAAAGAGGAAGTCAGTTAGAGCTCTAGCAAAAACAAAGGGCATGGAGAAATCAAGAGTTTGGAAACCACCAGCAACCAACAACGACCTGATCGGCTGAGAAAACAACAGTAGTTGATGACAGACAAATCATAAAAGCTGTGAAAATTAACCCTAAAAGACATGTCTGTAAAATCACCAACAACTTCCAGAAAGCTGGGGTGATGCTCTGACAATCTACTGTCCTCAGGAGAATTTGACACAGAATTACAGATGCTACACAGCAAGATACAAACCTCTGACCAGCACCAAAAATAGAAAGGCAAGATTAGAGTTTGCAAAAAAGCACAAAGATGAGCCAGAAGAGTTTTGGAACTGTGTTTATGGACCGATGAGACAAAGATGAACATTTATCTAAGTGATGGGAAAGCAAAAATGTGGAGAAAAAAAGGGAACTGCAATGATCCCAAGCATACAGCCTCATCTGTAAAGCATGGTGGTGGTGGTGTCGTGGCACGGGCATGCATGGCTGCCTCTGGAACAGGCCCTCTCAACTTTACTGATGACTTAATGTATGATGACAGTAGCAGAATGAATTTGGAAGGGTACAAAACCATCTTGGCTACCAATATTCAAGAGAATGCCACCAGATTCATTGGGAAGTGCTTCATATTGCATCAGGACAATGACCCAAAACACCCTGCCAGTTCAGTCAAGGAATTTATGAGGGCAAAGAAATGGAAAGTCTTAGATTGCCCAAGTCAATCTCCAGATTTAAATTCGATTGAACATGAATTTCACCAGCTGGAGAGGAGAGTAAAGGCAGAAACTCCCCAAAACAAGCAACAATTGGAATTGGCTGCATTTAAGGCTGGGAAAAGTATTTCAAAGGATGAGACAATGGCTGTTTCTCAATTCCAAGAGCGCAAAGAACGGACTTGCGTTCTCGTGGAGACCGGTCTTGCCAAGCTTCCTTGGAAGAATGAACTCGGAAGGATGCGAGAACACAGAACGCACACTTATGAGAACTGAGATGTACTGCGTTCTTGCTTAACTGACCGCATAGTCTCAGCATAAGCAGCGGCCAATGAACAATATTACAAAATGTCATAATTTATTAAAACATTTCATACTATTATATATATATTACTTTCATATAATTGTATTGTGTTTTATTTTACAGCATTATATGTTTTATTGTTAAGATTCATTTTAATATGCCAATAAAAATACAGACTTTCTCCGGGTCTTATAACTTTATTAAAATTAACCAAAACGATAAATGTTTACTTTCAACTTCAAGAGTCGTCAAGTATTTGCGAGAGCGAGTTTAAAGTAGAGATCGACCGATATATCGATTTACCGATATTTTTCCCGATATTTAAGCATTTTTCCATAATCGAATATCGGTTTTGTAATATCGGATTCCCCGATAAACACCGCCATCTTGTGGACGTTTTCAGAATTGCGCGCAGGATCGCAATTGCAGCGCATCTGAGGGGAGACGAGACAGCAACGGCTTGCAGGTACTTGATTTGCTGTAGTTAGTAAACTATTTAATATTACAGGCATTAATGCACAAATTAGATGTATTACATAAATGCCTGATATATAGTTTAAATGCAACTTGGCTCTAAGAAATATGATAAATAAGATACTCTGTCAAGCCCTGTCCCTATAAAGATAGGCTATAACTTTGCCTGAAATAACACAGCCATGAATTAGCACATGGTGGAAATAAAAGCGCTGAATTTAATTCTCTCTGTGGTCTATTAGTCTCGTGAAGTCGGAGTCACAGATAATCCGTCAAGTCCTCTCCCAATAAAGACGTAACTTTGCATGAATTAAATAATACAGCCATGAATGATTGCATGTTGGAAATAAAAGCGCTGAATGTAATTCTCTCTCTGTTGTCTATATGCTCATCATTAGTCTCGTGAAGCCGCTTTCATATTGCAGTTCACTCAGCGGTTGATGCTCAAGAAATGCTCAGCACGGCCACCGCATGTAACTTTTAACAAGATTCACTTTTTTGAAGCACCCTAAATTGTATTAACACTTACTATATAACCATTATTTTGTTTATAAACATCTAAATTAATACAACTCTATGGAAATTAATTATTTATTATCTCCGCGATCGATCGCAGTTTGAGTAGCCTATAGTTCTGTGTAAAGGCATATAAACCGCTCTGTCAGCAGCATAATTTAGAGCATGCCAGTTGAGAAATGCAATAAAATACAATGCTTGTTATATTCCAATATTCCAGAGAATATTATTCCGTGAATTAACATTATCCAGTGAATTATTCTTCACTCTTTATCCTATTAAACAGCTTATAAACCTACTAAAACTGTAGTTAAAAATGAAGTTGATATGACTCCTTTCCTTTATTTTCTCCATTTGAAAACATTAGACTTTCTATGTTAATTTTGCTTACTGCTAATATTAGTGGTGCTGCTAAAGCTTTTTATAAATAAAATGTTTTTTATTCTTGTAATACGAAGATTAAATTGAACATGACAGGGCTCTAGACTGCGACCAAAATGGTAATTGTTTGCGAGTTAAAATTTGACGTGGTCGCATTTGTACGAGTGCCAGGTCTGCGCTGCTCCAAAGCGTCTGCTTCATACAGCGCGCGCTGCCAGCCGCAGCACATTATTCACCTTATTTTGCAACGCGGAAGTAAATACGATGACGTACTTCCTTATAATGTGTTAGACTTCCGTTTCGCTACATTGTAGGTAAGGAGCGATGTGGGAGAACACTGTTAAACGCCGTGATGGTAAATATTTACCACACCCGCGGTGTATAACACAGTGGGAGGATGAAATGAAAAAGTGGCCTGCCATAACTTATGAGGTCTTTTTGTGTTGTCGCTCGGAGTAGACGAGTCTTCGATGCAGAATTATAAAAGCACGGAGGCATATCAGTAGCTACGTTACCTGCACAGCGGAAAAGTCGGTTGAGTGCTGGTACATGAAATAGACAGCGATTTCGTGTTTTTAAAAGCAGACGTGAATGCAAGCCAAAGTGGCGCAAATGTGCATTCAGAATGTTAGCATCATTCACCATTAATTTCATGGACAAAATATGCAGTGAAATATGCAATGAAAGTGAATGGTGACTGTGGCTAACATTCTGAATAATGTCTCCTTTTTTGTTCCACTGAGGAAAGTATTCAAAGTATTGGAATGATGTGAGTAAATATCAGTAAATGATGAGTAAATGATGACATGTTTTATCTCTTTCATCTGTGAAAGCACTTGTTGATAGTTTTAAATTAGTAATGAAATTTTTTGGTCCTTATCCGTAAACTGATTACTGTGCTGTGCAGCATTAGGTCGGATTAATAGCATCCAAAATAAGTTATAAAATAACTTAAATATGTGTTTCCTTTTGTTCCATGAGTTTTGAAAAAGTGACGAATTGGTGTTTATTTACCTAGCACTGCTAAACTGTATCATTTTCAGTGTATGTTGGGGGGGGAATCAAAATAAATTGCATCTTGACATTATGATTTGTGTTTGTGTGTGTGCATATACAGGGAGAAAAAAGTAATATAAGGTCTTGAAAATAGCTTCTTCACCCTTCGGAGGTGCGTGCAAATCATAGGGTGCCCCACATCCACATTCAGCTCTTGTGCGTGGATTATGATCAAAACAAATGTCTTGCAGGTATTTTTTGCAGCTATTATGACACCCCCTAACTGCGCAAAGTACGCCAGTCTTTCTGTAGTCCATATTAAAAGTTAACTAGCCTGTAAAACCTACACAGTCGACGCAAAACTACGTAATCACAATACAACTAATATTAGCGGAAGTGCTTTACCGGAAATCTGACACATTATAGTTCGAAAATGGCGGCGTCCGCGTTTACATGAAAAATAAGGTGAATAGCAGGAGTCAGATTTCACTGATCACGTGAAGAGAGGTGCATTCAGCGCGAGCGCTTAGTGGGTAGAGCCTGGTTCATACTCGCTGCGTCAGCACGAGCGTGAAGGTGCGCGTCGCGGATGGAGCGCAACGGATGGATTTGTTTTCAAACTAAAGTAAAAGACCGCTTCTTAAACCAGAGAAGGTGAACGTGGTGGTATTCTTGTAGAAAAAACTCCTGTCAGCTACAGCCAGTTTAGTTTTACTTTTCTTTTTGTTTTCGTTTTGAGAAGCTTGTTATCTTTGCTGTTTACCTCAGGTTATGCTATGGAGGCTTTCCTTAATTAAAAAAAAATATATATATTAATATTTATTTGCTTCCTCAGAGTTTGCTAAACATTCTGTAATATACGGTATATAGTACAGCATGTGGTGTGTCCTATGCCATATGCCTCGTCTTATTCGTTTTTGTTAGTAAATGTTATGTAAGAGTTTGTCATTGTCAACGTACTGTTTTATTGTTGTTGCACTTTTTAATTAAGAATAACAATGAATCCATCTTTTGTTTTAGTCTTAAAAAGTTAAAGGTGTATAGATATAAGCAAAACAGACAATGATCTTTTCTTGTAAAATGTGACACCAAGATCGCAAATTTGAAAGTAAAAAGCGCACGAAAAAAGGAATTCCTGTTCACAAAATTTAAATCACAAATAATACAGATGAAAAAGAACGAGTTGAATGTTGAAAACGTTCGTTACCATATAACTATAAACTATGATAAAAGTTCATCAGCATGCATTGATTAATCAAATGTTGTAGCAAAAACAAAAAACAAATTGCAACCAAATTATGTGCTCGTGCGCAAAAGTGAGATCAGTGGGAAGAATGAGTCTAGAGCCCTGCATGAAAGACTGCTAATTCTCAAAACATTTTTTGTTAAGATGACTGAAAGGAGGAAAAACCAAAGTGAAGTATGGACTTACTTCACGCAGTCATTTATTTACTTTATAACAGTAAATAAATATCGGTTCTGCATATCGGTTATCGGGCACATAGACATGCAAATAATTGGTATCGGTATCGGTTATAAAAAATCAATATCGGTCGATCACTAGTTTAAAGCTTACAGGCTTCCGTACACTGGCCGCCCACAACGTCTTCTGGGATTTCTAACGGCTCGATTCTCTCAAGTCTGCACTCGATGCATCCTCAATTTCAAGAACATATCCGGGCACTTTCATGCATCCTCTATACTTGCGTTCTTGAGAATTGG
Organism: Barbus barbus; assembly: GCF_936440315.1. NCBI lineage: Eukaryota > Metazoa > Chordata > Actinopteri > Cypriniformes > Cyprinidae > Barbus > Barbus barbus. Next base: position 9,251,904 of record NC_136736.1, on the reverse strand, counting down.
AAATGAACTTCGGCGGTTAATGATGACGTAGAACGAGAACACAAGGACGCAAGATCGCTGAAGAACGCATATTGAGAAACAGCCCAAGAGTCTGGTGATGTCTATGGGTCACAGACTCACTGCTGTAATTGTGCGCAAGGGATGTGCAACTAAAAAATAGCTTTTAATCTTTTATATCTGCCTTATGTTCAACTGTCCCAATACTTATGCTCACATCAACAAGTGGGATGAACTCTAAAAGTGCTGTTCTTTTTATTTGGTAAAACATATATGTGTTGAAACGGCTAATAATAAAATGTGACATTCTGTGGTTTTGTCTCATATTCATCTTTTAATCATATTTGCAAATGTCTTGACTCCACAGCCAACAGAGCAATTTTGTCTTTACTGTTCCAATACTTATGGAGGGCACTGTATATTCACTCACTGGCCACTTTATTAGGTACACCTTGCTAGTACCGGGTTGGACCCCCTTTTGCCTTCAGAACTGCCTTAATTCTTCGTGGCATAGATTCAACAAGGTGTTGGGAACATTCCTCAGAGATTTTGGTCCATATTGACATGATAGCATCACGCAGTTGCTGCAGATTTGTCGGCTGCTCATCCATGATGCAAATCTCCCGTTCCACCACATCCCAAAGGTACTCTATTGGATTGAGATCTGGTGACTGTGGAGGCCATATGAGTAAAGTGAACTCATTGTCATGTTCAAGAAACCAGTCTGAGATGATTTGAGCTTTGTGACATGGTGCATTATCCTGCTGGAAGTAGCCATCAGAAGATGGGTACACTGTAGTCATAAAGGGATGGACATGGTCAGCAACAATACTCAGGTAGGCTGTGGTGTTTAAACGATGCTCAATTGATACTTAGGGGCCCAAAGTGTGCCAAGAAAATATCCACCATACCATTACACCACCACCACCAGCCTGAACCTTCGAGACAAGGCAGGATGGATCCATGCTTTCATGTTCTTTACGCCAAATTCTGACCCTACCATCTGAATGTTGCTGCAGAAATTGAGACTCATCAGACCAGGCAACGTTTTTCCAATCTGTTATTGTCCAATTTTGGTGAGCCTGTGCGTATTGTAGCCTCCGTTTCCTGTTCTTAGCTGACAGGAGCGGCACCCGGTGAAGTCTTCTGCTGCTGTAGCCCATCTGCTTCAGGGTTCGACGTGTTGTGCGTTCAGAGATGGTATTCTGCATACCTTGGTTGTAACGAGTGGTTATTTGAGTTACTGTTGCCTTTCTATCATCTCTAACCAGTCTGCCCATTCTCCTCTGACCTCTGACATCAACAAGACATTTTCGTCCACACAACTGCCGCTCACTGGATATTTTCTCTTTTTCAGACCATTCTCTGTAAACCTTAGAGATGGTTGTGCGTGAAAATCCCAGTAGATCAGCAGTTTTTGAAATACTCAGACAGCCCGTCTGGCACCAACAACCATTCTACGTTCAAAGTCACTTAAATCCCCTTTCTTCTCCATTCTGATGCTCGGTTTGAACTTCAGCAAGTCGTTTTCACCACATCTAGATGCCTAAATGCATTGAGTTGCTGCCATGTGATTGGCTGATTAGCAATTTGTGTTACCAAGCAATTGAACAGGTGTACCTAATAAAGTGGCCGGTGAGTGTATGTATACAGTTTTGACTTGGTATTTTCATGCCAAGTTACTAACAAATAACTTGCTCTACAGTGTTTGTTATTATTTGTATACAGTATATTGTATATCTAATACATACTCTATCATGCAAACTTTTAGGGTCTTTCAGATTTTTAATCAACCAAGACAAAAATACATTAAAATTAGTAATATTGTAAAACACTATTACAATTTAGATAAATGTGATTTATTACAATAAATATCTTGCCTATTTGAATATATTTAAAAATGTAATTTTAAAATATATAAAAAATAAAAATAAAAATAGTCCTGTGATGTAAATATATGTAAATACTCAAGTCTTTAGTGTCACATGATCCTTCAGAAATCATTCTAAAATGCTGATTCACTCATTTCTTATTCCTCATTCCTTATGCTGCTTAATATTTTTGTGGAAACCGTGATATATTTTCTTCAAGATTATTAAACGAATAGAACATAATTTACTGGAAATTAAAAGTTTTAATTTCTTTCCAAAAAACAAAAAAGGTTATGGACTCCAGACCTTTAAACGGTAGTGTAAATACATTTAATTTAATGTCATAAATATAATTTAGATTTTGAAACAATAAGTTTGTCTGAACATTAATCATGCTGAAAATGGCAGATCATTCTACCTACTGTGTGTTTGACTTTAAGACAGCAGGGAAGTGTCAACTGCTCTTATTGACTTTGTGTGTGTGTGTATGTTTCAGTTTGTCAGAAAATCAATCTCTTCTCAAAATGCCTCCATGGTCAAACCCCTGGCTGGTGGGAGCCATCTGTCTCTCCATGGCCTTACACTTCCTGATCTTATATGTGGACCCTCTTCCTGTAAGTATGCATCTGGATTTTGGAAGATGATGCAGTACAATCTCCGAAAAAATACTTGGGTATTATGAGTAAATGTGAGGAATGTGTTCTTTTATTAGTTTGGGCTTGTGCATGCCTGTCTGTTATAAACCACAATGAAAGGCGTTGCCTAATCAAACAGGAAATGATGGATTTGCTACAAATTTCACAGATGATGAAAGGCTTCCCAAAAAAACTAAGGAAATGACTGAGGGTAATAAAGTAATTCATAACCCAGTCATACATTTATGGAATATTTGACGTTATTTATAGTATATTCAAAAGTTTTATACTCGCCAAGGCTACATTTATTTGATCAAAATGCTGTAAAAAAACAGCAATATTGTGAATAGTATTAGTATATTTTAATAGTATTTCAATACTATTAAAATTTAAAATAACTATTTTTATTTCTATGACAGCATAGCTGCATTTTCAACATTACTCCAGTCTTCAGCATCACACGATCCTTCAGAAATCATTTTAATATGCTGATTTGGTGCTCAAGATTATTTAATGAATACAAAGTTCGAAAGAACGACATTATTTGAAATAGTTTTTGTAACAATTAGAACGTCTGTACTGTTACTTTACTTTAACTTAATGCATCCTTGCTGAACAAAAGTATTAATTTCTTTGAAAAACTCTTACTGATCCGTTTTTGAACTATAGTGTGTCATTCCAAAAACCTTTATCCTCAGAAACCATGTGGTCACTTAATGTGAGATCATATATTTGTGACTTACACAAAGCTATCGTAGCTTCTAATAGCATAGAAAAACTTACCGGCACATTTAATTGCTTGTGGTTCTGTGGTCAGTCTCGGGGTTTCGAATGATCGGAGGGTGAGTAAATGATAACAGAACTTTCAGGTTTAAGTGAACTATTCCAGTAAGCTGTAGCTATGTCTGTTACTGTTTGTCTCTGTAGGTCATATTTCAGATCCGGCCATTGTCTTGGCCCCAATGGGTGACTGTTCTGAAGATGTCTCTGCCTGTTATTTTAATGGATGAAGCCCTGAAGTTTTTGGCCAGAAACTACATTGAGCCTGGCAGCGATCTGCAGCTGGAGGAGGATGGAAACGCAGCCAGTGGAGTGATTGGCAAGCTGCGACGGGCATTTAGGGGTGTGTCCTGGTCATTTGTGCTCATAGCTGGCCCATTGCTGGTCTGGATCTTCAGCCTGGACTCAGACATTACCAACATCTTCTGGGATTAGAAAGGAGGAGCATGTGTGTGAGTGCGTGTGTGAGTATGTCTGAGTCAGAGAGGCAGACAGAAAAGTGGCTGATGAACGGAAGCAGTGCAAGCATCCAGTGTAGAACGAATTTGGTCCTCAGTGTGATAAACAGAGAAGTATGAATGAAACGTAGAGCAGGACCAGGACAATCACAGATAAAGGAATGCTGGGAAACAGAGCTAGGGACAGATAGAGGAAGGGAAATTGAATCCAGTCTTATAAAAAGGACAAGTTTTGTGCTCATTACCACATTCTTCAGCTTATCTATATCAATTGGTTTCGCATTTTTCTTTAGTTTTGTTTTTTTGCTTGTTTGTTTTTATTTGTATTATTTATTTATTTTTGAAAATAAGTTGAAAACACATACATCTGTGTTCATTTTAGACTGAAATTTTAATAAGATTTTAATTTTATAAAAGGAGTTGCTTTTTAAAGGCTATGCGTGTCATTTCTGTATTACTAGCGACACCAAATGCCTTATTTGACCAGCTGAGACATAACACCATTGGCTCATCCACTGGAATGAATTTAGTGGGACTATCATTTTAACTGACCTATGAAAGACAGTGGAAACGTTTGGTACTGCTATTGGCACAGAAATGACTCGCTTCCCTTTTAAGCAATGTAGCTGTAACACCCCAAAAGCGCTGAAAATGTCTGTCAAAGACACGTTTTACCACATACTGTCACATATCCCTGATTTAATAATTTTTTTCATGTATATATCTTATTTATGAAGACAATTTTTTTGTGCCCTAAAACATTTTAATTAAATATGTTTAGGGGTGTTGCTTTTACGTAGTAAGTTCAAAAAGTAAATTCTCCAAGAAGAGTGCTAAATTTGTTTTATTTTTTAACCTCTGGGGAAAATAATACCAAGTCCCATTAGTTATGTTTAATGTTACCACATCTTTTTTTCTTTTCTTTTTTTTTTTTTTTTTTTTTTGCAGAATGCAATACTCTTATGTTTTCTGGCATTTTCTTTTGATTATTTGTTTGGTTTCCAAACCATTGTTTTTTTTTTTTTATCAAGTCAAAATGTCAATCATCTCTATTTTGTCATGCCATTTATTTAAATTTCCTCAGATTCCCACAGTCATGTGACAGTGCAAAAAGCAAAACTTACCTGGAACGCATCCTTGTAACTGAAACTCTCTTATATGCCTCCTATTCAGCAAAGAATCAAATTTAAAAGTAAGAAATACTATTTACATTCTTCAAACCGTGTGGCTTATGATCTTTTATTTGGGTTTGCCAGCTAAACTGTGCTTCATTAAAGTTTCTTTATTTCTTCAAATAAAACTTTCTTTGTACAAGTCCCCGCTTGCAGTCACATTTTTGTGGGGCTGGGGTTTTGGAACTCTCATGCTCACGTTGAATCATTACTTTCAAAATGATTTTCTGAAATATTTTCAATGTGACTGCTTTAGTTTTATTGTTGTGCCTGTATGATGGGAAAAGATGTTTTGCCTGCCTTTTCTCCTTTAAAAGAACCCTCATCTGACCAAGGGCCAATTAATTGGTATTAAAACCAAACATCATTATCAGGTGTCCGATCATTATATTCTGGTCATCAGGTGGATGCTGAAAACTTTTGGCAATAGCATCTGTACTTGATCAGAGTCATGTTTTCTAGAGGATTGGTTGATGATTATTTGTTAAGAACAGAAAAAAACAGGGAGCGATTAAGTTGAATTCCGTAATAAGGTGTCAAGTTCCAGGGGAAAAAGGGACAGGTTCATGTTCATCATCAGTTTGTTTCATGTCATTGCTTCCCTCATCCATCTCTGAGTCTTAATGTTTCCACAAAAAGGAGCTTTATAAAAGAGTAAAAACCCTGTTCTTTCAATTTTTGTCATTTAGATTCTATTTATTTCCTATTTTTTGAAAAACATTTTGAATTTTGTAGTATTTTGTTATTCATACAGTTGATACCATAACTGTCGTTTCATCAACTGGGAAATGGAAACTGCTTCATGAAATGGAAAATAAACTCTTGATTTGAAATTCACTTGCTGTGTATTTTTCTTTTCCTTTTTTTTTTTTTGCATTTTTAAACATGTTGAAACAGATCAGATAAATACTACTGTAAATATTAAAAAGTACATTTATTTTTTTCAAAAAATCTTTATTGAAATAAATATATTGCCATAAAAAAGGCATATTTACAATATATACCAGAGGAAATGTCAGATACACAAACAAAGTCCAAAACATATCATATTAAAAAAACATTAATGACATATTATATGATGAATAAATATAAAAATGTCAGGATATTCCCAGTAAGTTTAGCTTTTTAAGACAATGTAGGACACACATGTTGCATAGTATGTAAACACACCCCAATGACCTGGTCCACAAACGCTTTAGTTTTGTCCCACATAGAGAGTTGTTGAATTTCCAAGGGGCATGTGAGATTTGATAAATTGCACATTTTTTCTTCATCTGAGCATCTGAGCATCTGCAAATACAAAGAAACATTGTACCTCATCTTGTGTAATTTGTACTGCATCCATCTAGAACACTTCATTACCTGTAAGTTATCAATCAGGCCTTGAATTTCGTTCTTGATTTTAATGCCATGATTCTGGAATGTCACCTCGCAGTTATAATAATCACCAAGTTTCTGTAAAACTACACACTTTGCCTGAGAAAAGAATAAATACATATCTTATCAGATACAGTACAGTGGCTAAGCATTTCCAATCGATAGCTAAAAAAAAATGTCAAAAGTAAAATGTCAACCAGTAACTTACCGCTCCACTGTCATTTTCTAAAGAGATAGTACTGCTTGGAGTAAGTGTGAACTAAATACACAAATGGAATTAGCATTAGATTATAAACCAACCAAAAACAGATTAACATTTATTACACAAACTCACATTTTCATTGATTAACATTTCTATTATCCTTTCAGCCTGCAGCCTTATATGTTTGCAGGTTTCTAGACTCCTTTTATACAAAGTGTGGTTCCCATATGGTGCAAATCTGCCAGATCTCACACACAGCATCAGTAGAAGGGTGAACATCAACGAACGCACTGTAAAACAAAACATATCATGCTTGCTTGTCAACAGAAAGCAGAAAACAAACTAATTGAGTTGTACTTAATCTTATAAAGACTTACTTGTATCTTCTTTGTTGGTTTGTGTCTAAGGTCTTCGCAGGCAAGGTTTTAGAGTTGGGTACTCTGGGTCTTCCTCTGTGCCAAGACTTCTGCAAATGTTCCCGAATCTCCATCTTATATATCTAGAGGTCCTTTCCTCTTTTACCATAAACTTATAGCAGTGGCCTCAAAACTTTGTCATCCGCCGTCTCACCCACCTACAAAGTGTATGTAGATTTTTTGTTGTGGGTGTGTGTGAGGATTGATTGGACATGCCTCAACGATATGTTACTTTCGTTAGAATTTCTGAGCCCTCCTGTTATGATCACTGCTTGTCACTTCCTCCAGGGAAGCCTTTTGTAATGTTGTAATTCTGGGATAGTGTTCCAAGAACCTACAGTTTTACATGCAGCTGCACAAAAGGTTAATCGATGACAGCACATCTCTGGCACTGCATATTGTGGTAGAGCATTTGGATGGTTAGTCAACTTTGTTAAGATTCTTGTTACCGATTCTTCCCAATAAAAAATTGTATTCCTAAGATAGGCTACTAGATTTCTTGACACATTTTGGGTGGTAAAAAAAATGACATAGCAAGACATTCTACATCAGGTTCTTTTCAGATCTTTCTCTTGTCGTTGAAGAAGCCCAATGGATTTCTGCCATAAACAGTCCTCACTTTTAACTTCACTGTGTGGTACAGCAATGCACTACATTTTGTTTTTTGTACATTTGTATAATGCACTTGTATCTGATCCCTGGCTCCCTGAATCTGGCTCCTGTTTATCTTTCAGATCTTTTTCATTTGTACATTCCTTCATGTTCTTTGAGATCATCCTCTGCAGACTTATTGAAAGTTCCATATTTTAAGTTGAGATCCTTTGGTGGTAGGGCTTTTAGCCCTATTATGGAATTCTTTGACATTGCATATTTGTCAGCTGCATTCTATTTCCCTTTTAAAAGCTCAGATCAAAACTCTGTTTAGAATAGCTTTAAGTGATTTGATTGTTTGATTTGTATGCTTGTGTGTTTTGTATAACTCTGTATTTTGGATTGTTTTATATTTATAGTTTTTTTTTATATAATGTATATGGTGTCCTTGAGTGCCTCGAAATGCGCCTAAAAATTAAAGGTATTATTATTATTATTAGAAGTTTTAGCCTATATATATATAGCCTACACACTAGCTGTTGAACAACAAACATTTAAAAAATCAAATTATTGTTTTATTTGACATTTTTTCCCCTGTAGGCTATTAAAAGGCTAAAAGGGGCTGACGTGGATAGAGAGTTTGACTTGTAACCTGAAGGTCGTGGGTTCGAGTCTCAGGTCCGGCAGGGACTGTAGGTGGGGGAGTGAATAACCAACAATATCTCCACCCTCAATACCACGACTGAGGTGTGAGACCCTTGAGCAAGGCACCGAACCCCCAACTGCTCCCCGGGCACCGCAACATTGGCTGCCCACTGCTCTGGGTGTGTTTTCACCATAGGCGTAATTTACGGGTGGGACATGTCCCCACCACTTTTTACCAGACTCGATATTGTCCCCACCACTTTTAAAAAGTAACTGAAAAATAGATGGCGTAAGGTATATATTAAAGGAAAAGCACCATCTACAAATCGTCACTCTTCATAATCTAATTCATTAATTTAACACATTTCAAGCTTTTCAACGTCCTCAAAGATGAATATTAAGTCTCGTTGTGAAACTATCGCGAGATACGCGATATGCGTCATGGGATATGTAGTTTCCTTTCCCTATAATTAGTCTACAGATCCTGTACCTTTCTTTTTACGATGTTCGTATTGTTTGGATACTGTTTCAAGGTTGAAATATTTTATTTGAGATTTTTGAGAAGATTAATTGGACAATATCTCTGGTCCACAAGTCAAATCATCACTCACTGTAGTCATCAAGTGATCAAGTGATGACTAGAAGGTGGACGACGAGGTGAATTCACTTTGAGGCATTGTTAAAAAGTCACAAGTCACGGTTATTATTACAAGTCATGATTAAGTGTTATATGAACAATTAAGTTATGTAAGAAGTAAATAATTCATTTTGGGATCTAAGTTAAATGTTTACATTTGCAATCATAAGCAATATATTGGCATTTGTCCATCATTGAAGGCTGAATAATAGTTAAAGCACTTTTAGGCAACAGGACAATTCTATGTTATGACAATTAAAACACAATTATTTTCAGAATTAAAACAAAAAGTATACAAGTCTTTAGTTCATAGTCCTTTAATTCAGTTTTGTATTAAATCACAGCGCGCTCCAGTGGCCGCCAGAAAACATGATTAGCGACAGTATGTCTATATTCATGTAAGTTAAATATGTTTTCGTGTTAAGCAAAGTAACTTACTGTGCGTGGCTGCTTCACTAAAAAGCTTCTTATATCACTTCCACACTTTCTTTTGGACATTTTGTTGATGTTTTAACATTTATGCTATAGGTAGCAAGTTAGGAACATGTACCGTTAACTAGCCTTTAAATGTGGGGTGGGGGAGGAAAAAATAAAGCTTTTATAAAAACGTAATAAAAAAAAAGATTCGTTAAAACAATTTCATTTATTTAATTATTTAATTAATAAAGGTAGTTTAACCATTTTAAACACAAATTAACTCTCACTCATGTTTTACACAAGGTTTTGCGTAGTTCAGGATTGGTTAAATTATTTGATTGGATGAGGAAAATTTTGTGGGCTTGTCTTGACTCTTGACGTAATGTTGATTCTTCCATGTTCAGCGCGTGCATCGATCACACCTGCTTTTAGCAAGTTGTCCAGCTGGTATTAAGAGAAAATATGCAAGTAATTCAGAGTAGAATGAATCGTAATACACACACACACAATTGTGCAATTAATGAATAAGCTGCAGCTGAGCTGACCATGAAATGGTAAGTTCACCATATTTATCTTGCTTATTTTGATTGATATTAGCTACCCTGGATGTGTTGTGATAAGCAAAACGTAACATTCACGGATGTTTATAGACATATTTGTGAATGTGATGCATGTGTACATCAAAGTGAAAATTAAGTGCATTTCCAACTCTGAACTCAGTCCCCAAGTAAATTCGGTTATTAAATAAACAAATAGCAAAACGAGTTGTGCGGTGTCCCCACCACTTTTCAAAGCAAAGTTACGCCGCTGGTTTTCACTACTGTGTGTACACTTGGATGGGTTAAATGCAGAGCACAAATTCTGAGTATGGGTCACCATATGTGGCCACACACCACTTCCCTTTCCCTAAACACTAATCAACTAACATTTTTTCCTGTAAATGATATCAATCAATAGTTGCGTCACAGAGATAGAATGAAGAGCCACCAGCAGCAATAGCAACGAGGGCTTAACTTTCAGACTCTGCCTCATGCTCATTTTTTTTTTTGCAACATCCATGACGGTAGCTTTGACAGTAGCTCGTCTGCTTTGAAAAAATATAGATTTTCCAGTAAAACAAGCTAGTTAGCGGTGCTGTAGAAGTTTTTGTAGTGAATAGTTAGCCTGGCAACATTTTCAAAAGAGACAGAACCCAGCCAAGGTCCATCCACTTGGAGATTCCTCTCGCCACATGTAGTAGCTACAACATTAATTGTAACAGCTGCAAGCAGCGATTGGGGTTCATGCAAAATTGTAGAGCAAAATTCTGTCAAAGATCTTCCAAAGATTATCTCTGCCAAGTTTCAGAAAAATTGGAAAAAGTCAAATATAGTAAGTATAGTGAAAAACTGAAAAACTGTACTTTTCAAAATGGCAGCTACTGTAATGGCCGCAGACTTAATGTAATATGTTCCGTTCATATGGCTGCCATTGACTCCCATTGGACGAGAAGAAGAAGCGTCAGTACAGATACAATAGGGGCTACAGCCCCTAATAATTACGTATTTTGCAGTATTAAAATGCAAAATGATTATGACCACATGAGGGCACCGCTGAGACTGTGAATGCTCTCGAAGGCGATCTGCTCTGATTGCGTGTGCTCTTTGGGAAACATCCATAAATTGAGTTTGGTTTGGAAAGGTGGGGAGGAGGGTCAATGCCGAGAGCCATTTATAGACAAAACGACCAGGGAGAGAGAAAGAGCATACAAAACTTGACATATCCTTTTTAGTTTTTACAAACGTGCAAGTACAACCTGGAGTGCACGAACAGAAAAACGCTCATTTATAGCTCCACTTACGCGCTGGAAAGGATAAGTAACACTGAGGAAAACCAGACACATGCCATTGCTATAAATAACAGTACATAAGACAGTGGTAAGTTTACTCTCTCCATGTTTCCAAGATTTTGGAAGCTTGTTTAAAGAACCAAGTTGATAAATGAATGCTATTAATGTTTTTAAATACATTTATTAAGATTTGTTAAAGCATAATGTTACCTGACAACAGTTGTTTTCCCTCTTAATCACTTAATTTTCTAAAACAACTGTACTTTCGTGGCATAAAGAAGCTTATTTGGTAAATGATGAAGTAAAAGCTGTGACTGCGCTAGCTTTTTAAATCTCAAATTGTATATTTGAGATAATATTTTTATAATCAGATTATGTTTGGGGCGTGCGTTTTAGAGAATAATGATATTCATTTACAAACACATGTCAGATTACACAGTCTAATGCAATGATGAACATTACTTTCTGGACTTAAATTACCGTAGAACTGATTCTAAGCAATTATCAATGGTCACACTGCAGTCAGTGTGTAGGAAACAGCTGTGTGTGTGTGTGCGCGCGCGCGTTTTGTGACAAATGAGGACATCAATTTGTATACACAGGTATGACATAGGTATTACAATGTGAAGGTGACTTATGAGGACATTACCCCATGTCCCCACTTTTCAAAACGCTTATAAATCACAGAGTGAGGTTGTTTTTTTTGGACGGGGTAGAAATGCACAGTCTCCTCTCTGAGGGCCAGTATAAAAACCATTACGCCTATGGGATGTCCCCACTTTTCACAAAAACAAACGTGTGTGTGTGTGTGGAGGCTTTTGACCTTTTGAAACAGTTGATCGGTCTTGAGTGGAAGCACCATTTACTTGGTAGCCTATATTTAGTCGTTGCACAATTAATAAATTCTTCATTTAAAAAAAATGAAAATAATTTTAAATTCTTAATTATTTATGGAGCCCATAAAAGGGTTCAGTGATAGAAGAAAATAAATATCTCAACCTTTTGCACTTCCTTGAGAAAAATCATTCAATTTCTCCCGAAAACCGTTTCGTGTGAGCCCGTTTCTTGCTGTCCTGTACAAAAACGTTGTTAAAAAAAAAAAAAATCTTATTTTTTAGAAATCCCAGAGGAATCATGGGAAATCTATGGAAGTCCATTTCCGCCAATAAAAATTAAAAAAGGTAATTGCGACTTTTTATCTCACAATTTTTTTTCTCGCAATTGCGAGTTTAGGCTACATCTCACAATTGTCTTTTTTTCTGACTTATAGCAATTTTGTATTTCTTTTTCAGAATTGTGAGTTATAAACTCGCAATTGCGAGATATAGAGTCCAAAAAAATGCAAGTTTATTTAGCAATTTCCTTTTTATTTATTTATTTATTATTTTTATTTTTTTTTCAGTGGTGGAAGCGGGCTTCCATAGTAATCTGCTAAACACTTATTACAGTGTGGAAAAATGAAGTCTTGGGGTTAAGTTGCACCAGGGAAATAAAATGTATTCAGTGTGGAGACCCAAATAACAACAAAAAATACAGAATTTGTGCTTCTCATCAACACATAGCCTATGTGTGTAAGTTATGAAGAATAATTTAAATAACAACTTTTAAGTAGCTTTCATGTGTCATGAGCTTAATGGTTGCCGTTCAGTAAGTGATGGTAATTGTGTAGCAAATGATTCTCTGATAGATTCAGTGAGTTCTTTCAATGAAAGTTTCATCAGACTGATCCAAATCGTTAACTCCTAAATAAGTGAGTCATTCTGTGCAATTCATTAAAACTACAGACTCTTAATAATTGTTTGCCAGTCACTGTATAGAGCGGTGTGGGACTCACTGCTTGGATCTGCAACATATTTGTGGTGTTTCACTTCAGAAATATGTAGGAAATACAAGTTATGTCACTAATGTGCTTCTTGAAATTGCTGCTTATTGCAGATAAACAATAAGGCACTGCATCACTCATCGGCATGATTCTGTCATTGACATTACTAAATGGGCCCAGGAATACTTCCAGAAACCCCTGTCGGTAAACACAATCCGCCGTGCCATCTGCAGATACCAACTAAAGCTGTATCATGCAAAAAGGAAGCCATATGTGAGCATGGTTCAGAAGCACCGTCGTGTCCTGTGAGCCAAGGCTCATTTAAAATGGACTGTTTCAAAGTGGAAAAGTGTTCTATGGTCAGATGAGTCCAAATTTGACATTCTTGTTGGAAATCCAGGACGCCGTGTCCTCCGGGCTAAAGAGGAGGGAGACCTTCCAGCGTGTTATCAGCGTTCAGTTCAAAAGCCAGCATCTCTGATGGTATGGGGGTGCATAAGTGCATACGGTATGGGCAGCTTGCATGTTTTGGAAGGCACTATGAATGCTGAAAGGTATATAAAGGTTTTATAGGTACATATGCTCCCCTCCAGACGACATCTATTTCAGGGAAGGCCTTGTGTATTTCAGCAGGACAATGCAAAACCACATACTGCAGCTATTACAATAGCATGGCTTCGTAGTAGAAGAGTACGGGTGCTGATGTCTGCAGTCCAGATCTTTCACATATAGAGAACATTTGGCACATCATTAAACGAAAAATACATCAAAGACGACCACAAACTCTTCAGCAGCTGGAAACCTATATCAGGCAAGAATGGGGCCAAATTCCAACACCAAAACTCCAGAAACTCATAACCTCGATGCGTCTTCAAACTGTTTTGAAAAGAGGAGATGCTACACCATGGTAAACATGCCCAATTATTTTGTGACCTGTAGCAGGCATCAAATTTGAAATGAGCTCATTTTGTGCATACAATTTTAAAATTTCTCAGTTTAAACATTTGTTATGTTCTATTGTGAATAAAATATTGGCTCATGTGATTTGAAATTCTTTTAGTTTTCATTTTATTCAAATTTAAAAAACATTGGATACACATTACAGCAGGATACAACTCCATATTAATTACAGCAATGTTTATTCTATGTGTTGGTGAAATCAGTCATACCGGTGATGCTCATGGTGTGCCATGAAGGTCTGTGACTATTTCTGGTGTCAGCAGGACAGGGGGTGTGTGGACATGTGCTCTGTGCATAATAAAAATACTTTGGCCTGTTTTATCCATGTGATGAGGACAAGTAGAAAAAGCTGCGTTCAAACTATAAACAGATATGTCACATGTAAACTCATGGATTTTTTACAAACAAGTTACTTGAGCAATCATCTGCACTCTGTCTAAATTCACAGTCTCCCACTTCATTTTGCTACATACTGTAGACATGCTGTTCAAGAATGTTCTGAACAAGGAGGACAAGTCCTGACATAAATTTGTAACAGTCCTGTTTCCCTCTTTACCCTCCTGAATTCTTCTCATTTTGGCTGTTCACACTCCAATCGATGAATAAACCTTGGTGCCCTGAATGAGTGCAAGTTCATGGTGTGAAAATGTGTCTGTTTATAAATTCTTACATTAACATTTGTGGACTTAAGTACACATTCAAGCATGAATGAGTCTCGGATGCAGGCAGTTTTTATGAATGTGTTGTGTACAAATTTAGGCAAGTAGGGGCTGAAAGTGTAGATCACTTTTCTCCAAGACATGGAGAAAAGTGTTACATTTTCACTTCCATTTTATATTGTATGTTTGCATTGAAATGGAATTAAGTGTTCACATGTTTTATGTTGCATTAACTTTACCAAATCAAACAAAGAAAGATGTCCCTGCCCCTGCTTCTTCTGATATAATTTTGCATTTATGATTTAAGAAACCCCATTCTGATTGTACAATACTGAATTCAGCATCATGTAGAATTGAACCTTTCTTGTACTTTCTTTCATTCTCCAGTGCAATGGCTCCGTCGCTCTCGCAGGCCTACAGGAGGCGCTGGTGGATGGCTGTCACATCAATCATAGAAAACCTGCTCTTCTCTGCTGTATTGTTGGGTTGGGGCTCTCTTCTTATCATGCTAAAGAATGAGGGCTTCTACTCTCACCTGTGTACAGGTACATGATTGGAAGACATCCACACTGACAGGCTTATTCATGAGCAGTTTTATAAAACAGCGTTTAAACCTGCAGAGGTTTAAAGTATCTAATTCTTCCTATGATACTAGAGAATGTCACAGAGACTCATACTAATTTGAGTTTGACGGAACGGACGGTTTGGCTGAGCTGTATTGAACAGGAGGAGATTCTGAATCTGGGCTTTACGATTGGCTCGTTCATCATCAGCGCAGCCACTCTGCCGCTAGGTATCCTGATGGACAAGTTTGGACCACGTCCAATCAGATTGTTTGGCAGGTGAGAGACATACAGCTATTGGTTTAAATTTAGAAAAGCAAAGTTCCACAAAACTAATGTAGAATGTTGGCTTGACAAAGTTTTCAGTAAAAACTAAAAGGCATTAAAGGGGTCATCGGATGCCCATTTTATACGTTGATATGATTCTTTAGGGTCTTAATGAAAGGTCTGTAACATACTGTGGTTAAAATTTTTCAATGGTAGTGTAAAAAAACACCTTCTTTACCCTGTCAAAATCAGCTCTGTTTTCAGCACGCTGTTCTAGTCCATGTCCCTTTAAATGTTAGTGAGCTCTGCTGACTCCGCCCCTCTCTTCCGTGGAGTGACAAGCAGACCATAGATATGTGTAGATTCCCTATTCGACCGCTCCAGATACATTAAAGCTTCAGCCATCTCGCATTCACCATAATAATCAATGAATATTCAAAGATATACAAGCATATAACCTGCTGTTATAGACGCACACAGTCAATGCATTCAAAGATTCGCAGACCGTTCCAAAAATGGCGAATGGCTTACGTATCACGGCCCATAGAAACAGTCGATAATGAAGCATCTAGATATATATATATATATATATATATCTATGGAGCATACTAAACTTCAGCCGCAAAACTGGCTAACTAGCACATTATTAGGAAAGGCGATTTGCAAAGATTCATAAAAACCCTTATACTCACTTCTTCTGTAGATAAAGCTGGATCACGAATGATTCGGGCGAACATAGACGCATTTATGTAGATCGGGGATCGGCGCATTCCCTTCAAAGCGAAAGTAACATTAATCCTATGCGTCTTCAGCGGCTCAGATGTCAGGAGTTGATGACGACTGCTATATTCATTATTACATCCAACAACTAAACATTTCAATCGCTTAATCAGAGACATCTTGTCTTCCCCTGCTCCGGAGTCGACACAATGGCAGACAGCTCTCAGCTCACTCAGGGCAGGTCTAAGGTAAGACGGCCTTGTCAATCAACTTTCGTGGGAGTGGTCTGTACAGAACTACATCATTCTGACAGGAACCTCAGAACAGCCTGATTTCAGAAACGGGATTTTAAAATAGGGATTTTAAAAAAACCACTGGGTGGATTTTTATCATTATAGGATGGATGTGTACACACACTTCCAACACACATTTTCGTTCAAACAACTTGAATTTTGCAGTGAAAGTGAATTTTGCATCCGATGACCCCTTTAAAGCCTACTTTCAACACTACTCATGCCCTGCAACCCACATCTTGGTCACTCCCACCAACCCTCTGTTTTTATGACTCTTGTAGTTCGTGTTTTGCATTATCCTTGGCTTTGATTGCAGCAGCATCTTATGATCCAAAAGGTCAGTATTAAGCCACATTTAATGTTATAAGGTGTTCTACAGTCAGAACCAAATTACTGTGAATATATACAGCATGTACTGTAGAAGTTTGAATTAAATTTTATATATATATATATATATATATATATATATATATATATATATATACACACACACACACACACACACACATAGCTAAATAATTCCACAGGCCAGTAATTAGTTAATTTGTCAATTTAATGTTTTATAAGTAATGAAGGCATTGTTTCTTCTTTTCATTTACAGTGTTATCTTCTATCATATTTATTGCTGTGTCCATGAATGGGTTCGGAGGAATCTGTCTAACCTTCACTTCACTAACAGTAAGACATTGTTGCAAAGTTGCCATTTGACCTGTTCTATATTCTGAGGTCCTATTGAAGTTTTTATTTTATTTTTTTATTATTAACAACAATTTACAAACCTGAATAACAACATGATATCACATATCAATTCAACTTTCCCCTCACCCTCCCTTCCCTTGCGGTCTCTTTAAAATGGGGTACCTAATGGATAGAAAAGTAAACATAAAACCAAAGCCACAGGAATCATATAACATAAATTCCATCAATCAATGCGAATGCGAAATAAAAAAATAAAATCAAATAAAAATACAGCATTAGTGAGGAGGCGGGGCTGACCCCGTTTCTAGCTATGACACATTCTTTTGAAGACTGTGATTGGTTGGTTGTCCATGAAGGAAATAAAAGAGCGCTTTTAAGAGTAGGGTTTATTTTAAGCATTCACTTTGAAATTACAGGCATAATTTTTCCTGTTTTCTCTCTCTCTCTCTCTCTCTCTCTCTCTCTCTCTCTCTCTCTCACACACACACACACATTATATATGTATATATATATATATATATATATATTCTTAATTTTTTATTTACCATGCTGTCATAAGTAACGTATTTTATAAGAAATGAACAGCGACATAGTAAGTGCTGTAACAGACCCAAATCATCACTGCTGCATAGTTGCATTTTTCCAGTTGCCAGATATGTTAATGTAGTGATTACGTCCATTTCTGGCGTTACGGCATTTCTGCGCGGTGTCGGAGATGTTAGCGTGTCTCTAATAAGATCGGTCACAAACATGATCCCTGCACGATCTAATGTGTGGTGTCTTATTAACTCACTGTCATGCATTGTGTGCAACACATTTCTTCTCCCTCTTCATGTTTCGTCCATTTTCTCCGCTGCTAAAGAAACTCTTAAGCCCCTTAAAAGTCCTCGTCCGTACTCCTAACAATTTTGGACCTTAAGACCTCTTTTAAGGGTTAAGATGCTTTCTGAATTACTTTTTTCTTTACAAGGATCTTTTCTTTAATTCTAAGAGGAAACACCCACATTTCTAAGATTTTTCTTAGAATTTTGTTACTAGGAGCAACTCTCAGCACTAAGATTTTTCATGAATACGGGCCCAGATCTTTAATGTAGACATTTGTGCCAAGTTCACCCGAGCTGTGGATAATTCAAGCATTATAATGTCCCGAAGTTGTATCAACCACTTGTACATATCCAGGCTATGTGGTGGAAGCCAGTGTTGCACTAACAGTTTTTTTTGTAGATGTTAAGCCAGCCAGCCAAACAGGTCCTCTTGAAGTTTTAATGTATTTGGGTTCAGCTTAATTATTTTGTCAGTGGGTGGTGGTCATGTTGACATTTAACTCTCTAGTGGTGTTTAAATGTGTGTGTGTGTGTGTGTGTGTGTGTCTATAGGTACATCTAAAACAATTAGAATATCTTGAAAAACTTTATTTTTTTGTAACTAATTTCAAAAAGTGAAACTTTCATATACATTTTACATTCATAACATATAAAGTAAGACATTTCAAAAGTTTTTTTGTTTTAATTTTGATGATTAGAGCTTACAGCTCATGAAAGTCAAAATCCAGTATCTCAATATATTAGAATATTTATATTTGAGTTTCAATTAATGACCATCTCTACAGTATAAATTCTGGGTATCTCTTGTTCTTTGAAACCACAATAATGGGGAAGACTGCTGACTTGGCAATGGTTCAGAAAACAATCACTGACACCCTCCACAAAGAGGGTAAGTCACAAAGGGTCATTACTGAAAGAGGTGGCTGTTCACAGAGTGCTGTATCAAAGCATATTAAATGGAAAGTTGACTGGAAGGAAGAATTTGGGTAGGAAAAGGTGCACAAGCAACAGGGATGACTGCAAGCTTGAGAATACTGTCATGCAAAGCTGATTCAAACACTTGGGAGAGTTTCACAAGGAGTGTATTGAAGCTGGAGTCAGTGCATCAAGAGTCACCACGCTCAGACATCTTCAGGAAAAGGGCTACCAAGCCACTTCTGAACCAAAGACAACGTCAGAAGCGTCTTACCTGGGCTGTGGAGAAAAAGAACTGGACTGTTGCTCAGTGGTCCAAAGTCCTCTTTTCAGATAAATTAAAATTTTGCATTTCATTTGGAAATCAATGTCTGGAGTCTGGAGGAAGACTGGAGAGGCACAGAATCCAAGCTGCTTGAAGTCCAGTTTGAAGTTTCCACAGTCAGTGATGATTTGGGCTGCCGTCACGTCTGCTGGTGTTGGTCCATTGTGTTTTATCAAGTCCAGAGTCAATGCAGCCGTTTACCAGGAGATTTTGGAGCACTTTATGCTTCTATCTGCTGACAAGCTTTATGGTGATGCTGATTTCCTTTTCTAGCAGGACTTTAGCACCTGCCCACAGTGCCAAAACCACTTCCAAGTGGTTTGCTCACTATGATATTACTGTGCTCGATTGGCCAGCCAACATGCCTGACCTTTTTAACCATATGGAATCTATGTTATATTTTCAAGAGAAAGCTGAGAAACAGTCAATCCAACAATCCAGACGAGCTGAAGGCTCAATAGTGCCTCAGCAGAACCACAGGCTGATCGCTTCCATGCCACACCACACTGATGCTGGAGTTTGTGCTAAAGAAGCCCCGACCAAGTACTGAGTGCACAAATGAACATACTTTAAAGAACTTGAACTTTTCTGTTTTGCAAATCCTTTTTTTGATTGATCTTAGGAAATATTCTAACATTTTGAGATATTGGATTTTGACTTTCATGAGCTGTAATCTCTAATCATCAAAATCAAAACAAAAAAACTTTTGAAATGTCTTTACATGTAATGAATCTAAAATATATATGAAAGTTTCACGTTTTGAAATAAAAAGTTTTTCACGATATTCTAATTTTTTTAGATGTACCTGTATATATACACAAACTACAATTTAAAGTAAAGGTTTTCCATTTGAATATATAAAAATTGTATTCCTGCAATGGCAAAGCTGAATTTTCAGCATCATTACTTCAGTCTTCAGTGTCACATGATCCTTCAGAAATCATTCTAATATACTAATTTGCTGCTCAAGAAACTGCTTATTATTATGAATGTTGAAATAATGTTGCCATAATTTTTATGAAAACTACAATACACTACCACTTAAAAGTTAGGAGTTAATAAGATTAAATAAATAAATATATAATAATAATAATAATAATACTTTTATTCAGCAAGGATGCATTTCAAATAAATACTGTTCTTTAGAATTTTCTATTCATCCAAAAATCCGAGAGGGAAAAAAAAAAAAGTATAGATTTTCACAAAACTATTAAACTGCATAAACTGTTCAACCTTGAACACTGAAAATTCAGCTTTTGCCATGACCGGTATAAATTACATTTTAAAATTAAAATAGAAAACAGTGATTTTAAATTATAATAGTATTATATTAATTATATTAATATTATATTTTACAACATTACTATTTTATTGTGTTTGATCAAATAAATGCAGCCTTAGTGAGCATTTTTAAGTGACTTTAAAAAGTCAGTATGCATACTTGGTAAGTATGTAAGTATGTGTGTGCATCTGAAAGAGGTTAGGATCATTTCTGTATGCATGTCTGTGGACATGTGTAAGGTGAAATGTATGACGCCTTTTGGCTACACTTATTTTGCATGTTAAATTTTAATTGTTATTAAACATTTGAATACTGCTCCTCATTACATAATATCAAAACAGGTGATTGTTGCATTTCTTGTTGTGCATAAAAGATGTCAATTTCTGCACTTGTATTACTGCTCCTGCTCTTGTCTGTTGCTGATCATTTCAGTGCTGCACATGTTTTCCATCCGCTGTACTCTACAGTTTGGCATGCTGTTCTCAGCCAATCACAGCACAGATCTGTCTTCACGCCCTCTACTCCACCAAGCCCACCGTCTCCCAACATTGCCTGCACTGTCCTTGCTTTCCCTCACGTGTCCCCCTTATTTTTTACACAGCCTAAAATGTACCATACATGTATTATTATGATTAATTGATATCTGGATTATATTTTGTTATTCACTTCATTTATGTATGTGGGTATTTATGTCATCCCAAAGTTTACAACCCATTTTACTTTCAATTTTACAATTAAAGTGACAATTTTACCATAATCCAACATAGAACATATTCAACAAGGAAAATGTGTATGTAATTTATTAATCTGGATTTGACTGGATGATAAAAAGAGGACGTTAAAGCAGAAACTGTTTGTTTCTTTGTCGTTTAGTGCTTGACTTGTAGATTTGATACATTATTTGCCAGTTAGATCATTTTGTCTTAAAGACATGCAAACATTGCCACAATGTCCCCTTTTTAACTGCACTGAACTCTTCCACCCTCCTGATCTTTGTGTGTTTACTGTCCAGACTGTCAAATTTAATAGTTGCATACTGGCACACACACACACACATGTCCTAAACTGAACTTAGATTAAAAACCTGAATCATGTTTTTATGAGCTCTGCTCCACATGAACTGTATATGAACTGCGTGCATAATATAAACAAACTAGCTAACTACTGTTTAAATAGTTTTAGATGGAGTATGGCATGTCACACTGAAGGACATGTCAGCTTCCTGAAATTATTTCATTTCAGCAACCTATTTATATGCTAAAATAGTAGGGTTATATTTAAGAGCTGGCAAGGAACTCTTTGGGTTTGCGTCAGTCTGAATAGGGACATCTATGTGTGTGTGTGTGTGTTTATCTGCTTGGAGTGGTAGAGCATTGTTGGCACAACAGCACTGTGTATGTATGCATGTATGTATATTAATAGTAATTAATGACTAAATAAATTATATATTTATGTGCGTTTGTGTGTGTGTGTGTGTGTGTGTGTGTGTATATATATAATGTATATGTCATTTATGTATATATAATTTAAAAAAAAATAGTTTTTGCATATAATTTATTTAAAGTACTACATATATAGTAAAATCAATTATGTATAATAATTATATTTAAATAATGAATAAATACAATTTTGCATGTATTTATTGATGTACATATCATCGGCATCAGACTTTTTAAGTATAAGCAGTAGCAAACACATTGCTGTAACAAATAACATTGCTGCATGAACATGTTTTGTGGCTGAAGGCTATTTCTAACTTCAAGCTCATAATGCTCTCTAGTGGCAATAGACAAACATTACAGTTTGAAGACATACATTAGTATGTTCATTTATGATTCTTTTCTTCATGTTTGATTTTCTCAGTTGCCAAACATGTTTGGAAATGTGCGGTCTACGATTCTTTCGCTCATGATTGGCTCGTACGCCTCCTCTGCTGTCACCTTTCCAGGAGTCAAGGTAGAGATTGTTTAATTACTAACAAGATCAGACAACTTGTTTGTATTTGGACACTATGTTTGTCTTGCAGTACAGTTAATGGAGATGAACATCCTCTGTCTGTCTTGTCCTCTAGCTGATCTATGATCTGGGCGTGTCTTTTGCTGTTATATTCTGGTTATGGGCAGCGTTTGCCTGCCTCGTCTTCCTCAACTGCTTTATTAACTGGCCGGGAGAATCTTTTCCTGGCCCTGAGGACATCAGATACACGTCAGTACATGCCAAATACATACACTATATGCCTAAATATCACACCTAATGTGATTATTGTTTTTTGACATTTACACGTGGTTCTAAACTAGCATTCAAAAAGTCAGTAAGTTTTTTTTTTTTTTTTTTTTTTTTTAAGAAATTAATACTTTTATTTAGCAAGGATGCATTAAATTGATCAAAAGACTAGGCTAATACATAATATTACAAAACGATTTGTATTTCAAAACTGTTCTTTTGAACTTTCTATTCATCTAAAATCCTGAAAAAATTAGCAGCAAATCAGCATATTAGAATGATTTCTGAAGGATCATGTGACACTAAAGACAGAAGTAAGGATGCTTTGCCATCACAGGAATAAATTAAAATAGAAAACAGTTAGTCTGAAGTCTCATAAATGTTTATAATATTAATGTTTATTGTATTTTTGATCAAATAAATGCAGCTTTGGTGAGTGTAAGAGACTTTAATAACGTTCACCCCAAACTTTTGAACAGCGGTATCAGAAGAATATAACAATTCAATGATACAGCATTCACAATATATATTCACAAACAATTGTGTCTATTATTGTAAAACTGTACATGAGTTTCTGTTACTCTTGATTTCACAGTACAATGGTGAAGTTGAGAAGTGAAGTAGTGGACCAAAAGATGACCGAAGAAAGTTCTTTCTCTCAGGAGACTCCTAAAGAGCAAGAGGTGACCAAACAACAGCCTTCCACTGATGAAGCACCCAGCGATGGAACAGCTGCTCAAAGCCAGGGCAAGTTTCACAAACACACTGTCTATGAAAACACCAAAGAATTATGACTTTGATAATTAAATAATCTTATGTTATCAATTTTTTGGGGGTACAGCAGGATCTCCTCCCTTTCATCGTTCTGTGTGCTCACCTATTTTCCTGTGGAGCATCATCACAATGGCGATGACCCAGCTCCGGGTCATTTTTTTCATGGGTGCCATGAATAAGATGTTGGAGTTCCTGGTTACCTATGGTGACCCTGATCGTGAGCATCAGCTAAACATTTCAATCATTTGTTTTTAATGAGATTGGAAAATGTTAAAGAAAAAGATTTGCTCTTCTAAAAGTGGTTTTATTACTTTGCAGAAGCATGTGTTAGTGGTAGGTGTTTGTAAGTGGGTGGTAAAGTTAATAGTTTAAATTGGCTTTAAATTGCATTATTTTTACTGCCTGTTTGCGTCTGTTTAGCCTCAGAGGAGTTGGTGAAGGAGGCAGAGGAGAAAGGTAAGAAAAGTCACATTATTTTCACCAAACCATTGTACTGTATCTTAATTTTGGTTTTGTAACAAACAGATATTTGAACACTTATGACACACTTAAAGGGACAGTTCACCCACAAATGAAAATTCTTTAATTTACTCACCCTCCACTTGTTCAAAGCCTGTATGAGTTTCTTTGTTCTGTTGAACACAAAAGAAGATGTTTTGGAGAATGTCAGTTAACAAACAGTTGACTCTAGCCATTGACATCCATAGCATTGGGAAAAAACATGTAAGTCGATGGCTACCGTCAACTATTTGGTTGCAAACATTCTTCAAATCATCTTTGTGTTCAGCAGAAGAAAGAAACTCTTTCAGGTTTGGAACAAGTGGACGGTCAGTAAATAATGACAGAAGTTTCATTTTTGGGTGAACTGTCCCTTTAATGCATCAATGATATTACATTAAAAAACAAAATATCAAACCTGGGAGCAGTTTGAAGGAAGATAGCTCAATCAAGTAAGACATTTCACAAAAATAAAGTTTTGACCTTGACACCACTTGGTAAAAGTTTAAAAATGTCTCTCTGAAGTTAAATTACTTCTGATAAAAAAAATCTAGTATCGTTTATTTGGTTTAATGTGTTTAATATATAAAGTATCAGGCAATGCAATATCAGGATTATATGGCAACATTATTCTAGGAAGTGCTTGTATAGTGAACAGAATACAAAGACAGTCGTGTGTGTGTGTGTTTTAGTGAATCTCTACTCGTCCATCTTTGGCACTCTTCAGCTGCTCTGCCTGGTCTCCTGTCCTCTGATTGGTTACATCATGGACTGGAGGATGAAGGAGTGTGAGGACGTGGTGAATTCAGCAGAAGGAGAAAAAAGGTGAAGGTGGTGAAAGAGAAGGAGAGAAATGTTAAATGACTTTATGTCAGTTACATTGTTACCTGTTTCCTTGCGTTGTTTTCTTCAGTCCCTCCAGGCCTCCAAGAAGGGACAGAAAGATCCAGAAACTCACCAACGCCATCAGAGCTTTCATCTTTACTAACACTCTGCTAGTCATCTTCGGCATCATCTCTCTCATAGACAATCTACCTGTACAGGTTAGACACAATGTCACAAATTTGCTTGTTTGATCAGAAATTCTGCAGAATGTTATTTAGTTATTTAATGATATTTAATTACAATTTTATTAGTTATATATAAAATTGCACTCATACTTTTAATGTAATTTAATGTAATAATTTAATTTAATTTACCATACATGACTTTGCACTCAGATAATTATAATTTAATTTTATTTACATATTAATATATAATTTTGCACTCATAAATATAGTATATAATCAAATTAAATTAAATTAAACTTTTGACCCTCCACACATTATGCCGCAAAACTAATTTCCTTGAGCTCTTTAAAGCTACATGAAAAATGTGATGGCTGTTAATTATTATATGTGGCCGTGGACCAAACATGTAAATTGCACTCAATGCAGTTTTTAAATTAACTTCTAAATTATACAGTTTCTATTTGTTGGGTCATTTTTTGGAAATTGAGATTTATGCATCATCTGAAAGCTGAATAAATAAGCTTTCCATTGATGTATGGTTTGTTATGCAATAAGACAATATTTGGCCGAGATACAACTATTTGAAAATCTGGAATTTGAGGGTGCAAAAAAAAAAAAAATCTAAATATTGAGAAAATAGCCTTTAAAGTTGTCCAAATGAAGTCCTTAGCAATACATATTACTAATCAAAAATTAAGTTTTGATATATTTACAGTAGGGAATTTACTAAATATCTTTATGGAACATGTTCTTTACTTAATATCCTAATGATTTTTGTCATAAAAGAAAAATCTATAATTTTGACCCATACAATGTATTGTTGGCTATTGCTGCAAATATACCTGTGTGACTTATGACTGGTTTTGTGGTCCAGGGTCACATATGTATTTCCCTTTTTTTTTTTTTTCTGTCTCAGGTGGTGTCATTTGTTCTTCACACTGCAGTTCGAGGTTTTATTCACTCCTGCTGTGGTGGGCTCTACGCTGCTGTGTGAGTTTTACTTATCGAAATCTATCAATTTAATTTGCTGCTTAAGGATAAAATGACCTGAACACAGCATACAAACACATATACTCGACTGAAGATCAGGGTAATAATTCTAGGCAAAAAGCGAAAATAAATAATTTGAATTAGTGTTATTTTAGTATTACTGATGTACTATTATAGTTTCTGTTGATGTTTTGAATTAGATTTATTTTACATTTACATTTATTCATTTAGCTGACGCTTTTATCCAAAGCGAATTACAATTGCTATATATGTCAGAGGTCGCACGCCTCTGGAGCAACTAGGGGGTTAAGTGTCTTGCTCAGGGACACATTGGTGTCTCACAGTAGATTCGAACCCAGGTCTCTCACACCAAAGGCATGTGTCTTATCCACTGCGCCATCACCACCCTCCCTATTTTCATTTGAAAGTTTTTGAATTTTGCTGTTATTTTATGTCTATGGTCTTTATTAGGTTTTTTCATTTAGTTTTAGTTATTATAGTGCATAAACTAAATGAAAACGAGAAATGTTGTCTTGCCATTTAGGAGACATTAATTAAGATGATTAATTAATTTGTGTATTTAGCTACCCAACCAATCACTTTGGGACTCTGACGGGCTTGCAGTCCATGATCAGTGCTGTGTTTGCCCTCCTACAACAACCACTCTTCATGTGGATGGTGGGACCATTGAAGGGTGATCCTTACTGGGTGAGACAAACATTGTTCAAATTCATGTTCAAAGCAAATGTGTATTTGTATTCAAACAGTGCAGTTTCACAGAATCAAGATTCTGGACAAAGTACCAAAACTGTGGCTTTTTGAATCAACAGATCAACTTGGGCCTGCTTGTGTTCTCATTGGTTGGATTCCTGCTGCCGGGATACCTCTTCTACCACCAGAGACAGATTATAAAGGAGAAGGCAGCGCTTAATAGTCTGTCAATTAGTCAGTCAGCGCAGGAGAGCAACAGCCTCAATCAAACAAATGATTCAGCAAAATATCAAACGAACGGGAACGTCTGAGATGGAAAACATTTAGAATTGAGATATACAGTCCCCTCCATAAGTATTGGAACAGTAAACACAAAATTGCTCTGTTGGCTGTGGAGTCAAGACATTTGCAAATATGATTAAAAGATGAATATAAGACAAAACTACAGAATGTCACATTTTATTATTAGCTGTTTCAACACATAACATAAACATATATGTTTTACCAAATAAAAAGAACAGCACTTTTAGAGTTCATCCCACTCATTGATGTGAGCATAAGTATTGGGACAGCTGAACATAAGGCAGATATAAAAGATTAAAAGCTATTATTTAGTTGCAGATCCCTTGCGCACAATCACAGCAGTGAGTCTGTGACCCATAGACATCACCAGACTCTTGGTCTCATCCTTTGAAATGCTTTTCCCAGCCTTTAATGCAGCCAATTCCAATTGTTGCTTGTTTTGGGGAGTTTCTGCCTTTACTCTCCTCTCCAGCTGGTGAAATTCATGTTCAATCGGATTTAAATCTGGAGATTGACTTGGGCAATCTAAGACTTTCCATTTCTTTGCCCTCATAAATTCCTTGACTGAACTGGCAGGGTGTTTTGGGTCATTGTCCTGATGCAATATGAAGCACTTCTCAATGAATCTGGTGGCATTCTCTTGAATATTGGTAGGCAAGATGGTTTTGTACCCTTCCAAATTCATTCTGCTACTGTCATCATACATTAAGTCATCAGTAAAGTTGAGAGGGCCTGTTCCAGAGGCAGCCATGCATGCCCGTGCCATGACACCACCACCACAATGCTTTACAGATGAAGCTGTATGCTTGGGATCATTTGCAGTTCCCTTTTTTTCTCAACACTTTTGCTTTCCCATCACTTAGATAAAGGTTCATCTTTGTCTCATCAGTCCATAAACACAGTTCCAAAACTCTTCTGACTCATCTTTGCGCTTTTTTGCAAACTCTAATCTTGCCTTTCTATTTTTGGTGCTGGTCAGAGGTTTGCATCTTGCTGTGTAGCATCTGTAATTCTGTGTCAAAGTCTCCTGAGGTCAGTAAATTGTCAGAGCATCACCCCAGCTTTCTGGAAGTTGTTGGTGATTTTTCAGTCATTTTCACAGCTTTTATGATTTGTACTGTTGTTTTCTCAGCCGATCAGGTCGTTGTTGGTCGCTGGTGGTTTCCAAACTCTTGATTTCTCCATGCCCTTTGTTTTTGCTAGAGCTCTAACTGACTTCCTCTTTTCTTTTAGCATCCAAATTTATTGCTTTTCTCTCAAAGTCAGCTTCTTTGTCTTCATCCTGGTTTGTGTGTGTCATCATCGAATGCAAGATTCAGACTACAGAAGTAATGGATATAACTGATACGACACATTCCCTGCTTTTAATATCTGAAGAATTAATGCAACAGGACACAGCTGATCACTTAGAAAGACCTGTGAGGTAACTGTTCCAATACTTATGCTCACATCAGATAGAGGGATGAAACTCTAAAAGTGCTGAACTTCTTAGCTGGTAAAACATCTATGTGTTGAAACGTCTAATAATAAAATGTGACATTCTGTAGTTTTGTCTCATATTCATCTTTTAATCATATTTGTAAATGTCTTGACTCCACAGCCAACAGAGCAATTTTGTCTTTACTGTTCCAATACTTTTGGAGGGCACTGTATGTGAATTATAGATCTGATTTATTAGTTATTATATCATGGCACTTCAGAGACGGAATTATTGGACTTCATGTCCAGTCACTGTAGAGTCTTGACAAATATAAAAGTGTTAAAAAAAACAAGCAAATGTGCAATTTATAGCGTCAGTCAAGGCTTTGACTGTGTGACTGGGCAGGATGTATTTTCAAGGCTTTTATTATCAATCAGAAAAACATTATGCCATGACCTACAATATACAGGTCCTTTTCAAAAAATTAGCATATTGTGATAAAGTTCATTATTTTCTGTAATGTACTGAAACATTAGACTGTCATATACTTTAGATTCATTACAACACAACTGAAGTTTTTTGAACACAACCTTTTATTGTTTTAATATTGATGATTTTGGCATACAGCTCATGAAAACCCAAAATTCCTATCTCAAAAAATTTGCATATTTCATCCGACCAATAAAAGAAAAGTGTTTTTAATACAAAAAAAAAAAAAAAAAAGTCAACCTTCAAATAATTGTTCATTTATGCACTCAATACTTGGTCGGGAATCCTTTTGCAGAAATGACTGCTTCAATGCGGCGTGGCATGGAGGCAATCAGCCTGTGGCACTGCTGAGGTGTTATGGAGGCCCAGGATGCTTCGATAGCGGCCTTAAGCTCATCCAGAGTGTTGGGTCTTGCGTCTCTCAACTTTCTCTTCACAATATCCCACAGATTCTCTATGGGGTTCAGGTCAGGAGAGTTGGCAGGCCAATTGAGCACAGTAATACCATGGTCTGTAAACCATTTACCAGTGGTTTTGGCACTGTGAGCAGGTGCCAGGTCGTGCTGAAAAATGAAATCTTCATCTCCATAAAGCTTTTCAGCAGATGGAAGCATGAAGTGCTCCAAAATCTCCTGATAGCTAGCTGCATTGACCCTGCCCTTGATAAAACACAGTGGACCAACACCAGCATCACTGACTGTGGGTACTTGACACTGGACTTCAGGCATTTTGGCATTTCCCTCTCCCCAGTCTTCCTCCAGACTCTGGCACCTTGATTTCCGAATGACATGCAAAATTTGCTTTCATCCGAAAAAAGTACTTTGGACCACTGAGCAACAGTCCAGTGCTGCTTCTCTGTTCAAAAGTGGCTTGACCTGGGGAATGCGGCACCTGTAGCCCATTTCCTGCACACGCCTGTACACGGTGGCTCTGGATGTTTCTACTCCAGACTCAGTCCACTGCTTCCGCAGGTCCCCCAAGGTCTGGAATCGGTCCTTCTCCACAATCTTCCTCAGGGTCCGGTCACCTCTTCTCGTTGTGCTGCGTTTTCTGCCACACTTTTTCCTTCCCACAGACTTCCCACTGAGGTGCCTTGATACAGCACTCTGGGAACAGCCTATTTGTTCAGAAATTTCTTTCTGTGTCTTACCCTCTTGCTTGAGGGTGTCAATGATGGCCTTCTGGACAGCAGTGAGGTCGGCAGTCTTACCCATGATTGCGGTTTTGAGTAATGAACCAGGCTGGGAGTTTTTAAAAGCCTCAGGAATCTTTTGCAGGTGTTTAAAGTTAATTAGTTGATTCAGATGATTAGGTTAATAGCTCGTTTAGAGAACCTTTTCATGATATGCTAATTTTTTGAGATAGGAATTTTGGGTTTTCATGAGCTGTATGCCAAAATCATCAATATTAAAACAATAAAAGGCTTGAACTACTTCAGTTGTGTTGTAATGAATCTAAAATATATGAAAGTCTAATGTTTATCAGTACATTACAGAAAATAATGAACTTTATCACAATATGCTAATTTTTTGAAAAGGACCTGTATAGTTTGCAGTTTTCTTCAATTATTATTATTGCATTGACACTTTGAGATGTCCATTAAAATGGTAGTAGAACCAGAAGGAGATCTTAAATATGATCTAAACTTCCTTTCCGTGAAGCACCGGTATGAATCTAAATTTGCTCTATTTACTTTCTTAAGAAAATCAGTGTTATTGTGCACAATTTATCAGTGCATTTCATACCAAAGACAATCATTTTGTGTTCATAATCTTTAATCCAAACTTGATTAGATACCATAAAAGGGGAACTTGACCTTCAGTCTCCATGTCTCGATCAAAAAGCCTCCTTGAAAATCTATGCCGGAATTTTCAAGAGAGTAGCTCACAAATGACTGTGAACTTGTATTCTACCATGTTATGGTCTTCATTATGTATGTGCAGGACACAGACATATTCAAATTCACTAGTATGCGTAGTCAAAAATAATGCTTGCCATTTTTTGGAATGTAGAGAATGTGATGTTTTTCTTCAAGACTCAGGTAAATGAGGCAGGGCTTCATGTAATGCTCACTTTACCTTGACATTGATCATTTTAGATTAAATCTTTGGTTTTAAGCAATTTTTTTTCGCCATCCCTCTCTCACTAAACTTGATGGAAATGCAGCTTTATACGACAAATGGTAAATACAGATGATTCATTTTATGCAGAGGCCAGTTTTGCACTATATTCTTTGTTTCAAAAGTTCTGTTCTGTATGTTACAGAACTGTAATCGTGTTATCAGTTTCAATGATTCTACTGATTGTTCAACATAATGGTGCTTGTACTGTGCTCATTATTGTAAATATGCCTGAAAGAATAAAAAAAAAATCAAATAAATTCAAATATTTTCTCACAAATCAGCCCATTTCTCAGCTGATTGTTTTATTTGTAAAAAAGGTTTTAAAAAAGTTGAATGAAAAATTATTCATCATACTCATAAATAGACACTTACAAATATAACAGATGCGATGTTTACCAGGTCTTCTGGTACATTACATAATGATATACTCTCACACTTATATACACACATCTGAGTCACTGTAACATTAAAGCTGTGACGTCCAAGAAAAGGCCCAATTGCTTGTGCCTCTCTTCATCTCATTCCTCTTGTTCTTCGTTTTTATCTCAAACTGCTGCTGCTGGGCTGAGCTCCAGTCATGCCTGGGTGATCAGGGCTATGGCGATTCTGAACACGGAGAAATAACAATATTGTTTTTATCAGAGATATCAGGTATAGTATTTATCACAATTTAATTACTTATGTATTAATGTATGAACAAATCAAAAACACTATTGTTAGAAGCTTTACGGTCGGTACAATTTGAAATGAAATTAATAATTTAATTTACAAAAGATGCACTAAATGTATCAAAAGTGACAGTAAAGACATTTAATGTGTTACCAAATATTTGAATTTCTGATTAATGCAGTTTTCTTTTGAACTTTCTATTAATCAAAGAATAATGGTTTCCATAAAAATATTAAGCAGCACCGCTGTTTTCAACACTGACAATAATAAGAAATGTTTCTTGAGCAGCAAATCGGTATATTAGAATGATTTCTGAAGGATCATGTGACACTGAAGACTGAAGTAGTGATGCTGAAAATTCTACTTTGCCAGCACAGGAATAAATTACATTTTAAAATATATTCGAATATGTGCTTCACATTGTAATAATATTTCACAACATTACTGTTTTACTGTATTTTAGATCAAATGTATGCCACCTTGGTGAGCATAAGACACTTTAAAACATTTTTAAAAAAAATCTTACTGACCACAAAGTTTTTGAACAGTAGTGTAGAAGACTTCTTATAAATTAAGGCCAATTGTAATCTGTACTGTCATATGAAGACTATAATAACTCCAATTAACCTTTTTCTTCTTCTTATCTTTCTTCTTTTTCTTTCTGTCCGGGTCATCATCCTTCTTTTTCTTCTTCTTCTTATGGTCTGAATCTGACGGAGTTTCTGTGGTAAAGACGTGAGATTGACAGTTAAGATTTAAGAAAGCAGACGTTTGTTTCTTTGTGTGTTTGTGTTTGACCGTCACCTGGCGGTAAGGGATCCTGAGGCCGATGATGTTTATGCTTGTGTTTGTTCTTCTTCTTCGGTGGTTGAATGTGCATCAGTCTGTACTGCTCTGGTAACTTTGTCAGGACAGAGAGAGTCACATAAATCATGCATGCAAAACAACAATAAAGGTCTGGCCCACATAACCATTCGCTACCAACGCTGTCTGAGAAAGACATCGACAAACCATAGGGTACAGTCAAAGCAGAGGCAGCATCAGTTACACTTGCCTCTCTAAATGCAAAGGGGATCCTTCTTTAGCCTCTCTCTCACTCACACACACACACACACACACACACACACACACACTTACAGGGCCAGTGTGTAGCCTGAAGCCGGTGAGCATAGCACCAGTGAGAGGACTGAACGAGTTGTTGCACACTGGCGGCTTCTCGATGAGAGATCGCATAGAGCTGTTGTCCTGAATGCCAGGGCTGTCGATCATACCTGGAATACAGAAGGATCAAAATACTACAGTCATGGCAAAAAATATCGGCCCCCTTGGTAAATATGATCAAAGGCGGCTGTGAAAATTAATCTGCATTGTTAATCCTTTTGATATTTTATTTTAAAAATTCACAAAAATCTAACCTTTCATTGGATAATAATCATTTAAAATGGGGAAAATATTATGAAATAAATGTTTTTCTCAAATACACGTTGGACACAATTATTGGCACTCATAGAAATTCTTATGAGTAAAATCTCTCTGAAGTATATTCCCATTCATATTCACAATTTTGAGCACTCCAGGGTGATTATGAACATGAAATTATCCAGCCATGGCTTCCTGTTTCACAGAAATATAAATAGGAAGGAAAACAAAGCCCAAAATCCCCTAATCATCCATCTCAATGAGAAAAACCAAAGAATATATTTCTGATGAGCAGAAAAAGATCATTGAGCTTCACAAATTAGTGAAGTGGCTTTAAGAAAAGAGCTAGAGCAGTGAAAATTCCTATTTCCACTATCAGGACAATAATTAAGAA
This sequence comes from Barbus barbus, assembly GCF_936440315.1. NCBI lineage: Eukaryota > Metazoa > Chordata > Actinopteri > Cypriniformes > Cyprinidae > Barbus > Barbus barbus. The sequence continues at coordinate 9,218,526 of NC_136736.1, read as the reverse complement.
TTTCCAATCAACATAAAATGTTACGAAACTGCCTGGAAGAGGACGTGTGTCTATATCGTCCTAATGCACGGTGAGAAGGAGAGTTTGAGTGGCTAAAGACTCTTCAAGGACCACAGCTGGAGAATTGCAGAAAATAGTTGAGTCTCGGGGTCAGAAAACCTTAAAATAAATTTGTCAAACAGCACCTACATCACCACATGTTGTTTAGGAGGGTTTCAAGAAAAATTCTCCTAGCTAATCCAAAAACAAACTCCAGCATATTCAGTTATCAGACACGACTGGAACTTCAAATGGGACTGGCTTCTATGGTCAGATGAAACTAAAAAATGAGCTTTTTAGCAGCAAACACTGAAGATGGGTTTAGTGAACACAGGGATAAAAAGTACCCCATGTGTACAATGAAATATACTGCTGTATTTTTGATGTTGTGGGCCTATATTTCTGCAAGAGGTCCTGGACATCTTGTTTAGATACATGGCATCATGGATTCTATCAAATACAAACAGATAAAAAATCAACAAGTTACTGACTCTGTTAGAAATCTCAACTGTACAATAATCCAAACCTCAAAAACAACAAAAATGGGTCACTGGGCACAAAACCTAGCCTCTGCTATGGCCATTCCAGTCCTCTGACCTGAACCCTGTAGAACATGAGTGGGGTGAACTGAAGAGAAGAAGCACCGTCATGGAGCTGTGAATCTGAAGGATCTGGAGTGATTCTGGATGAAGGAATGGTCTCTGATCTCTTGTCAGGTGTTCTCTAACCTCATCAGGAATTATAGGAGAAAATTCAGAGCTGTTAAACTGGCAAATGGAGGTTTCAGTAGTATTGAATAAAAGGGTGCCGTTAATTGTGGCCAATGTGCATTAGAGAAAAACATTTATTTCATAATGATATTTCCCCCAATTTTAAATTCTTATCCAATGAAAGGTTACAGTTTTACTTTTTTTTTTTAGATAAAAGATCAAAAGATTAACAATGCAGATTAATTTTCACAGCCTTTGATCATATTTACCAAGGGTGCCGATATTTTTGGCCATGACTGTATGTAGTTTCAATACAGGCAGTTTTTTTACTTAAAGGGATAGTTCACCCAAATATAGAAAAAAAATATATATAGGTAACCAAACAGTTATGAATGTTTTTCACACTATGGAAGTCAATGGCTACCGTCAACTGTCTGGTTACCAACATTCCTCAGAATATCTTCTTTTGTGTTCAAAATGACAAAGAAACCAAGTGGAGGGTGAGTAGTGAAGGGCAGTGAAAGGTAGAAGTACGCATACACACCAGGAAGCTCAGGAAGGAAGTTGCTGAGTTTCTCCTTCACCTTCTTTCCGCAGAACTTGTTATAAGCGTGCTCCAGGTTGTAGTGTGTGATGAGATTAGTGTGTCCTGTCAGCTCATTCTCCACTGTGAAGAAGATATGAGAGGGAAAATTCATACAGGTTCATAAAGGTGACCAAAACTGCTCCATTAACTCGAAAATGACTACCATGACAAAATTTTACCATGGTAACATCTTTTTGACTCCAAGGCTAATTGGTTTCCTTTGGTACATCTGCTGTAATGACTATGTTTTGTTTCATCACAGATTACAACAAGTGCCTAACAATAATTAAAATAATTACATTTTAGAATTTTTTACATTTTAAATGCAAAATGTTCAGGAATTCCACTCTTTTTAACCGATATATAGCTAGCAGAATGATATGTAATGTATATTCATGATAAAAAATTGCCAATTGTAAGATTTTTTTATTATTATTAATATTTATAAAATTACATGACTTTTCCACTCCGAGAAATCACACTTTTAATTTTTTGTTGTTTATCTTATTTTAAAAGCTTGTTTTGTGTCAGAGGCTCTCTTGGAAGTTTGCTGAGGGCCTCTAGTGGCCCCGGCTCCCTGGTTAAAAACTGTAGAACAAAATACAATGATTGTTTTTAATAAAAACAAAACCATAACAAATTAATTTTGAAAATGATTTTCTTTTCACTTTATTATTTTTTTTAATAACAGTGATGCTGTTAACTATTGTTACTAGGTAATCTTAGTAAGGGTCTTACATATATTGCATGGTATGGTATTATGGTTACCATGGAAAAGTACCATGGTTATTGGACATAGTACCACCGTGGTATTCTTTGAATTACTATGTAAATACCTGGGTGCATGCTATACAATCACTCTAGAATGACGCTGACACTAACACAGTACTGCATTATATATTACTACGACATAATCAGCAATATCCCCAATATTAAAATCACAAAGAGGTGCTCACTGGGCAGTTCTCGCAGCAGGTAGAAGGGCTCGTTCATCGCGGCGGGTTTTCTGATCGGACCCCCTTCATCCACCATCTGATGCGAGAAACACACCGGGCCCATGTTTTGGGGTACCTGAGGTTTCCCAGACCCAAAGCCAAGCGCAGAGGGCCCAGCTGGACCTTGTGAATCAGGCTGACCATACAGAGAGGAGAAGATTTCTGTCATGACGGTAAAACTACAGCACGATGTTATTATTGCGTGGACGCTGGTCTTGGCTATGCTACTGCAGAACGACGATCTGTTGACAATTGCTTCCGGTTGTTTGGGGAAATTTACCGTAACTTTTCAAGTACGTGATCTCATTGTACACATTTCCTAAACTGCACCAAAATAGACTCGTATAATGCGCCCTACAATGCATTATATTGTATAATATTGTAGTTCATCTGCATGAATAATTATATAAGATGAGACAAATAATTAACGTTTGTGTCATGTCAAAATCGTCGCTGGGAGTTTGTGTATTACGGTAAAGAAAACAAGCGACAAACTTTCTCTTGTCCTTCCCTTTATGTGACATCCCGACCAATAAGCGACGTCGTTTCAGGAAAGTGACCAATCAATGGGCGTGCTTTAAAGAGGCGGGGCTATTTTTTCTTCGTCCGCAGTGACCTCTGTTCCTTTAAATCGTTTAATTTCAGTTTGCCGACGAATATTGTCTCGCGTTGATAGCGGTATTGATGCGGACTCTGCTGTCTCGGGTCATCGCAGCACTCGTTTTCTCAAAATAAAAAAGAAGAATGGCTTTATTAACACCTCTCTTCGCGTTTCTGTATCATTTGCCGCAGATTTACAAATGGCTACTAAAGCCATACTACATCGCGTCGTTGTTTATGTCTATCGCGTTCATGTTTGTCCGCAAAACGCCTGGCATCTGCGAACATCTCTCGACGCAGCGCGAAGATGGCAATTCATGTGATTTTGACTGGGTATGTATAAAGCAGACCTTTGGGGTTTTAACACATGATTAATGATGACGGATGCAGTTAATCTGCTTCGTAACAAGGGGACTGGGCTGTGGCCAGCAGAATTTGGGGGTCGCTATTTAGCTGGCAAGAAAACCAGCCTAAATCATGGGAAAAGAGTTTGGAATACCATGCATAAAAACAATGCATGTGGAAATAATAAACCTGGCAACGTGTCCCACGTGTGGTGCATCTGTACCATTCACTGTTGTGTATTTTAATTTATTCATAATTTATCAAAAAATATGGCACACTGAACAATACAGGGTAAATCTGAGCACTGTTAAATTCAAAGAAATTTGTAGGATTTTGAGTAATTTGAAACAATAAACGTGAAAGCATATTAAAACTACTATATAAATATACTCATAAACAAATTTATACCATCTATAAGTGTCTTTAATATGCATTTTACTGTGCAACATTTAAATGAATGTAAGCCTTTGTTTATTCATTTTTTTCAGAGAGAGGTGGAGATACTGATGTTTTTAAGTGCTATAGTCATGATGAAGAACAGAAGAGCAAGTAAGAGTTTCTCCCTCTTAAAACACTCTTTCCCATCTTTGCAATTAATTTTCTCTATAGCATTCTTTATTGATATTCATACGTCTCTTAACCATCATCATCGTCATTATGCAGAGGTTGAATGTGAAGGTTTTGTTTATACTCTAAACATTTGGGCACCTGTGAGTCTCAGTGACGGTTGTCGTTGTGTTTGTTGTTAAATCAGTTTTCTTTGTCATTCAGTGTTTCTGTTACTCTCTTTCCCCCTCCTCCAACTCTGCTGTTCAACTCGACCCCTTTCACAAAGCAGTGCAATATTAAAATGTTGTTTTTGTTTCATTTTTGCCCCCCAGTTACCGTCGAGCAGCATGTGGGCAACATCATTCTCTTTTGTAAAGTGGCCAATGTGATTCTGTTCTTCAGACTGGACATACGTTTGGGGCTTCTCTACTTGACATTGTGTATTGGTCAGTGTTTTTTATCTTTCACAAGATTGCAAACAGTCTCAATAGGAAACATGTAACTGGAGTCCTCTTCCTTTGAAAGAACTGTAGACAAAAAACAAATATAGCACAGGTTTGCTATTGTTAACGAAATCTAAAAAAATGAAATAAAATATGAAAAACTAAAACTTAAATTTGATTAAAATGAAAACAGAACATATATCAGTCAAATTAAAAAGAATATGAACAAAAACTATAATAGCATATCATTTATACTAAAATACCTCTGATGTCTTATAATGGCGGTTAATATTCTTTTATCATTGATGCAGTTTTCCTGATGACCTGCAAACCTCCGCTCTACATGGGCCCTGAATACATCAAGTACTTCAGTGATAAAACCATTGATGTGAGTATGAGTTCATATTTGCCAGTTTTCTTTAGACACAAGTACTTTAGTCACGCTTCATGAGCTGCTGGTTTTCAAAACACATTTGCACAGAATGGAAAAGTGCTGAACAATATGAATGAGAATGATTTGGGGAGATGTATACTAGAAGAGCGTCAGTGATGGGCACACTTTATTCTGGGACGTCTCAGTGCATACTAATCACTGACTTAAAACATCAAAGGGAACTAGCTTGAGTGTGCTTTGGCGTATTAGTAATAGGAATTCAAAGGCCAATATTCTATGCAAATAAGCTATTTTCAAATTTCAGCCACATTCATAGTTGAACTTTAACTTCAGCGGCCTGAGGGGAGTGTAGAGTTCAAATATATGCTTAAAACTCTTCAGTTTATGCTAGTGTGTATAGATGCTCGCTTTCTGTTGTTCTTAGGATGAGTTGGAGAAGGATAACAGAGTGACCTGGATCGTGGAGTTTTTTGCTAACTGGTCACCAGAGTGTCAGTCTTTCGCCTCTGTTTATGCTGATCTGTCATTGAAGTAAGAACGTTGCTCTTCACTATGTTTTTTGAAAAAAAAAACTGTTATTCAGAAAAGACATTCAACTGATCAAAAGCGACGGTAAAAGACAAAATATTGCTATTTCAAATCTCACTTGTGAACTCTCTATTAATCAAAGAATCCTGAAAAAAAAATTATAATTTAAACGGTGTAATGTAATATTTTAATATTTAAAAAATTTATCACCTGAATGTATTTTAGCATTTTTGCCTAGTGTAGATTTGAAATGTCTTTTTATAACTTTTTGTTAATTATATATCTTGTGTAATTTATTCTGAGATTGGCATGAAAATAGTGAATAAATAAATCTTGATCAGCAAATCAGCATATTATTAGAATGATTTCTGAAGAATCAAGTTACTGAAAATGAGAGTAATGGCTGCTGAAAATTCAGCTTTGCCATCAAAGGAATAAATTACATTTTAAATTGTATTTAAATAGAAAACAGTTATTTTAAATTGTATTAATATTACTGTATTTTTGACTAAATAATTGAAGCCTTGACAAGCATAAAATAATTTAAAATATATAAAAAAAAAATGGTACCAACCTCAATCTTTTGACTTGTACTGTACATCCAGCATCAGTTTCTGTGAATTTAAATATTCTGAATAGAAACGATTAAGTTCTCTCTCTCATTCAGGTACAACTGTGCAGGGCTGAAATTTGGCAAAGTGGACATTGGTCGGTACAGTGAAGTAGCCAAAAAGTAAGTAGCTCTGCTGTGTCTCACTCTTTCTCTGAGCTAATTGTAACAGACTTTGACAATGTGCAATGTTTGCTTTTTTCCCCCTCAGATACAGGGTCAGCACCTCTCCTCTCTCAAAGCAGCTGCCCTCTCTAGTGCTCTTCCAGGGAGGAAAGGAAATTATGAGGCGCCCTCAGGTGGACAAAAAGGGACGGGCAGTGTCTTGGACCTTCACAGAGGTGAGGCTTAAGGCCCCAATATACTTCAAACGAAGTCGAAGAACGAACTGATATGACGCCATTTCGAACAAAATCAGGCCGAAATGAAGTTCGAAACAGCTCATCAAAACAAATTTTCTGTGAGTTCGTTTTGGCTCCTAAACACCTTTTGAACTACTATTGGTGGCCATTACACAATCAATGGGTGTGTTCTGGAGTTCCACCACCTTTGAAGCGCAATTTATTTATTTTTTTCCCCGGTTCGTTTCTCATTCAACAAAGGTCAGGCCGGGGAACAACATCTCCAAGTCACTAGCAACATAAATACACTGTCGAATAGCTGAACTGCCACAAATATATCCGCACGTTTATGATCGCTCGCAGAGAGACTTTAAAGATTCAGAGAAAGCATTTCATTCCTAGAAAGAAATTGCAACGAAGCTTGGTGTCGACGACCCGGAGTTATGCAAAAAGCGACGTAAAGAAACATCAGATGCATGTTTTCCAAAGCGTCACGTTTAAATGAATCTACACCCCACCTCCAGCAGCGCGGGGGGTGTAGGAATGTTTGAAAACAGTATACCGTCGCTCAGCCTTTTCGAACTTCTTTTTGCCCCCAAATGGAGAACGAAAACAAACTTTGTTTGAAGTATATCGGGGGCCTTTAATCATCCAAAAAAGACCTTCAAGATTGGAAAAACTTTGTCAGAAACATTCTTCAAACACTTCAGCGGTCTATATTATCTGTATGTTTCTTTACTATACAGATAAATGTGTTATGACCTAGTGTTTTTCATTTGTTTCTAGGAAAACATCATCCGAGAGTTTAACCTCAACGAGTTGTATCAGTCAAAGAAGCTTGGTAAGACCAAAGGAGAGAAGTTCGAGAGGTCCAGCGAATCTGTGTTTTCCCCTGTGCCTGAAGAGGAGGAACCGGAGGCCGAGACCATCACCGCGATGGACACCGAGAGCAAGAAGGACAAATAGAAAGTGCATGCTGCTGAAGAGCACTGTGAACCACTGTGGGACTGGAGCAGAATGTGCTAATGTTCAGTATGCAGAGAGAGAGAGAGCGTATGAAGTTCTAAACGGAATGATTGTGTTATTTCTTTTTGAATAACATATTAAGTGCAAAATCAGTCCAATAATATAGTAAATCCTTATATTAATATGTATTTAAATGTCATAATCATTGATATACTGGACACAGACGTCCAAACAATTGTTATTTGGAACATTGATATTCAATCTGTCAGCTGTTTTAATTTAATCAAGTTGAACAGTTAAACATTGGACATCTACCTCTAATATGGTTGATAATTGTGAAGTGATCATTAGTAAGGGGTTATTTTGTGTTGCATATGCACCGCATTGGGGAACAAACTTTATATCAGTTGTTTTTCTATTGTATTGTTAATCCTGCCATTCCATTGTCACTCCTAGTATTTAATTTTCTAAAGTTTTTTTTTTACTATGAGACGTAGCTTGGTTGTGTGATGGTACTGACTACTAGACTGAATTCAGTGGTCCAAAAAGAGTGGGTCTTTTATGCCAACAGTTCATATTTTGAATATTTACTAAATCTGTAAGAGTGAGATCTCATATCCTGTAATATTCAGTTGTTACCTTTGACATCGAGACCGTTACACTTTTCATTTCAGAGAGAATATACTGCTGTAAAAGTCTTAATGTTTTGTATATTAAGCTTATTTAAATTCTCTTTGTGCTGAGTGACTAAAGTGTTTAACATTTCTTTATTTTAAACTGACAGGCACAGAAGAAAGCTTCATGTTTTCTTGTTTTGACCTTTTCCAGTCATTACTTTCACTGTTGGAAGCTTTTTATTGTCAGTTTGTTCATGTGGAATCTTGTTATCAATTTCCCCACAAAAAAGCAATATTATTTTAGTTCCCTATTGAGTAAACCAGTCTTGATTTTTCACTAATCTTTAATGAACTGATGTCTGAAAGATGACAGTGCTTTGAGTGGTTGTGAACAGAAGGGTTTTTTTTCTTTTGTTTTTGGCCATTCCAATAAAACACTTTGTTCTTCACATCCTGTTTTGTTCAGCTTGTGCATTTTTAAAAAATTTGCTCCAAATTTAGACTTAACCAAGCAGATGTTTGACAAATTGGTCATAAGCTGAAACGTGTACATCTAAATGATTCAAAGTGCTCAATTAGCATTTGAGATTTGCGTTCAAACAGTCAAAGCATTCTCAACGATGACAAACCATTTGTAGTGACTACCAAAAATATACATAAGTTACATAAAACAGTTCCTGGTAGACCTTTCAGAAGTAACCATGAATTCCAGCGTAACCACGGTTCATCACAACAGGTTGTTTCAAAATGATAATTTGACACCAAATTCATTAATATATAGATAAAATATTATTTTTTATTTTAGCTAAAAACCTGTTAATTTACCAAATGCTTAAACTTTAAACAATTTAGACATCCAAAAAAACTAAAAAGATGACAAAAACATTAAGATCAAATCAACATAAGGTTGTATATCTTAAGGAGCACATCTACTAACATTTTCAGTATTTTTAGGTACACCCAGTTATTTTCCAGTGCTGCAACAAGGTAATGAGATGCCAAAATAAGTTTAGACTATTTTTCTGATGGCTAAATTCACAAACAGGCTTTCACATATTTGTGGATGGACAGAAAAATATATATATTGTTTTGGTGTAGTTTTCTAAAGATTTTTATATATTAAAACAGGAGCTATGCATAAAGGGGAAATTAAAGTCAAAATCATAACTGATTTATAAAGAGTTTATTACCAATGCTCAAACACCCGCATACACGTATTCACAACCATGTTCACTCACACTGAACTATACAGTACACGTTCTTTTTTTCGTTCCCTCCCTCCCCTCAATCCATCTTTTGATCCAAAATATTCCTATAAGTGTATTCATTGGCTTTGTATAAGTCAGCAAATACATTCTGTCCCCTGATTGGCCAGCTCTGATCTAAATGTTGATCAACACCCCTAACAAGACAGACGATGATTGAAATGAGTCCTGCACAATGTCACAATCTTCTCGAATGCACTAGGTAAGAATTAAATCATTAAAAATAAAAGGCTTTCACTGATTCATAAATGACAGCTAACTTCCACTGATTGGTTCAACTGCCGTCCAATCAGAGGGCACTGATATGGTTCCACACCGTTCTGTGGCATCGGGAGCTGGCTGGCTAGTCAAGGCCACCGGTGAGATTTGGCTCTCACATATTAATATAAAACGAAATGAGAAGAAAAAAAATAAAAATCAGATCTAAGAGGCAGCCAATCAATGTTTACAGGATAAAATTTGAAATATGCCCCACAAATTGGGCTCCACCATATCAAATTCATTTTTATGCTACGATTAACCCTCTGATTACCGGCTGATCTCTTTCCAGCTGGAGCGGCCATCAGCTCTTTATCCCTCTATTTGATTAGATAAAAGTCCATGGAGAACAAATATCAGCCAAAAAAAAACATTTGATCTGATCAATAGCCATTTATAAAGTCATATAAAATAACACTTTAAAAATTAAATAAAAACTTCCTTGAATTTCCAAGGCCATTGCTCAGAAAACACTACTTGCACTTGAAAAGGCTTCTGCCACTTAAATAACGTATTAGTCCCATTTCCTCATATTTCTACTGTTTTGCTTCCCTGGTGCTGATTGGATACAGACGCAACATTGTCGCATGCCAAACACAGTGGTCTGAAATGGCTACTGAATGCCACAGGTCCCCCTTTGAAAAAAACTAATTCCACTCGGTGATAAAAAAACCTCCCCAAAACTGATAATTTTTTGTCTATACAGAACAATTTACACAATTATGTTGGATAAAAATCTTTTTTTGTTATGTACTGAAATGTTTTCAAGGCAATCCGGTCCTTTGCCGTCACACTGATTATGCGCTCCAGCTCCTTGCTGGCGAGGAGTCCTGAAGTCCCACCATGTCACGGCTTGAATGACCCCCTGCTCCTCCTCCTCCTCCTCTATGTCATATCTAACCAAAACCTGCTGGTTAGTATTATTTCCTTTTCAAAAAATAACAGCAGAGGTCAGAAGTTTTCAGATCTTTCCTGTAGGCACCAATAAATGTCCAATAAATTTCTCTGCTGTGTCTGTGAAGAAAATGAGTCCAGGGCTCCATTCATGACAAAACGGGTCAAAACAGCACGTCTCTCACACTGATATCTCGTAAGTGGTCCCTCCGACGCCCGTCACCTTCTTCACCCCACCTCCAGGCTTGTGGGCGGGGCTCTGAGAAGAGCCAGCACTGGAATACGCCTGGCCTGGGCGAGAAGACACACTGACAGGATGAGAGGGGGACGAGGGGGTGGAAGGAGGTTTCGGCTGCCCGTTTGTCCGACTATACGACTTCATCTGAATCTCGTCCCTAAACCAGAGAAACAGAGATGTTAGAGAAAGATATAGATTAGAATGCACCATTTTATAGTACTTACACTACTGTTCAAAAGTTTGTTTTGCCATTAAATAGATGGAAGTGGCAATAAAAGACATTCATAATGATTATATTAAGTTATAACGATTTATATTTTAAATAAAAGCTCTGAAAAAAATATATATTTTTGAGGAAACTGATTTAAGCAGTACAACGGTTTTCAACATTGATAAGAAATATTTCTTGAACAGCAAATCAGCATATAAGAATGATTTCTGAAGGGCCACATGGCACTGATGACTGCTGAAAATTCAGATTTGCATCACAAGAATAAATTATCTTAAAACATTAAAATAGAAAACGGTTCTAATAATATTTCATAATATTACTGCATTCTTGAGTAAATAAACTTGGTGAGCATGAGAGACATTTAAAAAAAACCTTTGAGCTCTAGTGTATTTTACAGTAAAAATATGATTATTCTGTAGCATGCATTCAAACCAAACAAAAGCCTGTATTATAAAAAATGTATAGGGTCAACATGAAAGTGGTGTGAAATGTGCAATTTTGTGTGGTCATGAATGTTTCACTTTCACAGTTAAATAAATAAAGCATCATAATGTAACCAAAAAATAAGTCACAACACACAAGAAAGAATTACAATATGATAACTGACGATAATATATATCACAAGATGCATAATTATGTCAAATTCACTTCCTGTGATATAATACAGATGTCAGTTAAAAAGCCTCCCAGAGCAGATGTCAGTTCAGAAAACTGTGCAAAAAGGCAATGAAAAAAAGTGTAGCCAGAAAGGCAAATTCAGCCTTGTCTGCTAGTAAATTTCAATTTCTCTGCCACACTATTTGGAAAGGAAACATTCTCTTAAGCACTGAAGCATTGCAGGTTTATTCTAACCATCAGCTCTGCCACTGAAACAACAGTAAATGATGAGGGATCGTTGCTTGGCCCTTGGTGTTTCCAAATAACAATGCATACATGTCAACTTAAAATATAAAGCTCCTATGACAGAATGTGTTTCATTTTGTTCTCTCCCTCATTCTAAGCAACACCGTTTCCTGTAGAAGAACAAGAAGATTTATTCTCTGCTGCTTAGTGAAGTCCAGGTTGATTTTGTTGCTTTTAAAAAGCTGACTAATAACTCGAAGGCAAAGCAGGCTTTCCAGACCGCTAAATGAGCACAGTGATTAAGTTTTCTCTGTGTCTCAGATCTATCCATTTAGTCATTTTGCCAGTGATTAAAATTGATCTGTTTATTGTAGAGTAAACAATATCCAGTTTATCTACTTAGGTCACCATGGTAACAACTTAAGCAGCAGCATGATGTCAGGAGATTTTTTAAAATATATAGTTTTCCATCCTGTCTCTCCACATAGACAAGCACTTTATTTGATTCCGTTCATGTTTATTATGACAATATGGTATGGCACTGACACAACTAAGGAACATGAGACAATAGAGGCATTACTAATTTTATGCATTCATGCAGAAGTCTGACCCTGTCCTCAATTATGACCTTAAATCTGACATGATTATTCAGATTGAATAAATGAAATAATATTTATTGCATTTGTTTTTAATTTTTATTTTTTTATTACTATTATAATTTGTTTATGCGTGTATAAACAAAGCCTTTGATTTCTTTAAAAAGCATAATGGTTGAATGGACATTTAAAATTAAATGGTTAGTGGATGTTTTAAATTAGTACTTTAATAATATGTTTTATTAACTTTATTTTTATTTAGTTTTTTTATGTTTTGCCAATGTTGTAATTTTTTTTTAATATATAAAAACAACAACAATAATATTAATAATAACAACAACAATATTAATAATGAAATTTTAAATCTAAATAAAGACTGGACATTTTAAATGAAATGGTTGTGAATGTGTTCAATTAAATTTCATTAGTAATTAGCGTCATTGCACTGCAGGCGTCCCAAGTTCGAATCTCGACTCAAGGACCTTTCGGGATCCCACCCCCTCTCTCTCTCCCACTTCACTTTCCTGTAAATTCTGATCTGTTCTGTCATAATAAAGGCAAAAATGCCCCAAAAAATCCCTTTTAAAAAGTCCCTTGACTATTTATTAAAGATGATTTTTATGCTATTTTAATACTATGACAATTACGATTCACTAACATTCAACACAATGACATCAAGCAGCAGAAAGAAACAGATGATCACCGATGAAAGCATAAAATTACTGGCGAGTCGCCTCGACAGAATGAGTTTAGACTGATGGGAAAATGCAGAAGGAAGAAAGAAGTGAAAGATACACTCACAGGAGTCTGGGAGGAGGAGGAGGAAGAGTAGGAGGAAGGAGGCAGCAGGCTGCGCAGAGCGTCGTAAAGTTGAGGGGGCGGTACTCACTTTGGCGCCTGTATGCCCCCTCCCCCGACCGAGGCCGAGGCTTTGCGGACCAGGCGGTACTGCATCTCAGCAGCGGCAGCGCTAGAGTAAGACAGAGACTTCCCCAGCGGCGGGGGGTGTGGCGAGCGTGGAGGGTGAGTGGTGGGCGGCAGGGGTGTGTCAGTGGAGCGTGTGCGGTACGGATATGAGGGCTGAGGCGGGCCCGAGTCAGAGAGCAGTGGGGGTCGAGAGAAGCGGGGTGGCCGATGGTGATGGTGGTGGTGGTGGTGGTGATGCTGAGAGCCGTGCAGCAGGCGCTCCCGCTCGCGTTCAGGTGGAGCGGGCTGGGAGGAGGTGGAGCCACGTAGATAGCCGGCGTGCTGCGCGGCGGCAAGGAGGGCGGCGCTGGAGACAGACGGCTGGTGGAGCTCCGCCTCCCGCTGCTGGGCGATCTGTGCTGACAGGAAGGGCGAACTGTATCCCACTACAGGTGTGCGTGATCGGCCTGGTGACATCTCAGGTGCTGCCGACTCAAAATCTGGGCTTTCGGACGGCGTGAGCAGACTATCATACGACATACTGCCGTTCCGAGGAGCCGGTGGTGGCGTCTGATTGGCTAAGCTCTTGTAGCTGGCGGAGGTGGTGGCTTCGGATGGCGGGGCATTGTGGGAAGAGCGGGCACTGGAGGACCGCGAGGACCCTACGGCGAGAACTGTGGGATCAGAGAAGGAGGGATACGAACGCCCTCCTAGGGAGTATCCAGTGATCCCTGAGCCTGGAGGTTCTCCAGGATCCCCAGCTGTTCGCTCTGGACCGCTTCGCTCCGCTCCTCCACCCCCCTCGCGCCCATCCAGACTGGGCTCAGAGCGATAGCCTGACTGCTGACTGGACTGGAGGAGAGAGGAAGAGGACTCTTTAAGACTGTCCCCGCGACTCATCTACAGAGAGAGCGAGAGAGAGAAAGTAGGCAGAAGAGTTTATAAAGTTTCAAAGGAAATCTGAAAGCTAAATTCAAAGGGATGATGTCAAGGACTAAAGCTATATAATTTTTTTTCTATAGCTATAATAAAGAGCCAGCGTTGTGACAGACAGAGAGGCTAAGCTAGGAAAGGCAGGGGACAAACTTGGACACACTGAAGGCAGAGCACCGGAGTTTGAATGCGTCTCATTTTTGCATTTGTTTCAGTATAGCACACCACATCACTTGAGCAACGTTAAAAATCACAACATCTATCTTTTCTTGCCTTGTGGTCTTTGTTGGCAGGGGATAAAAAGCATTGGGGCCTCGTGTACAAAAAGTAAGCTACAAGCAAGCATGACATTTACACTATTTGGCTTCTTAGCCTAAAATTGTAGATTTGATTGTAGCCAACCGAGTGACTGTGCATAATTCATCCATTTAACTTGCGGGTACTTTTTTAGTTCACAGAATACAATATAGCTCTGCTCATGAATACCTAGTTTGTTTTGCTACTAAATGATTTAACCAAAACTAGACATTATTAATGTCCTACCAGACTGAAAAAAGTCCTGTACCTGTGATTTTCACAAGATATCGTAGTGTAGTATTGGCACAATATTAATATATATATATATTTTTTTTTTTTACATATCACAGTTACCAATACTGGTGTATTGCTATTAAAAGGGAAACAATTGTTCAATTCAGACTTAAACCCAACCCTGACCTACAGCGTTAATACCATTATTTAAATCTAAACCTTGTGCACACACTTCCATAATGGTAACTCAGTAAAGTTTTATTCATGAGGCCTCATGTCTTTCAGAATCAATCAAAATCACATGACATGGTGTATTTCCCATCTAATATATCCTAATCTAGCATCATAGAGCCAAAACCGGCACACCCCCACAGCTACAATCAGCAAATTGTTTTGCACAGCCACTCTGTAAGGAGATTGGTTGTTTGTGTTGACGCACTGTAGGCTTTATTAACACTACTAGAGTTTAATTAAACAAATTATATGCTTTTGGTTCTCTTTTGTATAAGCGGTGGCCTTTTGAGAAAGCAATATGGTATTTTTGTAAAACATCTTTATATAACAAAACCCTTATAGATATGAAGTACTGTGGTGATAAACTAAATGGTGGGAGATTCATAAAACCAACTCAGCTGCAATAACAAGCTGCATTTATAAATTAATGCATATGGACACAGAAAAAGGACAGATGCTAGAGAAAGGAGAGGATCATTGGGATGTAAAACATTAACGCACACAGACACACAGAAAAAGTAGTACAGTGTAAACTTACTGATACTGTTCAACTGAAAGCCACTGAGTCAACCAAATTGGAAGGGAAAAACAATTTAATGGATTGAACAAAATGTTAGAGAGAAAAAAAAAAGACTTGTGGTATAAAGGAAATAATAATTAGTCATGCAAAGGACTGTAAATGACATCAAAGTAAATGTTGTGAATCACCACCATAGATTGTGAATGAACACAAAGACCTCTTTACTTTGGATAAACAACACGTAAATCAACAGAGAAAAGTTACCTGGTTGGCATAGGCATGTGTGAGGGCAGTGTGGTTCTTGCCCGGGCTGCTGTATGTGGGCCTGTACTTGAACATGGTGGGTGTGGGTGGGGCTTTATTCAACAGACTACTCTCTGCAAACAAAGAACAGAAAGATCACATATTTAAGGAATGTAAAAGTGAATTAAGCTGAAACAACAGCACTGCAACAGATAATCGCAATCTTAAAGGGATAGTTCACCCAAAAATTAAAATTGTCATTAATTACTCACACTCATGTCGTTGTAAACCCGTACAACCTCCGTTCATCTTCAGAATACAAATTAAGATATTTTTGATGAATTCTGAGAGCTCTCTGACCCTCCCATATACAGCAATGTAATTAACACGATCAACGTCCAGAAACTTAGCAAGGAGATATGCGGATACGCTCTTTACATCGTTTACGCTTTGATCTGAACAAAAACAATGAATCCGCGTGGTGCAGCTGACACAGAACAGCATACGTTGTTTACGTTCAGTGCATACTCTAGGATGATGCGGAGGAGACAAATTGTTGAATAAAGTTGTCATTTTTTTTTTCTTTACATACAAAAAGTATTCTCGTAGCTATGTAAAATTATGGTTGAACCCCTGATGTCACATGGACTAATTTACCGTACTCCTTGCTACGTTTCTGGACCTTGATCGTGGTAATTACATTGCTGTCTATGGGAGGGTCAGAAAACTCACGGGATGCATCAAAAATCTTAATTTGTGCTCCGAAGATGAACGGAGGTCTCACGGGTTTGGAACGACATGAGGGTGAGTAATTAATGACAGAATTTTAATTTTTGGGTGAACTATCCCTTTAAGGCCTGTTCACACCAAAGAAGAAAACCACAACTATAACGTTTTAATAATCGCTCTAAATCCACAAAAACAAGTTCACACCACAATTATAATGATAATGACAAAAAGGTATGATATCATTTGAAACTGATGAACATTAAAAAAATAAAATAAAATTTGACAGCCAATCAAAATTCACTAGATTTCAGATTTTAATGCACAAGATTCAAGCATTTAAAATGGCACACAAGATAACTGCAGTGCCTGCTTATAATAAACAAAACAATAATATGCTTTGGTGTAGATGCTAATATAGTTATCATTATAGTTAAATTTACAGTTATCATTCTTGGGGTGATCAGGCCTTACTCCATTCAGAATATTCATATTCGATTCATAAATGGCATTTGCAAGGAAATATATGCAAGGAAGACAAGACCAATTACAAAAAACATGCAAGTATTGTGATGACATCACTGCTGTTACATTTTGAAAGCTTGAATAAACACTATTCAACTGAAGACAAATCTAAAATGTAGTCAGTAACTAAAAAAAAAAGCTCAAATAAGGCAAAAAGGATCTATGTATGTTTGTGAATCAGAATGCTACTGTAGTTTGCTCTAACCCTCAGAGTGTCCGGCAGGTCCTCGTGACAGCCCAGGGTATCTGAGCTCTGGTTTAGGTGGAGGTGGAGGCTCGGCGTCAGCAGATTGACTCTCCATCAAACTGCTCTTAGACTGAAAGATTGCATAAGAGAGGATAAAACACAAGTGGTTAATTAAATAAAGAAATGGACAAAACAGCTGACTGAAGGTATGTTCTGACTCATAAACAATGTCCAATAGGAAAAACACTCAAATCATGACGACTTCCTCTTCAGTGCCAAAGTCACTGAAAAAATGGTTACACTGTTGAAGTTACATTGCCTGAACCGGCAAACTGTGCTTAAGAGCTGCACATTGTTATCCTACTCAGGTACTGAAATTTGCTAAATTATGTATTTTTTGTTCTACATTTTTAGTACTTGTTTAGCTTTGATTTTTGATTTAGCTTTGACTATGATTTGAGCAAAGTAATTGTGATTATCAGATTAACCTTTATCGTGGAAGCCCTATACCAGGGGTAGGCAACGTTGGTCCTGGAGTGCCGATGTCCTGTAGAGTTTAGCTCCAACCCTAATCAAACACCTGAACAAGCTAATCAAGGTCTTCAGAATTACTAGGGCTACAGGCAAGGGAGTTTTTTCAGGGTTGGAGCTAAACTCTGCAGGATATCGGCACTCCAGGTCAGGCGTTGCCTATCCCTGCCCTATACCATGCAACTAGGGGTAGGCAATATGGCAAAAATATCACAATTTTTATTTTTTTTTGAAATATCACGATATTATCACGATTCTTTGTGATAATATATTATAATTTGTGACTATATAGATTGATTCCAACTGCATTGACGTTTTTCAGTCAAGAGTAGAGAGTGATTTTTCTCAATGAAAATAGTCAACTGTCAGTTCTGTCATAGTGTTTTATTTTTATACCATCATTTACTCACTCTCAAACTGTTTTAAACCTGAATGGGTTTTTAAATGTTATTTTAAATGCAATCAGTTGCTGGTCCACAGTTACTTCCATAGGCCTATTTTTTTTCCTACTATCAAATGTGGACCAGCAACTGTTTGGTTACCCACATTCTTCAAAATATCTTCTTTTGTGTTCAGCACAAGAGAGAAATTAATACAGGTTTGGGACAACATGCGAGTGACTAAATAATGCCAAATTAAATTTTTGGGTGAACTATCCCTTGACAGTCAGCAGCATGTTTAGCACTGGCCCTTAAGACCTGCACGCATATAATGTACAGGCACGCATCTGCTTTTTTCTCAACAGGCATGTGATCAGCTAGAGACAAAAAAGAAGGAAAATCTGACCACGCCCTAAGTCACACACACAAGCCACTTTATCACTTTCATGCATGAATAAAATTAATTTCTCTCTCTTTTTTAAATCTTATACAACTTAGAGTGGTATCATTGTTTCCAAAAAATATTAAGCAGCAAAACTGTTTTTAACATCGATAATAATGAGAAATGTTTCTTGAGCAGAAAATCAGCATATTAGAATGATTTCTGAAGGATTATGTGACTCTGAAAATTCTCTTTGTAAACAACAACTTATTTATAAACGTTTCTAATGACAAATGTTGTGTTCCTAAATGCAAATTAAAGCTGCTCAAACCAATCGCAGCGCAGCTAGCATTAACAATGAATCGAAACTAAACAGTACTGTAACAGCAGACATGTAGCGCGTCAGACTACAGCCTATTACATAATTACAACACAACCGTTGGGCGTTTTATGACAGCACTAGCAATCTCAAATTCTCACCGCCATTCATTAAAAAAAAAAAAAAAAAAAAAAAAAAAAAAAAACACCGGGTCGAGTAAAACGTTTCAGTGCTGATTCTGACGCTTTGAATCATTTGAACGCTTTTAACTGTCCTGCAGATGGCGCCGCGAGCTCATACAGCGCTCTCAGTATCATTCCATCCATGATGTTTTAGAAAACAATCTTTTCGCAGTTGATTTAGGTAATAGCTCAAGCCTTGACTGTGGCGCTGTTTGACAGTGTGCGTGCGCGTTTCAAGTGGTGCGCTGAGAAAAAGCGCACGTCAGAACAGCACGCAAATTAAATGTTTAACCGGCAAGGCGTTATGTGACTGAGAATAAGTGCAGTATCCTATTGTATGTCACATTTAACATTATAGTGAGCCAGAGGCGCCAGAGAACTGTAACTGATAGAATGTGCGCTGTAGCACGATATTACGATATTTATATCGTCCACGATCAAAAATCGTCATATTGCACACTCCTACATGCAACCCTATTTGGCACAGACCAATAGGTTGCTGGGTGTGGCAACATGAACACACGTTAGACTCTTTCTCAGGCTTTGGACCATTTGACGTGCCAACTATCCAGGAGGAACTGGCTATAGCAGACACACCTTTGTTATAATTTGAACTAGAGCAATGGTATCACAGCAGAGGATGCCAAAAGATTCAGCAACCTTATGAGAGGGATAAGACCGGGACTTCTGAAGATAATGGAAGAAAAGCGAATGAACATTTCCAATTATCAGTTCCTTCCTTACATTTCTGCACAGTGGTGCACATTTATCAAGCAGCTCTCTCTGCCACACTGTACCTCCTTCCTCCCTCTCACTATCAGTGCTTATTACTCAGCAAGCAACAAGCTGAGCCTTTCACTTTAGAAACCATTAATGCAGAAATCCATTATTACCAAAAAAGCATGACTACTTTTCTCATAACTCCAGGTTGCAATGTTGAAAAATATCAAAAACATGTAATGAAGTGCTCCAAACTGATTGACAGTTCATGTATTCTTAAAGAACATAAATCATTTCAAAGCACAACCTTTCATTATGGAATAAAGTATTTTTGACAATTTAAAAGCCAGTCTACGTTTCAGCCATATTAATGCAAGCCTGTCTACGTCATCCGTCCTCAATTAGATGGTAAATGGCACAAACAGATATTTTTTGAGCTTTGTCTGCCAGAAAGGGGAATTGGAGCCAGTTGCTTGCAAAATAGTCTAACGCACTCTCTGACCTAGGGATTTTGGCTCTGACAGGAACATCTGCACCTCAGTGGCAGAGGTAACGCTCATGACCTCGTTCAAACGTTTTAAGTCATGAATTTCCATGGCCTATCTAGTTACCAGATAAAGGTTTTCATAAATCATTCAAATTCAGACTGACTTCATAATGACACATTAAGAACAATATGTGAATCGCTGAACAACTTCTTAGAAAGAACAGACTCTAAGGAACAACTTGCACACAAAAATACAAGAGTAATATCTACAATTTCATTAATTTCATTGGCTTTCTCAGGCCTGGAAAATACTAATAAAAAAAACCTTTTATTTCATAACAGCTGAGAGACTGTTCTTCCAAAAGGAGAAGGATGGAGAGAAGCCTTGAGCGCACTGAAGAAAATAAGTAAAAAGGCTTTATTTCTTTACCCGGTGAAGGTCTCCTTGGATTCCGTTGTCGAGCACCTTGGCTGCCAGCTGAGCCTCAGTAAGCTGCGGTCGGAGGAAAGGAGGCTGAACAGACACTGTTTGAGCCTTCCTCTTTCTACCCAGATACCTGAGAGATCAGAATACAACAGTGTTAAAACCTCAATAAGAAAATACAACATTTACGTTAAAAGTTATGAATGCAGGGGAAAACATACCTGGGTGCCTGTGAGCTGCACAGAACGTGTGAGACGTTCCTCAAGCAGCCGTTTGTGAAGGGGTTCACGCCTCCCCTGAACTTCCCCGTTACCTACAAACACAGAGTTGACCGTTAAACAATAACCTTAGTAGATCCTTTAATAGTGATTAGTCATAAAACATTTAAAAATAATAAAAAAGAGAGATGGAATGAGGCAGTATGGAAGAATAGTGAGACAATAAGATACACAAGTGTGCACATGTGGTCAACACAAAGAGGAGGAGAGATGGGCAGAAACTGATTTGGGAAGAGGATTAAAATGAGATGATGCTTAATAGGGATTTTAATCCCAGTTCACCACCACCAACAACATGGTAATTGACAGGAAAACAAACACGACAACAGAAGATTTTGATTGCGCATGTCACAACCTGCTCATTGGTGGTCCTGCCTCTTGCCACCAAAACGATATGGAAACCTGTGAGACCTGCCACTGGGATGAAGAAAAGCCCAGCGACACACATGACAGCCATACTGATAAAGCGTCAAGGAGGAAGCAGTAAATCATAATACAAATCAGCTCTCAAGTTCAGCTCTCACTCAAAAGACACTGTTGCACAGTCTGAATTTTGGCCCAAAAATTTTGGTGTGAGCACACAGAAATTTGAAACAATTGTTTGAGGATACGTGACAGCCGAATGCACTCTGTCCAGCTGCTGGGTGTGGTAGAGAATGAAAAGCAGGCCGAAGCCAAACACGCCCATTATGTGAGCAGTCAAAGAGAGCAGGAACAGAAAGAAGTAACGGTAATTCCTCCGGCCGATACAGTTGTTGACCCACGGACAGTGATGATCAAAATCCTGCAAGGAGAGAAGGGGAGAAGTTGCATGTGTGTGTGTGTGAGAGAGTCATAATTATGAAAGAGAGAGAAAAGCTTAAGGCTGTCCAAAGCAAGCACACTTCTCTACTTAATTAACATGAATCAATCAGTCTAGTCTGCAAAGCATTAGTCAGAGCAAGAGTGGACAGATTGATTAATGACAAAGATTTACCCTTAGCAATTCCATAACATTTGCATTTCTTGTTTATTTTTTTTCTATGTATTGTAATGTCATTTGTTTTGTCAATGCACAATAGTGGAGTAACAGCTGAACAATGACTGGAATAAGGTGTGAGTGTGTGTATTTACCTCCACACAGTTGTCGCACACGGAGCAGTGTGAGCAACGCGGGGGTCTGTAGAAACGGCAGGTGGAGCACCACTTCATCCGCACTTGAATGCCTCGAATCTCCACAGTCTTGTAAAGAGGAGCTCGGAAATCATCCTCTTTATCCTCATCTTCCTCAGCTACAACACACACACACTGTTTAAAATGCCTTCCTTAGTGGATCAAATTACAGATGTATTTTATTAAACTCCTGCTTAAGTCAACATGGAATCCAAACCCTGTTTAGTTTGACCGTTGTGCTCTTTAACACACATCTTCTTGTGCACAATTCATTAGTGCATGTTACTCCAAATGAATAAAAACTGTCTTCATAATATTTAATTAAAATGTAATAAAATAAACAGATTTTGAGTGACGTCACCTAGGCCACACAGACAAAGAACATAACTAATAGCCAAGTAATATACAGCAGTTTTTAGATTTTTTCCCTTGTTGAATATTACATTTCACTTTATGGAAGTGAAATGGACTGGGAATGCATTTTCACGTTGACTTTAAGACAGATATGTTAGTATATACTATTGTAATACTGATTAACATTTAAAATTAGATTTTATTTTTGTGTTTAATTTTTTGTATTTGAGTATTTCAACTCCAAATTCTTTTAGTTAGTTTGCAAGGCAAAATTTCTAATCTTTGTTTAGGTTTTTTTATTTTCAAAAATTAATCTAATATACATTATTATATTTCTTTTAAAAAAAAAATGTTTTGTTCGTTTTAGTTAACAATAAAAACACTGCTTTAAGGTTGATTCAGCTGATGTTTAGTACATCAAGGTCAGTTAAATGAAAAAAAAAAAAATTAATCGACTGAAATACAGTTTGAAGTATAAACTAAATGAAGAGGTGAAAAAAATAAGTGGTTTGTTTTTCCAATAAGACAGCCACACATTCTACTATACTCACACACACACAGACACATATCGCAGATTGTTTCACTACCTCTAGGGAAGATGCCAGGATCCATAAAGGTGGCCATACAGAAGTTGGCCAGAACAAACAGAAACATAATGCCATTGTATATTGGCACAGCGATGGAAAACTGCTCTGAAAGCCAAGGGCACCTGTGGGAAAAAGAGGCAAGAATGAGACACAGAATGAGACTGGAATCACACACTTCATGTGTGCTTTTAAATACCTTTGTCAAGGCTGCTTAACCATCCTAATTTAGGAAAAGAGCTGGTTGTCAAGGGAACAAACTGACTGATAATGTTTTAGCCACATTCTTACTATACTAACAATATAAGAACTACATAACTATAATTCTTACTATTCTAACTACAACATAGACACACAGATAACCATACAATTTCTCCTGGGAAAGAGAGGGTACCACAAAACATACAAAGTGTGAAAAAACAGGCAGAAGAGATAAGTTAAAGAAGAAAACAGAGAGGGAAGTGCCACTTTATGACAGATGCTGTCCTATTTTCATTGCCTTTCAGCGTTTAATCTGAGGGGTTGGTGGAAGAGAGGGATTAGAGGGGGCAAATAACAAGAATGAACAGACGTGACACAGCATCTGACTTAAGCCCCCCAGATCTCTTGTGTGCCAACTGGAAGGGCAGTGTTTATTTTGTTTTTTTTGGCATGATGACCATTTCATGTTCCTTTTATATTTACAGGTCACGACTTGCAGAATACAGGGCTCAAGAAGTCAACAGGAAGCTAATGTGATTTATCAATTTCATCAAAAGAAAACTGCGCTGACTGCACTTTAAATGCTGATGTTGCATAAACACACCGACCTCATCAGTTTATGTGTGCACAAGCCATTCAATGTTTCATTAAGAAACCTATCATTAAGACCTTTTGTTTATGTAAACATGCATTTACATAAACATCATGTCCATTCCAGTGTCAATACGCCAATCTATTACTTTGCAGGGGACTTTGGTAAGGGTGTAACACTGGCAGGAAGGTGATTCCTAAGACCAGAAACCCTTTGTGGATTGACATCAGTGTTACTGTGTGAAAATGCATAAATCCTCACTAGAAGAATCTTTTATATTACTTCAAATAAGAAATGAACTAGGACAAAGAGACTAATTTACATTAGATCAGAACTGTTGAAAGTTGTGAGTCTTTTGTAAATCAAGCAAAATCTATAGAAGATTAATCTTGTCATCGTTCAAAACATTTCATATAGATTATTAATAAGAAGCCTTTTAATACAGTAGAGGTGAGGTAAATTCTGATATTCTAAGCTGTGTGAAAAATCTTTATGATATTTAAGATACAACCTGCTGTATTGAACATTAACTTATGAACTGAGGATTTTATTAGAAGCGTATTGCGTAGATGTATGCTGTCAAAAATTTCAACAACACAAAAAGACTATCCCAGTTATTTTAACACTGAAACTAATAACATTCTCAGATGTGGCTCATTTAATGATAAAAAGGCTGAAAACAATGACAGCACTGAAATTACGCTAACTGTACTGCCATACCTTGCAACTGCTGCCATATGATCATAAGATTACACGTAGTAAAAAGATATTTAAAAAAGGACATATTTAGTATTATTTTGTTTAAATAAGTCGCAAGAAGAGAATGCTGATACCCCTCATTCCCCTATGAATATGCTGAATATTACAAAATTTTACATTTAATTATTAATTTAGGTTACAGCAGCGGTTCTCAATTCTAGTCCTCGAATTGGAGTCATGGTGGAATATCCTGTCCTGTGATGTCCACTTCGCAGGGCACTTACGTTCGAATAGAACAAATGTCTTAAGCGATAAGAGAAAATGTGGGGGCGCGAGGACTGGAATTGAGAACCGCTGGGTTACAGATATATTTGTACAGTAACACGTATGCAAACTAACAATACAAAGCTTTTATAAAATAATGTCAATAGTTTACTGTTTGCACATAAACAGTATAATCTACAGGGTTGGCTTGATGTTTACACTCATATGCAATAAAGATAGCATTCAAATGTTATAACTTATATTATTTTTTCCATTGTAGCTTTCACCTAGCTTGTGTGGGCAGCTGTCACACTCACAAGCAAGTGAACACATTTCTGTGTTGTAGAGAATAAGACTTAATGAACCGTGCCAGCAAAAATCAGTCCCAGGGAGAATAATTTTGTGCTTCTGAATGAGTTCTAGGCAAAAACCTTTTTTATCACTGTTATTTACCAGTACATGTTGACTCATCCATCATAAATGATTGCAGCAATCAGTGTTAGTAAACGTGTTTGTGTACTCACGTGAAGCAGAAGAAAAGGGTGGTTGCTCCGACCAAGAAGGCCGTTGCCGCAGAGACTGGCACGTAGCGACTAGGCCGGAGAGGTCTCGATGGAACAGTGGGGTGGGGTGGGGAAGTGGGTCCAGACACACCCCCACTCATGCTGCCGCTCGGCATCACCCAGGGGGCAGGATGGCAGCGTGCCCCGGAAAATTATCCGTTTGGAGGTGTGTGTGTGTTGTCAAGACAGCACAAATGCAAAGAAAGACTAGGGGAGAAGTCGTTGTCCTTTCAGCATTATACAAAAAGGCCACAAGATGAGCATTGTTGCAAAAACGCAAAAATAAAGTTTTAAAAAAGAATAAAAAAAAAAAAAAAAAAAGAAATTTGGGATTAACAAATTGAGTTTCTGAGATTTAAACACTCAGGCGTATATATTATTAAAAGCATTTAACAAAATTTAACAAAAATTGCTCAAAACCTTTAAAGTCTAAATATTTGTGGGTCATTTAAAAAAAAAAAAAAAAGACTTCAAAAGGCTTAGGATAAATTTTAAAAAGTGCCACAAAATAACTTGAATATGGGAAATGCTTTGAAAAAAAAAAAAAAAAAAAAATGGATTCAGACAGTTTTTTAGTCGTGCTTTAAAAAAATGTTTTTTTAAACGTTTGGTGTTACTGTATAAAATAAGAGGTTACTCTATACTGTATAAAATAAGAGGTAGAGGAGAGCAACGGGTATGAATTAGCTTTTTTTCCTCTCTTTTTTCTCTTGAATGATGCCAAATATTTAAAATATATATTTGAGTTTGATGTTTTGATAAGTAGCACTGTAGTCAGTTAATGTCCTGGAGTTTTTCAACTTGAAATGGGAGTTGAAAAAGAAAAAGACCAAAACAGATATATATATATAAAAAAAAAAAAAAGAAACAGCAAAAGACAAAGGATTTTTCTCAGTTTTGGTGTAGTTCAGTTTTGAAGGGAGCAATGACAATGAAGGAATCAACCGTTAACAATTTCCCCCCACCATCCACACTCAGAAAATATAAAAATGTCTTTCCTTCATTTCAACCAACAAGTGCGCTACACTGCACTTTTAAAAATGGAACCTCATGTGTCTCTCTCCTGAGTCGAAGCATTGCTGATCCACAGGTTAGTTTCGAAGGGCAGGCCAGTATCTTCCCAAGTAAACAGGCTTACACCTGCATGGCTGATTAGATCAAATTCTCGCTTTTTGAGACAAGAAGCATGAAACGAGAGGAATGCTCCAGCTAAAACACCTCTCTTGATGAAGCTTGCACAGAGACAAAAAAAACAGGTGAAAGAGCAGCACGTAGCTTGCACACACCTCAAAACTCCTGGGAACCGATCCAGGTCAGTGGAGCGATTCTGAAAAGACGACTTTGGAGCTCAGAGGAATCCTGGGATTCACAGGTGAGTATGTGAAGATTGAGTGAGGACGAGGTCAAAGAGAAAACAATGGACAGGAGTTCAACTTCTCCCTTGGGACACTTCAGAGACTTCCTTGAATGTGTACGTGTGAGCGTATCAGGCCCAGCTGCCGTCTATTAGCAGATGAGGAGGCATTACATAAGGATCTCAGGGGGACGCGGCCTCAAGGGAGTGCCTTGAGCCATGCTTACGCTTTCTTCTCAGATGCTGTGGAGTTATCTCGTCTTTCAGCTGACCATACGCACACTCAAACACAGAGTATCCGCGCACTCAGCCAATGTCGGGGCCTTCCAGTGGGTGCGCTGGAGAGAATGGAAAAACTCCACCTGAAAAGAACAAAAGAGAAAAACAATTTTAATTCTGAGCCAAAAAAGGCTTGAGCAGCAACTTTTTAATGGTAGGGTTGACACAAATAACAACTATGGTAAACAAAATGCCTATTATTCATTTAAACTATAGAAACAAATGCTCACATAAAGTATTTTGAGAGTTGTGTGAAAATGTACACTACAAATAATCATTCTATTATGCTGATTTGGTGCTCATACTGGTGCTCAATTGCAAACAATGATTCTCTTATCAACGCTTGAACAGCTTTTGAGGCTTAATATTTTTGTAGAAACCACACTTCATTTTTTCAGCATTACTTAATATAACGTTCAAATAAAACGGCATTTATTTAAAATGCATAACTTTTGTAACATTCTACATTTCTTTACTGTCACTTTTGATCAATGTAATGAGTCCTTGCTGAAGAAAAAAAAAAAATTCCATAAAAATATAGAAAACCTGTTTTTAACATTGATAAGAAATATTTAGTTTCCCATATTAGAATGATTTATAAAGGATCATGTGACACTGAATTAATGGTCACTGACAATTCATCATCATGCAAAAAAAGTTTGAATAACTAATTAGTAACAGGGCTCTAGACTCATTCTTCCCACTGGTCGCACTTTTGCGACTAACTTTCTCAGTTGGTCGCACGAGCACATAATTTGGTCGCAATTTTTTATTTATTTTTTTGCTACAACATTTGATTAATCAACGCATGCTGATGAACTTTCATCAGAGTTTATAGTTAAATGGTAACAAAAGTGTTCAACATTCAACGCGTTCTTTTTCATCGGTATTATTTGTGATTTAAATTTTGTGAACAGGAATTCCGTTTTTCGTGCGCTTTCATTTTCACTTTCAAATTCACGATCTTGGTGTTACGTTTTACAAGAAAAGATAATTGTCTGTTTTGCTATACACCTTTCACTTTTTAAGACTAAAACAAAAGATGGATTCATTGTTATTCTTAATTAAAAAGCACAACAACAATAAAACAGTACGTGTCGCTGACAGGACTTCACCTTCTCTGGTTTAAGAACCTTCTCTTTTACTTTAGTTCCTCCAAATCCTTCACTCGCGCTGAAAGCGCCTCTCTTCAAGCGATCAGTGAAATCTGACTCCTGCTACAATGTGGCGCAGCTCTGCAGCGTGCGCCGTATGAAGCAGACGCTTTGGAGCAGTGCAGACCATGCGCTCACACAAATGCGACCACGTCAAATTTTAACTCGCACATTCTCAAAAAATGGTCGCAGTCTAGAGCCTGAGTAATCAATTATATTTATAAATAATATTTGCATTGTCCTCAAGGGCTGCACACAAAAATAAACAAATAGCATGATCAATGTAGCCCAATTCACGAGAAACTGACATTTATGAACTAGTTCTTTTTACTTAACAGCGTAGCTAAAGAAGCATTTGCATCTTTTATCTGAACTGAATTAAATTAATATTTAAATTATTAAAACCTACATTTGACAAATGTTGTTTTGATCAAAATGATTGTTTCTTTCTCTCTTTCGGATGCATTTTCTTTACATGCATAATTGTTTTTTAAGCATAAGGTCCACAAAGTGCTATATAAACACAGTGATATATCGAACCTTCATCAGTTATATTACAAAGACTAAATGTAGCAATAATTGAATTTTGTTAATATTGTCATTATTTCATTATATCATCATTCATTATTTTATCAATGAGTTCTTGCAAGTATATACACATCAAGCTACATTCAAATAAATGCTCAAACACCCAAATAGACATCACAGGCCAGCCTGGAGAATAACTCTTTCACGGACACTAAACCAAAGGGGAGAAAAACCCCTGACCTTAATTACAGAGACATCTGTAGGGCAATCCCAAGCCAGTTTTTTTTTCTTAGTTCACAAAGCACACATTGAAATGACATCACATAAGCTTTCACTATCAAATGTTATGCAAACAAAGGTGATGTCTGAATGTTTGCTGAGCCTCAAGGCTTTCTGACATTGTGTGCGCACACATTAGGGCTGGGTATTGAAACTACATCATGAATCCACACACATCACAAAACAAGCATGTAGACAGTGATACTATCACGGCTGAATTGTGAACCTGCACACATTTTAATCTGATAAAACTTAATTCTCCCAACTTTCAACATATAGATGCCCCACGAACACAAAAGCCTTTTTAAATCAAGGGGTCTTTATTATCTGTAAAACTGAATTTAACAAAAATTAAAAAATACACAATCACAACAGAGATGTGAATGCAAGAAGAGATGGCTGAAAATAAAGGAGAAGGATGTTAAAGTAACAGCCGTTATGTGACAGCTAACAGATGTCCTCAAAAATTAATGAATAAAGGGGTGAAGGTGCAATTCAAAATAGCAGTTTAATACAGTACAGGGGTAGACAATAAGGGAAATTTGCCACTGGCCCTCCGGGCCAGTGTCTTTTGAAGTTCACTGGCCCAGGTCAACGCGTCGGGTATTGATCCCAATAATCACGAAAAAGAACAGTTTGCTTGAACAACATTAATAGCATTTATTTTTTTTAAGGTAGGTTTAGTGCAAAGTGCACCAAAACTGTGCAAAAACATGAAACAAGTGCAAATAAACCTATTGCATAGGATTCATTCTCCGTAGTCACACAGCAATTCATTATATTATGTTCATACCATAGGTTTCATACACGTTAACTTTTCTCTAACTTACTTGTCTGCATATGTGGGCATTGATCTGCAGAGCTCACAGTAAACCTCTTTTTTTTCTTGATCGTAGCCCAGCTAGGGGTGGGCGATATGGGAAAAATATCATATCACGATTTTTTTTAGAAATATCACGATTCACGATTTTATCACGATTCTTTGTCATGTTGGTTTTACAAGTTGTCTGAGCATTACAGCCAAACTAGAAAGACAAAGCCTTTCAAGGTAACAAAAAAGACATGGCAGATATTTAGGCCAAAGTGGGCGAAGATAAAAATCTTTGTCATTATTTTATCTTTCTTATTAAAAGATAAGAACAAAGATACACATTACAAATACACATAATATACAAATAAAACAAACAGTGCTTTATTTTCAGGTACAACAGGTGTATTTAGCAGAGCATTCAAAGAAATTGAATGAACAAATATAAAAATAAAACACTACATAGACTGATTCCTAAAGCAACTGTATTAAAGTTTTTCAGTCAAGAATAGTGAGGGATTTTTCTCTTTGCGTTTTGTTAACGTTAAATGAATAGTTCCCCCAAAAATAAATATTCTGTCATCTGTCTGTCAATTCTGTCATAATGTTTTATTTTTATACCATCATTTACTCAAAAGTAGTTTTAAACCTGAATGAGTTTCTTTCTTCTGCTGAACATAAATGCTATTTTGAAGAATGTGGAAAACCAATCAGTTGCTGGTCCTCAGTGACTTCCATAGGATTTTTCTTTCCTACTATCAAAGTCAATGTAGACCAGGAACTGTTTGGTTACCCTCATTCTTCAAAATATCTTATTTTGGGTTCAGCACAAGAAATTAATAGAGGTTTGGGACAACATGTGAGTGAGTAAATAATGACAGAAATTAAATATTAGGGTGAACTATCCCTTTAATGACTGTCGACAGCATGTTTAGTGTCCTGTCTCTTTAAGAGCTGCATGCATCTAATATACAGGCAGGCATCCGTTTCTCTCTTAACCATTTACTTTAATTTTAGAGATAACCAACTGTCTGTATGTAAACCTTGTGTGTTTTGACAGTATTAGCGCAAAAAATAAGTTAGTTGAGTAATCAGGCGCTGTTAGACAGACTTTTTAGTGCGCGTGCTTCAGGTGTATGAGCGCACGTCAGACCAGCGCGCGAATTAAACATTTAACCAGCAAGGCTTGTGTGCAAATAATGTACTTTTGCGATCACGAATAAGTGCAGTGTCCTGTCAGAGTAACTCTACTGCTGTATGTGGTGTTGTACAGTATATAGAGACCGCGGCGCCAGAACTGTATTTGACATAATGTGTGCTGTAGCACGATACTACCATATTTCTTCAAAAGCAGATCGTGGAGACATTTTTAACATCCACGATCAAACATCGTCCTATCGCACACCCTAAGCCCAGCCAATTCCAGCGGTCTCGCCACTGGGGCTGAAACTTTCTCTGCCTTTTCTTTTCGTATTCCCTTTCGCTTTCCCTCAATTCCTCTGGTGATTTTCTCTTCCTTGCCTTCTGATGGGGGTTTCAGAAACATGTAGCCTAGCTTAATAGTAGCTATAGGTAGGTGCTGAGCAGCAGTGTGTAGTTTGCGCGCGTAACCACGGGAGCGAGCAAGGCGGTGCAGACGTCACGGAGCGCATAAACCGCTGCATCTGAAACTGTCGGGATCACGTAACGTGTTAGCGGTGGTTACCGAGACGATTGAACAGAAATCAAAACACAGAACCACAGGTAATTAATGAGAAATTAGACTTTTTTTAATCGAGGCATTATTTTTACTGGCCCCACCGGGCTAGTGGTTGGAGCGATCTGGTGGCCCTGACGGTTTTAAAAGTACGTCCGGGCCACCGGGCCAATTATATTGTCGACCCCAGCAGTAACTAACTCCTCCAGGAAGAGTCTACCATTACTATGTCTAATCTAAAAAAGCCATTAAGAAAAAAAAAAAAAAAAAAAAATCTCTCTCTGTCATCAAGATATCATGGAAGCAATTTTTATTTTCCGGGTAAACCACTCTCTTTTAAAATGCCATGACTATGTGAAAGCAGACAGACAAACCATAACCTTGAAATGCTAAAGCATTCAGGAAAACAACTAAATAACAATACTTGATCTTTCAGTGTGATTACTGTACTGGTATTATGCACAAACCTACATTTTGTAAGTTTTATGACTCATTTTAATTGAGTCCAACCTTTATGGCCATCTCAAAGTTCAACACAGACCTGTGCTATTATTTGTTCTCCCAAAACAATTTAAAAAACCAAACCCAAATTACAGTTCTGTTAAGTCATAAAGCATTCAGTTCCAATGCTATTATGCTGAAACGCACATTCACCTCATTTAACACCATTATTAACCGGTCCAGTGTGGTCTATGGTCAGTTTTGGGACAAATTTTCTTTTAGATTTGTTGTATTAAGCCTGCTCAGCAGAGAAGTTCGAGCAAATTTCAGACAGCCTTGTTATCAGTTTAGCTATGCCTGACATTTGGTAATCTGACCCCGCATAAGGTCCAAGAGACAACACTCCAAAGCATTTCAGGGTGGAGCTGCAAATCTGAACACCTTGTAGACACAACATAAGATTATAACCTTTGGAAAGTCTGATCCTAGATCAGCATGCACTGGTGCAGTGCATCCTACAGCGAGAAACTTTGTTAAAGGCTGTATCAACCGCTGCTGGATCAGGGTCCAGTCAATGTGGTTGAGTCAGCAACAGACAGGAAATAGTCCGGCTGACATTATGACCAGTATTTAGGAAAGGCTTGGTATGGGTTCAGTGTGTATGTTAAGTGAAAGAGAAAGAGTCTACAAGAGAACAGAATGCCCGAGATTAATCATTAAGAGAGGGCTGTCTTTCTCCATTCTCTTGCTTTTACTTTCATTATGGTCACTGTGTTCATAAGTGCAGCTTATAAATTGCAGTTACATTTCCATAACCAGACAGGAAAAATATTTGCAAAGCCACATTGCCTACAGTGGTCTATATGGAAAGATTTTTTTTTAAAAATCTATATATAAACTACTTCACTATTAGAATGTTTAAATGATATGAATCATTACCAACTAGTCAGCTGATACCCACAATCGTCCACAAATCATGCTTAAAGGATCTGTCATGAACTGCCCTTTTCTATTATTTTGTATTGTTCTCTGAGGTCCCCTTATAATATTATCAAGATTTTTAAATAAAAAAAACCCATCATTTAGAAGTAAAGCCTGGGACACACCAAGCTGACGGTTGACCGTCGACCAACGTCAGGCCATCTGTGAGCATCTGTCGGGCTAGTTTAGTTTGTTTAGTGTGTTCTGCATGTCGGCTCTTATCGGCAGCTGCGTCGGCGAGAGTGAGAACTCTGATTGGATGTTCAGTTTAGCAAACGAGTCAGTGCCCAAGAATTAAAGCAAATGTGATGAAAACTACTAAGTAAATGAAGGCTGCGCAGAAAAAAGACTGTTCTAATGTTACGTGATCTTACCCAAGCATTCCAATATGCGAATACTTTCATAACAGCGTGAACTGATTAAAATGAAGAAAGTTATAACTATTACTGATATTCAAAACTGTAAGCAAGCAATGCTTTGTTTACATTTTGTCTATCAGCCATCGGCGCCCAACCCTAGTCAGTACTGCCATCTTAAAAGTAGGGGGTGAATCTTGGTTTCACGATTCAATTCAGTTATGATTATCATTATTAACTCGAGATCACGATACGTTACATTCTCAGTTTTCAATATTACAGCACGTTCATATAAATTTTGAATAAAATTGTGCAAAACTTATTACTATATAAGCAGGCTACTTTTTAAAACAATTACTTATTTAAAATAAGTGTTCTTTAAGTATCAGAATGTTTACAGACAATAGTTTTTGTTTTTTGCCTCAGCATTATTGCCGTTTTATTATTACTGATGAGATCATAGACAGTGGCAGCTTTAACAGGCTGCATTCAGACTAATGCACAGATCTATTTCGATATAGGCCTATCAGATGTTCTGTCCTGCTCTGAAAACATAACTGACTGTGTGTACATCAATTTCGTATTAAAAGTATTAAAAAATGCAAGTGCATTTAACCGCAGCCGCAATCGAGCTTCAGGACAAACGAACACAAAGCGCACGTGAAAGTCTGTCAGTGCGCGAGTTTTGTGCATCTAATAGTACTGCATTCCAAACGGTATAAATTAAATAATATCTAAAGAAAACACAGCGGGTGGAAGCACACACGGTCAAGCAATGTGCACGTGTCTCACAGCGCAAATTCTGTGCAGTGAAGCCCGCCGCATCTCTAGCGCGCACGTGCCATATGCGGGACAAAAACTATGTAGAAATACTATGTAGAAATGACTCACGCGCACGGGTTTTGTTATTTTGTGCGTGCAGTACTGTAATTCACTTGCGCACTGTGTTCATGCGCTTGCGTTGTTTTGTCCCACTTTTAACCCCATAAAAACAAGCTCAGAATCGATTCTGAAATATTCAGAAGCAATTCAGAATCGTTGAGAGAATCGCGATGCATTATTAGAGAATCGATTTTTTTCTCCCACCCCTAGTTCAGAATTCACAGCCCTTTGAATATTCGGTGATTACTACCGAAGCTTCGAAGCTCAAAACTTTTTATTCGGACCAGCCTTAATTGATAGTTGCTAATATAGACAGCTAATTCCTCTCACGCAGGAGCAGAACGCACGTGTTATTTTACAGTCAGCTGTAGTCTGTGCGGTGTGTGTTCGAGTGCAGCTTTTTGATCCAGACACTGCCGATGCAAGGTGATAACACCGTCGGCTTTCGTCGCCGCTAGTTCTTTGAAGTCACTTGGTGTGTTCCTGCCTTAATAGGTTATTTTCTATCCTGTTTTGACCCACCTCATTGGAACGCTCTGTTTGAATAGGCATGGCCAATTGCAGACTCGGAAGTCCACGCCCACTGCTATGATTGGCTAACAGTTGTGTATGTTTGACAGCCTATGTCCTTCATAGATGGCCACTGCTGTGATTTAGATAAAAAATGCATTAAATACTGAAAATCCTGTGTCGAATTGTGCCTTGTTTGTAAACAAACAAAGGACCCAAGTTCATTAATAAATAAAGATCATTCAATCTTTCCTAAAATTGATCAGAAAGAAGGCAATGCAAAGACTTTCCACAACTTGGCAATGCACAGCATCTTGTATTCGGAGCGATCTATATCTTTTGGTTTGTGTAGACCTGCGTTCACCTCTCGTTATTTACAGTATGTGCATGAATCAGTGAGCGGGGCTAAACAGGCAGTGATGTAGAAGCAGATGTTGATCTTCCTCTGCGGAGGCGGTGTTTATCCACACTATTACATCTAGAGATGTAAAACGCAAAAATCTTTAGAAGCACGAAACACCGACAGCGAGAGACTGCTTAGTGCTGCATCTCATGTCTCCGATGAGAAGAGGAAGAGGTGTTTGATGCTGGTTACTGTAGTGTATGATGATTGAAATCGCGAAATGGCCTTAAACGATTGGTAAATAAACTGCAGAATGTTATGTTTTCAAATACACACACGGATTGCATGTATTCAAAAAGCGCTGCATGAGTTCGCGGCACCAGGGTTCAAAGTCCAAAGAGCGAGGAAAATCTGCGCTGAAATGCCGTTACTCATCAGTTGCTCAGTAACGTTTTTATAAAAGGCATGTGACAACGCGATACGTGTGACAAACATTTTCCCAAATTCGTAATGAGAATAATTTATAAATCGGTTTATAACAAAAAGCAGCACTGAGATCTTCCTGTGGAAAAACCAGTAAAAAGCACATTTCGGTTATTTATGCAACTATAAAAAAAAAAAAAAAAAAAAAAAAGAATTGGCAAAATAGATGGGGGGGGGGGGGGGGTGGAACGCGAAAAACCGTGTGCGTTATACGGCCTTCGGCACAGAGTTTCATTTTGTTCGGCTTCGGCCAAGAATTTTCATTTCGGTGCATCCCTAATTACTGATGGGACGATACGCCTACCTCCCGATTCAATACTTTCACGATACTTGGGTGCCGATACAATATGGATTGCGATTCGATATTGCTGTGTGTTGCGATTTTCGTTTTTTGTTTTTAACTCTAGACCATGGGTAAATGTTGAATGATACACTTAATATAGGCTACAGACTGTTACAATAAAAAAAAAAAATAAAAAAAAACATACATCTTAGCAGTTACTACTGCGATTCGATATTACAATGCGATTTTTTTTTTGCTTATTAAAAGACTAGACAATGGAAAATAGATAATTACACCCTTAAAAGTAGGGCTGGGCGATAAATCGATTTTATCGATAAACTCGAATGTGTAGTTTACATCAACTTATTTGAATGAAAATCGGTTTTCTCTTTAACGTCCGCCGACACTCCCCTCTGGGCTCCCGTAGTTCCGAATTAGCTCGGCCCTTCCTCCGCGCGTTTGCCATATATCTTGGGCCAATAGACAATACCATCGTCCATCGCTGATGGCTGATAGACATCACGATGTTAACCTGGCATTGTGACAAACGCTTGCTTTTTAATCGATCGCTTTTTAGTTTCACTTTCCCTTTTGTGATGCGCGATCGCACGTACTCTGTTTATACTATGGAGCGGTAGTACTTAACACACATTTTACAAGATTAGATGTTTCTCAGTGGTGCTCAGGATCTGCAAATCATTCGTCATCGCCCAGCCAAAAAACAACCAGTCACTGACATTTAATGCTGTTGAATGTTTTGTTTGCACTTTATCATAACTACCTCCTATCTACTGAATAGCAAGATGTTAAAGTTGTGTTTAAAGAAAACTTATCAAAAAGGGTCACATAATTTAATGTTTTATGTTATATGTTACGTTGTTACATTTTCACTGTTTTTTTCACATTTTCTACATTATTAAATGTGTATAGCACAAGTAATAGCACAAATAAACATATTCCTATAGCACAAAGATATAAATTAAATGATTCCTTGGTTACCACTGTAAACAGAGCAGAGCTGCGCGTATTAATTTAAATGTATTATACGGAGACAAAATGCCATTTCTAAAAACAGCCAGTTTCCCTTAGGAAACATTCATATATAATTAAAAATTAGGATTTTCTTCCTATTTTTCACGCATCGTGAACAGTGGAGTTTTTCAGGAGTCACGGCAGTAGAAACAGCGCAACTATAACAATGTGCATAATCCCGCCCACTCTAAAGCGGTACTAAACTGCAGTGGAAACGCAAACCGAGCCGAACTGAGCCATGCCGAGCCGTACCACACAGTGGAAAAGCGCCATAATAGTCAAATGTTCAACAAAATGAGCAGAAAAAATACTTTCTGAAATAAAATAAAGTGCTGTGTTACTTTGCATACTGCTTTAGTCATGTTTTCCCGGCAGTTGGGATTCAAAACGCCATACACTGATCGTCTGCGTGGTGCTGCTTCAAGTCGAACACAACTATACATTTCACCCTCTGTTGGAATTACAAAGCGCTAACTTCTCCCCACCACCTCTAAGGTAAACCAATCGATTTTTAAATCGTTTTAAAAAGAATCATGATAGTTAGGTGAATCGATTGTTTCTCCCACCCCTACTAATTACATCATATAACATTCCACAACCTGTCGCTTTGGCAAACTGGCTTCATTATAAACTGTTTTTAGACTAACAAAAAACGTTTGAGTTCTGAAACTTAAAGGATGGTTTTAATAGTACGATGACCTCTTATATGTCAAAATATCAAGGGAATTTTGGTTTCTCAGTTCATGACCTCTTTAATATACCAATAACATGTACGGTCATGTAAAGGCCTTAAGCACTTTTTTTTTTCAGAAAGATTATACACCGTTTAAACAAGAATGGTACATGTAGATTTTTGCTCAAATTCAGTGTCCCTCATTTTTGCTCTGCATGTAAAACCCTTTATAGGCATCGTGACCTAACCAGACAGGATAAGATTCCAGTAACAAGCAATTTAAAATCATTCACAATTCACAACTAATCAGAAGGGCAGGCTCTTTCTCTCTGAAAGTGCACTGCTGTCTCACACTGGTAACAGATGCATTCAAAATAAAATAATTAAAAATTAAACAAATGATCTTAATTATTGTAAACACACGACTGATACAATCTTTGTCATGAAATACACTGTATAATTAGATATAATTAGATTCAGGGGCCTATATCTTTTACAACCAATTACATTTTTATTAAATCACACATTAATCAAAATGTAATATGAATATTTAATTGAACTCTGAAAATTGCAAATCCTCCTATCCACAACAAATACACGTTACTTTTTAAAATAACAATAAAATTAATAAATAAATAACATATGAGACCGTCAATCATCTGATTACAGCTCATCATTGGCTTTTGCAATAAGTTAAAGGGATAGTTCCCGTTTTTTAAAATAACTTGGCTCCCTCCATTGATTCAATCTGATATTTTTTCTGAGTACAAAAGAAGGTATTTTTTGAAGAATGTGGGTAACCAAACAATTGATGGTAGCCATTGACTTCTATAGATTTTTTTTCCATACTATGGATGTCAAAACTATTTGTTTATCAGCATTCTTCAGAATAGCTTCTTTCTGTTCAACAGAACAAAGAAACACTTACAGGTTTGGATCAAGTGGAGGGTGAGTAAATGACGACAGAATTTTCATTTTTGGGTGAACTGACCCTTTAAGAAAAGAAAAGTCAACAAAGTCCTTCAGTCTTCTGTGCTCTATAAAATAAAAAGAAAAAATAAATTTCAAAAATAATGTTGGTAAACATCAAATATTTGAGGAAGGCTCATTGGCAATTTGACATTTCATAACAGTAAAAAAAGCATTATATCTTCTAGACCGCGATACCACTCGGTACTGAAATTTAAAAAAAATCAATTTCCCGATAACATTTGAGTGCGGTTGAGCATAGGGCTGTGCAATTAATTGAATTCGATTATCATGTGTATCTAGCCAGTAAAGCCGGTTTCGTGATTAGTAGTAAATTGCCATCACTTGCTTTCAGATGGAGCGGCATTTACTACACAGAGCCATAGTTCACTGACAAGCTAGGCAATATAATAAACAAAATAGTTTTTTTCTGCACCGTTTAATTTTTTAAGAATGTGCTGATTTTAGCAAATATATGAATAAAAGAATGAGAAAAATTCTCAGAAATCAGTCTCCCGACACCATGTTTACACTGTAGGTCAGTTCTTTGTTCTGGACCAAAAAAAAAAAAAAAAAAAAAAAAAAAGAGATAGTTAGTCCTGGTTCGAGTCACACGGTCATTTTTAACATCAAACCTAACAATACCAAACAAAAGGCATAAGGATACAATCACAACCTGATCAGACAGCTTTTATGACAATTTGCGAACGTACCCAACAACTAAAACAATGCTGTGTGTTGGGCTAAATGTGCTTGTGTGTAGACATGGTGGTATTTTACCAGTTCACAAAACTCTTATAAAATAACTTATAAAAAAAATTACAAAATGTGTAAAGGAGCCAAAACAGTGACATGAATTCCATGCGGAGATCTGCTATAAGGACACAACAGTTATGACACCTGTACAAAACTGTAATAGTCAACAATCAGTTCTGCTTGAGATTCCTGTCCTTTTAGGGTCAAGTCTTGTGACATCACGTACTGTTTTAGTTTCATTTAGATGTCTTCAGTTCGTATTGCATTCATATATCAGCCAAACTGCACCAGAGTTTGTTTGGAATCAGACCAATAGGTGGATCTCTGTCTGCTTGTTGGGTGCACACCAAGGGTTAGATGGTAGCATTCACCCTTACTCAAATGAACCGCACTAACCATAGTTTATTTAATCAAACCAAACTTGCCAAGTGTGAACATGCCCTAAAAATCAGGTTCCATTAGGAATTGTTGTCTGACACATTTCGAAACACAACACAAAATCATGCTTGTGTTGCTATAGGAGTATGCAACCCTGTATTTTGTTTCAGGTCACACATATAGTGTGTAATGATTCCTCCATTTCGTTTCATCCTTTTCATGCGAGTTCTCTCTCTCGACGACTCCTCACTGTCCTCTCACAACAGAATGACTGAAATCTAAAGCCATGTGGCATTACACTCCCTGCCAACCTGCATTTCCCACAATCCACTAAATGCCTGCCAATTTTACAGTGACAGCAAAGCAAAGCATCTCTTTGATTCTATGAGGAAAGAGATAAGTCGCATGCCCTTTGAACTTTTTCATTTTCCAGACACGCCCCTTTTAAAAGGAAAAGGACAAAACACCAGATCTAACCTGGAACAGCTAGTTATGCCACCTACACTTAACCAAAAAAAAAAAAAAAATATATATATATATATATATATATATATATATATATATATATATATATATATATATATATACACACACACACAATAGCCCATAGCCAGAAACCGTTTGATTTCCACCAGCAAGCTCATATTCTCAAGTTCAGCACGTTTTCATTCATACGTGAGTCACTGGTTGCAAGTAACCTAGTTAGTGCCCTGTTATGATTTCATTTGAAAACACTGACTGCTATTTTCACTCATTGTTAACTGAAGTAATAATTGGGCATTAATTAGCAGGTGAACTGATGAAAATGAATGACTCACACATGATTAAAACACAAAACGTGCATAAGTCATAAACATGATCTCATTATGATCAGGTGAGAGGATTAAATGGCTAAAATGAATCAAAAAGCAGTGCAGCGTTGTCTTACTTTTGAGGCGGTGTGTATCTTTTGGGTGTGTTTCGCTGCAGCTGCACTGTTGTCATCGGTTTTAGGCCCTGACATGAATTTGCGCGACGCCGAAACTGAACGCGCGGTGAAGGCGGTGGCGTTGTGCGAAGCATAACGGGGCCTCGATCGATTACCTCAGTGAAACTGCAACAAAAACGGGATTTAATCCGCATATTTCAGGCTTTGCCTGAAAATGCAACGAGTACATGTCAAAAAGTCTATCTGTGGTCACCCCCTTAAAACACGATTTATTCTTCTACACGAGGAATGACAGTAAAGGCAGGCCTTGAATAAATGACTCACATGTTAAAATAAATCAATAAATTAGATTTTTGATGCGTTGGATTGACATATAATCATAAATAGTAGTAGCAGCGCAACTGGGCAGGACTATTAGCATGACAGCTAGCATTATATCGCCCCTTTTTCAAAATAGTGTTTACGTTAAAATGAAATAACACCACTGGCGACCTACCTGTCAGTTCA
Organism: Barbus barbus; assembly: GCF_936440315.1. Taxonomy (NCBI): domain Eukaryota; kingdom Metazoa; phylum Chordata; class Actinopteri; order Cypriniformes; family Cyprinidae; genus Barbus; species Barbus barbus. Next base: position 9,177,940 of record NC_136736.1, on the reverse strand, counting down.
TTGGCGTCGCTGCTTTAGAGGATTGGTGTGTGTGTGACATTGGTTATCCTCTTTAACAGATTAGATGATGGCTTTAATCTCCGTTTCAATCTTTGGGTGGTGGGTCTTGCCGACGGCTCACTTAGCCAGTTAGCCTGCGTCCAAAGTATGAATCTTTCGCCTTATTTTGCACACACTCGAGCTTAAATAATGTCATTCAAGTTTTGGGTCTTCTCGATACTGGTTTAAATCTATATTCTGTCGCGTACGACCTGCTAAAGCTCGCGTAGCTTGAAGCTAGCGACAGGTTTACCGTATTTTCACGCAGCTCAGCGAAGCGGCACGAGCTCCGGTCCACATCCACGAGCCTCCCAGAGCAGTCTGACGTCTCCACCCTCCTGTGAGCTCATTGGCTGAGAGCTGCTGTCAATCCATCCCGAGCGGCCAATGAAAAGACGCAAGAGAGCGTTTGACGGGAGGGATTTATCAAATTAATTCCAATCTCAGGTGTTGATGAAAGAGCGTAAAGAACGGACACACCTGAATGCAACGCTGTTGTACAGGAACTGTGAGAACGAGCAGTGTTATGACTAACGTATTGTTCGTATGTTTATTGCTACTTTTTTAGCCTGTAACGATCTGACAGACATAAACAGCTTAATAAAGGATAAAAAGTGACACAGCGGCATATTAAATACGTGTGTCTGAGAGGGAGGCAGACAGACAAGATGCATGTGTTGCTCTGAGGATTAAACGGACAGCAGGAGTTTTACAGATAAGCGCCCCCCCCCCCCCCCCCCCCCCCAATATCCGCACAAATCTGACCAACATCTGTCACACCACCTCTTTTAGACCAAATAACACAAATCTACAGCTCTGTGTACAACAAACATAAAATACAAGCACCCTGACAGATGCCAGGGCTAAACCAGACTGTAATTTCCTGTGAAATATACAGGAAAACATCAATGCTCTGAAATGCCTAGATATGGTCCAAATGACAAAGAGTGTAAAAATAGAGCAGCCAACTAATACAGTAGTTGTGTCTGGCAGAGGCATTTGCATATCATATCCTACATGATGTGTGACCTTTTCCTAAACAAGTTCATCATAACGGACTGTTAATCCAAGATCAGTAGGGGAAGTCGTGGGGAAGTCGTGGCCTAATGGCTAGAGAGTCGGACTCGTAATCGAAAGGTTGCGGGTTCGAGTCCCCGGCCGGCAGGAATTGTAGGTGGGGGGAGTGAATGTCCAGCGCTCTCTCCACCCTCAATACCACGACTGAGGTGCCCTTGAGCAAGGCACCGAACCCCCAATTGCTCCCCGGGCGCCGCAGCATGGCTGCCCACTGCTCCGGGTGTGTGTTCACGGTGTGTGTGTGTGTGTGTGTGCATTTGTTCACTACTCACTGCTGTGTGTGTGCACTTGGATGGGTTAAACGCAGAGCACCAATTTCGAGTATGGGTCACCATACTTGACAATACGTCACGACTTAGCTAGATGCTCATGTATTCATATAAACAGACCCTGAATTTGGGGATAACGCAATTTTATTCTGTGGCCCTTGAGCTGGAAGTAACAATAGGGAACCTCTCAGAATCAGAAACGTTGACAAAGAAAGGCTTACTCATTATTAAAACCCAACAAGGGAATTGTAGTCTATTGACATATGAAAATATATTTGCATATAGTAACCCTTATAATAGTATGAGCTGTAATGCTATGATGAGCACAATGAACTAGAGATGCATCCAAGTGAGATTTATTTCAGTAATTGCAAATAAAGTTAAAACAAGTAATAGTTAATTATGGATAATAAGTATAACAACACATGCAGAAATTCAGGTCACTAGAAAGTTATATATTGTATGTATTTATATATTTTTGACAGATCATAGTGTAGCATTAGATATGTTCATACACTAAAAAATGGTTGTAGAAACAGTTTTCACTCAATTGCTGGTTAATTTCACAAACAATTAAAAAGAAAGTGCAAGTATCACATTGAAATAAATGTGAACATTTTAAGTAGAAAAACTAAAATAGTATTTTCTTGTAAAACACACTCCATCTTTATTTACAACTTTTAAAAAATATATTTTTTACAGTGTGCTCGATTTTTATAAAGTACTCTTTTGTGTCTCTCATGTTTAAAATATGTCTAAAAATTACATTAATATAGCACATTTCAAGCCCAATGGTAATTCAAAGTGCTTTACATATAAGGAAGTAAAATAATCATAAAAAAATAGTTTAAATATAATCACAACAAACAAGGAATTTAGGCCCAAGATGTTGAAAAGTTTACATAATTTTAACACAAGATCACATATTATTTTAGTTTGATATAAAAGGAGTTTGCTTATTTTCTTCTCTGCTCTCATGATGAGTTTATTTGTGCATTTTTACTGTTTCCATACAATATAATTGTCATTTGAAGGCTTAAATTTAGCTTTTTCAAGAATGTTTGATATTTGAAAAACAAAACTTAAAAAAGTACAAAATCATAAAAGTCATATGGCTTGTGGGCCCATACTGTGTGTGCACCCATACTGCAAGTCTTCTGAAGTTTCATGATCATTGTGTTGTGTTGGGAGTAACACATTACAAAAGTAACGCCTTACAGTAATGTATTACTTTTTGCTGTAATATAACACATTACTAATACAATATTGGTAATATTATACAAAAAACAAACAAACAAACAAAACAAATAAACAAATAAAAACAAGAGGCAGAGGTTAAAGTAGACTGTGGCACTTTTTGACAAATCATCCCAGATAGCATACGGATGTGAGCCACTCAAGGCAATGATACGGCACTGCTGACCTTCTTATGGCCCGTAAAAAAATGGATGTAAGCCTGAAGTGGCCGACATGTAAAATAGCAAAAATGGCCTAAATGTATCAAATCACATGTGGACCTCTGTAGGCAAAGCACGGCAATGTGTAATCTGAATGTGACCCTAAAGTGGCCCATGTAGTGAATAGTAAATATGGCCCAAATAGTGCCAACCAAATGTGGTCCACCTTTGGCATAAATGTGGCACTATCGACAAAGGCTAATCATGGTGTAAACCAAATTTGGTCCACATATATTTCAGCAAATGTGGCCCAGGTATTTTATTGTATTTATTTAGTCATTTAGCAGACGCTTTTATCCAAAGCGACTTACAAATGAGGACATAGGAAGCAATCAAAACCAACAAAAGAGCAACAACGTGCAAGTGCTATTACAAGTCTTGGTTAGCCTAACGCAGTACAGATAATTATTATTATTATTTTATTTTTTATTTATATATATATATATATATATATTATTATTTTTTTTTTTTAATAAAAAGACATATAGAGAAAATAAAATTAGAATAGAGAGTGCTAGAGTTAAAGGGTCAAGTAAAGATGGAACAGATGAGTTTTTAGCCGTTTCTTGAAGATGAGTAAGGATTCGGCTGCTCGGATTGAGTTGGGCAGGTCATTCCATCAGATGGGAACAGTTAATGAAAAAGTCAGTGAAAGTGTTTTTGTGTGTCTTTGGGATGGTACAATAATGCATCGTTCACTTGAAGAACGCAAGCTTCTAGAGGGCACATAAGTCTGAAGTAATGAATTTAGGTAAAGGGGTGCAGAGCCAGTGGTGGTTCTGTAGACAAACATTAATGCCTTGAATTTAGCAGCTATTGGTAGCCAGTGCAAATTGATGAACAGGGGCGTGGCGTGCGTTCTTTTCGGCTCATTAAAGATTAATCTTGCAGCGGCATTTTGGATTAATTGTAGAGGTTTAATAGAATTGGCTGGAAGACCTGCCAAGAGAGCATTGCAATAGTCAAGTCTGGATAGAACAAGAGCATGAACAAGGAGTTGTGTTGCATGTTTCCGAGAAAAAGGGCCTGATCTTCTTAATATTGTATCTTAATATTGTATTTTAAAACGTATCTGGGCCAGTTTTGTCAAAGATATGGCACAGGGAGCACTGGCTAATGTAGCTGTGAGCTTAAAGTGGCCCACATATGATGCCACAAATGTGGCCCAGTTATCCAAAACTGTATCTGGGCCAGTTTTGGCAAAGATATGGCATGGTAAGCACTGGCTAATGTGGCTGTGAGTCTAAAGTGGCCCGCATATGATGCCACAAATGTGGCCCAGTTACCTTAAAACCGATTTTGGCCAGTTTTGGCAAAGATATGGCACAGGGAGTACTGGCTAATGTGGCTGTGAGCCTAACTTGTCCCACATTTGACATGGCAAATATGCCCCCTATATTATAAAGCAGATGAGAGCCACTTCTGGTTTGGATGATGCACTTGACACTGGCTAATTGAAATGGAAGTTTGAAATTGTAAATATGCCTTAAGAGAATTTGGCTACTTTTAGTAGGATGCAACACAGTTAACTGATGCAGGATGATCTGGATATGAGTCTTAAGAAGGCTAAATATCCACCCAGACAGCAACCAGTGTCGACTATGTTGCTGTCTTGGCAGCAATTTATTTTTTTAAACATGCTTTTAATGACAGTTTTTTATATGTGTACTGTGCAGCATAAAAACAGAAGTGCACTATAATGATAGCTCTTACTGTCAAGGTTTCTGTTAATTTGGACTTTGTTTTCCTTTTGCACCATTTCCCTTGTTGTGTTGATTGTATTATTCTGTTCAGGTGTGCCTAGTTAATTATTGTTGTTTGGTTTGAGTACTTAAGTTCCTGTATGTTCACTTTGAGTTTGTTTTGTCTTACATCTACATGTCTTAAAGGGGGCCTATTATATTCCTTTTTACAATATAGGTAAAATATGTCTCTGATATCCCCAGAGTGTGTATGTGAAGTTTTAGCTCAAAATACCCCACAGATCATTTTTATAACTTGTTAAAATTGCCACTTTTAGGGTATGAGCCAAAACGTTCTGTATTTGAGTATGTTGCTTTAATGCAAATGAGCTGGTGCTCCCAGAGAAGAGGGCGGAGCTTCAAGAGCTCAAGTTCCCGCATTAGCAGTGCTAGCCTTTGCAAATAAATATTCCACAATTAGTACAAGCCTGTTATCTTTAGAGAAAACATACTCTGTTTAAAAGTCAGTCATCTGATTATAATAAATTCGCGTTTATGAATTACACAGACGGGGAGCATGGCGGGATAAAAATAACAACATAGCTGGTCTCATGGTGCATGGCATGCTATCACAAACTTTATAAGTCCCACTCGTGATTATGAGCTCAACAAACTCAAGCGATCGACTCAAATTGCTTTCATATGCAACTTTTAACCACCACATTCCTATTCACGATCATTCATTGGCAGCACCAGTGAAAACAGACAGAGAAAATGGTAGCTTTATCATCATTAGCCTTACAGAGTGCCAAGAAAATCTTTCAGAAGGGCAATTTAGAAAACAAACGTGTGGTATTTACTTTGTCTGGAGCTGACTTTCGTGCACGAAGTGTTGGTATTGATCCCTACACGTATTGGGGACTTTACCGATTTTTTCCGGGACATTTCCTTAGTCAATGAAACTTAACCACAGTGTCCTCAGCAGCTCAGATGGAGGGAGTCTATGGAGACTCCTATGTTCGTTAGTGCATCCCAAAACACAACACTTGAAATGCCTCTTTGGCGCTGACATTGTATATCTCCAGCAGCTACAGCAAGTAATCAGTGATGGTGGAGTCGGACTGCTGCTTCTCACTCAGGGCTGTCTATGCTTATAGGGCAGCGTCACAAATGGGAGGGACTTTTTCCCCTCGGTGACGTGAACAGAGGGAGAATCTGAAACTGCTCGTTCGGAGAGACTGTTTATGATTTTTTTTAGATTATAAAAAAATTAGTGGGTGGATTTTTACCATTATAGGCTGGTTGTTTTCACACACTGCGGCCACACAACTGTGTTCAAACACCTTATAAAAGTTTTTTATAAATATAAGGTGTTTTTATAAAACACCTTATATTTTTGCATAATAGGTCCCCTTTAAATGTTGCTATGCTACATTGTGTTTGGATTTACCCTTGTTGGATTAAAGATTTGTGATATGTGACCTTTCAACTTTGTTGTGCGCTCTTTAGCACAGTGTCACCATGACACTTACAGACTTACTGTGTAAGTAGAGTCTCGGTGAAATGCATTTAGGTGAAGGACTTTAATTTAAAGTATTGCAATGTGTCTTTGAATATTTATCTGTGACATTTGAATTGCTGCTTGTGCAAAACCTGGGTCAGGATGTTTTTACCAAGTAGGACATGTTTCTGGAACTTACTTGAACATTTAGAGAGGACATTTTTAAATTTCTCTTAAAAAATTGTTGAGTATTGTTGAGGCATAACTCACTTAAGGCTTAGTGTGGCCAAAAATATATATATTTATGGTTTATTTGGTTCATTAATAGCTAAAATGTGGCTCTGCAGTGGCCTGCTTGTGGACCACTGCCAAAATGCCACCATTCCATGCAGCATGTGGGCTATATGGGGAAGACCATGGTTAGAATAAAAATCAACTGTGGCCCACATTAGGGCCAGTTTTGGTTTATTTGCTTGGCTTACATGCGGCAATGCTAAGGTTTACTTGAGGCCCAAATTTGGCAAACAGGTGTGGACCACCCAAATGCCATCATTCTGCATAGTATGTGGGCCAGAGCAAGGTGTTAGATCTGGGCCAGAATTCAAATCAATGTGGCCCAGATTTGGGCCAGTTCTGCTTTATTTGGTTTATTCATGGCTGACATTGGGCCTTCCTTTGGCTTACTTGTGGCCCAAATCTGGCAAACAGGAGCGGACCACCCAAGAGCCATCATTCCATGTGGTATGTGGGCCAGATGAAAGTGTCAGGTGTGGGTCTGATCTGGGCCTCAGGAATTTTGCTATCTGGGTCTAATAGTGCAGCATTATACTTGTTACAGTCTCAGTAACGCGTTACAAATTTTTTTTTTTTAAAGAATTTACAAACACCGCAAAACATTACAGCAGCACCAGAGAAAATTTTTGTGGGAAAAATGTGTGTTTCCTGTTGCTGGAATATGTGCGACACCGAGTCTGAGAAGAAAAGAATGTGGCGGATGAGAGCGTGGGAATTTCTCTCTGTCTGCCATGCTACTTGAACCCCGAGAAGTGAAGAGACTTGTGGGTGATTAGCCTATGTTGTGGAAAATATGAATCCTCTGTCAACAGTAGAATCTCCGGCTTTTAGAAAGCTTGCCAGTCAAATCCCTATCAACACCAGCGATGGCAAGGTAAGCTAACGTTGTTATGATTCATATTATTAGGGATGTAATGCACCCCGAGCCAGTTGAAAATCGATACAAATATGTGACGATTCATGCTGGTTATGAACAGTGTTGTGTAAGTTACTTCCAAACTGTAATACATTACAGATTACTTGTTACTGTTATTTAAAACTAATTCCTTACCTTACAATATTACTGTCTCAGAATTGTAATGCATTACATAACTCCTGTATTACTTTTGAGTTACTTTCACCAAAATATCTACAGAAGTAGAAGGTAACATTCTAAAATGACAAAATGTACTAGAGCCCTGCCCTAATGGCAAAGTGTTTATATTTCGTTCTGGCTTTTTATTTAGTTCATTTAGAAAAAAAGTTTGGAGCATTTTTTGTTCTTTAAATAAGTTTTTTCTTTCTTAAAGTAACGACCAAGCGGCCAGCGGCAGAACGGCAGGCTGATCATAGCCATGTTTGATCAATTTAGCCTTCTCAAATCATCATGACTTGCCTAAAATAAAGTCTATAGATATACTAAAACAGTTCAAGCATATAACAATGTTTAAACGTTAAACCTAGATAAATGTGCGCTGCATCAGTAGTTTTTGCGGAGAGTGGAAGCTAAAGCGCAGGATATGGAGGCGCCAGCGCAATCAATTAAAAAATGTTTTTCAATGGAAACAACTTACGCTGTAATTTTTGCTCATAAAGGTAAGAGTAATCATTCGTAACTGTAAAGGGTCTACTTTTATTTGTGTGCACTCACAATATCAACAAAACGTTGTGCTTTTATCTTGAACAGGAGCGCTAAAGACACCGAATACATGCATCACAGACATGATAAATATATCTATAGAAAGCTTTAAATTACTACTTAAAGAAAAAAAGAAAAACGAAAACAAAAACTATTTAATACAATCGTTATCCGTGAAGATGCACTTCTCTCTAAAGGTGCGTCTAACAAGGAGATGGCGAATCCTTAACTATTTCCCCCGGACACATTCATGGTAATTACTTTTGCTGGGGCTTTTGCTTTATTGTGTGTATTTGAAGCAGAACTCTTCATCTGTGCTGACGGCTCACTGCTGCTGCGGGACACTATACCGTCCAGCCGCTCTTGACAGTCACAGCAGCACAGACTCATGTTATTTCCACTATTTTTTGTCATCAATAATTGATGGATGTCTAAAATATAAAGATAAGGAGAAGCCTAAAACAGGCCCGAGGACTGGCCTGCATTTAAAAGTCAGACCCGACTTTAAATTAAAAAAAAAAAAAAAAAAAAAGGGTGGGGGGCTAAAAGTGTGTTGTAATGGGATAAAACCCATTACTGACCATGTACCGAGTAAAATATTACTGACAATTGATTAGTAATGCCTTACACTACTGCGTTACAGCAAAAAATAATACGTTACTATAATGCATTTGTAACGCATCACTCCCAACACTGGTTATGAATATGAATGTATCTCTGAGGGAAAATGACTGTCGTTAGAAAAGTTTAGATTTTCTTTTCATCTTGCTTTGTTTACAGTGGGAACCCAGTAAAGGCTGTATTACTGCTGTTCATAAGTGCCACCTGCTGGCAGAGAGTGAATTTGTGTTCTCATTCAGCCTGTCTGATGTTTCCTTCAGGTATGTTTAAAGCTGCAGTCTGTAAGTTTTGCCTCTTTGGCAAATCTTTGTTTGAAAACCTGGAATTGCAGTTACTTGCGGAATTATCTTCCTTGTGTGGGATGTCCTCTGGCACGGCTTCAGCGCGGATGAATCTAATGTTTTGAGGTGAATGTGTGGCAGTCAGTCACCACACTGGTGTGGATATTTACTGTACTTCACAATCACAGATTATATCCTACATCTTGGAATATATTACCCAAATAAGACTTTTCACCGTATATTGCCATCTGAACAAGTAATTAACAAGTCTGCCACGTTTGTTCTGACCAACTGAGGAAAAAAGCATTACAAATCATGCTACCAATGGTGATTAAATCTAACGATCGATTAGCTCATATAGCATCAAACTGTGCAAATTATTATTATTGTTATACTTTATTTTCAAATTATTAATGTTAACAACAACAGCATTGTGTGACTATGGGTATAGTGTTTATTAGCGTGTGGATTTCAATTTCTGTACAGTCTAATTTAATTGTCATGCCATTAGAATTTCATATTAAGAAATTCTTTTAACCCAAATAGCAAATTATGCGCCCTTCTAACTGTTTTTCTTTAAAATACAAATCTTGTGTAATCCCTCCCTGCAAACAATGCACCTGCGGGGCCCATGCTGGCTTTTTGCGGGCACAGTGGGCTAGGGCCAGCCCACACCAAACCTAAACGGGCACAGTGCGGGCTTGCTCAGGCGAGGCCCACATGCAGCTTTGGGCTCACCGTGGGCTCTCTGTGAACAGCCCACACTATGGGACTGCTCACATTAATCCAATTATGGCCCAGTGTGGGCCAGCCCATTCGGGCCCAGAGCAACTTTTGTACCTTTGGGCCCATGCAGGTTTTTGTGTAGGCAGCCCTGTAATGCAACTAGGAGAATACAAACAACATTGACTGGCCATTCATTAGCCACTCAATTGAACTGGAATGGCTCAAACCAAAAGACACCATTTCAGAACCTGTTGTTTCAAATGGATCCACAAATCTGGCTCACGAGATATACTTTCCTGCAGAGTTTAGTTCTAACCTTAATCAAACACACCTGAGCATGCTAATCAATGTCTTTAGGATAATTAAAAAAATCACAGTTGGGTGAGTTTGATAAAAGTTGGAACTAAACTCTGCAGTAAAGTGGGTCTCATGAGTCATATCTGAGGTGCAACAGACATGAGTCTGTTAATAATAATTTTGTGGGCAGTTTTCTTGCTTACCACTAGGAGTGCTAGGGTGTTTTAGGTTTCCTTAAGTAAAGCCATGTGGGTAGAGGGAGTAGCAATAACAAGCAGCAGTAGTCAGCATGGCTTACCTGCTGAGCACATTGTGCTGTGTTCTGGTTGGGAAATGTGTAATTTCAAGCCCAGTCTAAAGTAAGGAGTTGAGTTTTTTTGCAGAGATGTTACATGTATGTATGGCCTATGTTTGGATTGATGCTAATTGCTTTGTTTGCTTTCATTAGTGCTTTTGTGTATTTACATTTTTGTCTATTTGTAGCTGTATTAACCTGAATTGAATGTTTTCTATTTTGTATTTAATAAATTGATATGTTCAGTTGTCCTTTAAATTTATGTTTTCATGACTACTGTACATTTTAGACAATACAGACATTAGTTATGTGGTGACTGCATCCATTTCAGGTGTATAATAACTGTTTTTCCCAAAGACTTAAGTTCATAAAGACTACTATAACTTAAGTTATAGTAGCTGGAAAGTAATAGTGCGGGCCCTGTGTGGGCCTAGTGAGGGCTTCCTGGGGGCTAAGTGTGGGCTGCCAGTGCAGGGCCAGCACTAAGGGGCCAACGTTTTGCCAATGAGCAAATTCTCAGGGGCCCTGCACTGGGGGACCTTAGGCTAGCCCTAAGTGGCCACCGCAGGCTTGTTTGCAGGGCTGGCTATCTGTAATCAGGAGCACATTTAAAACTGGAATATAATTTAATTTCTTTCATTCACATGTGTTTCATAAACACATAATCCTTTCTGGATTACAATCTGTCGTCAAAATGATACATGTAATTATTCTAGCTGCTGTGAGAAAATACTATTAACCATCTGCTACCTGCAGGATCCTCACATGCAATGGCCTAGTAGCGGGAAAATTTCATGTTTACAGACATGGCGTTACGACGCAGAAGCATGCTCGAATCTCCTGTGAAAACCTACCCGTACCACTCAAATTAGAAAACATTATTATAAGCTAACTGTTGTGAATCGGGCTAAAGTAAGGAGATAGTGTTGAACACCGGCTATGTACTTGCTCAAATATTGATTTCGGATCATTTTTAATAAAAAAAAAAAGTTACGGACTGCAGCTTTAATGTAGCGTAGTTTTACAAAACTAAGGTCAGACCATTCTGTCTTTGCTTCAAATTTCTAAATTATACAATCTATTTAAATATATACAGTATCTTTGTTTGGATCATGATTAAAATGCAGTGGTTGCCTCCAATCAATGCATGCCAGGTTTGTGCTATGAACTTGAATCTAGAGAAAATAAATGAAATATAGGTTGTGCCTCTTGCCATGCTATTAGGCTATAGGTTGCATTATAGTGTCACAGAGAATAATATTGTAAAGTAACTAATTACTTTAAAATGACAGTAACTAGTAATATGTAATGTTTCACATTTTGGAAGTAACTTGCCCAACACAGTAAAAGCAGAATGAAGATTAAAATTAGAATTGTGGAGTAGATGGGAATCATTTTCAGTTCAGTCTGTTCTACATGCAAAGCTATTGTTATTGCTAAAGCTATTGACTTTCAATATATATTACAAATCATATGGACCACTTTTATGTGTTTTTATTTTTTCACAAACCTCTCCCTTTGTGTTCCACAGACAAAACAACATCATGCTTGCTTGGAACCGCATGAGAGTAAGTAAATAGTCATAGCATTTTCATATAATAATTTTTTAATTTAAGTATTTCGTTGTCCTTTAAATTTATGTTAGTGTATTTATCCAAAGCCTGAAGGTATAGGGTAATGTTTCTACTGTATTTATACAAAAAAAATATTCTTAGTAGTCACAAACAGCAGAACTAAAATTTAAGTAGTTACATCTGAATACTTTTTATTTTCATGTTTGTGTTCATTGTTTGCTTTTTGCATAACAAGCTGATGGTTTGTAACCTACAAAAGCTTATTTCTTTATGGAATGTGACTTTGAATTCACAAACTATTAAATAATTTCCAAATTCTGTGTATTTGCTATAAACATAAAGCTGAAACTAGTGTTTTCTCTTCTGTTCCTTGAATTTACACTACAAGATTAGATCTGAACATATCTTTCTTATGCGTTTAAATATCGTTTAAATATTTCTTATAAAACTTTAGGTATGCTTTGATTATATTTGTACAATGCTGCCCCCTTGTGGTATGAATGTGTATCATTATTATTATTCTGTGGCAAGGTGTATCAGACTTGTGGGCAGAAGAAAAAACTATATTTCTAGTATCTAATAAAAAAAATTAAAATGAAATAAATATGCTATTCATCTGGGAAAATAAGATAAAATATGCTTTTATTAATATAACCATCACTGAAATTGTTGATCTGTATAAACTTTTATGCCTTCAGACTTTCACTGTCTTTATTTGTAGTCGTTGTTGTTTTAAATCTTTTTAGTGAATATGCTACAAAATTCTAAGTTATGATATGAAAAGAGGGATTATGAACAGACAATGCATTCCCATAGACCATTTAAACATGAGATTTCCAATATTACTAAAAACCAGCAGAGGAAAATCTGGGTCATTGGATAAATCTGTTGCAAACTTTCACCTCTTGAGGGCATCGGAAGCCCATGAAACACTACAAATGATTATCAGGATCAGACGGTGAAGCTAAAGTCTTTAAAGTAAAACACAGTACATTCCAGATGCCTTCATCTCCTGCCTCAAACAATTATCATCAAACCACAGTTATCTGATATGTGTGGTAATATGTATTTTCTGGTTGAAAGCATGCTTTACAAAAACCATCAAATGTTGGCTCCACTGACAGATCTATCTATCTATCTATCTATCTATCTATCTATCTATCTATCTATCTATCTGTCTGTCTGTCTGTCTGTCTGTCTGTCTGTCTGTCTGTCTGTCTGTCTGTCCGTCCGTCCGTCCGTCCGTCCGTCCGTCCGTCCGTCCGTCCGTCCGTCTGTCTGTGTAGGAAGAAGAGAGCTGATTCTTTAATAGTGCACAGGCTGCTAGGCAGATGAATGGAGAGAGGCAGCGGATGACTCATTATTGTCGGCCATCTTGAGAGGGATGATAGGGGATCCGTGAGTGTCCCAGGGCACAACTCTGCATCTGTCCTGGGTTATTTTGGACTCACTGAGATCCTTCTACGCACTGCCTAGACAAGCACGAGCTAAAATAGGCCGAGGCGGGAAGTAGAACAAAGAGCCAAAAGAGTTTGAAGAGGAGAGATGGGTGGAGAAAGAGAAGAGGCAGGAGTTTAAACAAAAGAGAATAGGATGACGAAAACAGCAGCAGGGAGGACGTAGACAAGATGATGCAGAGAAAAACAGTGTGCGTGAAGTCGAAGATGAGGGTTTGAAAATTGAAAAGACTTGATAAGGAACGCAGGAAGGAAGCATGAATATGGTCATAGACATATGATTGATTTAAGAACAGCTTTAAGCTTTAATCAAAGCTTTAAAAACATTAAAGCCTGACATATAATAGCATTCTGAAAAATCTATTTTTTGAAATGGAACAGTTTATTGAACATCTAGATAAAACCTTAGTTGAGTATAGTATATATTATATATATACAGGTACATCTAAACAAATTTGAATATCATGAAAATATATTTTTTGTCACTCATTTCAGAAAGTGAAACCCATATATTATATAGATTCATTACACAGAGTGAAATATTTCAAGCCTTTATTTCTTGAAATTTTGATGATTATGGCGTAAAGATAACGAAAACCCAAAATTCAGTGTCTCCATAAAGCTTGTCAGCAGAAGGAAGCATGAAGTGCTCTAAAATGTCCTGGTAGATGGCTGCGTTGACTGTGGACTTCAGAAAACACAGTGGACCAACACCAGCAGATGACATAGCAGCCCAAATCATCACTGACTGTGGAAACTTCACACTGGACTTCAAGCAACATGGATTCTGTGCCTCTCCACTCTTCCTCCAGACTCTAGGACCTTGATTTCCAAGTGAAATGCAAAATTTACTTTCATCTGAAAAGAAGACTTTGGACCACTGGGCAACAGTCCAGTTTTTTTCTCCACAGCCCAGGTAAGACACTTCTGACATTGTCTCTGGTTCAGAAGTGGCTTGGTAGCCCTTTTCCTGAAGACATCTGAGCGTGGTGACTCTTGATGCACTGACTCCAGCTTCAGTCCACTCCTTGTGAAACTCTCACAAGTGTTTGAGTCAGCTTTGCTTGACAGTATTCTCAAGCTTGTGGTCATCCCTGTTGCTTGTGCACCTTTTCCTACCCAAATTCTTCCTTCCAGTCAACTTTGCATTTAATATGCTTTGATACAGCACTCTGTGAACAGCCACACTTTCAGTAATGACCCTCTGTGACTTACCCTCTTTGTGGAGGGCGTCAATGTTCGTCTTCTGGATCATTGACAAGTCAGCAGTCTTCCCCATTATTGTGGTTTCAAAGAACAAGAGATACCCGGAATTTATACTGTAGGGATGGTCATTAATTGAAACTCAAATGTAAATATTCTAATATTTTGAGATACCGATTTTTTACTTTCATGAGCTGTAAACTCTAATAATCAAAATTAAAACAAAAAAAAACTTTTGAAATGTTTTACTTTACATGTATTGAATCTAAAATATATGAAAGTTTCATTTTTTGAAATAAGTTACAAGAAAAAAATGAACTTTTTCACGATATTCAAATTTTTTTAGATATACCTATATATATTTGGTGCAGGGACTAGTCAGGACCTCAGGATATTTATTTTTTTAGTGTCATCTGCCAGAAGATGTCATGTCTAGTTAAAAATAGTTCAGGTTTAGAAAAAATAAATAAATAAAAAATATTTGGAGACGTTTGGAGATCTGTCTCCTGTGCGTTCTGCTCTGTCTAGCTGTTTTGAATGCAATGCATGAAAAATGCATGAAAACCTCCTGCATGAACGGCCCCCTTAGAGATGAAAGAGTGCATCTCATCTCTGCTGTTAGATTCAACTTGGATACTGATTTGGTCTTCATGCAAGCAAAAGTGTAAGATCTAGCTTTGCAGAAATAAGTGCAAGCAGATGGTACTCGAACACCAAGCCAGTGACACTATGTGTATTCACCTTTTGTGGCAGCTGGCTTGTTGCATCACTTTGGTGTGTCCTTTGTAGCCTGCATTTCACATAATAATTCACACATGATAAGCTGTTGCTGCTTTACATGTCAGCTACCCAAAAAATTCACATGCATAAAACCAAATGCATTAATTCAGTGCACTCACACACAAAAAAACATCGACTCACATATATACCCTGTGTCTGAATATGCGAGGAGCGTCTCGCTGCAACACACAAGATCCAGGGGACGTGGTTGGATCCAGATCCAACTCCTCCCACCTTACATATACCTAAACCTACCCATCTCCACCCCCTGATCCCTAAACCCACCCATCTCCCCCCCTAAACCTACCAATCTCCAGCCCCTAGATGTGGATCCAACCACGTCCCCTGGATCTTGTGGGCTGCAGCGAGCCTTACTTGGAATATGCGGTAACACTTTATTTTGATGGTCCCTTTTGAGCATTCTGTTGACACTAAGTAACGTTGTACCTACATGTCAACAAATTCTCATTAGACTATTAGTAGACTGTCTGCTTAATATCTGCTAACTCTTTAATGTGATGGTCTCCCAACAGACATTCTACTGACTATAAGTAACTTTGCAAGTACATCTCAACTTATTCTAACCCTAACCCAGTCAACTAATACACTACTAACAGTCTAGTGAGAGTTAGTAGACATGTAAGTGCAACGTTAATTATAGTCAGAATGTGTTAAAGGGACCATCAAAATAAAGTGAAACCGAATATGCATAAATGTGACCCTGGACCACAAAACCAGAATAAAATAAAATAAAAAAATATATATATTTTTTTGCCAAAAATCATTAGGATATTAAGTAAAGATCATGTTCAATGAAGATATTTTGAAAATTTCTTACCGTAAATGTATCAAAACTTTCTGTTTGAATAGTATTCATTTGGACAACTTTAAAGGCGATTTTCTCAATATTTAGATATTATTATTTAGCCAAATATTGTCTGATCTTAACAAACCATACAACCATTGTTGTACACCATACAAACTATATATTCAGCTTTCAGATTATGTATAAATCTCAATTTTGAAAAATTGACACTTAAGACTGTTTTTGTGGTCCAGGGTCACAATTGCCTAATAGATAATATGCACAAAGCAGCATTATATGGAGAGGTCAGACTGGAAGAGTTGAAAAATAAAAGATGTGAAACAACTGTAAATTCTAAGGGAGTGTTTTCGCAAATTTTGTCACTTTTATGACAGTTTTGCTACTGAAAGTTTTTTTTATATAGTTGCTGTATTTAGTTGCCAATGAGACGAAAGTGTCAGAGCATGCTTGCATTCATTTCGCTACTTGATATTACTAATTAAACAAATTAAATAAACTAGTGTGAAAAGTGTTAATTTTATAAGTCCTGTATTACCAAGAAAGTTATTTCTTGTAATTCAATTTTACTTGTTTCAACAGAGCAGGGGTCACCAGACTCAGGCCTAGATGGCCGGACAAATTTCTTGGTCCCTAAAGCCCACTCTTACACCTACCCCAAGCTTAACCATACTCTGGTGCTGAATGACTTGCTTTTTTCATAAGGTCTTGAACACAAAACAAGATATTTTGAAGAATGTTGGTAACTACATAGTTGCTGGTACCCAGACAGCAACATAGTTTTGGCCCAGATCTGGCCCACATCTGGCCCGTGTGAAATCCATGCGGGCCACATGTGGGCCGGATCTAGGCCGACACTGCTTGCTGTCTGGGTAGCCATTGACTTCCACAGTATAGGAAAAAAAATACTATGGAAGTCAATGCCTATACAGCAACTGTTTGGTAACCAACATTCTCCAAAATATCTTCTTTTGTACTCAACAGAAGAAAGAAACTCATATAGGTTTGGAGCAAATTTAGAGTGAGTAAATGATGACAGCTTTAAGTAGTCTTGTATGGGTGCAGTGAATAGGGGTGGTTAGGATAAAGATCTTTGCTTTAAGCTGACACAAAAAGAGTATCGTCAGACAGTTAAGTTACAGGTATGTGTGTAAGATTGCAGCTCGGGCAGTGGAGGCACGTGAACCCTCCATGGTCCACTGATGAGAGCGATGATGCACTCCATTTGAAAACCGTCTGCCTCACTGCGGGAAGAATGCAGCGCTCTGCGAATGTGTGATTAGGGCTAAATGAGTGTGTATGTGTGCACCCGCGCAAGTGTTCGACTTTGCATACGCAATTCATAAACTCTCCAAATGTCTGTGGCGCCGGAATCTGCCAAGAATGTGACTCAAATATCTCACATCTCCTCTCACTCTTCTCTGCATTTTATTCACCGTTTCACACACTATTTCAGCCCTGCTGATGTCTCTTGCAGTCTCTCTCTCCGTCTCCCTTTTGGTTCCCTTTCAAGTTTTAACGTCAGCCACTGTCTCTTTCCTCCATTTACGCAGAGCAATATGAGTTTTACAGCTCTCTCCTTACACTTTGAAAACACATCAAAACATATGAGATAAAAAACCTGTCACTGTGTTCACAGGATGAATGGGAGTTGAGGCATGAAATAAGCACGCCCCTCCACTTTTTATTTTCCTCCCGCAACAGATAGCCATGCTGGTAATCATTAAGCAGGACATCATTAAATTCTGGGCCTCGAACACAAATCGATCCTTGGGTTCATTACTCAACAGTACTGGGCTTAGAACACCTATAATTAAGCCCAAAAAATGGAGAAAAGAGGGGAGAGTCAAGGAATATGAGTGATAGGAAGAAAAAGGCGACATGCTCACGTCAAGAAGAGCTGGAGAAAGCAACCAAGGAGGTGAATTGAAAAATGAGAGAGAGAAGGGTGAGGGAGGGGTGAGAGAGGAGCTGATGACGACAAACTGAGCGGAAAGACCGAAAGAAGAGAGTGTGAAAATAAAACCAGAATATGTAACAAAGAACAAGAGCTTTGAGCTGTACTGAACTGCATGCTAGACAGAGATGTGGGAATATATTAAAATCATTGCTAATTTATACTGAATGAAACCCCAGCAGCAGCTAGAAATGGGAAATTTGTGCTTATAAGTTTTGTAATCATGTTTCATAGAGAGAAAATGCAATTTCAGCTCACAAACGTTTGCATGTTAAATGAACTGAACAACACACCAAAGGGGTGTCCATGTGTATGTGGTGATATGTACCAGTAACTGTATGTATTTGACATTTCTTTTCATGGGGGTGATTACCAACACTTCCAAACTCTTGCTGTGATGAGCAACTTCCGGTAAATTCACTCATGCACACACAAATAAAAAACAGAAAGCAAGTCGTTGCCTCCCATTTCTTTCTTCCTCACACATATCCCCCATTCATGTGATTCAGTGACTCATTCTTCATCTAATATTCAGCGATATTGACGTGGTCGCCACCCCTCGATTGCCAGCCAACTCATTGTGTCTCATTGTTGAGTAGCGTGGCCGACAGCCAATGGGCACGCAGATGGTGGGTGAGATGATGAAGGGACTATTTGCGCAACTGTATTTCGTCCAATGGGGCCATCGAGATGCAGCTGTCTTCCATTCAAAGGCCTTATTCAGAAAATAGCCTTGTGCATCATAATCAGCGATACACAGTTTACTCAGTTGGTTGATTAGTTGAGTAATAGAATAATTGCAGTCTACAAAAGTTTCACACGAACATGATTCACATCACACTGATATCTTTAATCTGCAATCAGTGCAAGTTGTAATGCAAACAGGCTGACGATTGAGCATTGGATGGAAGATGAAAGCCTGTTGGCAGTAGTTTTCATGGTAGATTTACTGTGGAATTGAGAGAAAAGGCACTTGAGCCTCTCACCAGGACTCACATGTATGTGTGTGTGCATGTGTGTATGTATGCGTACACGTTTGTGTTAAACACAGCCTGCCTTTGCACATGGTGGGAGACTGAAGCAAACTCTGCATCTTGCTGCTCTTTCAGTGAGAGCCATCTGCTACAGACAGAGAGAAAAAGAAAGATTTTCTGAATCTTAATTAAAAATAACCATTCAATACCACAGGTGGAGTGCTTTGTGAATACCTTTTCCAATAACATCATCTTTTTGCATCTTTTAGTCAGCCTCAGGGGTGCGTTTACTCGTGCACATTTCTTGCATTCTCTGCAACCCTGAATTGAAGCTCTGAATGGCGGCAAGTGCGTTGCATGGTAACTGCATGTTGTAGTGAATGATGTTGCCTTCAAAGAACTTTACAAGCGGTGAGGAGTAGAGTGTGTGTGTGTCTGTCTATTTGTCTGTCTGTCTGTATGTGTCAAGGGAGGTCAGACTGAGAGATGCGAGGGAGAAAAGGCACATGCGAGATTCTGCTGTAGAGTCGTGGCCGTTGGATTGAGATATAAAGAAAGTACGCCCACACCAGAGATGTTTCGTATTCACAGATAAGCATTTATTCTTTTGTCATGCTTTCTGTCCATCACTTTGTGTTGTAGTGAAAAAACTGAACAGCTCATTCTTTCACATTCTTACATTCGATTGCACATGATGCATACATTCAGGGTAAAAAGGTATAACTAATGCTTTGGTCATCTGTGAGCAACCTCACAAACATGGTCACTCGAGAGCACCTTAAGGCAGTTTGACCTTACCCGTTCGGCTGAGATATACATTCACACATCGTACAAACATTGTAAGACATAAATGTGTCATGGTAACATCCGAGGGACAAAAAGATCAGCATTATTTGTTTCAGTACCGTCTCAGGGTAAACACAAAACAGGATATATAACAGTAGATCTTTACCTATTGTATTAAGGAAATTTAGATTGCATTTCTCTTTATCAGCATGTCCATCCTTTACCATCCATCTCTTCGCCTCTACCGCCCACATCCACCCCTGCTATCCGTGCATTTCTTTTTCTCTTTCTCTCCTTTTCTTTTCTCTCTCCTCTTGTCCTTGCCCTCTCTGTTTGTTTTCCCTAAAGCATTTTGATTCTTTATTGCAGTTCGAAAGAGGAGGAAAAGGGAATAGGCAAAGACTACCAAAGAAAGCCATTGCCTTCAGCGAGCCCACCAAGAGCAGCCCAGACAGGTAGTATTTGCACCTTCCCTCCTCACATGTTCATGACCAATGGTAGACATTAATCTGAATGTCGACCAATCTGTCAGTAAGCACATTTTTCTGCAGTAGCCAATTCACTTCAAGAAACAGTCTTTCCACATTGTCCTTCATATATTGCCTTGTCTTGGATTTGGTCCTAGTTCTTAGCATTTTGCCAATTCTATTTTTTTTTTTTGACTATAGCTGGAAGCTGTTGACTGGTTTGATTTAAAATCGATTCTTTAAATGAGAAAGGATGGAATTTGGTGGAATATTCAGAGACAATAAGTTACATTTCAATTTGAAAAGAAGAATAAACAAAGGGAAGTCTTGGAACAATGTAGGTAATGTATTTTACAGTAATAAATCAACATATTAACAGTATTTTGAAAGACATACAGTAAAAAAGGACATTCACACTCTCTCACGCCATTGATTGATCTTTCCATGCACTGACCATAGAAATAATATCACAGACATTACTCACAGTGACATTCTTGGCCATTCAGAACAGTGATAAGCATAAGGCCTTTCTTAGCGTTATTTACAGCTCCCTCTGCCAAGATGTCATATTTACGCAAGTGATAATTGCTGTCGTAGCTGGTGGGTAATGAATTCTTTTCTCGTGCGTGCTGTCTGTCTCTCCTGCGCGTGCTTTCGCTCTCTCCGTGGATCTTAAATTACAGCTGTATTGCAATACTTTAAAACTCATCACTCTATTGTGCTTTGTCTATCTTGCTTCGGTGCTGCACGCCGTTCCTTTTGTGCTTTTCAAGCCCTGAATGATTTTGAGACCCTTCTGTTATAATAGATGAAATATAACATTCGATCGCTGCGTTCCAAAGGGAATCAAAAGATTTGCTCATTATGTTGTTGTTACCAAATAACTACTGAAATAATGGAGCTGTGGCGCTGTTGGAAAGAGGGTGTCGTAGTGACATCACAAGCTATAATTACAACTATCATAGAAGCACTTAGAGTGGCTGAAAAGTCTAAAAGCATACAAATATTGTACGTAAACCTAAGATGTAAATTTCTATCCTCTGTCTGCACTGACTGTGACAGAGATGGCTTAGAATACACTTGTCCTCAAAAAAAGAAGGACCGAGTATCTGCTTAACTAACCAAGCCCTCTGAACAGCTTTCATTACTTTCCATTAAGGGCCTGTACTGCCCAACGTTCCCTGCTTGCCCACTGTATCCTAAATCAGTCTAGTGCCCTCTAGATACCAGGAACTAGAGGCTCGAACTGAACAGAACAGAGATACAGGTGAGGCTGATAGTAAACAGGAATCAAGGCATTGCAGAGTTAAATTGAGCAAACAGGGTTTTCCCTCCTCCAGAGAGGAGAAAAATTAGGGGGAAGAGGGTTCTTTTTGAACAGATTCAGCCAAAAAGAAGATGGATGCAGACAGTCAAGACAGACATGGAGAGTAGCAAGAGAACAGAAGATGAGGAGCGAGAAATAGAGGAAGATGGTGGCAGAGAGTCGAATTCGGGAGGGCACTCAAGCTCAAAGCAGCGCAGAGAGGTGATGCCCGCATCTTCATTTCCATAGTTGGCCCAATACTCTTCTGGGTCAAGCTTGGGAAGAAGAGCCTCTTCCTCCCCGAGCTCATACTTTGTTGATGTAGATGTGATTGAGGGATGCTTGGACTTGAAGGGGTACGCCTTGGTCTCGGAGGTCTTCTCAAAGATGCCCTTGGAAGTGCTGACGGGCTTGTGCTTGGAGAACCACCAGCGGGTCTTGGTGCTGAAGGTGGTGGTGGTGCTGCCAGAGAGGGAGCCGGGGTCAGAAAGAGGGCAGAGGGCGAAGTCCATCTCCCTCAGGAAGCGCAGGTCCTCTCCACGACGAGAAGCTGGGGAGGCGCACAGAACCTCGGAGCTGGACAGACGGGCGCCTCTGAAGAACTCCCACAGGGGACGAGCCTCACAGCCGCAGGCCCAGGGGTTGTTGTTCAGCCGCAGGAACTCGATGGAGGAGATGTCACGCATGGCCTGACCAGGCAGCTCTGCCAGGGAGTTGTTGAAGAGGAAGAGCATGGTCAGGCGGCCCATGTCGCGGAAAGCGCGGCGATTAACCTGACGGACCCTGTTGTCGTGCAGCAGCAGACGGTCGAGGTTGACCAGGCCACGGAACACGTTCTCAGACAGAGTGCGGATGCGGTTGCCGTGCAGGAAGAGCTGGCTGAGGTTGATCAGGTCAGCGAAGAGATCGTCCTGGATGAAGTGGAGTTGATTCTCCTGCAGGTAGAGGAACTGCAGGCTGTAGAGCTTGTGGAAGATATCATGGGGAAGGGCGGCCAGCCGGCAGCGGTGCATGTGGAGGCTCTGGAGCTTCTCCAGGCCGCGAAAAGCTCCACCCTCAAGGCGGTGCAAGTGAGGGTTGTCGCCCAGATCGAGCTCCTCCAGATCGCGCAGCTCGCTGAATGCACCGGCCTCAATCCAGGTGATGTTGTTGGAGAAGAGCCACAAAACCTGGTATGAGATGAATTGATGGACGGGACGGGACGGAAAGGAAAGGAAAGGAAAGGAAAGGAAAGGAAAGGAAAAGGTAAAGGGAGGGAGAGGTGATGAGGTGAAGGTATTGAGAACGAAAACAAAATTAGTAAATATCTCATAAATATACTCTCAAATGTATATTAACAAATGTAAATATTAAATGTTCTATTCTGTCGCACACATAGTGCCTCCATACACTTCCTTACCTGTGTGCCAAAAGCAAAAGACCCCACTCTCAGTTCAGTGATGCGGTTGTTCTGCAGAAAAACGCGCTGGGATTCGTAGGGCATGCCGTGGGGCACAATAGTGAAGTTCTGCGCCTGGCAGCTCACTGTCATGGGGGTCGGGTAACACACGCACCGGTGAGGGCAGTTCTGCGCAGGAACGGGTTTTACCACGACCAGCCAGACAACCAGCCAGAGCGAGAACGCGCCTGATGGAAAGAGAAGAGCGCGTCACATCACAAAGTCTTAGTAGCTAAAGAGCAAGTTTCCATTTTGGAGAGCTCTCCAAAATGGTCTGTAAGTCGCATCTTGTCCTTTACATTAAATCATGATAATAAAATGATTTGATGTTGAAAAATTCACGAATCTCCTTTCTACAAATGTACTAATATGTTTTAATCGTTATGCCAATACATTGTTTTCCATCCATTTACGTTGTGACAATAATTTATCTCATTAAGAACTTTTCGGAATTTCAGTTCATAAGTAAATCATTTTATATTTTATTTTACTGACTACTTATTTTACATATTTTTACAGCCTACTGCTCCGAATATTATTCTCTTGATCTCTTTGAATATATGAATACATGTATAAATAAATGTTGAATAAATGTAATTCCAAATGTAACTTTAAACTTTTAAATATGTGCGTACATTTGCTAAGACTTGTTTGAATAAAGTCATAATTGAAATAACTAAAGCATTCATGCAAAACATTTTACGCATCAAGCACAAAATATATGTTCTAACCATGCTGCGTAAAACAAAGCATTCTCGAAAGCCAGTTTGGTCATATTCTAAATCCTTAAATTATTTTAAATGCATTAATTTCCATTACTTAGAAAATAATACTTAGGAAATTCAGCATTTCAAAAGCATATTCACAATAAAGATGAACAGAGAAGAAGCAGAAACTTACTCTTAAAGTTGTGCGCAAAGGAGCTGCGTTGGCTCCGCGTAAAAGTTGATGTTTCCATTCCGAACCAAAGCCGAGAGCGAGTTAGCCTGAGGAGTTAAGCGACTGATTCCCTGCTATCTCCGCTGATGCTCTGGTTCCCGAGTCGGAGCGACTGAGAGAGTGAAGAATGATGGGTCCCGGGCCCAATTTATACCCGAGCGCAGCGCGCGCCTACGGCTGTGGGCACCACGGAATCTCTCCTACGTCACCAGTCGGGTCAAGCCCAAGCGAGGGTGGCAAACGGAAAAGGCGGTGCGGAGAGAGGAGGGGAGGGCTCTCGCGCACCAGTTTGGACAGAGGGAAGTCAGACGTATTAGCTCAGAGTTACGACTGTGGAGACGTAGTTGGAAAGGGCGGGGGAGCGCAGGCACGGCGCCCGGTAATGACTGAGCTGAGTGCATGCGAGGAGGATCGCACGAGGCACATGAAAGAGGCACACAGCTCGTTTCTAGGCTTTGCTTAAGCGTCCGTTTGGTTTATCTTGTCCTCCGCATTATTAATGAGACGCCTGAATGAAATAAACGCATTGTTTGCAGTGGAGACTTTATGCTCTGGAGACACAAGTCATGACTTCAAATGTAGAAATATAAAGCTATAACACTGAGATAATCGTTTAGGGATTTAATAATGGGTGACTAAAGAATGCAATTACTGTCACTTACTGCTGGAAGGAAAGACAAACCAATACCAAATTTGGTCTCAGCATCTCCTGTTTGGGCAGCTTCCTGGAATCGCCTAAACTATAAGCCATTTTCCTTTGAGTATCTCATTTAGGTACTCCACAGCTTTTTGCATTATAGGTATATGCTGCATTCACAACACTAGTTCACATAGAATCATTCAAACAAATAATAATGTATTTTGTGACTATTTTAAAAGTGTGTGTGTGAAAAGTGCTGTTTATGGTCATACAGGGCCATTTCTGTAAGGGATAATGTAAAGTCAGCTGTTTATTAATGCAGTATAAAGCCGGGCAAGTAGATCAGGACTCTGGCACAAAAATGAACAAATAAATGGACATGAAATATTGCTTTTTACTTAAATTGATTTTATTATGTATGTGAAAAAAAGTGTCCAGGAAAACAGAACCAATCATTGATCATTGTCTTATTAGTTTTCTTGTAGAGACTATGAAGAGACCAAACAGAAGCACAGCTATGCAGGAAACATAGGATTTCAGTGTGAGTGGTCAGTTAAACAGCCCTGCCCTGGTCAGTGGCGCGACTGACCAATCAGAATCTAGCATTCCAGAGATCCTTGTAATAAACAGACAGACAAACTGAAAGCAACAGTAGACCCGAGGATGTCCATGTTGTTATTTAGCACCTCCTCCATTCGCTCATGTTCTGGACACCTCTTTTCTTTTCTTTCCTCCCTCTCCACCTCCACAAAAACACAAGATGACTGGACGAACAGGCTTTCCCCGCTCCACCTACACCTACCAGCTGGACGTGTGAGGGTTTTCATGTCTCATGTATATTAGGCTACCCTATCGCCAACAACAGTCAGCCGAGTGAATGCCATGACTGACAGTTTCTGGGTCGTGGTACAGTTGTGTATGAAAACGAATTACCGAGCAACAACAAAAAGACGGGGGAAGAGGAAGTACAAAGTGTGGTTGGAAAGGAGGGGTTTATGGAATTAAAAACAAGGCAAAGAAGCGACACATGACTCATAGATAGTGGAACGAGAGGGATATGGGACTGCACTTAGAGGGATGTTGCGCATAAGGCTTGATTAGTGTGCGGGCCAGCAGCCTAATGCATTAAAGCTGTATCCCTCTAGTGCTCCAAGAGTGACTTTGTAGTGCCCTAAGGGAGTGCTCTAGTGGCATCCCACATATAATGACAGATTTGCTTTGCCCTGTTACATAGAGATAGCAGAATAAAATCAGCTCTGATAAATTTAGAGTCCTGCGTCATGAACCTCATTAGTTTGCTGTGCGTCGGAGAAATAGTGGAGGGTGTAGGGGAGGTTTGGAGGAGTCTCACTCCCAAATTTAAGGGAAAGTTTACCCAAAAGTGAAAATTATGACATTATTCACCCTGATGTTGTTTTAAAGCTTCATGACTGTGAAACACAGAAGAAGATATTTTGAAAAATGGCTTAATAGGCTGAGTAAATGATGACTGAAATTTCATTTTTGTAATTTACTTTAAAGGGGTTTAAAGGAGTCAAATAAAAATGTTTTTGGAAAAGTATATACTGAACAACATTTATAAACTGAAAATAAAACAAAGTTTAAAATAAAAAGTTACATTCACATGAAATAATTTTTTTTACTTTTTTACCTGATCATTTTTTTTTTACATTTCATATTTTTTTCACATGCTTCTCCCTGGTGACATCTCCAATCATTTAGTCTGCTTAAACTCCACCACTTTCTACTTTCATCCAATGAATAATCTGTTTCACCCAGATGTATGTCACAATATGAAAGAAAAGATCAGCCACTATTTCTGTTTCATCACAGCTTTAATTTACCAGCACCTAAGTATTCAATTAATTTCTGTGTTAATCAAAACAGAAAAGACGCACAAAGGAATAAAACATAATTGGGGGACAGTTTACTCCCTTCCAAACACTGACTATACATTCAGGTAAACTGTATTTTGGCAGCTCATATTTCTCTAGACACGGTGAGCTGCCAAAATACAATTTGGATGTGAGAGACTAACATAAATGGATCATGCCCTGAAATGGTCTATAAAAATATATATATATATTTTGTTAAGTCATTTTTCGCACACTTGAAATAGAAATATATATTTTACTTAGGAATCAGAGTTATTTTAGTATCATTGATATATTATTAGTTTTTGTTAATTTTTTTAATTAAATCTTTTTAATTTTTTACTTAAATTTTAGTCAAAGTTTTAGTAATTTTGTTGCACATTTTTGTCATTTTTATTATTTTTTGTAAAAGTAATATCTATATTTTATACTATTTTATTCATTTATTGCTTTTCGTTTTAGTTTGTTATTTCCGTACCTAAACCTATGGTGGCCGAGAGAGCTCAACGCGCTACAAATAGAAAAAACACCTGCAAATTAAGAAAACAACTTCGTCAATTTGACAACACGCGCTGCAAATGCTCACGACACAAACAAATACTCACAACACCACCAAACAAAGAAACGTGCTGCAAATAAAATTCTTTATTTGGTTGTGTTGTGAGCATTTGCAGCGCCTGCTGTCAAACTGATGAATATGTTTTTTTGATTTACTGGTGCTATGTTTTTGGGGTCATAGTCAGCATTCCTCTTCCTCCAATTATGGCGAGTTGAGTTGATGCCAAAGAGCTGGATTTTGGTCTCATCTGACCACAACACTTTCACCCAGTTCTCCTCTGAATCATTGGCAAACTTCAGATGGGCCTGTACATGTGCTTTCTTAAGCAGGGGGACTTTGCGGGTGCTGCAGGATTTCAGTCCTTCACGGCGTAGTGTGTTACCAATTGTTTTCTTGGTGACTATGGTCCCAGCTGCCTTGACATCATTGACAAGATCCTCCCATGTAGTTCTGGGCTGATTCCTCACCGTTCTCATGATCATTGAAACACCACGAGGGGTGAGATCTTGCATGCAGCCCCAGGCCGAGGGAGATTGACAGTTATTTTGGGTTTCATCCATTTACGAATAATCACACCAACTGTTATCACCTTCTCGCCAAGCTGCTTGTTGATGGTCTTGTAGCCCATTCCAGCCTTGTGTAGATCTGCAATCTTGTTCCTGACATCCTTGGACAGCTCTTTGGTCTTGGCCATGGTGGAGAGTTTGGAATCTGATTGATTGATTGCTTCTGTGGACAGGTGTCTTTTATACAGGTAACAAAAAGAGATTAGGAGCACTCCCTTTAAGAGAGTGCTCCTAATCTCAGCTCCTGACCTGTATAAAAGACACCTGGGAGCCAGAAATCTTGCTGATTGATAGGGGATCAAATACTTATTTCACTCATTAAAATGCAAATCAATTTCTAACTTTTTTGAAATGCGTTTTTCTGGATTTTTTTGTTGTTATACTGTCTCTCACTGTTCAAATAAAACTACCATTAACATTATAGACTGAACATTTCTTTGTCAGTGGACAAACGTACAAAATCAGCAGGGGATCAAATGATTTTTTCCCCCTCTGTACGTACACTGCTACATTACGGGTGTGACCTCATATACTGAGGCTGTCACTGTTCTCTTCCTGTGTGCTGTAATTCCCTTAGCTCTGTTAGTCTGGATACAAGAATAGTTACAAAAGCCCAGAGCACTGTAATCAGGTTTCAGGAGAATCTAATGATGCAGAACCACAATCAAACGTTAAAAACCCCTGTGGTACCTTCACAGCCCCCCTTTACTCTCTGTCTCTCTCTTTCTCTATGTCTCTGATTCCCCTGCTTGCTCATTATTTCTTTCTTCATAAACACTTTATATCTTGCTGCTTCTTTCCCCAGGGCCTTTGCATACTCCCCTGTGCACAGTTTATATGTTTATTATCAATGTTTTTTGTTGATTAGAACATGCATGTATATATTCACGTATTTGAATTAGTGTAAAATTCTGTGGTGGTAGTATCAGGATCCTTACATGTTAACGTAAACTGTCATTACACCTACACCCATCTATGAATTACATAATTATTTATGAATATTTATAGTCTATAGGTGTAAATAACTTATAAACATGCTATCTGTGTGATTGAGAATGTCTACAGCAGCAAGTATAATATATGGATTATGTTTCTTAGATGTGTCTTATATGACTCTTCTGTAATGGTCTCTATTATATGTCTCTTGTCTGACTACTTAGAGCATCTGCTCCAATAGCTCCTGTGAAAGTGTGCTTTGATTGCTCTGATTAGATGAAATCCATCTTCGCTGGGCACATTCCCTGCATGGGCTTCTCAAAACAAAGTGTCCACTAGAGATTTGGCAGAAAATTGATGCTGCGGTTGACTAGAAGCATTCATGTTGGCTCAAGTGGCTTGAAGACTGTAAAATATAATGATCATGTTGCCTCGACTGCCTAAGAAAGAACAATCCATAGGACTAAAATAAAGTGAGAAACTTGTTCAGTAAAGACACAGAAAGACCCAAATCTTATATTCAATGTTCCTTCATTATGGACACTTTTGGTCCAGTCAAAATTAAATGTCCTATAAAAAATATTCTGTCATTTTTTTCCCTTCTAATTTGTTTTGAACAAATTAAATTTCCACATTAAATGTTCAGGTTGGGGTCAAAATGACATTTATAGAATAAAATGGCAGACTCCTTTGGCTTGTGAAGGATAATTAGAACTCAAATATACAACTAGATGTGTAAAGTTTGTATACAAACGTTAATGTTGGCTTAAGAAAGCCTAACTTAGATAGAGAGAGAGAGAGAGAGAGCGAGAGAGAGAGAAAGAAAGAGAGAGAGAGATAGAGATAGACAGATAGATAGATAGACAGACAGACAGACAGACAGACAGACAGACAGACGATGATTGATTGATTGATTGATTGATTGATTGATTGATATTTTGATAGTTTGAAATGGTTTTATTTTAAATGAGCATTTTAGATCGCAAATGTTCAATTAAATAATATTTTTTATTCTTATTTTACGAAATTACAGCTTTGATATGACTCAAAATTAAAATATTCGGTTCGCAAGTGATATTTCCCTTGAGTTTTCCTTTCTTCACACATTTCATATTTCTCATACCATATTTTCTTCAAGTCTCACATTTCATCATATTCTTACTCCTCACCAGCACTGGAGGGTCCTTGGACAACAAGTGCAAATAAAACCTTTATTAGTATCACAATTCTAGATCATATCACACCAGAACTGAGGGACAGTCATAATTTGTTTAATAATAATAATAATTTTATATTATTAGTTTATATTATGATTCTATATGCAATAATTATATATTTTTAAGATCATATTGAAACAAGATTTGATCAAATAAATAAATTCAACCCCTGCATGTGACGTAAAAGTGCCTTTAGTTATAGAAACACACATTTGCATCTGGAAAGTTCTTCAGTCTAATACATCACTGCCTGCTATGACAACACAAGATTATAATTAGGCAGAGACTTCCAGTCACGCTTCAGACAAAAAGACAACGACAAGCTGTCAGACTTCTTGACAGAAGCATTGTGTTTGGTTAATCGTTGTCTTTCTTTCTCCTCTGCCTACTTACAGACCCACTTCCTCTCTGTGTTTCTCATACAGCAGTCATGCACTCTGCACTGGCCATTATTTACTGATTTGATATATTTCTGCAACAATGCACAAACCGAATCTACAGAAAAGTGTTTTGACACTTGACACTTTATAGTGACTGTCACCTTACAACTACATAAATATAAAATCAGTCGTTTATTTTAAGGAAAGATAGTTTAAGCACACTTTCCCAACAAAATGTTTTGTTGTTGGGATACGATTCTTCTACACTTCCTCTTGTCCACAACTTGTCCATTGTAAATTAAATGAACTACACTTGTGGTTATTCTGCTAGGGCACCTGTGAATTTGAGCAAAACTGATTTGATACATCCACTAAAAATCATATTGAGAACAAAAATGACTCAGTTTGTTATAGTTCACTTTAGAAGTTCTACTAGCTATAAGTAACAAACTCTTATTTGAGTATTAGTGGACTATTAGGTTAGGGTTATTAGAGTAAGTTGAGATGTACTTGCAAAGTTACTTATAGTCAGTATAATGTTGGGGACCATCAAAATAAAATGTTAGCCAATATTAAGCAAACAGTCGTACTAATACTTTAATGACTTGTAGTTCCAATGTTACTTATAGTTAGTAGAATGTCTGAAGTGGAGTATCAAAACAAAGTGTTACCATTGTAGATGCCACTTATTTCGATATTGAATATCATACCTTTTTAAAGTAGACCTATTCTTAGGCGTCCAAATAGTTTTTGAGGCCAGAGTAAATCAGATACAATGTAAAGGTACAGAATTAAGTATACAGTAAGTTGACTGTAAACATAATACACTGAATGTGTCACAATACTAAAATACACACAGGTTTCTTTAAGTGTGTGTATGATGACATCAACCAAGCAAAAAAAAAAAAAGCAGCCTATTAGCGCATTCAGACGCTTTGTTTTCAAATGCCTGATGTGACTTTGATTTCATTTGAAAAGGTTTTTTTTCTTCTTTTTTTTCACACGGGTACTGTGGTTTGTGTCACCATTGTACGCCACGCTGAGAATAATACAATCATGAAAAGACCTCCATGTGATTCAGTGTGAATAAAGATAAAGGAGGCTAGAAAGTGTTCATCTGACTCTCAGATCTTTGTACAGGGCGAGACGGATTATTAATTATGCATCGCGAAGTGCAAAGTGTGTCTCCGGTACACTAAGAAGCTGAACATCACTGATGTTTTTTTAAAGCATTTCTGGTAAAGTCTGCATCACTGTGCTGTGGTTTTCATTCTCAGAATTTCATCATAATCTAGCAAAATGATTTATATCTTCTTGCACTACACATATATCTGCAGTTTTGTTTTATTTAACTGGTTTGCACTCTATCTGCCATGTGCCTTATGCCACTTTATCTATCTCTTTCTTTATTTTTCTACAAATGTCCTCATTTGTATATCTGTATAGTTGTATGTACATATGTTTAAACTGTATTTATCCGTATTTGAACGTCTACTGTCAGTGTCTTAAATGTTAACTGTATGCACTAAGGGTCTGAGAGTAACACAATTTAAATTCTCTGTATGTATGTGCTGTACATGTGGAAGAATTGACAATAAAGCAGACTTGACTTGACTTATTTGTAAATTTAATGTGTCTGGCTTCTGGAGTCATCCGCTTCCAGCTATTTTTAGCTGTACAAAACAGCTAGTTTTTCTGCTTGATATTGCAAACCGGTGTGTCTTAGCATATTATTTGAATATATTATGTTAATAATGAACACACTGGTTTGTAGTACAGACCGTTTTACCATTTACTGCACTTTGTTATATAACCGTTTTACCATTTACTGCACTTCTTGTTATTTCCCCACAGCAGCTAATGAACCGGAAGTCTCACACATTGACAGAAAACAGCTTACTTCCGCATTGAAAAATAAGCTAGATACAGTTAAGTCCATATATATTTGGACACTGACACAATTTTCATAATTTCGGCTCTATATGCCACCAGCATAGAATTAAAATAAAACAATCAAGATGAAATTGAAGTGAAGACTTTAATCTTTAATGCTTAGGAATTACAACCATTTTTATACACAGTCCCCCCATTTTCAGGGGCTCAAATGTAATTGGACAAATAAATATAATCATAAATAAAATGTTCATTTTTAATATTTTGTTGAGAATCCTTTGCAGGCAATGATTGCCTTAAGTCTGGAACTCATGGACATCACCAGAGATTGGGTTTCCTCCTTTGTGATGCTTTGCCAGACCTTTACTGCAGCCGACTTCAGTTGTTGTTGGTTTGAGGGTCTTTCTGTTTTTAGTTTTGTCTTCAGCAAGTGAAATGCACGCTCAATCAGGCTGAGATCAGGAGATTGACATGGCCATCTCAAAATATACCTTATAATTTTTTTACCTTCAAAAACTCCTGGGTTGCTCTTGCTGTATGTTTTGGGTCATTTCCATTTGTACTATAAAGCACCGCCCAATCACCTTTGCTCCATTTGACTAAATCTGGGCAGACAGTATATCCCTATACATTTCAGAATTCATCCAGCTGCTTCTGTCTTCTATCATGTCATCAATAAACACCAGTAACCCAGTGCCACTGGAAGCCATGCATGCTCATGCCATCACACTGCTCCGCTATGTTTCACAGATGATGTTGTATGATTTGGATCATGAGCTGTTCCAAGCCTTCTCCATACTTTTTTCTTCCTGTCATTCTGATACAGGTTGATCCTAATTTTAGCCGCCCAAAGAATGCTTTTTCAGAAGTGGTCTGGCTTTTTTTAGATGTTTTTTGCCAAAGTGGCCTTGTTTTCTCTTGATTGTAGACTTTGACAGTGACGCACCTACCTCCTGGAGAGGGTTCTTCTCTTGGCTGGATGTTGTGAAAGGGTTTTTCTTTACCATGGAGAGGATCCTCTGATTATCCACAACTGTTGTCCTCCATAGACATCCAGGCCTTTTTATGTTGTTGAGCTCACTAATGCGTTCTTTTTTTCTCAGAATATACCAAACTGTTGATTTGGCCACTCCTAATGTTCCTGCTGTGTCTCAATGCTCAAATGCTAATGGTTTGTTTTGTTTTTGAAGCCTAACAATTGTATGTTTCACTTGCATGGAGAGCTCCCTTGACTGCACAATGTGGGTTCACAGTAACAGCTTCCAAATGCAAATGCCAAACTTAGAATCAACTCCAGAACTTTTACCTGCTTTGATGTAGAAATAATAAAGGAATAGCCACCTGTCCATGAAACAGCTTTTGAGTCAATTGTCCAATTATTTATGGTCCCTTGAAAAAGGGAGGAGACACATATTAAAGATCTGTAATTCCTTAACCTTTCCTCCAATTTTGATGAGAATACCGTTAAAATAAAGCTCAGAGTGTGCACTTTATTATATAACTGTAACTTGAACATGTTTGGGTCAACAGCTAAAATAAAAAAAATGTGCCTTTGTCCAAATATATATGGATCTAACTGTATATCTATGTCTATGTGTGTATCTACATCTATATCTACACCTACATCCATGCGTAGCAAACTCTTCACTCCTTGAGTTCTCTTTTCAATTGTTGCATAACCCTGACCCACATCTTTCAGTCCATTTCTCTGTTATATTCTCACTCGTCTGTTTCCTCTGTCATTGATGATCCACAGTCGCTGCTGAGTGTTTGCCTTCATTTCTCTCTTAATAAATCCTTCAAAGCAGTCTTGCTGTGTGCGATTCCTTCTTTCTGTTTTTCTCTCAGGCACATCACTTCTCTCTGGCTCTCTCTCATGTGCTTTTTGAGATTACAGTTCTTCTTGCCTCGTTTTTCTCCTTTTTGTTTTTTGTCTTTTGGTGACATCCTCACTTTCCTTCTCTACCGTTCTGTTTTCCACTCTCTCACTCCTTCTTTTCTTCCTCACCTTCTTTTCTGCGCTGACTCTTTGTCAGACTCAAAGAGAGGAATGCAAGTGTTAGTTTTCTCACTGCCTTCTGTGTGTGTGATCGGTGTGTGGGCAAGTGTTCTGATGGCAAAATGTGTAATGTTTGTGTACAGACACAGCCACAGTATAACTGACCCTGCGTGTGCATTGTGGAAATCTGCTAGTGTGATACTCAGCTTGAACCGCATTCATGTGTCTCTCTGTGAATGTGACAATGTGTCAAATAGAGGTGTCATTTCCTGGTTTTTATACAACAGTTTTTTCCAGTTCTCTGATTTGATTGGCCAAGCCATTTTTTAAGAGTCATATCAGAGACCTCTAAGGAGGAGGAGACGGACCACACATAGAAAAATGATTGGAGGGATAACAAGTTTCTGCTCTAAAATACCCATGCACAACTACTGGAAAATACTTTTTTCCTACCATGATTTGAGCTAAACTATAGCTAACTGTACCTGCAGTTATTAGTTAAATATTGCTACATAAGCTTAGCCTTTGGCTTTGAGGATCTTCTGACTATTAAGTATTGGAGCTGCCTAAAATGGTCGCCAATTGACTTGGAATAAAGGGACTTTTATAAAATTTTGTTAAACCACGTTTGTAAACTATCCCATATCATGTGGGAAAATATTGGATTTTTTTAAAAGCCAGAATTTCTGTGTTTTTGTTTCTTGCTCTAAGATCACAGGGGGACTTGGAAAACCCATGCAACAACTTGCGAGCTTTGTGCTTTTTTCAAACTATTTGTGTTGGTGGTAAAAAAGCCGGTTTGTGTATAAATGTAAGTTTTTGCCATTTTTTCAACTTGATACTTAATTTCTTGCGAGAAATTAGCATAGCAGTTTTTCAGTATTTGTGTGGTTATGACCAAAGTTCTCTCTGTTTAGTTAAAGATCATTATACAGTTATGCTGTCTCAGAAGCGCGTCCGAAATCAGTTTCAGGAGGTACCTTCAAGCTGCGAAGTCACTGGCTAAAGGCTGTGACACACCAAGCTGACGGTCAGCTGTCGGCCAATGCCAGACAGTCGTTGACCGACTGTTGGCTTGGCTTTTGCAGTGAATTGGTTTTGGCTAGATTGTGAGACAGATCACTTTGACTGGCTGTTCTGCTTAGCAGATGAGTGCATGTGAAGAAAAAAGTGAAAGTAAAGAAAGCAAGCAAGCAAACAGCAAAGTCAAGAGGTCACATACAGTACAGACGGCTCTTCTAATTTTACATCTTCATCTTACCTGAGCATTCCGATATGCAATATTCCAATATTTTCATAATGACATGGCTGCCTGGGATGAGGAAAGTGAAGACAGACTCAACAAGATCATACATAAATAACTAGTATAGATGTTCAAAACATACATGCTATTTGTACGTTGTCTGTAGTTTTTGATGTTGGTTTGGTGTGTCACAGACTTTAGCCAATGATTCCTTAGTAGCAAGGCAACAAGTCAGCTGCCTAAGCTTTCAGATTCAACCTAAACCTCTGAAAACACCTCTTCCATGAGCACACAATAACTAGCTAGCCCTTTTACACAACCTTTTTGCTTACACTTCTACCACTGGTGCTTGCTGTAAGAGAAGCAACACTCTTACATTTTGTTACCTTCTGGTTTATTTATTTTGCTTGCATTTCAGATTTGTTGCTTTGGATAAAAGCATTTTCTAAACTAATAAATGTAAAACCACATTTGCGATCATACTATATGCACTGAAAAAAATGATAATACATTTTTTTAAGGTAAGTGTTTGTAAACTATTTATTTGATCTATATTTAAATAAAACAATTTTGAAAGTTAGTCAACTAAATTAGTTTATTTAAATGTGGCTCAAATAAATTGATTGCAACCAATTACCTTAAAATTGTTTACTAAATGTAGTTATCGTTTTTAGTAAATTTAGTTATTATTAAAATATATAAAATATATAAATGTTAACTGAAATAAAATAAAATAAAAACTTAAAAACTAAGTACTAAAATTACTCAAACTAAAACTAATATATAAAAGTAATAAAAAAAAAATAAAAAAAAATAACAAGATTACTAAAACTAAAATCAAAGTGAAAACAAAAAATAAATTAATAAATAAAAGTACAACAGTATATTAACCCTAATACTAAAATAAATCTTAAGTAAAATAACAACCTCGCTCATATTCTACCTGTTTACACATCTTCCAGTTATCCGCTTGCCACATTTTCTCATGTTTTCATTTCCAACAGATTAAACCTTCATATAGATATTTTTCCAAAAAAAGATTATGAATACTATATCTTCCTCTTTCCACTTTTACACCTATCTAACACTAACTCATATTCTCCTGCTAAAATTACCCTGTCTTCACATATGGCTCTTCCCCCAGATTCCTCAGACTTGCCCCAGCATCCCTCATGCACTCACTCACACACACACACACACACACTCACCCTTCTCTGCTCTTTATTTTTAACCCAGTCGATCAGACACTGCTCACCGATGACGCAGATCCACATGCAGCACTGACACCATCAGCCAGAATGAGAGAAAGAGAGAGGGAGGCTGGCAAAACAGGGACAAGCTGTGGCAAAGAGAGGAGACGGAGGGAGAACAAAGTGCCAGATAATAATCAAAGATAAAAATCCTTGAAATTTACAACTGACAAAGCATTGTTAAAATATTTTGTCAGGTAACATCTAAATGAATTGGTTTCATTCAAATTATTATCTGTATTGCTGAATCAACCACCATAATAGTCCCTGTTAAGAGTCAG
This sequence comes from Barbus barbus, assembly GCF_936440315.1. Lineage (NCBI taxonomy): Eukaryota > Metazoa > Chordata > Actinopteri > Cypriniformes > Cyprinidae > Barbus > Barbus barbus. The sequence continues at coordinate 9,141,241 of NC_136736.1, read as the reverse complement.
ATAAGGTAGGAACGGCTCCTCACGGTAACACCTGTACATTTTCACCTTTTTTATACAGTGTAGATAAATATGCTGCTTTGTAGGTGTCTTCACCCTTTGCCTATTCTCCACTATCTCTCTGTCACTTTCTCTCTAACTCTCTCTATCTTACTGATAGGTTCACACCCCCTCGTTTGTTAAACACTGAGACAAACAGCTTACATCACTTGGCGGAAAGACTTTTTAGGAAGTTCCAGAAAAAGAAACGCCTCTCCCCCAGCTAACTCACAACACAGCCGTGACGCAAGAAAGAGACCTGCCGCACACACACACACAGATACAGCTCTTGCAGGCTCTGTGTGTGCTTGTGGTTCAGAAGCAGAGAGATGAAACGGCAAAGGACATCTCTGTAGATTTCTCTCTGTGTGTGTGTGTGTGTGTGTGTTTGTTTAAATGGAATACAGAAAATCCATTAGTGAAAGAGGATATTGCACTGTAAAAGGGTTTTCTCAGGCAACCTAATGTGCTTATCTAATTTAACTGATCACTAATATAATTCTAAATAACTAAACTATATTAGGTTACACTAATCAAGTATATACTATATTAGGTTACACTAATCAAATACAACTGCACATTTGCACTGTATGTGTGTGTAGATGTGAAGGCATGCTGTTGTTGACGTCGTCATGACGTATTTCTTGAATGTTGTGAATAGGAAGCAACTACAATTATTTCAAAGTGCAGAAAAATGTGTGAAAGGAGCACAAGAATAAGAAAAATAAGTGGACTGACAAAACACCATTGTTAGTACCTTCTTGTGGTGGTTGTGTGGTACTACAAGAGTGAGATTCAATTACCTCAGAATCCCACTGAGTCTATCTTCCCTCTAAATCATTCCAGCCTGTGTCCCAAATCATGCTCTGTCTTCTCTTCATTACCTCTCTGAGTGTGAGGATGAGAAAAGTGTGAGAGACGGGATGATCACACACTTAGGATGTGGAGTTACTAGATTTCCCAAGGTGCTTGGAGTGTGTGTGTGTGTGTTTACGTGAGCAGGGCCTCGGGGCGACTGACGTCAATGGAAATGCTGGAGCTGGGATGAATCTTAATTGTGTCTGTGTATGTGTTTTGGCCTTATGTGGGAAGCATGACATCAATTTCAAATAATATATTAATTCATTCAGGAAGGTTTAGAAATATGTTATGTTAGGATAATATAAACTCATGCATGTGTATGAAGAAATTGGTCAAGTGTTATATGAACCCACAATCATTCTGTGTATGATGACAGAAGCCTATATCTGTCTTATTTTGCATATATTTTTTTAATGCAATGAAATCCAGTGTAACTGATGCTGATTTATATTCAGCGCACAGGCAGCACATGCTCCAAAACTGTTAATTATCAGCTTGTGTAATTATTATGCAATCTTAGTTTAGTATATTTGACAGCTCACTCAGATTCTTCATTTTAAATGAGTAATCCTAGACTATTGCTGTATTTAAATGGTTTAAATGGGTCATATCATATTTTTTTATTTTAGTGCATAAATGATAATTTAATCTTTTAGTAATTTTTAGTAAACTTTACCAAAACAGGCAAAATTTATTTTTATGACCATATTCTCTCTGACTCTTTGGCTTAGGCTATTTTAGTTTTATTTTATATTTTTATGAAATACTTTAGAATTATATTTTTTTCTTTTATGGCTATACCTTTAATACTTACAGTATATGCAACATTTCTCTAAAAATATAAATGATTTCATTTTAAATTATTTAGGTGCCTTTCAAATCATTGGGGCCTTTCAAAAGGTGCTAATATGTATTCTTTAGGTACTTTTGAAGTATTATGTCTTGCACAGGACGACATGCAGCTAAAGATACTCAGTGTGCATTATGTGCTTTTTTTATTATTAGTGATTTAAACACGTTACCACATTTTGTTTGTTTAGTATTGTTTATTATTGGATTGCATTTATGCTGCTTTTAAAATACTGTAAAAAAAAAGGATTATTTACTTCAATTCTTCAAAACTCTTATAAAACCCATTTGCTTCCCCACTGCCAGGAAATACACAATGCAAAAATTTGAACAAAAATGTGTGGCTGAGGTTAATTTATTTATTTTTTGTTTGTTGGTATGAGCAGGAATTACTACTACTATAGCTTTTTTATTTTATTTTGCAGTTATTATTTTGTTTTCATTTTAATTTGAGTTTTATTTCATTAATTTTGTTGTGTTTTTGTCATTTTTGTTATTGTTTTTAAAAAATATATAATATATTTTTTATTTATTTTATTTCAGTTTTTAGCTTTTTTTAGTTCATCAAGTTGTACTAAATGAAAATAAGAAATGTAGCTCAAATGATCTAAAAAAAATAGTTTTAGTTAACTACAATACTCCTGTAGCTTGTTATTATCAGTATATACCAACTTTTGCTGCTTAGTTTCAATAAAGTTTCAGATTTCATTGTATGAAAGTTTTTATTCCAAAAGATCAAGGACATATTATACTACCCCTTTAAAGATATAATACATAATTAATGTTAGCAATTGGTCCATGTCTTTCTCTTGAAGGTGTTAATAGATTGAATTTTTGGGAATGTGATCATATGAGAGGCCTGACATATTGATGTTAAAAATAAAATGCCATGGACACAGATCAGCAGTGATAACAAGGAAAAACAGTCACAGGTGTGGCTTTTATTACTGTTCCAAAAGGATGTAGAGGTTTTACACAGCCTTTTGGCCAAAACACCCCTCCCTCTGCTACCCATTGTCCCGCCCCCCAACCCACCCTTGTCAATCATCATCCCTGACCCCCACGAGTCAGACATCAGTTAAGACTCTTTGTGATGGACCGATTTCCTCAGGGGAAAAGTGAAAGGAGGATGAGGAAGGGGAGGAAGAGGGAAGAAAGAAGAAGATGGGAGAAGAGGTGAAGTGTAGAGAGAGAATCAAGAGGGGTGGGGAAGAAGAAGCCATGCTTTCATCTGTTATTAAAAGCCACATTTTCTATTGTAACGTTTTGTCTGCTAGGCTGTTGGCCATACCTGACTGACCTCCATCCCTGTCTCCTTCTTTCCCTTCCCAGGATGACTCATACGGGTGGTGCGCTCCTCCTCTCCTTCTTGGCCCTCCCCCCTCCCGCTCCTTCATCGTCTCCTCCTCCTCTCTTTCTCTCTCCCCTGTTCCCTCTCTTTCTCATCCTCCCTAGCTCTCACTTGGTGGCCATAGTGTAGCAGCCGTCTGGGTGCCATTGCATGTCACGGATGCGCCTGACGGACTGAAACTGGGGATGACGAGCACCGTACTCGTTAAAGTGACGGTAGTCGCCCTTCTCCAGCAGGTACTGGCTGCCACGGTAACCAGGATACTGGTAGCCCACCCAACTAAGACAAGAAATGAGAGGAAAGACAAACAAACTTAGAGAATGAAGAAAACTCAAATACAGAATTGAGAATAAAGAAGAGCCTCTTTTTCAATTCTGTATTGTCAAAAGTATACCACACTGAAAATTATTTTATTGAAATATTAATAGCATTAATACTGATAGGTTATCTAGGTTGAGTAACTATAAATGAAATTAAAACTGAAGTGTGTAATGGAAGACAAAAGTTTCCAGAAAGTCATAATAAATCTCATGGTAATTCATAACTATTTTACGTTTTGGAGATTACTAATGAACAAATTCATTCAAACTCATACAATTTGCTTTTCCCTCAGTAATGGTGGACCTTCATGTTTACTTTATAATTTTTTTATATATATTTAATTAATTAATTAATTTATTTATTATTATGTATTATTTGAATTCATGTATGAATTACATATGAATTCACATAAAATTGGCACCTGGTAAAATAGTTAAATTTTCCCATGAGAACGGGTTGACCACCCCCCACTTTATGGTGCCACATTTTATATACTTTTTGGTAGCTAGAAGAAAGTGTTTTAAAATTGTGTTTTAAACTCAGTGGATTTAGGAAGTGAGGGTATGACTTATAGATCACAGACTTCAAATTTCTCTCCTATCAGATCAATTTTTTATGTTGAGATCTCACTTTTATGTTCAGATATCACAGTCTACTCAGATTTCTTTGACGAGAGACCACTTACGTGCCACAGCTGACCATGATGCTGCCCACGCGGTCGGTAAAGCCGAAGGTGTACATACTGGGAACATCATCATCGATAATCTCCATCTTACGGCCCTTGAATTCACCAACTTCATAAAGACAGATCTTATGCTTTTCTGGGTCCTGTGAGGAACACAAACAAGAGGAGATCAAGGTATAGTATTCACTAATAAATGCATGAGATTTCAAAAATCTTTTTTTCTTTGGCCTTTTAGCCACTTTTATGGATATAGTGAGTGCGACAGGACAGGAAATGATGGGAGGGAAGAGACTAGGAAATGTTGAGAGCTAGATTCAAACTTACATTGCCTTCAAAAACTCCATGGCTCAATGTGTCAGGAAATATATCCATGAAAATGGATTTAAAAATATATATTGTTTTCCTTTTCAGTTTATCTGTAGCTGGGAACAGGAATCAAACTCACTTTTCTGAATGAGCACCATGGCTTAGTGAATGATTTTGCTAAAAATGGAACGAAAACATTCTAAACAAAACCAGAAATGTGTAAAATGAATAAAAGGGATGGATACCATTCTGATAGGTCTGAAGGACAGCAGGTAGTCGTTCCTGTGGCAGTTGCTCCAGCAGTCCCAGCGGGGGTACTCGCCCTTCTCCAGGATGTACATCTCTCCGCAGAAGTTCATCTGCTCCCAACCCACCCAACTAAATAAAAGAGAGGGACACAGAAAAAATGGAGGAAGTGTTAAAAAGCACATCAACTGGTAAGTCACTCATATCTGTATCACAGGAACACTCACGGGCCGCACTCCACGCGGAGGGAACGCACTCTATCCATGCCCATTTCACACACGTTCATGCACTCATTGGAGATCTCAATCATGCGGCCCTGAAAGTTCTCCTGATCATACACATACATCTGAGAGAGAGCAAAGGAGAAGAAAATCAGGTCAGTTTTGCTTGCTATGCAACTCTCAATTAAAGTTTTCAGTTTTTAGTTTAGCTTGGTGTAAAAATAAAGCACACATACAACTCCCACATCTATTTCTATGGAAACTGAATTGATGCTCAGTTTGGCACAGCTGTTTGACATCGTGCACCTTTCATCAGTCATCATTTTATGCATCTGTAAATATGGTATACCCTGTAGTTTCCCATGCCCGTCTCGGTTTTCTTCTGAGTTTGAGCAGCCTTCCCATCAGGCTGGGAGGCAGGCTTGGACTTCTCTCCACCAGTGGACATGATGACTACAACAAGAGAGTGGAGAAACGTGAATAATTAGCAGCATTCTTGCTGGAAATATCTATTGTTGGACATGTAGTGATGTGAAGTGCTAAATATTGCTCAAAGCAAGTGATGAAACCCATTCCAACAAATCATCGAGTACATTTATAGCCCTTGAATGAATTATTCACCCACTTGCATTGAAACACTTACACAATAGTGTTACAGAGGTACAATGCTCATACGTACCAATTTGACCGGGATGACTAATTTACAAATTTATCACAAAATGGTACATTATCATGGCTGAATATTAAAAGTGAAAGATGGAATGAGACCCTTAAGGTTATCTGATGGAAAACTGAGGTAATATTGGCTGATACAATTCTTGCTACTTCTTCAAAGTATTTGCGTAAGATATTAAATGAACCTAACCCCAGATTCTCACAAGGCTTCAAACAGCCCTTTTTAATTAAAATAACATCCACCCCAATAAGTAATTAGCAGTCATTTAAATTAGAGACTGTTTAATAAATCATTAAAAACCTGCATCACTTGGTACTGCATTTTTATATATTATTTAACACACCACCTATAATTCATTTCTCTCTCTTCGTATCCACAGCTTTTCTGTATTCATTTTTTCTGCTATGACAAAAAGGTTACAGTTCACCCCGATGATGAATAAAGTGCTATTCTCACAAAAGGATTACATTTTAATTGCCTTTTACCGGTGACTAATGTGTCAAAGCTGTTAGAGATATTCTTACACAAGCCCATGCTGGGGTTTCCTTGCTGTAGACTATGACTATAAACCAGACTAAACGTGGGATCAACTCTCTCCCAGTTTGTTTTTGCTCACAGACCCCAGTCTCTTACCTGTGTGTTAGTCAGTAGCCGCTCTCTGTCTCAATCAGTGCGTCAGCGTGTGTATTGAAAGCAAACATGTGTCCCTTTTATAGGCTGGCGCCCAGCATGGGGGGATTAGGCCCACAGAAACAAACTTGCTGAGCTCACCAACCCACACACAGAAATCACCCCATCATCAAACACAGAGAGAGAGAGAGAAGTATACTTATTTCTCAAACCCAAGGAGTCTTTTTCATAATCATGGAAGCTTACCTTTTGTCTGTGTGTGTCTGGTTCTGAAGCTTTACAAGGTGACGAAAAATACAAGCTATTGAGTGCCATTACAGCAGTACTTCCAGTTTATTTCACTGTAAAATGAAGTACATGAAACCTGATGAAAGCAAACCAAAGGAAAAATACCTGCAACAAAGGGACCAAAGTGAAGGCTTAGATTGGAATATTTTCCACTCTTACGTTGGATCTATGGTATTTTAAATAAAAAAAAGTAGTAGTAGAAGTTCATCATTTTAAAATTACATTATTAGCCTGCTTCCACAGCACACTAAAATGGACAAAAACAAAATCTCATTTGTCAGTGTAATGGAACACCATCGGGCCAAAGCCAAACCATCAGGCGGCAAATTGAAGACTTGGCAAATTTCCAAACGTATCTGAATTTATGATATTTTTCATAAAATGCATCTAATTTGGTGCCAATAAAAGTTCAGTTTTGTCTCATTTACAAAGTACATTAACCTGCGTATGCAGCCCATGTGTTGTGTTAAAACTCTTGGCAACTGTGCTGCCAACTGTGAAAGTTTTTTTATTAGGATAATATGCCAACAAAACTGCACCAATTACAACTTAAGATTCTTGGTTGAGTGATACTGTTAGCCTAATAATTGTAGCCTAAAAACATGTTACAAGAACATATCTCTTATGTGGAATATGTTCTTTTACACACAGCCACAAGGCACTCTTATTTATGTAGTAGAAGGTGAAGATGCTATTTCACTGGCTGTGTTGAGAACAGCAATAAATCATAAAATGCAATGAGTTTGACTGTGATGGATGAACCAAAAGTAATATCAGCCATAGTTTGAAACCTCTTTCCTTAAAATTTGTCAGTCTGATGACACAGCAAGATATTTTTAGTCAAAACTGGGGGAGGGGGGATTGGGGTACAAATAACAGCATTTTCAAGATGGTACAGTCCTTGATTATTGCTATTTCTTTTAGGCCTACCATTTTTCATGCATTATAAATTGCATTAGTATTCGGTAAACAGTGAGCTAGTACTCTAGTCTAAACCACATTCCCATCACTTTAACACTTCTGGGCCAAGGGTCATATAAGGTGAGGACAATGAGGAGCAGCCAGTATGTAGCACGTTCCTAATGCAACGCTACATCCTAAAGTGTGGATTATGGATTTATGATGAGTTCAGTATAATGTACTTGATTATAAAGGAAGAAGGTCTTGTTGCACTACAGAAACTTTTTTCATTTAAGTTTTAAATTTAAATTTTCATTTAAGATTTGAAAAAGTTCTGTCTCCTAAGTGAAATTACCATGGACAGATAGAATTCTAGGTTGCAATGTTTTTGTAAAACAGAAGGGGGGGGGGGGGGGGGGGGGGGTGTTGGGGGCGGGGATCATTGAATTTAGAAGAACATACAACAAATTATTTTAAGCCTCAAAGTGAAAATAAAGAACCCAACTAAATCAATACTCATAAATCCAATGTTTAATGTGTGGATTCGCCATAGTTGAGATTACTAAATATAACTAAATTGCTGTGGCTGTCTTCCAAACCTTAAGACAGCAGACAAACTACAAACATGTTTCTGAGCTTTGAAAGAGAGGACGTTCACTGTATGCAGTGGGTCAAATCCCTGTATTCTCCACATATAGGCCGCTCATTGTGTAGTATACGATGCACAGTGCTGACCGATAGAAATACAGGCGCTTGCGCTCCATTGTGTGAATCAATGCGTCTGCATTCACACGAACCGCGGGAGTGCGCGCTCGCTCGCGGATACATCAAATCCAATGCGCTGACGGCGCAAAATGCTCCACTACTCTGGACTCACAATAAAGGGAATGACCTCACAAGCACGCCCAAACACACACACACACACACACACACACTCCCTCACAGATCCTTCCATTAATTTCAGCGTCGCGACGCGCACCCAGCTTTGATGGTCGCTATAAAACAGAAGCGTCAAATAATCATAAAACTCCTCTCCAAACGGGACTGACGAGCATCACTGTAAAGGTGGAAATTCAGGTAAGATAAAGTTAGAGTAATAGATGGATTTCTGGAAATTTAGCCTACATATAAATACAAAAAAAAAAAAAAAAAAACGATTAATTTCTATTAGCTATCAGGTCAAGTGCCAAATTAAATTGCACTTTGTCACCTTGGCTGTTGTGTTTGGGAACAACAGGAACTTCTTTTCAGTGTATAAAGCTTCCGCTGGGAAACAATCAGCCTAGCAACGAACGCTGAAACAATATTACAATATTTTATTTATATTTTCATTTTGTTTACATATTTTTACATGCAATATGTTAAGTGATTTTAATCCGCAAATCCACTTTCTATGGACGATTTAGAAAAACTGCCACAATGTAACATCTTTTCTGTCATATAACTCAAATTAGTCTCTCACTGGTTATTCTTCTAAATATGGTGTTTTCTTTCTAGTGAGCGTCTAGCAATGTATTGCCAAATTTGTACTGCAAAGGTGGCACATAAGCGCTTCCCAAGTGGCTTTTGAAAAAAGCGATACTGAAGACCACAAAGAACATGTTACCCCTGTTGTTTTGAGATGCAATATGTTACCAATCTGCTATTCTAACTTTTTTAGCATTTGCATGAAAAAGAGAGCTCGCGGAGTTATACACACAAGGGACATGAAAGTAGCACCGGTTTGTTATCAGAATCAAGTATTCCACAGAGCTGTAATACTCCATGTAAAATTATGTATTATAAAGAATATTTAATATATGTATTTTATATACTCTTTTATTTTTGTTCCAATACGGATTGGCCTTTTGATAGCAATTCCATTAGCACTCCTTAGGTTTTCCCAAAATGCCCAAATGTACGTCAAACAATATATTTGTATGGTATGAAACGTAACTGTACATCTCCCAAAGTTTGTAAAATACTTTTGAATAAGTTTTCAGCCTTGGCTCTTGTGCAGGAAAGAAGATGAACAAAGTTACTAAGATCCAAACAAACCCATCAACGTCTGGGCTAGACATGGCTCCTTGCTTTAAGGTAAAAACCTCACCACTCTTTCTCTCTAGAGAGCAGAACAATGAAATAGTGAGAAACAAGCTATTGATTCTTTGTCTGAGAGTGAGAAACAAGGCGCCAAACTATCAATATTTTAACAAAGGCTTCATCTGCTTAGGTATTGAGTTTGAGACTTTAAAGATTAATACTCTGTGGACAGTTGCTGCTTCTTGTCCAAGATGTGCAGAAGTATGAGAAGAATTCTGGATGATTTAAAGGGATAGTTCACCGGAAATTAACATCATTGAGTTGTCCCAAACATATATGAATTTCTTTCTTGTTTGGAACACAAGGGAAGATGCTTTGAAGAATGTGTGTAACCAAACAGATGCTGGTCCCCATTGAATTCCATAGTATTTATTATTATTTTTTCTTTTTATTCTATGGAAGTCAGTGGGGACCAGCAACTGTTTGGTTACGCACATTCTTCAAAACATCTTCCTTTGTGTTCAGGAGAAGAAAAAACAACTTCATACTGGGTTGGAACAACTTGAGGGTGAGTAAATGATGACAATTTTCATTTTTGTGTGAACTAACTCTTTAACAGATTGGGGACATAATGAAAGGACAGGAGGCCAGTGGTTGTTTGTGTGTGTAGGAGAGAGACACTTCTCCAAATTAGAAAATGGAGCTGTGGCATGTGCATGTGTGTGTTTGTCAGGTGACTGTGTTCGAGCAGGAGCATTTCCAAGGCAAATGTCAGGAGCTCACCTCAGAGTGCCGCAACATCCAGGAGCGTGGGTTTGACAACATCCGCTCTATCCGTGTGGAGAGCGGCGCGTGAGTCGCCCACTCTATGTTAATGATTGCAAAATCTTGACAGTTAGAAAGAAAGTACAGTTTTAGATGTTTTTGAAAGCTTTTGGGTGTTTCATCCTGAGATGTTTTAAAATGTGTGTTGGGAAGTGTGCCTTCTAATGAACTATGAATATGATGCCTCAAGATTACTTGAAAATTGGTTTTGTCTTGCTTCCTGAAGGCTACCCAGGAAGAAAAACAAATCCAGAAAAATATTTATGAGCACAGAGCTTACAATACCTTAATGTGTATTGTGAAAACATAACATCATAAATACCTCTAAACCTATTGTTTGTAAGTACTTTATAAATGTTTAATTCTTAATTCTCTGCAGCTGGGTAGGATACGAGCACCATGATTTCCAGGGACAGCAGTTTGTCCTGGAAAAAGGAGAATATCCTCATTGGGATGCCTACAGCGGCAGTCTGGGCTACCATGTGGAGAGGATGATGTCACTGCGCCCCATCTGCAGCAGTGTGAGTGTGTGAGCACATTCTGATGCTTTGAAAGTCTTTTATTCTCAAACTTTTCAAAGCAGTTGGACTAATTTTGCCTGACAATAAAACAAGATGAGAAAATCTCTTGCAATGAAGGACAGAGCTCAGCTCATCTGTGGACCAGAATATCATAGACTCTTTTGGCTAAGCAACAACACTTAAAAATAAAGGCTTTATTATTGGCATTAATGGTTCCATGAAGAACCTTTAACATCCATGGAAACTTGCACAAAAGGTTATTTAAAGTGGAAAAGATTGTTAAAATGTTCTACACACACACACACACAAACACACACACGTCTGGTTTGCTATCCTTGTGGGGACTCTCATAGGTGTAATGCTTTTTCTACTGTACAGACCGTATTTTCTATTGCCCTACACCTAAACTTAGCCCTCACAGGAAACTTCTGCATTTTTAGATTTTCAAAAAACGACGTTGTGTGATTTATTAGCTTGTTTACCCGTGGGGACCTCAGATTAGGTCTTTAGGGAACTCAAAAGCTATGGCTCTGTGAAAAATCCCTTTTGAAACCTTAATTTATTTTAGTGTAGCAACAGGCAAGATTGATGGTAATTGTGATGTTTTTTGGTGTTCTGCTCAAATTCATTCAAGCAAACTGTGTCTCTAAAACCATGCATTTTTTTCTCTTTAAAGTTTTTTTTTTCTCCATCTCCTTCTTCCAACTCTCTCTCAATTTGTAGAACCACCAGAGCAGTCACATGGTCATCTATGAGAAGGAGAACTTCCTGGGCCGCAGCATAGAGCTGTGTGACGATTACCCATCTCTGCAGGCCATGGGCTGGTGCGACAAGCAAGTGGGCTCCATGCATGTGCAGTGTGGCGCGTGAGTAACGCTTGACAAAACACCATTAGTGCCAAACTACTGCTCTCCAGAACTACACATTTCTCATGCCCAACAGCTGTGCTGACAATATTCTTGCACACAACACAGATGAGACCAGCATCATTGGCTCATAGTATGCAGTCCTTGTATTTGTGAAGTGTTAATGATTTTTTCACAATACAGTCAAGTGTAACATACTGTAAGATAAAACATCTTTCTTTAACTTGGTGCATCAGACGCACAACTACAGCAACAGCAATACTGTACGTGTGACTGCCACATCTGTTATGTAATGACGTTATATCAACATTTCAGTGCATGCCATTGCAGAAACTGATCATTTAACACAGTGATACCATACCATACATAGAAGAAGGACTTGCAGTTTTTATGTTTAAGGTGATAAAACAGGAGAAAAACATCCCATAATCCAATGGGGCATAGGCAAGCAAAACTCTAATTATGATTATTTTAAGTATTTCATTCTCACATTTTAAGGTCCAATTCTCACTATTAACTAAGACTTTTCCCCTCAATAAACTCCTAATTGCTGCTTATTAATAGTTAGTAAGGTAGTTTACATTTATGCATTTAGCAGACGCTTTTATCCAAAGCGACTTACATTGCATTCAAGTTACAGTTTCTACATTTTATCAGCTCTTGCTTTCCCTGGGAATTGAACCCATGATCTTGGCGTTGCTAGCGCCATGCTCTACTATTTGAGCTCCAGGAAAGCTAAGTTGTAGTTGTTAAAGGGGTCATCGGATTCCCATTTTACACACGTTGATATGATTCTTTTGGTCTTAATGAAAAGTATATAAAATACTTTGGTTAAAAATTCTCAATGGTAGTGTAAAAAACACTTTCTTTACCCTGTCAAAATCAGCTCTGTTTTCAGCACGCTGTTCTAGTCCATGCCCCTTTAAATGCTAGTGAGCTCTGCTGACTCCGCCCCTCTCTTCCGTGGAGTGACTAGCAGACCATAGATATGTGTAAATTCCCTATTGGACCGCTCCAGATACGTTGACGCATCAGCCATCCCGCATTCACCATAATAATCAATGAATATTCAAAGATATACAAGCGTATAACTTGCTGTTGTAAACGCACAAAGTCAATGCACTCAAAGATTTGCAGACCGTTCCAAAAATGGTGGATGGCTTACATATCGCGGCCCATAGAATCAGTCTTTAATGAGGCATCTAGGTATACTGTATATATATATATATATATATATATATATATATATATATATATGTATGGAGCATACTAAACTTCAGCCGCAAAACTGGCTAACTAGCACATTATTAGGAAAGGCGATTTGCAAAGATTCATAACAACCCTTATACTCACTTCTTCTGTAGATAAAGCTGGATCACGAATGATTCGGGCGAACATAGATGTATTTTTGTAGATCGGGGATCGGCGCATTCCCTTCTAAATGAAAGTAACGTTAATCCTCTGCCTTCAGCGGCTCAGATGTCGGGAGTTAATGATGACTACTATATTCATTATTACATCCAACAACTAAACACTTCAATCGCTTAATCTGAGACATTTTGTCTTCCCCTGTACCGGAGCTGATACAATGGCAGACAGCTCTCAGCTCACTCAGGGCGAGACTTAGGTAAAAAGGCTCAAGTTGTTGACCTCCACGTGGTGAGCCCTGGAAACTGATCCAGATTAGATCTAGATCAGGCAAACGACAACAATTTGAGATAGCAACAGACATCAACGCATTATTTAAACTCCAACCCGATGCAGCTCCCACAACAGCAGCCTGATAACTACCCGCAACACGTGTCCTTTTTAAGACAGGCACCTCTAAATGCCATACGGGAAGGTATCTCTGTGCTGCAATTGAATGTAGAAGGCCTAACCAAAGCCAAGGTGAACATAATTGAGCACCTCCTCCAGACATGTAAAGTCACTGTAGTCCTCCTACAAGAAACTCATATTTCTGAGAGATCCAAACTGAACATCTTGGGCTTCACCTTAGCTGCATATACAGCAAGCAACATCCATGGGATTGCCACCTTTGTCAGAAACACAGCTAGGTGGAAACTGGTAGCTGTATCATCTTCAAAATCCTCAGTGGAGTGGGTAGCAATTCATACTGATGGAGTTACAGTTGTAAATGTGTACAAGCCGCCTCCATCACATCTTCAGGTAGACTCTCTTCTTGTTTTTGACACACCCTGTATCTATGCTGGTGATTTCAACCATAGCACCACATGGGGTTATAGTACCACCAACCCTGATGGTGCTGCCCTAGAGTATTGGGCCTCAACTGCTGGTCTTCAACTTCTATTTGACCCTAAGCAACCAGCGAGTTTCCTTTAAGGCAGATGGAATACTAAATCTAACCCAGATCTTGCGTTCACTAACATAAAAGGCGCAAGTCCACATCACATAATCCTAGACCCTTTCCCAAAATCTCATTACAAGCCTTCCCTGATCATCCCAGAGAATCCAATCCAACCAATCCCAACCGAGCCTGTTACACGCTGGAATTTTTGCAAAGCCAACTGGGTGCAGTTTGCCAACATGGCTGATAAAGAAACATCAACTCTCCTCAAACCAGACCCTCAAAACCTTAACAGTGCCTACTCAGCCTTCTGCAACCTTTTCATCAGAGCAGCAAAGACCTCCATTCCTCAAGGTTTCTGTCGTCACTTTATTCCCTCCTGGGATGAAGAGTGTGACATGCTCTATGATGAATTCTTACGTGTGGGAACATTGTGAAGATGTATCCACAAAGGCATCACAACTCAATGATTGCCTCGACAGAAAAAGTCGGGAGCGCTGGGAGGAAACAGTTGAAGGGATTTACTTCACCCACTCCAGCAGACTCGGTTGGAGGACACTCAAACGCCTCACTGGCAGTTATACCAAACCTTCACCATGCCCAGTTTCAGCTAACTCAACTGTAGAACAACTTCTGTCAAATGGTCGCTTTAAAAACATAGACAAGAACTACACTCACTGGGTGAAGCAAGAATGCACTAAACTGTGGCAATCTCCAGGTGTGGACGGATTCTTATCCACCCCCTTCACACAGGAGGAATTGGTCTTAGCCTTAAGTCAACTCAAGAGTGGTAAAGCCCAGGTGCCAGACAACATCCCCACAGAATTCCTGTTACAATGCGGCCCAAGATGTCAGAAATGGCTAACAGAGTTCTATTCCTGTTGCATTAGCAAACCAAAAATCTGGCGGAAAGCTACTATCATCTCCCTTTCAAAACCCAACAAGCCCATAGATGACCCAAAGAGCTACAGACCAATTTCATTCCCGTGCGTCCCCTTTAAACACCTGGAGCGAATGATTCTTGCCAGACTGGAACCCATAATCGACCCACAGCTACCCAATGAGCAAGCGGCCTTCCGCCGTGGTCGGAGCACAGTGCACCAAGTTGTTAAGCTAACAAACGACATCGAAAATTGCTTTGAAAAGGGTCACAAGGCGGGAGTCATTCTAGTTGACCTCACTGCAGCCTATGATACTGTCTGGCACCAGGGCTTAACCCTGAAGCTACTACGAATGATCCCTGATCGACACATGGTGCGTTTCATCTGTAGCATCTTGGCAAACCGCTCCTTTGTCCTTAAGACTAGCAGTGACCAGACTAGCAGACCTCGCCAACTTCGAAATGGTGTCCCCCAAGGTTCGGTGCTATCACCCATGCTCTTCAACCTTTATTTCAGTGATCTTCCACAAACGATATCTGGAAAGTACGGCTATGCGGACGATCTTGCACTCCTTCACTACGACAAAGTCTGGTCTAAATTAGAGAACACACTAAGAGCAGACACGACCCAGCTGGCAACCTATTTGAGGTCCTGGCGGCTTAAGTTGAGCAAAGCAAAAACAACTGTCACAGCCTTCCACTTGATGGCACACCACTCTCTTACAGCGCCACACCAACCTATCTTGGTGTGAAACTGGACAGACAACTTACAAAAAAAGGACATCTCAAGGCACTATGTGCAGAGAACACCACACTCATAATCTTGTCTCCAAAGGCCTTAACATCTCCAAGCCATCTGCTCCATGATTTAGTGGAGTAGTCGAATCTTCTGGGTCAGCAACGCTTTATGTCACGCCATCCCTTCTCCTGACATGCAGCTAGGCTTGTGAATTCACAGTTTGACATCTGTGAATCATGGATTACCGACTGGCAACAGGTGTCACGACCTTCACATCTGAACATAGCCCCTAACACAGCCCTACCACCTGCTGGTGCTGAGCTACCAAGAAAAGAATGGGTGTCCTTGAATCGTCTGCGAACTGGTGTTGGTCGCTTTGGTGCATTCATGTACCACTGGGGACTGCGGCAGTCAGCTGCCTGCCAATGCGGTGATCCTGAGCAGACCGCCCAACACCTGATGGATGAGTGCCCCAAATTCTGTTCACTCGTGGACTTGAACCTTTGTCATCCTGGGCCCTCCACAAGGGAGTGGTTATGGCTACTAGGGAATATTATATAATGCTGTCTCATACGAGAAGAAGAAGAAGGTAAAAAGGTCTTGTCAATCAACTATCGTGGGAGCGGTCTGTACAGAACTACGTCATTCTGACAGGAACCTCAGAACAGCCTGATTTGAGAAAGGGGATTTTAAAATAGGGATTGGATTGAAAAACACTGGGTGGACTTTTATAATTCTAGGATGGATGTGTACACACAGTTCCAACACACATTTATGTTCAAACAACTTGAAAAGTGAATTTTCCATCCGATGACCCTTTTAAGTTTAGGTATTGAGTAGGAGTAAGGGATGTAGAATATAGTCATGCAGAATATGTGCTTAATAAGTACTTATAAACAGTCAATAGGCATGCTAATAAGCAACTAGTCAATAGTGAGAATTGGTCCCTAAACTAAGGTGTTACCTACAGTTCTAATGTACATTAGATTAATCCAGCCACATGTGTTATTTCAAGATTCTCACTTTCTATTAAAACACTTTTTTTCATTCCCTTCCACACAGATTGTTCAGTCGCCACATCCCCTCATTTTCTGTCATGGTCTGTTTCCCTGCAGCTTTGTGTGTTACGAGTACCCCGGCTATCGAGGACAGCAGTACGTTATGGAGTGTGACAGGCACAGCGGAGACTACCAGCACTGGAGGGACTGGGGCTCCCACTGCCAGACCCCTCAGATCCAGTCCATCCGCAGAATCCAGCAATAACGCCTGAGGGTGCATGGAAGGAAACGGAAAGCGTGCATAGTTTGAAAGCAGACGAGTCACACCAGACTTTCTAGCAGCAGTCACTTTATGAGGTGCAGTGTGGCAAATTGTAAGACCATCACTGGCTGCATGTAGTTTCCACTTGCGTTGATCTAGTACTACACCAAAAAAAAAAAAAAAAAAAAAAAAAAAAAAGTCCAAGCATACACAGAAACACATTAATGCCCGTTCAAGAAAAAGCACCAGCTCACATTCATCCCCACATGTGATCCAAGGTCAAGTAGTAGCATATATAAAAACAATATCCATATGAGACTAATATTCTATACAACAGAAGCACAGTGGGAGACACCGGAGAGTAAAAATGTGTCAATCAAGGCAAGATGTGTTTCTGTATATGCAACCATGTCACATCGCTGTGACGTTTGAGTGCCATATGGGGACAGATGGGAGTGTGTGTTAGACCATTCGGAGGAGAGGAGGACAACGGTTGACTAATAAAAACATACTCACCTCAAACTAGCATCTTTGTCTTTATGCCTGTTTGCAAAAAGATTGTAATAGTACTCATTTTTTTTATGATTTCAGATTACATGTATATAAAACATCCTAAAAAAATCCTAATATAACAGCTAAGACTTGAAACACCTGCAAATCACTGCAGGTGTTTCAATATATTCAATATATTAGATATAGTCATTTTTTTATGTCAGCAATAAGGCACTAATACACAATAAGGTTGCAATGCTGGGGACCAGTGAAGGTATATAAAAAAAAAATCATTATTTTTAAAATTTTCCCATTCTTATTTTGGGTAGAAAAATCCTGATTGACCACTATTCAGAGCAAATTGTACCATAGCGTCTATATATGCTCTATTTCTTTTTGTCTGAAATCCAAACTCACATGGGGCAGTTCACAGAGAATGCATTATTACATCCCACTGTTCACGTAAACATTTTTTGGCTGTTGCAGTGCGCTAGAGTCTTGCATCTTTTGCAGCATCTTAACCAGTTAAACTTAACCAACTTAAACCAGTTTCAAAATCTGCTTGGGGAAATATTTCACCCTCACAAGAAATAACATGTATTCCTATTGAAATAACTTGATTTCACCTACGAAAAATTCACCCGAAAAGTGGTAAATGTGAAAAACTAAAATAAAACGCAGCTCAAGTTAAAATATTTTCATTCCACTGCCCTGCCTAACTTATTTTAACTTGAGTACTGCATTTTTAGAATGCAGTGTCATGCACTAATTGCTTTGTCTTGCACTAAAGTCCATCTAGCGCATGTTTACATTAAAAAAAAAGAAAAATACAATGGAAAAGTGCTAAAATTGAATTCTGTGTGAATGGCCCCTAAGAATATCACTGCATAAAATACCTTATCCAATGCAGATGAAAGAAACACTGCAAACTCTAAATAAAAGAGCTGCAGTATTATGGTTTTTCACATTCTAGCACATCATACATTGGTTTAAAAATTTCAAAAATGGGCAAAAGTAGCATTTTAAATCATATATCACCTCTATTTTATGTTTATTACAAATTTAAATCTGGTTTTATAACATCATATAAGAAAATTAAATGTAACACTTTTTAAAAATGGAGAGAACTTTGGTTCTTCAGTTACAATGAGGAAAACAGATATGAACTGGATAAAGAATTACAGTGCACAGAAAAGAATTAGAATGAAATACACAACTCGAGTACATCACCTTGACCAAGTTCAAAATGGAGAATATCCATTTCTATGGCAACAAACCATCTAACCTTACAAGGTATCTGCAGTTTCCTCTTTTCACTTCCCATTTCAATGCAATGCTTGGTTCACTTCTACTATCTTTTTTTTTTTTACTGTGAACTACTTTCTGACCTTCATTTCTTCCATCGGTGGCCCACACTTTTCCTTTCCAAAGAAAAAAAAAGCCTTATTTAATATAAAAGTGAGTAAACGTTTCCCATACCATCGCTTCTCTTTCAATCTGGCTATTCAATATTTTACAACTTCCTCTCATCCCTTTCCAATCCCCAATCGTACCTTTTCACCTCTCCTTCTCTAGTCCCTCATGTGTTGGACATAGTCCTCTCTCTCTCCTGCCTGTTCGTAGGCAGCATTGTCGTGTTTTTTCTTGCGGTCCCTAACCCCACTCCTCTCCGGTCCCGGTGAACCCTGGGAATCGTTGTCTGTATTTCTGTCCTCCTCAACCAACCTTCTCTCTTCCTCATCATTCTCATCAGCATCAGCATCACTAAAGTCTGTGTCGGATTCATCAGAATTTTCTTCCTCAAGGTATCGGTAACCTTTGACCTTTGAGGAACAGGATAGTAATGTAAGACATTAGCAATGAGAGTGATATGGAAGTATGATAATCCAAATAGAGAACGGAGTCAAAATTATTGTCTGTGGTAATCGACAGGTTCTGTCAAGTAGTTTTGAACCTGGAAACTTCAATTTTATATTTTACAGAATAAATTAATTCTACTTCTAACATTAACAGAAGACACAGACGAGGTTGTTTCTTATATAAAATCACTTTAAAGCCTATAGGGACACATTAATAGCTAAATTACCTTGTGTCGTGGACGGGGAATCCGGGGCAACCTAAACGGAATCTTCTTCGCAAGGCGACGCTCCATCTGCACGTAGCAGAAACATGCCACTATGAGAGCTAAGAGTAGGAGTCCAAGCTTCGCCTTAAAAAGAGACCAGAGACAATGTTCAGCTCACTATTCTTAAACATCGATTTTTGTGTAAACAAAATTTTTTAAATACATCTCAACATATTTAATAGAATTTCATGAACAAAATCCAGTCACTTCAACAGGAGTCTGTGCTGTCGGGAGTTTCACACGAGTGTGAAAAAGCCCCCAGTGCAGAATTCGCAATGTTCATGTTAGTCACGCAAATGAAAGCTGCTTGGTTTGAAGGAACTCCTGTGTGAACTGTGCTTCATATATCAAAAGTTTGCTGAAATATCACTCATGTAGTCGCTCCTTTAGACAGAACTCCAGTCTATGTCTAAACACCACCAAAGTGCAACAAAAAGCATTTGACAACAGTTTAATGTGTTTGATTAGATCTCAGTGTTTTCTGTGCTCAATAACAGTGTGATGACCAATTCTCAAACTAAAAACCCTTATTCATCACGTTTTTTTAAAGTTAAAATGCGGTTACATTAGCAAAAGTTTGTGGACAAAAATAGTCCATTGTAAATTGTCAATTATAGTGTAGTGATATATAAAAAGCACAACTCACATAAAGGTAAATTTCGAACCAAATAACTGTCTGTTGGCCAATGTCGCAAATTTGCATGACTAACTGAACCCGATGCGAGATCTGCAGGGGGGAAATTTTTCATCCTTATGATCATGTGGGTTCCTACTAAAATGACCGAAAGGCTTTAAACAGGGATAAATCAGGCATCTTTAGTCAAAAGGATTCATGAAACAGCTTTAAAATAGCTTGTTTAAATCATTCATTAATTCAAGTTGTTATTAAGCTCACAACTGACTCCCTTAAACTTCTAGTTACTTACAGTATATCCAATCTGAAATTAACTGAGAAGCGTACATTACTGTATTTATTTAATCATTCTCATGTGACAATGTCTAAAATGTAGTTTTGACTATATGATCAATTTCAGGACTCTAAAACAGATACATTGAAATTTGTTATTTAATATTAATGCTTATGGTTTCTGAGATTTAAAGGGATAGTTCACCCAAAAATGAAAATCACCCCATGATTTATTCATTCTCAAGCCATCCTAAGTATTTATGACTTTTTCCTACTTTTTCTATTAAAAAATAACCTGGCTCTTCCAAGGTTTATAGTGGAGCTTACTCTACGCCTACAACCTGTGTCATCACCTGGAACGCCACTCTCTCGTAAACACAGAGAAAGTTTTAAATATAGATATTATTTTTACACAAATGCATCGATTCACTTCAGAAAGCATTCATTATCCATGTGGAGTACTTTTTATGATGGATTTATGCACTTTATTTTGCTTCAAGTGACATGTTGGAACCATAATTGACGTAACTGAACATTTTGTAAATAAAAAAGCAAATTCTTTATTTGCCTGGTGTCCTGTTACAGTACATTCAAAGTATGCAGTCAAAACTTACAAAAAAATAAAGGCTTTACCCGCATAGGCAATGCAGACCAAAGATAGACGATGAAGATTGCAATAGCCTGCCACCAGTGGTAGATGGTATAAACAAAGTCTAGTCGCTCCTTGTCTTCATACAGCATCCCCAGCAGAGCTACACACAACAACGTTGCGTTATATCATTGATGTTTGTGCAATCTTGAAATGGGTGTAAGCTTAATGTGGAAAAGGCACTTGTACTCACTGCTCAGTCCAGTCTTGTTGAGCGCAGTGCCCAGACCCCAGAGGGCGATGAGCACCAACAGATACGGAAGATAGCTAGGCTCTCGTGGTTGGGGCGACCAGCACATAAGGGCTATAATTAGTACAAAGTGCACGAAGGCGCCCACCAGAAGAATAATCGGCCTGGGCAAGCGCAGCAGCGTCAGGGCCAGGCCCGAACAGATGGAGGATGACAAACCATACACCATAACTAACAACCACAGCTTCTCCATCCCTACTGCACACACTCCATATGACTGAGAAAGACAAGCATAAAAACTGAGAAAATCTGTTTAGGAAATGAGTGATTGCATGCTGTTCCTTTAATAGCTTAATTAACCTAAATAGCAGGCAAATTGGTTTACTTGCAGTGTCTCCGTAGGTGCTTAATATTGCAGAACAGCAACCAAAAACTGTATTGTTAAGCTAAAAAATACTCAGTGCTGAGAGCTGACACTGTGTGACTTTTGGTATTCAAAATTTACCTGTGTATTTCAGCTACAAAGTCTATTTTTCTCACCAGTATGAGTCCCTGGACGGCGAAGAGCGCTTCAAAGCCAGAGTAGATGAAGAATGGACAGAGCAGACGGAGACGGTAGTCTCGTAAGTGCTTGAAGGGCAGCTGGAAGATGTTCCCCCAGCCGATGCTGCGGAGGTCAATCTCCTCAGTAGGCCGATATGCAGCTCCACACAACACCAGGAACTATTAGGAACATTGGCAGCACATTGTTAAAAGGGGCAGTTCACTCCAAAATGAAAATTCTTGTTTAAAGTGGAACAGGAAAGGTGAAGTTCAATGAATTATGAGCAGTTCATACCACTCGTGCACTATATGATAAAACATGATAACGTTCTGTGAGGAACAGTCCAAAATATATGTTGCTGATATCAAACCAGACGTAAAGCATAATTAATTTAAAACATATTTGACTTTTTATGCAGCATGGGCATTATTATATATTTTAATAGTGATTACTGAACCCTGAACCAAATTCTTCTTTTCCTTCCACACAACTTGTGTTGTTAGATTTTTATTTTAAATCATTATTGTACATTATTGTACTACTTACTAATTACTTGTAATTATGCATACTTTACTGTTATTTCTTTAGTAAATACATGTAATGTGTAACAAGGACACGTTAAACAACTGTTAAGTGTTCAGAATAGCATGAGGCTATATAAAAGATTTTCATTTCTGGGTGAAAGATAACTTTTTTCAATTATCACTTGATTTACTCAAAACAAAATAACAATCCTAATCTGGTTCAGTGTGAAATATCTATGTGAAAGGACTGTCAAGATCAAATTGCTGTTGACTACAGACTGATATAATCTTATTTTTTAAGGTGATGTGGAGGATAGAGACGTCATAGTGATGATGATGATGACAGTCTTACGATAAGCATGGCGAGGAATGCTGCCCCCATGAGCACACTCTCCACCTCGATAAGTAGCAGAGAGCGAGGCAAGCTGACCAAAACTGTCTTATTTAAATTCTCTATCACCCCTTTCCCGGAGGCTCCTGAGAGAGAGAGAGAGAAGATAAGATGAGACAAGAGAAAATAATGCATCGTACAAGACTGCAAGACGGTTTTATATTACATTTTAGGTCTACATGCATACATTTCTTAAAGACTTCAGACTTCAAACTGCTTCTTTCTCTATACAGTGTTTTACTCTACACAATATGGCAAGTGGGTGACTTTCCATGTAAAGCAGTGCTGCTGGTGATTTGGCGTGATTTGGCCATTTCAAATGCTGGTTTAAAAAAAAAACTGTTATCGTCATCTTTGCTGAGAGCTAGGAAGAGCCAGACACAGCAGAGCCCTGAGGAGCAGATGTGCTGACGCCCCGGTTTGCAGGAAGTCAGAAGTGTGAAGTTTCTACTTGACAAATGACTGATTTGTTCAACTGTAAATATTCTGGTCACATTTTATTTTATTTTGCAAGCTATCTTCTCATTATTAAGACATGAAACTAGAATGCCTTCAAGATGATTTTAATCCTATTTTTTAACTATTTTCTTTGGTGTTAAATGGAGTTTATTGAGGTAAATTTCTTTTGTAATTAAGTAAATGTAGTAGAGGTAATGATTTAAGTACTTGGACACTGCTAAGGCCATACTACATATACATAATGTATTCATTTAAATTAATTAGAAAGAAAAAATAAACCAAGTAGCATCTAGAAATATATTATTCTAGAGTGAATTTTACTATTCTTTAATGCATTACTTATGAACATGATTCACTAACATCTGACAACAACAAAATAATAGTCCAAATATGTGTTGTTAATTTTGTTTCTTAATTATGAACCATCCATATATTGGTTTATAAAAAGAAAAAGAAAAAAGTGAGTTTTTCAAATGCCAAACATTCAAAATTTTGGGTCAGTGCATTTTTTTTCTTCATGAAAATAATAAGCAGCATCAAATCAGCATATTACAATGTTTTCTGAAGGATCATGTGACACTGGAGTAATGACTACTGAAAATTCAGCTTTGCCATCACAGGAATAAACTACATTTTAAAATATATTAAAATATAGAAAATATTGTTTTTACTGTATTTTGATCAAGTAAATGCAGCCTTGGTGAGCATAGGAAAAAAACAACGTTTTTTACAAAAATCTTACTGATAAATATTTGAATGAATCTCATACTGATATTGTTCTTTTCCTGCCGTTGGTTACTCATTTTCCTAGCAAGTCTGGTTGGTATTCAAGCTGTTGAGGTGTTATATTGGTTTTCTAGTGTCAGTTTTTGTTTTGATGTCCTGTTGCTCCCTTATAAATATTTATACTTTTGTATACCTTATGTTTAATGTGGTGGTTTTTATTTTTATAGGTGTTATAACCCCTTTAAAAGACCTTTTTAAAGTGAATACCTTTTTAAGTTTCTCCAGTAAGCGCAGCAAGCACTTCAGTTTTGAAAGTCTTAAGTATTCATAAGTCTTTTTTGACTATTCTTAGTTGTACATTATGCATCAAGCATGTGAAAACTTCACTAAAGGATATGAGAACTAACGTAAATACCATACTGAACAGCTGCTCAATCTGTGAATAACACATGAGCCTTTAAAGTGTAAGCGTTTATAGCTAAAAAGAGGGCAAGATCGAGAGAGAGGATTTTACCACACTGTGTGACTTTGTAGAGAGTGTGTTTGTAATCATTCAGATATTTATTGAGGAACAGCACCATGGGGAACTCGGCAAACACGAAACTCAGCTGCAGGAGAGAAGAGAGACAGAGTTAACGCTATAAATAGCTGCATATTAATGCACAAACCCACACATGCAGCCGGTATCTGACACACACACACGCAGCTGTGAACACATAGAAATACTTCAGGGGAAAACACAACTAATCAAAGGTTAACTATTACAGAATTACTGCAACTTACAGCATTTCACACATTTTAGTGTAAGTGCCTTAAACGGAGCATTTTTACTCACATGGAAAATGATGTAGAAGACGGACTGGAAAATGATGATGTAAGAATGGAAGGCTCCTTTGGGGGGCTTCTTCTGCTCCTGGACATGTTCGTCCTTATAGTTCACATACTCATAATACTGCTGGGCCATTCTGATAACCACACAAAACAAAGAGGAGGGAGTGGGTGGGGAGTTAGTTAACTGTTATTGTATTTTCAAGACTCAATAACTGAGTAGTGAGCTTTTGTTTATGCTAAGACAATGTGAGTCGGTATAACTGAGAATTGCTAAATGCATAATCTGAAAAATAATGACCAAACAGGTTTCCCTGTCTACCAAATTCACAGTGCTGCTTTGTTGAGTCGATGTTGCAATATTGGAAATTATCCTACAAATGGCTATAGTTTCTCCAACAGAACTGGGATCATTTTACATTTAGTTATTTAGCAGATGCTTTTATCCAAAGCGACTTACAAATGAAGACAATAGATGCAATTAAACCAACAAAAGAGTAATAATATGTAAATGCTGTGACAAGTCCAGGTTAGTCTAATGCAGTACACATAACAAGGTTTTTTTTAATAATAAATAAAAAGAAAACAAATAGATAGAATAGAAAAAGAATAAAAAATGCTAGTGTTAGAAGGTCAGTTTTTCTGTATCAAAAATATTACACAGCAAAGGATTCACCACTATTACAATTCAGCTCGAAACCAATTAACCAGTAATTGTTTTCATGTTATGGCCAGTAACTGCAAAATATATATTCAAAAATCTCTGATATTGGCCAATAATCAATATAGTACTGATAAATTGTGCATCACAGCTGCATCTTCAGTTTTGCTTTTATTTTGCGGAATTATGCTGAATAAATTTGTGGAAAATTGAGAAGTAGAACAAAATACTGTAAACTTCCAGTAAAATAGCAATATGCTTAAAAATGACTGACACATACACCATCGTTCAAAAATTCTGTATGTTTTTTAAATGCTTCTGAAAGAAGTCTCTTATTAAAAACACCAAAATTGTGAAATATTACTACAATTTAAAATCACCGTTTTCTATTTTAATATATTTAAAAATGTTATTATTTCCTGTGATGTTAAACTGAATTTTCAGCATCATTACAGCAGTCTATAGTGTCACATGATCCTTCAGAAATCATTCTAATATGCTTGGTGAAACATTACTTAACATAACGGTGACAAAAAGGATGTGCTGCTTAATATACATTTTGCAGGATTCTTTGTTGAATATACTGCTACTATTGATAAATTTAAAGCACACTTGCTCAATACAAACATTAATTTCTTCCTCAAACGTTCAAACAATATAATACATCACTGATCCGTGCACCTTCAGCTTCTGAACACCCTCACCTGGTGATGTAGTTTCCCAGTGACGCCCAAAGAGGAACAATCACAACACCGATGGCCACAGCTGATGGTACAAGTGTGTAATATCGCTCCCAATAATTGGTTGAAACAAAGAGAGCATAAATGCCTGATGCCAAGAACATCATCCACTTAGTGCCAAGAAATCTGAGAAACAAATTGAGAAAAACAATTAAACTGGAAAATAAAGGGTGTGGGATTACTGGACTGTAATTATCACCCGGTGTTTTTAGTTAACACCACGGGTGTGAGAAGACCTTTGGTGCCAAATCTGCTCAAGCATTAAGTGGACAGTAGATGAACAGTAGAAGCGCCGCTAATAACTGTGGCGGCGGGTGACAAACATCCAAAGAACCAAACTAAATGAGCAAAACGGAAAAGCGTAGGTTGTATGAGCATTACGAAACAAAAGAGAAATGCAAGGAAAGACATAAACTCAACCTAATGAGCAGCGGCGTGTAGAGCAGGCCGACAATAGGTGTAACGTTGATGCCCATCAGCATTTTGTTGTCGATATCCTCCAGCCCCAAGGTGCCATACTTGACCTCTCTATACGTCTCATCGTAGTGCAGAATTAACTGCATCTGTAACAGACCTACAAAGAAACAGCTCATTATGAAACATGCACAACTCTCTAAAAACCTTCTTTTGTTTTTGGCATGTGACTAGATGTCCCAGATTTGTCAGCTGTTCCTCGATTTCACAGTCTCAGACCAAATGAGACATCTGTGTGTGTGTGCATGCCAATGAACTTGCTAAAAATGGCCAAAAGAGTGAAGAGTCAGTGAAGTATGCCATCCACAAAGCATGTCATATTCATTTGCACAGTGCATAATGAAATCACACTGACACAACAGTGTGACATAAGTAGAGTCCTACTCAGTGTCGTATTTAGAGTTAAGATCTTTTTATAAAGCAGCATGCAGACTTTGAGGAGTATGAGGTCATCACTGGACTGAATCATGTTGTGTGCCTGTGGTGTGTGATGCGCAATGGCTGACCCATGTAAACGCTATAGATGATCATTCCTCCGCAACTGGCCCCCACCACGTTCTTCACTACACCCAGCCTCTTTCGTCTGTAGTACTTGCGCTCCTCCTCCTCCTCATCGTAGTCAGGATGTGGGCCGAGAAACTCCTCCACCTGTCAGGAGAGGAAAGGTCCAAAAGTCTGAGACCACACTGAAAATTCGAGATTGTTTTTTTTTTCCTTCTTTTATACATGGACATAAATAAAGTTTCAGGGTTTTCAAAAAATTCAACTTTTTACTCGAGGTGTTATGCTGATAATATACGTACTTTTTAAAAGTCTAGAGTCAATAAAATGTTCTTTTATGCAGCAAGGACACATTATATTGATCAAAGTGTCATTTAGAATGTTACAAAAATAAATATATCAAATAAATGAATTTTCTATTCATCAAAGAATCCTGAAAAAAATTGTATCACAGTTTGCACAAAAATATTGAGCAGCACAATTGTTTTCAACATTGAGAATAATAAGAAATATTTCTTGATCAGAAAGTCAGCATATTAGGATGATTTCTGAAGGATCATGCGACACTAAAGACCAGAGGAATGGCTGCTGAAAAATCAGCTATGCCAGCACAGGAATAAATTATGTTTTAATATATGTAACCCTGGACCCCAAAACTAGTCTTAAGTAGCACAGGAATATTTGTAGCAATAGCCAAAAATACATTGTACGGGTCAAAATGATCAATTTTTCTTTTATGCCAAAAATCGTTAGGATATTAAGTAAAGATCATGTTCCATGAAGATATTTTGTAAATTTCTTACCGTAAATATATTAAAACTTAATTTTTGATTAGTAATATGCATTGCTGAGGACTTAATTTGGACAACTTTATAGGCGATTTTCTCAATATTTCGATTTTTTTGTAGACTTTCAAATAGTTATAGGATCTCCTATCCTAGCAAACCCCACATCAACGGAAAGCTTATTTATTCAGCTTTCAGATGGTGTATAAATCTCTATTTCCAAAAATTGACCCTTACAACTGGTTTTGTGTTCCAGGGTCACATATATTGACATAGAAAAAAGTTATTTTAAATTGTAATAATATTTCACAATATTACAGTTTTGAATGTATTTGTTTTTTAAAATAAATTTAGCCTTGGAGAATATAAAATACTTCTTTAAAATATTTCAAAAACTTGTGAACAGTAATGTAATTTGTAAAGAAAATGTTGTAATAAATATAAAACGGACTTTAGACTTTTGAACTTGACATCAGAATATTTAATTCGCAAATATAACTTCTGAGTATTTAAAGAAAAAGAAAAAAAATTAGAAGTCAGCAAGAATATTTAACTTAATTAAAAGATTTCTTATTAAATGTCCCCCAGACCACTGTTTTTAAAGAAAAACAAAATTCTGGAATCATAAAATCAACAGTGGTCAATTATTTATTCTGTAGATTATTTAGTTAACAAAATGTTTTAAGCAATACTTCTGATATATGTCCTAGCCTACACGCTGGAAGACTACTGCTGCTACCTGTCCCTGAATGTTTGGCTCAGGAGCGGGCGGCTGCACTTGATCCTGTCCATCAGCAGGGGGCGCTCCGTTCACCTCAGCCTCGCTGTAGACGTTATCCTCAGTGATCACTGCTGCCATCTGCCGGCCGCGCTGCTCTCTCACCGCAGCAATGCAGGTAAAACACCACTTCAAACATAAAACAAAACACAATGAGTGACAGCAAAGGAGGAGGAGAATAATAGAAAACTGTGGCGACTGTGAGCCTGTAATCTTGAATGAAATATTACATAAACTTGTTCCTGGCGTTAATAAAAACAAGTTTATTTGTACTACAGGTGTACAAAACGACAACGACACGATAACACAACGACTTTTTAACGCATTTATAGGTAATGTTGTATTATGTAAGGAAGCTTGAAGCGAAGTAAACATTAAGCATTAACTAAGAGCAAATATAACTCACCGAAGTGGAAACGATGAACGTCGCTATAGGCTGCAAAGTCGTTTAAAAGATTAGCGTAACTTAGCGTTAAGGAGCCTCTAATGAAACTTTGGCATAAACAGTTGCCTGTAGGTTTTATTAAGAAAACAGAGAAGGAAATGAAAGTTTTCTACCTAGTTCCCCATTTTCTTAAAGGGATAGTGCCTTGAAATGTGGGCTATTCACATGTGACACAATTAGGAGTGTGCGATATTGACAAAAAAATGATATCTCGGTATTTTTGGGGATTTTTTCGATAACGATAATTAGCCGAGTGTGTTATTGTGCTGATATCTGACTACTGTTGTGGACAGCTGCAGTTTTTGATATTGTTGATATTCTGTGTGTTCAGTTCACATCAGTGAACAGAAATGAATCTTTTCATAAGTTTAACTTGATTTTTAGCTTTTATGGGCATTTTTACCGTTAATAAATCCTTTTTTTTTTCTAAAAGTGTGCATCTTTTGAGTCAAATTGTTACATTTAATCAGTCAATTAGAATAATAAGACATTTACGCTGTTACTAAACGAATGAAACCAGTATCAACAAAATTAATCTTTGCAGAAGTTGCTTCTGAAGTGGTATTTAGATGCATTTACATACTATTTAATGCACCTCAGAGGGACATGGAGTGCAGTTACAAATGCATAATGTTTTGATATTTTAAACATTGATCAAAAATGAAAAAATATACTTTAAATGTGAAATTAAATCGCCAGCAGGTGACAGCACGTCACTGTTAACAAATGAATCATTGTGATTGAACCGAATCATTTAAACGGTTGATTCATTCAGGAAAGAAACACTGTCATGTTCCAAAATGCATGCTATTTTTTATTTAGTACTGTCCTGAGTAAGATATTTTCCATAATAGATTTTACATATTGTCCACAAGACAAAAAATAAATAAAAAAAATAGCTGAAATTATTAAAATAACCCCATTCAAAAGTTTGGGAACACTTGGTTCTTCCGTGTGTGGTTACCAGAGGCAAAACAGTGCTGTAGCTGTTTGGAATAATTTTTTTGTCGGCGAAATAGAGCAAAAACAGGCAATATGGTGTCTAAAACGTAAATCTCTTAATATGAATTTATTGTTTATTGAACTGTTGTATAAAATCAATATCACATGTGTCATCATGCTGATTTTTGAAGAAAAAAATGGCACTCTTCGTGTGATTTGTAACTATATGAAATTATATAAATTTTCTGCCCTAATATCTTGAATTATGTTATCTTTCTTAATGCATTTTCATAGACTGAATCATGCAGTGAAAGAACACACTCGCGCACGCGCTCTAGTCTAGGCTTCATCAGTAATGTATGCGTGCACTCCGTGTTGTTTGGTTTTTGCAAAATACTCGATAATGTCAAATTGCACATCATTAAAACAACAATTACGATATTATCGCACAACCCTAGACACAAGGCAGTTGAAAGGCGGCCTGTTTGCCTTCTCTTGCTCAAAGTCTGTGAAAGGAACTTAATAATGAAGAAAAATAACATTGCAGTCAACACACCAGTGTTACTAGGCACCGTCTTTTACACGTGATTGATTGCATATAAGTGCCTTTGAAATACAAGTGCCTTTGTAAATAGAACAATTACCATTATGAACGGTTTACCCCCTAAATTAAAATTTTGTTAATACTTCCGTTGTTCCAAAACTGTACGCTGTTTTTTTCCATGAAGAATCTTCAAGCAGCTGTTTTCCATACAAATGCCAGTTTATGGTGACCTATAGTGACCAAAACCGAACAGGAAACGTCTCATTGAAAACTGAGAATTTGTTACATAAGTGGAAGATGAATTTAAGTGACTCTTCTCCCTGAAAAACTGTTTTTTAGCATACCGACAGTCCATTGGTTACATGCTGTCAGCACATTAAAATTGTCTGGAAGCTGAGACTTTATATAAATAAAAAAACTACATTCTCAACTGTCAGGTAGCCATCCTGACACAATTTTATCAAATAACACAGCACACTGTTTTTGCTCATTTTAAAGAAAGAGTCAGAAGAGAAACAGAATGGTAAACATTTTAATTCTATTGCGCAATAAAGGTACACTTTGTAAAATGACAGAGAATGTAAGAAATTACAATGTCAACAAAGTCTCAAACAAGTTCACAAGGACATCATTTCACAATGCTTCACAAATCTCCCTACCCAGACAAATGCTTTATTCATGTGATGTTAATAATGTTCATGCCAACAAACTATCAATGACTCGTAGGGCAAATATATTCCACCTCCTTCCAAAAGTCTTGATTTTTTAGTGGCATGTCTATCAGTGGATCAATATTTGTCACAATATTGTTCATATTCATGTTATATTGTTTATATTCGTAACCATGCTGCCCGATATCCCCCTTTAGATGTCCACAGTGCCCATTCTTCCCATAAACCCCATCCACAGGCCTTCATCACCACCCTTAGAGTCTGTAGGGGGTCTATCCAGTGCCCGCTGCAGCCTTCCTCATCACCTCCTCATCCTGAACAGAGAGCTCAGTGAGCTTCCGACCAAGTCTCTCATGTAAGTCCAAGTATTTGGCAACACAGCGGTCCAGACACACAGCTTCCCCCTTTGAAAGTTCTGCCTCTGTGTAATGAGGAGGAACACATTTCCGGTGACATGCACTGGTCATTCTGCAGCAGGAAAAAAGCACAGGACAAATGAGATCATACACAATCTAATTGAAACACAGAAATGTTCATCTTCATGAATGATTCAAGTACTATAATCTTTATTAATTCATGCTATTATTTTGTAGAGTAGGTATGCAACAATTAATCATCAACAACAACAACAACAAAAATCGCTAAGAAAAAAAAACCTGACAAATTTGATTGATTAATCGCATTTGCAGAAAAACATCCAGAAAACAGCCAGTCTTGCCATTTTGCACTAAAAAATACAGCATTTCTATGGACAAAACTCAACTGAAATGGATATAGATTGAGCTGCTATATGTCTGCAGTAATTCTGAATAAAATATATATTTTGATATGGCAAATGTATAATTAAATTGCTACATGTAGCACAAGTAATTGTATTTTTTATGAGAGCAGTAACAGTAAAGGGAATTTTGTAACGGGGTATAGATATAATTACTGTTCAGATTCAGCCTCTTACCACCAAAGCCTGTGCTTTTGTTTTTATTTTTCCATTTTTTTAATTTTGTGATTTTAACTTTAAATGTAAATTTGCTATGCATAGCACAGGCTTCATAGATACAATTTGTAGGATGTGATGTATATATAAAATAAAATTTGGCTTTTCATCTGATTAACAGAGAAATAATCAACAGATTCAGAACAAATATTGCAGTCCTACTACAAAGAGTAGGCTACATACCAGGAATGAATGCAATGCACTGAAACTTTTAATTATCTAATAATACAGCTTAGGCTGTGTTGCACACAGTACTTGCCATTTAACACAAATTATTATTTTTAAAGTCACCTGTTATAAAAGTGCTTCTGCTAATTCCAAAACAGTCACTATCTAAGACGCTTATCTCAAGGGCACAGGCTCACAGTTTGAGATATTTTTATATGGCAGCGGCTATTTGCAAAATTTGTGTAAATAGCATATTTTTTTAGTGACAGATGCTATTTACACCAAGTGCAAATAGCAGCATTTTTTAACAATATGCTATTTACACTAAGTGCAAATAGCTATAAGATTATATTTACACTATGTTAAAATAGCAAGATTTTCTGCTATTTATACTACTTATTGCAAATAGTGGCAATTATCTGCACCTCAGTATTGTAGTACATTATAAAACAGTACGCAATAATAACGTACTGAGTGTAAATTATAATTTTAATTCAAATTTATTAAATGGATGCCACCTTATTGGGGCAATAACGCCCTCCCTACACCTACCCTATACTTTATTTTCAACTTTTTGATTATTTCCTTCATTTTTATTGAAAATAAACGCCTTTCTGATGAGATATGAGATTTGAAAAGGGAGAAAAAAATGTTTGGCAAAAGGTGGGCTCGAACTCGGGTCGATCGCGTCAAAAAGCATGCGCCTTACCATCTACGCCACTGATGTTGAACTAACTTCTTTTTTTAATGTTGACAAATCCAATCACACGTTAGTGGGCGGAGTTAGTGTACATATCTTTTGCCAACAAGATGGGCTATTTGCACTTAGTGTAAATAGACACTCCGTTTTTATATACTCAAAATGATTGGTCTGGAGGCCAGAGAAGGTAGACATGATTCGAGCTGTACGATTATATACAGGATGAACTGAACTACATTTGAGTGCATACAGCTTAATGTAATACTAGTAATGTAACTTTACTGATACCTGCTTTAATAACTGAACGCATTAAACTGACAAGGGTTCAGACGACAGGAGATCAAGTCACGACTATCGTTACTGCACGACGCATAGTAAAGCAAAAGACCAGTTTTGTCGTGTCTAATAATCGAATTTGATACTGAGCAAAGCCTGGTGTCTAAATAAGATATAATAACAGCATTACAAAACGTGTTGCCTGCCGATGGCCTCTGATTGTAGTACTACGCTGACAGTATACTATTCAATAGCGTAACATACTACACAAGTTCATATATTTCGTATGTTAGATGTCGAGAACGTGAGTAATCTGACAGAAAGCATGCTCTAACACATTTACAAAGACCACCGTAGGCTTCATACCGGTTATACATGTCAGCCATCATTTCAACCTCCAGCTCTGCGGCGAGCTGCTGCGCTTTCATGGGGTCCATCTCTGCAAATCTCTGCAAATCACCTTTCGGTGTATCCTAGCTAAAAACCCACCGGACAACACGTGGGTCCCGTTCAACAAAGAGCTCTGACAGCTTGCTTAACCTTCAGTGAGCGCGCTTGACCGGAAGAAGTACCCACGTGGATCCTATCCATCCAGCAAATTGGTACTTCCGCTGACAATAAAGTTTTCTATTCAAAATGACTGCTGTTAGCTTCTTCATTTCTGAAGGAAGTTATGCTCTGATTGAAGTATTGGGTGTAATGATTTTATTAATTGTATAGTTTTTTTATTTCTTAATTTAACTATTATTTTATTTCGCCATTATCCTGATTCTCGCATCTTTTTTACCAATTCCTATGACTTCTAGTTGGGATTACTGGATAAAGATTAAAACAAATATATATATTTTATAGCTATGCCAATATAATAATGTATATTTACTACCACAGTCTTTCAAATGTCCTAATATTTCGAGGGAATTTAATATTTTCACATTGGGAAAGCCATTTTATGCTATATTTTGCACTTGCAGAGTTATAATTTGTTTAAGCATAAAGATACACACACACTAAAAGTTAGACTAAAATAATTACTGGTATCTTATATTTTAAACAAAGCACACATACAAAAGTGTAATATGAACATATATAAATTTATTTTAATTTACATTTTTTTTATATGTAGCTTTATACATGTATGAGACAATCCAAAATAAATTGAATGAATTTAAGTAATGTCAAATTGACAAAAAAAAAAAAAAAAAAAAAAGAGAATTCTTCTCACCATTTGATATATTAAACCTTGGCTCAAACATCTGCTATTGATTTCAAAATGCTAAACATGTATTCTCAACATGAACATAAAAAAAAATCATCCCGTCTCTTCTCCAGTGACATCTACCTCCTCTTCTTCAGTGGCATCCAACTCATCCTCTTGCTCCATTAGACACTCAATAGCCAGTGTGACAAACTCTCTAGATGCCAAAAGCCCTAAAGGATCTTCTACAGACCCATCGACAACATCTACTTCAATATTTTCTTCATCTGCTGATTCTGAATTGGACGTCACCGCTGAGATATTCTCGCTGCGCAGTTTGGGGCTTTGATAGTTTGACTGAAAACTATTCACTTCAGTCTGGACAGAAGGAGCATTTCTGCTTATTATTTCTTCTGTGTTTCTCAGTGTCAGAGCTTTGAGGATAAAACAGAAATCAGGAATATGAATTATTAATAACGGCGTGTACAAAAATGTTGAGTTAGAATTCTAAGTTTAGCCATTTTACCTCTGTTTGATGCATCATCTGCAATCCCAGCAATGTGTCCTTCACTCAATTCATCTTCCTCCTGTAGGGTCTGTTCATCAATCTTCCCAGCACTGTACTGGTCCCCCTCCTCATTCATTTCATCATTATCATCCCACCCATTGGTAGTTTCCCAACACCTATCATCTGAAGAAGGCAGAGCATTTTCCTCCACAAGCTCATTTGGCCCCAGGATTTCAGTTTCTTCTCCCTTCATAGTTTCTTCAATCATCTGAAACTCTTTGTCCCTACCTAAATCCTCCTCTTTCTCAGCCACACAGCTAACATCCTGGGTGTTAACACCATGTGCTGTCTGAACGTCTTTGTCCATGTCTGATGTTGCCTCAAATGAACACTCATTAGAAACTGTCTCTTCCAGGTTTTGTTCATCTCCGAGTTGTTCTGATGGTGTACTTTCAGGATTTGTACTGAAATTCATTTCTATTCCCTCAATCACTGTCAGTTCATTGGTAGAAACATCACAGTCTTTCTCTGTGGGCGACTTGGCATGATCATCAATATCATCAGCCGGCATCATAATTTTCTTCATTATGTCCTCCTCAGCTGTTAACGGCACAGAAATCTCAGTTACTTGGTCCTGAACGTCTTTTCCCATCTCATTTTGGGAATCGCTATTCTGTGACACACTGGCTTGTCTACTTGAGTTCTCCTCAGTGGCAGTTTCCCCATCTTTAACCAAACATTTCACGTTATCTAGCATATCTCCACAAGACAACAGTGACCCTACTTGCTTGTCAGATACCTCCATGTCTTCATTCTCATTTATCAGCATAGACGTCTCTGCTTTTTTCTTACCACAAATGCCCTTATTGATCACTTCACTGCTATTCATCATTAATTTACTATTCTCATCTTCACTTTTCCATCCTTGGAATTTTTGAAGCCTAAAAGACGTGTCTCGCAGGCTTGATGTTAGCGGATGATCAATTTTCCTACAAGAGAGACTTTCAACACTTGGAAGAGTCTGATGGAAAATTTCAATGATATTTGGTCCTTTAGCCTGACCAGCATATTTTAAGTGAGAATTCAGCGTTGTCTGTGCAAAATTGCTGTTAACATCTGCTTCTTCCATTTCTGTTGAGTCTTTCTCCTGCTGTGTATTTGGTTCTTGCTTATTACCCTGCTCAATCTCACTTTCTTTCTTAGTTTTTTTCACTTCACAATCACCTTGTCCTGAAGAGGGCAATTTCTCTGCACTGTTGCACAAGTGAGCTCCAGTGGTGGTTTTTGATCTAGGCGGTCTACCACGGCCACGTTTTACAATACCAGTGTGTTTTGGTTTAGGTAAAACATCTTCATGTTTTTCACTGTCAGTTTTCAATGGAGGCATTTTCTTACTGATAGGTGAAGAAATTTCTTTTTTTCTCTTCACACCTGCAGTTGCTTTTCTGTTCGCATTGGTTATTCGGGCACTGACTCTACGTGCATTAGAAGTTGATGGCTTAACATCTTCACAGTGGGGATCATCACACTTTGATATCCTCGGTTGAACCGTTTCCTGATTTTCTAGTTTTTGACACTTTGTACCCCCATTCACTTCTGACTTTCGAGTTGCAAGCCTACGTCGTCTCGTCTTTCTCTGCTTTGGGTGCTCACTAGCATCTTTCACATGCTGAATGGTGTTTGAACTACTCCCACTCATTAAATCATCTCGTAAAAAGGAAGTCTTCAATTCTTGCTTTTCTGCAAGGTCAGGGCACGATCGATTTTGGCAGGCGATGAGGTCAGGATGTGGATGTGGGTAGGAGGAATCAATCATCGAGCTTAGAGGGAAGTCCAATTTCAGTGGTGACTCAGAAAGCCACAAGGGAAGGTTTTGCATTTCTAGGTCCTGTCTGTGTGGTGGTTCTTGTGTAGGAACATCACTGTCTGCCTTATCTGATTGAAGGGTGGAAAGGCATCGTAGTAGTTTGAATTCTGGCCTGTTGTCCAGTATGCTGGTCATACCAAGGCTTGGCATTTCACCTGCGGCCAGAGAAGGGTTAGCTGGGACAGCTGTGCCTTTTGGGGTTAAAAACAAATCTTCTATCAGGGAGGGAGTGGAGTTTCTTGCCCCAGCTGCCAGATTCTTATCTTTGTTCAAGTCGTCCTGTCCAGGAGACTGATTCATGAATGTATTGGATCTTGACTGATTATGAAAGCCAGAGTGGTCTAAAAAACAAGGAGTAAAGTCAGGAATAAAGTGCTCAATAACATATATACATATATATAAAAAAAGTAAATTAACCCTAACCATATTTCACATAGCTTAAAAATATATATTTTGGGACAAAAATGTCAAGGTCGTAAAAACTTTTTACCTTTTAAAGTATGGTGTTACTATGTGATGGTTGCACCAGATGGCATTTCTTTCAATTTCAATTTTTTTTTTTGTGGAAACTATAGAAAACCAACATATAATCGGAGTACATTTCGAAGACCTTGGCACTAGTGTTTTAAATCAGATTTTATTTATATATTTTGTTTATCATGGACACTCTTATTTTTCATTGACCCAAAGACTAAGGCAAGCATATCCCACGCTGTTTGGGTTAAGTAAGCATGTGAAGAGTACTTTCAAATAAACAACGACAGAGAGCATAAGACGACATGCAATTTTGTGTCAAAGAGGGAGCTGAGAATGTTGGATGTTTGATGAATGTAAGTGCTATACTAAAAACATGAGAAAGAAAGCCGGGAGCACCACAACATAAAGAATCTACACATGCATGGCCTAAAGCACACAAACCCAAGACATTTCAAGATCATGCTTTTTTACCTTCATCTCTTTGTCCTGGTGACCCAACTGGTACTGCTGTTTTGCTAACATCAGATCCCTTCATCTCTGGCTTACAGCTTTGCATATAAAGACAAGCACCTTGAGCCTCAGCAGCCCTCTGCTGACCTTTTGGATCCTGAAGAGGACCTAGCTGCTCTTGCTCATCCAGATTTCTGTCTATTGGCATCAATGGCAAGATGTTTAAATCCATCAACATATCATCCAACATCTTTGCGATGTGTTCATCAGATTCATCTGCTTGGGGAGGGCTTGAAGATATAGTTGGTATTTCCAAAGGGGAAGAGACAGAAACATGGTGTGGAGTACGAAGACATTTATCTGAAGAGGCATGTGTGGAAGAATTGGAGGGTGAAATAGGCAGGTCCGTCGGTGGGGTGAGAGTTCCAAGACTTTGACCAGCAAGAACAGTAGGTGGGCAGCTCTTTAGTCAGAAAAAAAAGAAAATAATAATTTTGAAATGAACAAGAGAAAATATAGAAGACAGTTTGCAATATATATATATATATATATATATATATATATATATATATATATATATATATATATACACACACACACACACACAGGTCCTTTTCAAAAAATTTGCATATTGTGATAAAGTTCATTATTTTCTGTAATGTACTGATAAACATTAGACTTTCATATATTTTAGATTCATTACACACAACTGAAGTAGTTCAAGCCTTTTATTGTTTTAATATTGATGATTTTGGCATACAGCTCATGAAAACCCAAAATTCCTATCTCAAAAAATTAGCATATCTTGAAAAGGTTCTCTAAACGAGCTATTAACCTAATCATCTGAATCAACTAATGAACTCTAAACACCTGCAAAAGATTCCTGAGGCTTTTAAAAACTCCCAGCCTGGTTCATTACTCAAAACCGCAATCATGGGTAAGACTGCCGACCTGACTGCTGTCCAGAAGGCCATCATTGACACCCTCAAGCAAGAGGGTAAGACACAGAAAGAAATTTCTGAACGAATAGGCTGTTCCCAGAGTGCTGTATCAAGGCACCTCAGTGGGAAGTCTGTGGGAAGGAAAAAGTGTGGCAGAAAACGCAGCACAACGAGAAGAGGTGACCGGACCCTGAGGAAGATTGTGGAGAAGGACCGATTCCAGACCTTGGGGGACCTGCGGAAGCAGTGGACTGAGTCTGGAGTAGAAACATCCAGAGCCACCGTGTACAGGCGTGTGCAGGAAATGGGCTACAGGTGCCGCATTCCCCAGGTCAAGCCACTTTTGAACAGAGAAGCAGCACTGGACTGTTGCTCAGTGGTCCAAAGTACTTTTTTCGGATGAAAGCAAATTTTGCATGTCATTCGGAAATCAAGGTGCCAGAGTCTGGAGGAAGACTGGGGAGAGGGAAATGCCAAAATGCCTGAAGTCCAGTGTCAAGTACCCACAGTCAGTGATGCTGGTGTTGGTCCACTGTGTTTTATCAAGGGCAGGGTCAATGCAGCTAGCTATCAGGAGATTTTGGAGCACTTCATGCTTCCATCTGCTGAAAAGCTTTATGGAGATGATTTCATTTTTCAGCACGACCTGGCACCTGCTCACAGTGCCAAAACCACTGGTAAATGGTTTACTGACCATGGTATTACTGTGCTCAATTGGCCTGCCAACTCTCCTGACCTGAACCCATAGAGAATCTGTGGGATATTGTGAAGAGAAAGTTGAGAGACGCAAGACCCAACACTCTGGATGAGCTTAAGGCCGCTATCGAAGCATCCTGGGCCTCCATAACACCTCAGCAGTGCCACAGGCTGATTGCCTCCATGCCACGCCGCATTGAAGCAGTCATTTCTGCAAAAGGATTCCCGACCAAGTATTGAGTGCATAACTGAACATAATTATTTGAAGGTTGACTTTTTTTTTTGTATTAAAAACACTTTTCTTTTATTGGTCGGATGAAATATGCTAATTTTTTGAGATAGGAATTTTGGGTTTTCATGAGCTGAATGCCAAAATCATCAATATTAAAACAATAAAAGGCTTGAACTACTTCAGTTGTGTTGTAATGAATCTAAAATATATGAAAGTCTAATGTTTATCAGTACATTACGGAAAATAATGAACTTTATCACAATATGCAAATTTTTTGAAAAGGACCTGTATATATATACACTGTAACATTTTCAGCCAAATGTGTATGCTCATATATATTGTGTTTATTAATATTTAAACTTTTCAGAGACTATAATTTACAAATGTAAGTTTTCTTGAATTAAATAAGGCCATCTATGACATTTTAGTGGCATATTAAAAGTGAGTCAATATATAATTTAATATTTCTGAGTAATATGCATTTTTTTGTAATACATGCATGTCATAATTATTCAACCCCTACTCAAAGTCACTTATTTCTCTGGTAAGGTGCAATATTGTGTTAAAACACAACTAAGCCGTTGGAATCTACAACGATACTTGACTTGATTAGATACAAGAAGATTTCCAAGTCACTGAAAGTTGTAGAGACATAGCTGGCAAACTTATTCTTAAGTTTAAAATGTGTTATATCTGAAAACATTTGAAGGCACTGAAGCAGCAGCACAATATCATCAAAGGGAATAAAATACTTGATCAGAGCAACTGAGAAAAACATTTGTTTTACTGCCAAAGACTTTCAAGATGATTTGATGTAAGGAGGGGGGAAAATTAAAATCAACGAAGAGTACAAGACGAGCACCAAACAAGCATAACCTTCAAGTTGGGACATCTTGCTGAACACCTCTCTTGATCAAGAATATAAAAGGCTGACTTTAATTAACAAAATTAATTTGGATAGACCTGTGGAGTTCTGGAATAATTTTTATGAAGTGGCCAGTTCAGTCTTCAGATTTAAATCTCATTTAAAATATCTGGTGGAATTTGAAGAATAGAAAAATACAACCCTCTTGATCTGTAACTGTGTGCGTTCTGTATTTTATATATATGTGTGTATGTATGTATATGTATGTGTATATGTACGTATATGTATGTGTATATGTACGTATATGTATATATATGTGTGAAAATATTTCCGCTTTATATTTTTGTGGAAACCATGACCTGTTTTTTGTTTTTTTCAGGATGCGTGACTTTAGGATGTGTATATATATATACACTCACTGGTCACTTTATTAGGTACACCTTGCTAGTACCGAGTTGGACCCCCTTTTGCCTTCAGAACTGCCTTAATTCTTCGTGGCATAGATTCAACAAGGTGTTGGAAACATTCCTCAGAGATTTTGGTCCATATTGACATGATAGCATCACACAGTTGCTGCAGATTTGTCGGCTGCACATCCATGATGCGAGTCTCCCGTTCCACCACATCCCAAAGGTGCTCTATTGGATTGAGATCTGGTGACTGTGGAGGCCATTTGAGTAAAGCGAACTCATTGTCATGTTCAAGAAACCAGTCTGAGATGATTTGAGCTTTGTGACATGGTGCATTATCCTGCTGGAAGTAGCCATCAGAAGATGGGTACACTGTAGTCATAAAGGGATGGACATGGTCAGCAACAATACTCAGGTAGGCTGTGGTGTTTAAACGATGCTCAATTGGTACTAAGGGGCCCAAAGTGTGCCAAGAAAATATCCCCCACACCATTACACCACCACCACCAGCCTGAACCTTTGAGACAAGGCAGGATGGATCCATGCTTTCATGTTCTTTACGCCAAATTCTGACCCTACCATCTGAATGTCGCAGCAGAAATTGAGACTCATCAGACCAGGCAACGTTTTTCCAATCTGTTATTGTCCAATTTTGGTGAGCCTGTGCGAATTGTAGCCTGCGTTTCCTGTTCTTAGCTGACAGGAGGGGCACCCGGTGTGGTCTTCTGCTGCTGTAGCCCATCTGCTTCAGAGTTCGACGTGTTGTGCGATCAGAGATGGTATTCTGCATACCTTGGTTGTAACGAGTGGTTATTTGAGTTACTGTTGCCTTTCTATCATCTCTAACCAGTCTGCCCATTCTCCTCTAACTCTGACATCAACAAGGCATTTTCGTCCACACAACTGCCGCTCACTGGATATTTTCTCTTTTTCGGACCACTCTCTGTAAACCCTAGAGATGGTTGTGCGTGAAAATCCCAGTAGATTAGCAGTTTTTGAAATACTCAGACCAGCCCGTCTGGCACCAACAACCATTCCACGTTCAAAGTCACTTAAATCCCCTTTCTTCTCCATTCTGATGCTCGGTTTGAACTTCAAGTCATCTTCACCACATCTAGATGCCTAAATGCATTGAGTTGCTGCCATGTGATTGGCTGATTAGCAATTTGTGTTACCAAGCAATTGAACAGGTGTACCTAATAAAGTGGGCGTTAAGTGTATATTTCAATATATCGATATAATCTATGCTTTATTTTGTCTAAATTTTTTATAAAATTCAGATTTAAAGAAAATTCTTACCTGAGTTTGAAGTCCACACTCTTTCATTTCTTCTGGGTTCTTCTCACTCTCACCTTGGACAGAAACGAGAAGGTCGCTCTCCCAGCATGCTCCACTCCTCCTCAGTTTTATCCTAACTTTAAGATGGTCCAATTTGGCCTCCTTTTGGTCAGCAGTAGCACGTTTTTGCCTGTTATCTGCCTCTAAAAGTTTCTGGAAGTTTTTGCCTGAAACATTCATTTGTTGCAGAGTTAATTTGTTTAATTGGCTTTCTCTCTTTGCCATTTTCCACCTCTTCTTAGCCTTTGCTTTATGATGATTTATTACAGATGCTTCTGTCACCACAGCGAGGGAAGGAACAGTGGCATTACTGGGCCAATTAAAACCTGCAGTTGGACTAGCTTCATCAAGTAATGACAATGAGGACAAATCAGCTTCCAATAAGCCACAAGCTTGCACTGGAAGAGTACTGCTCTCTATCCTTAATGGCTCAGACACGATTTCACTTTCCTGGCTATTCACATCTTCTGTCTGTACACCAATCTCCGTCCAACGTCTCACAACATCCTCAACTCCTCTGTCCACGCACACTCTCTTTTTTTCCAAAAGGTTTTTAAGTCCAAGTCTGAAGGCAGCAGCCATTACCTCCTCATGTTCGCTCTGACTCTTGATCTCCATTTCCCCCGTGTACAGGAACTTAACTAGCTTTAGTAAGGCATGAGAGCCTACAGTCTCAAGGCTCAGAAGCCTGTTTTGCCCTGCCCGTGGAGTAGGGGAAGTGGAAAGTACTCTTGACAGGACGGGGCTTAGAGCAGCTAACACACAACTGTGAGCTGGAATACAAACACCTGAAGAGTTGAAAAGATTTGTTTAAAAGAAAAGCATAGGAAAAACTGTAATTTACTTCTATAGTTACCGACTGCTCTACAATTTGGAAAACC
This sequence comes from Barbus barbus, assembly GCF_936440315.1. Lineage (NCBI taxonomy): Eukaryota > Metazoa > Chordata > Actinopteri > Cypriniformes > Cyprinidae > Barbus > Barbus barbus. The sequence goes on along the minus strand of NC_136736.1, from coordinate 9,098,076 downwards.
ATAGCAATGACAATCAGGGTCTTTATGTGATTTGTTTACAAGGTGCTAGTTATAAAGTTGACAGCTCTTTCCAACGACTATCTATCTCCAGCACAGAAGATCTGATCTCTTACCATCTGTCTGCAGAAGTGTGTCACAGAAGATGCTTCCCTGCTGCTGCTTCTGAAGTTCAGCAAGCAGGAATATGGCAAAGTCAGGATGCTGATACTGCCACATGCTGGTAGCAACTCCAGACTAAAACACATCTAGAAACTTCAAAACAAAAGTTAAACTGTTAACGATGCAAAAATAACAACTTTCTTAAATTTTGCAAGATAAGATTGACTTACTTTGTCTTATCAATTCAGATCCAACTGCTGATGATACGAACAATATATATATATATATATATATATATATATATATATATATATATATATATATATATATTTAGATAGATTGAGGTAACGTTAAATATTTAGAGAAGACAGACGGACCTGTGCATGACCGTCAGGTAATTGTGATCTCAGTTCATCGTCCTCATGTTGTTTGGTATTAAATGGCAAAGAAAGGCAAGCTCAGCCCTACTCTCAATCTCTAAAGTCAACTGAGCCTGATGTCGCGAGGATTCACCTGGTACTAATACTGCAAAGCCGTCTTGTTTTCAAACGCTAAGTGCACGTTGTTTATCAAACTTGCTAAGACACCACATTATAACCCAATATAGACACATAATTTTACATACGCAAACACAGGTGATCTGTAGGACACGTGAGCCGCTGCATCACAAGTCAAGATTTTCAGTGTCGTGAATCTTTCGAATCAGTTCACCAAAAAGATTCATTCACTGATTTGTTCAGCGGCCATGCCTGCACAGTCACGCCAGTAGATGGCGCTATCTATCGGTGAACATTTTCAAAGTTTGTTGAATTATTCAAACGATTCGTTAAAAACACCAGCAGTTTCAACTTTCATGATTTTGTTCTTGTTTACTTGTGCAACTGAAATCTGACGAAGATTAATAAAATAAGACATTTCCTAATTTTAAAAAAAGAGACACTGACATTTCCACAAATGCATTTATTGGTTTAAAAGCTCTCTTCAATGCAGTCTCATTAAAATGAGTGAATTTACTTTTGTATCAGTGGTTCTGAGCGCACTGTGGCGTAAAATAGTTCAAATAAGGCGAAATAAGCATTACTATCCGCTAAAACTATTAAAAAAAAAATCAACATTTAGCTTCATTTTTTCCCTCTTCTCTGTCTTGAAAAAAATCCCTGGACATAATGGTAGCCTAATTCTAAGAAACGTGAGGTCTAGATCTAGAAAGGCCATGTAGCCAAATTAATGAAATCTTAAAACTCTGGACATTATCACAAAATTGTGTCAAGTTATGCCAAGCACACTAAAACATTAGGTAGAAATTGTAACTTTTAGATTATAAGAGATGAATAACTTAAACTTGTGTAAAGGGATGGGAATGTTGCTGTGGTCAATATTGAACAAAAGGTTGTAACCCACTGGTTTAGTTACTTTCAAGTAATTTAAGATGACAACTAGCATGTTAAATTCACACCGTCTTGACTAGTTTGTAAAAAGTTTTTTAGAGAACAAGTTGAATAAATTCAATAACGTGCACCAAACACATTTCTCAGTAAGCAGCTAGGGCTGTATATGGTGAAATATATTACATTTCTCAATTACTTCATTCTGAAAATGAAGAATTCTAATCAAATGAATGTATTAAATGTTAAAACACTTTGAACCACAAAAAAATTCACTGTCAGAACCTTGGAAAAACATCATTCTTTTATTAAAAAAAAAAACAGTATTGCTAAGTTACATGTTCAATCCATGAGAGAAAGGTGCAACGTTTAAGACCAAAGGTAAAGTGTTGAAATATAGGAATTATGAATCACGATCCACATTAGTGTTGCAGAAACATGTCAACAGACAGCACATGACAAATAATTTTTCCTTTCGTCTATAATTAAAAGATATAAACCGTAAATGCATTTAAAAAATAAAACTGATTGCATATGCATTCACCCACAACACCCTGAAAAAACTAAATCAGCCCCAATCATAAGACATAGAAAAGAAAGAGCAACAGAACAAAAACCAAGAGGAAAAAAAATAATTATTAAAATTAACAAATATTCTCTGGTATATATAGTTAAATGTGCTTTTATTTAATCCATCTTATTTTCTCATCAAGCTAGAATCCAAATCTGGCTAAATCCTGCCTGAAAGATGCAATGTTTTTGTAATTAAAAGATTCATCTATATCTGCCTCCCTCAACACTGAACAATCGATTGATTCCTCGAACAGCCGCCTCTATCAGGACTTGGACTTCTGGCTCACATCCATTTAGTCAACAGCCAACCTTTCCTTTACTGACTGTAGCATCTCGAAGGATTGGTCTGCGGATTGGCAGACAGGGAATTGAAAAGGCATGGGGGGGGGGGGGGGGGGGGGGGGGTCTTTAAAATAAAAATAAAAAATCCATTACCCCTAGTGCTAAAGCTTCCATTCAGTAAATATCTACAACAGACTTACTGTGCATTTTTAACTATGCAGTCTAAGAAACGAGCACTGTACTTATGGATCTCAGTAAAAAAAAAAAAAAAAAAAAAAATGCATATACATCCTCAAATGTACACTCGTTCACTCTCTACACAGACAGGCACTGAAACCAAGAGGCAGAAGGGTGGCCGAACGTCCCCATTCACCGCTCATCACAAACACACACTCAAACGACGCGCTGAGCAAGCGAGGCACTCCAAGTATGCAGAGTGGATTTGTGAGACGCAGTCATATTTACACATTCATTTATATTCAGACAGATCGAAGACCAGGGCTACAATTTGTCTCAGAGTTAAAGGCTCTTTTGTGGGTATTTTATTGTATTTGTTATAAATGACGAGTGAGGAACTTTTGAGTCCCCACACAGTTGTCAGTGACAATTTCAAAGAAAAATAAAATCCCAAAACAGCTTTCCCACTCTGGAATGCTTTGCAAATTTGACAACTGAATGAATAAAACTATACCTCACCTACCACTAGAGAACTTTCTTGAATGCTACTGGTTTAAAAAAACCAACAAAAACAAATCTCCCAATCAAATATCCCTCTGCCTCTTTTATAATGCTTCATCAATGCGTTCACAACCACTTCCTAGAGACCGAACACTCCATGAGACCATCCACAAAAACCACAGATGGATAACTTAAGGGGAATTGGTGGTCATCTAGTGCTTTCAGAAAATAGGCCTCATGCACCTTGCAATGCATGGAGACAAAACTTACCAAAAAAAATTCTATATACATTTTCTGCAGGCCGCATATGACTGATGCAATTTGGCATTACCTTTTTATCAATGTGAACCACAAAGCAGGATGAAGCAAAATAATCAAAACACCAACGCCATACTATACTAGTGTTCTAATAGATGCATAAGCAAAAAAAACAATAAAAAAGGAAATTATTTATAAAGCTCAATCAGCTGGGGATGTGACTAAACAGCTTGTATTCCCTAGTGTTTCCATTATTTGAGTCCGTTTGAAGTAGTGGCTGTTCTCAATCACATTGATCTCAATGAGAGCAGGAGAATGTTGAAAACTACAGAAGGGTCGTTGCAATTAGTGGCTATGGTCCCGTAAGTGATGAGATCAGAGGCTCAGCAGGGACAGTAGGCAGGAGGAGGAAACTCACGGCGGGTGATGCACACGATCAGTTTTTCTGTGGACAGAGACAGAATGAGACGTGAAGGTCAGACGTGACACTCGCTTACATTAGTTTTACTAATAACAAAGGAAAATGATTCAGTAATGCGTCATCAAAGAGCTGCGATGGGAATTTGTGTGCACTACACAAAATTCACATCACCCATTTTATGTGGCAAAGTGATGGCATACAACCACTGAAACATCAGTCATGTGACCAAAGTGGACACATGAGAGGAAGAGATCAGTGTTGGGGAGTAACTAACTGAAAAGCAGCAACTGCTAATCGAACGTGGCATTTGCCGAGCTGTCTTCCGAGCATTGAGATTTTTTTTATTTTTACGGAAAAAAAAAATTATAATCTACATACACTAATATACTGACTTTTCGGTTTCTGACTAGTTGTTCACTGTAAATTTGTTTAAATTTAAAGCTGTCATCCTATTTGATATCCATGTTTTTGCACCAGATTATTAGAGCTCCAATGAAAAAAACGGATATTAAAAAATTAATTTTCTGTGAAATATTGACTATTCAGTCATTATTTTTTTTACTTTAGTGGTTCACTGTAAATTAGTTTCATTAAAGCAGATTAATAGCATAAAAAGCTGATCAATTGTAAAAAAATAAATATTAAATTTAGTTTGAATTTAAAGCAGTCATCCTATTTGACATCCCTGTTTTTGCACCAGATAAATATGGCTCTAATTGAAATTTAAAAAAAAAAAAAAAAAAAACATTTAAGTCCATTTTATCTTGAATTTAGTTGTTAAATATTTCACTGCAAAAACGCAGTGAAGGCAAAAATAATTATTTTATTTTATTTATATACATACACACATATACCTGTCACTATTTTAAAATGTAAATGGACTTTTCAGTTGTTTGTTTTTGTGCAACTTAAAGCAGTCTTCCTATTTGAGATCATTATTTTTGTATGTCATGAATATGGCCCCAGTTGTAAAAATTAAGTTCTAAAAATACATTTTGATAAATTCATTATTTTTGTAAGCAGCTTATACACCCAACTACATTTCAGTAGCCGTTGCTTAATTCAACTACTGTGAAACTATAGCTTCCCAACTATAAGCTACACCAAATTTAAAGAAGCTTCCCCAACACTGGACGAGATTTACAGAAATTAGTAAAAACCATTTCCACTCAAGTACAGAATTAGAGCTCCGCACGGGCCTCAAATTTAGGCCCTAGCCCGGCCCACGTCCGACAGCTTATCAGAATTACCGACCCGAGCCCGTCTCTTTTTTCCCCCTTCTCCTAAAACAGTTTATACTACTGTTTCGGCTATTAAAATAGTTCAGTTTTGTGTGTAAATGGCAAAATTATTATATTTCGTTTAGTTTTTTTATTAAGTTAATTTAGAAAAACGTTTGGAGCATTTTTGTTCGTTAAATAGCCTATAAGTTTTTGTTTTTTGAAGTAACGACCAAGCGGCCAGCGGCATGAGCTGATCATAGCCTATGTTTGATCAATTTAGCCTTCTCATATCATCACGACTTGCCTAAAATAAAATGTAGATATACTAAAACAGTTCAAGTATATAACAATGTTTAAACGTTAAACCTGCTATAATAATAATAATAATAATAATGTGCGCTAGCCTATATGTAAGTTTGTGCGGAGAGTGGAAGCTAAAGCGCGGTCTGCAGGTCATGGAGGCACCAGCAAACACTTGCATTTTTTTCAGTGGAAACAAATCAAAATAGCCTTCGCCGTCATTTTTTTTTTTTTTTTGATAAAGGTAAGAGTAATACATCATTCAGACCTGTAAAGGGTCTACTTGTATTTGTGTGCACTCACAATACCAACAAAAGGTAGTTCTTTTATAAAACATGATGCGCTTTCTGCCGTCTCGTCTTGAACAGGAGCGCTTCACAAAAATGAACAGAAACTGAGCGAATACATGCCTCACAGACATGATAAATATATCTATAGAAACCTTTAAACTATCACTTAACGAAATAAAAAAATTGAAAACAAAAACTTATAATCTTAATCATAATCAATAAAGATGCATTTCTCTCTAAAGGCGCTTCTAATGAGACGACGGCGAGTCAGGATCAGCAACTTCATCCTTGCGACACGGACTCAGAAAACATTAGATTATTAGTAAATAATTCAAATATCTCCTTACTATTTCCCGCAGACACATTCATGGTTATGTTTGCTCGGGTTTTGCAGCCAGCTTTAGCCTATTGCATGCATTTGAACGCAGAACTATTCAGCTGTGCTGAAGTCACTTGCTCACGCTGCTGCGGGACACTAAACACCATCGAGCTGCTCTCAGTCGCGGCACAGTCTGGTGTTGTTTCCACCAGCGCGGCAATTTTTTCATCACTAATCGATAGATGTCTACAATATAAAAGGAGAAACCCAAAACAGGCCCGATGCCCGGCTCGCCTCTGAACTATGACGTGGAAATTGGCCCGAAGCCCGGCCCTAGGGGTGTAAAAAAGTCGGGGCCCATCGGGCCCAGGCCGAAATGCAGGGCTCTATACAGAATAACAAAACACAGTTAATGAGGGTTAGAACCACAAATACACTGAGCGGCACACATACACTTAAATATCCACATGAAGGCCATGCAGAAGGTGGACACACATACCATGCGTGCTCATGCACTGAGTGGGGGGGGGAGGGGGAGTGGCCTAACCATCATAAGAGTCCAACAGAGGCAAAGAGCCCCGCCTCTCCCCATACATTCCTCCCTGAGAGTCAAAGAAAGAGAGAGAGATTGGCAGAGGATTAAAGAAAGGGAAAGGCATTGAAGAAGAGGTGAGTGATAATAGAAGGAGAGGGGCGTGTGAGTTAGTTGAAGTGAGACTCCTCTTAGTATTATTAGTGAAATCACAGTAGGTTAATAAGTTTCAGGTTGTGTAGTGTGTGGGTTTGTGGATGTCTGGTGTGCTGAATTGCTTGTGAGGGAAGTTGTTTGTTGTGTGTAACTGCTCAGGAGTGGATGTTCCCTTGCAGGTGTGTTACCTGAGGTGCCTCTCTATCAGAACGATCCAGAGTGTCGTCTAAAGTGTTCCTCCGTCCTCTCTGGTCTAGCGTAGAGTAAGCATCTGGCACCACAGATAAAAAGCATTTTGAGTTGGGGAAACACTCCCACCCCCCAAGAAAGTGACCGTTGTATTCAGCAAAGATGCTAAATTGATCAAAAGTGATCATTTGTAAAACCAAGTGTGCTTACCAAAATTCTGTGTTAAAATCATTATATTGGAATGATTTCTAAAGGATCATGTGATACTGAAGATTGGAGTAATGATGCTGAAAATTCAGCTTTGCCATCAGTAATAAATTACATTTCTAAATATATTCAAATAGAAAACAGTCGTTTTTAAATTGTACAATCTTTCACAGTATTGTATACTGTTTTTATTGCACTTTTGATAAAATAAATGCATCCTTGGTGAACATCATCAAGTCACTTCTTTGAAAGACATTTACAAATAAAACAATTTACCAACATCAATTTTGATGCACATGATATTTACTATTAACTTTTTTTTTTTACACTTTATATGTAAACATTTTTAAATTTTAAAGTGCAAACTAAAGTAAAAAGACAAGAGTTAAAAATGAGAATTGGGAAAACCTAATCCACCACTAGAAAATGCGGATAAAAGTTCATTTTAGACCTTGTGTATAATCATAAACTATGAGAATAAAGTATGCGTTTCTTACCTGGTCCCATGTCATTAAGAGGAATCATGTCTCTGTCCTGTTTGCCCCCTAACAAAGACACCCAAACAAAGTCAGATCACAGAAACACTGAGATGTATCCTGTATGTCCACGCGGCCGATAAACATCTGTTTGTTGTGCAAACACACTACAGAGCATTCAGCAGGAATGTGTTGCATCTTACCCCTGTCTATTAGTGGCAAGGTGCTGTCCTCATATCCTCCGTTGCTGCGGGTGTTGTTAGGAGGGTTAAGGTTCACCATAAAGTCTGTTTTCTTCCAGCCGTCCTTCTCTAGTGTGCGGCGGAGCTCTTTGAAGCCCCACACGATCTGCAGCACCAACCCAGCGCCACGCACCTCCCTATCTGAACGGTTGCTATAAGGGAAAACGGAGGTTAAATACTTGTTCCTCTTCCAGGTTTCTCCAATGTGACCAGACAGTTATTAAAAATCACTTATACATACCTGTCTTTGTTGATGAGCACCAGTCTCTCGATGCCCTGGGAGCTGCGCAGGGTTTTGGCAGCATCTACGCTGGAGCCGACCACCTCCACCATAGTGCTGAGAACAGACACCACCGTCTCCTCTGAGAGTGCACGCGCAGGCTGACTCTGACCACCGCCTGGCAGATTGGCCACCAAGTTAGGCACTGCATGCTTCCCTACGCAGAGAGAGGAAGAGGGTAAAATACACTAGGATTCATTCACTGGGACTGTACAAATATGGCTTTTTGTACAGAATTTGATGGGAATAACACTGAATGGACAAATACGACGGCCAAACAGGTATTGTTTGCTCACATACCTAGCAGCTCACGGTTGCGAGAGTCAATGGCCAGGTTTCTCAAAGCTCCTGACATGGCTCTGACCACACGGTCGTTCCCATGGGACAATAGCTCGGTCGTCATCGGCAGGCCATGCTCCTGTCTAACCACTGCTCTGATGTACCGCCCATACTGAAAAGATAAGGACAGAAGTAAATTACGAAACTGTCAGATTTTTCCACCTGATGAACCTAAATCAAACAAACATTAAGGAATAAGGGCAATAATAATAATAAATACACACATACATATTTTTTTGGGAGGGGCAATGTTGAGGTCACAATTATTGAACTCATTGACCTTAGAAACATTATAAATATATTCATCTTTTAAACATTGAATTTCTTTGAACGTTATGATTTAGCTGAAAGAAAAAAAACAAAAACATATATATATATATATATATATATACACACATATACACACACATATATACATATAATTGTATAATGCATATTGGGTAGAGGGATAAAGCAAACTGCTGTATAACAAAGGGGTGTGCTGAATTTATAACAAGATTAAATTATAACTGCAAAATGGAATGCAGCACAATAATGGTTTTATCTTGATAGTCCTTAAAATTAAGCTCCTTTAATTGCCCTGGCTTATAGACAATTGAATGTTTTTCAGATTTACTACACACGTCATGTGGCACAGGTATGAATCGGATTAAATCACCCTCAATCAGCATCAAAAAATAAAATGGAATATTTCTTGTAAAATAACTGAATTACGTTTTCATAGTAAATCAAGCTTTTAATTAAATAATAAAAATATGGCTCCTATAATGTTGAATGAGTCTAATACGCTCTGGACTGCAATAGCACTCAGAGTGACCATTACTCACAGTCCAGCGGCCCGCACACAGGTTCTGCACGGCCCCCGCCGCGGCTTCGAGAACCGAGGGGTTCTTACTCTCTTTCAGGAGAGAAGTGTAGACACGCACCACCTCTGGCTGGAACAGCAACTCATAACCTACAAAAACGATCATTACATTTTATTTAATCTATTATTCAACTACAATACGAGGCAAAACTAAATTACTCGTGTAAGCATTCAGAGCGAACAAGACTGTCATTGTACCTTTGGCTGGTGTGCTTCTCTTTGGAATGTCAATGGTATCTGAAGTTCCATCATCCTCTTTTTTTCCTGAACAAAGCAGACGGCATGAGCAACAAGTGAAATAGAGAGACACACGGAGTGGCACAGAAATCTTATCTGCCGTTTAATGGTAGTGATGTAATTTGTGACAAGTCTGAAGAAAACCTCTTAAGATTTAAGAAGGGGATTTTCTTTAGACAAAGATTTTCTTCAGACAGTTATGACAGAGGTTTCATTTATCCCCCGAGGAAAACCCCATGCGTTTAAATTACTGACGACATTAAAGCCCCAATATACAATATATCAAAGAAGAAACAGGTGTGATGTAATTTCAAATAAAATCAGCCCAAAACAAAAAGTTAATTTGGAGTCTGAAACAGCTTGCTAAAGCAAACTTTCCATTATGGCGTTCACCACGATGATTAGTGAACACCTATGTACTACTATATGTTGTGTGGCGATTACAGACAGTAACAGATAGGTGTGCTCTGGGGCTGTCTTCTTTAAGATGGAAGGCTTCATGTTCATTTTTATCTGTTCAGTCTGTGTAGGTCAATGAAAAAGAACTTTGCCACAAGTATATTGGGGCCTTTAAAACAGGCCTTTCACAGTAGTGTATGATTTTATAGAGAGGTGACAAAGTGCAAGTTTATTAAAATTATCTTTTAATATGTCTATATGATTAAAGATTAACAGTGAAGGTTTATAAAGAATGGATTGATCAGAAATGCAGTGTTCTGGCACCCTCTGGTGGGTACTAGTGAAATGTTATAAATACAGAAAGTATTTTTACAGACCAGAGTCACACAAAAATCATCTCTAAAACCCAGTTTTCTAAGAACAGATTTGTAAATTTACGCTAAAATTTCTTTGTCCATGATAGTCTGGATGCTTACTAGGCTTTAAAACGGAGCCCTAGAGTTTAGTGTCCAGCAACATAATCTGATACTCGTTAATGATTCCACGTCTACATCCTTCAGATCAATAAAAACCTTATTTGTGTGACTGGTCCCCTTAAAATGCCTTCTTACTTTACAAAAGTAGTGCAGCTCACAAAACCAATGTGAAATGAGAAACATTATTTTCCCCTAAAACATTACTTGAGTTTCTCATTTCACATCCATTTTCTGAACTTTGACCTATAACAGTGTTAATAATGGGTTAGAGTGAGAAAAAATGTGATTCCATGAAAGCAAAGCAAAGCCTTTTTACTTTAAAAAAAAAAGAAGAAAAAATAAAAAGACAGAAAAGCTTACCTTTGGAAAACCACTCGTCTGTTACAGGATAAAAAGACGTACGGATTGAGAGCAGAAGAGACAGATACAGAAGAAAATGAGAGGAAAGGACTGTTTTGGCATTACAAAAAAATTGCAATAGTGCCCCAGCCACCCAACATTAATCAGCAACAAACCCACAAAGCACACACTCGTGTGAAATTCATGCAAGTCACATCTCCTTCTTGTGTAAACAAACTTGATCTGGCACATATCAAACTTCTTCAAAGTGTGTACTACGATTAAGACAAGGAATAGACACGGCCTCTTGGTTTGGTTTACACAACACCGAGATTATGCACACTGGAATGCAAAGATAGCAAGTCAACTTATTTTAATTGGTTATGGCCCACAGCCAGTGCCTGTGTTTTTCTTTAAATTAATCAGACACGCACCTTTGCCCTTTCGGGAGCTGAAGCAGCCACCCTTTTGGGAAGAGGCGGGGCCTTGATTGACAGGAGTCGTCTCCTGATAACGCTCGCAGCCTGGTATCTCCCGATGCACCTGATAGGACAGATTCCTCAGCAGACACACGCTGTTCTCAATCAGCTGCACACATGATTAAGCATGATTAAATAATGCATACCGTGTAAGAGAATGAAACAGGACAACTACCAATGCCAAATTTAGCTTTTATATATAAAATTATTGATGATAGAGTGGAGACTGATCCTACTTACTAAAGAGTAAAAAATAAATAATTTTATATATATTTATTTGATAAAGACACTACCAATCAAGGTAGTTTTTGAAAGGTCCTATGCTCACTAAGGCTAAAAATAGCAGGTTAACAGTAATATTGTGAAATATTATAATTAAAACTAAATATATTCTATTTTAATATATTAAACAGAATATTACATATATTAAAATGGCAAAGACGAATTTCCAGCAGCCATTACTCCAGTCTTCAGTCAGTGTCACATGATCCTTCAGAAATCAATCTCATATGCTGATTTGGTGCTTAAGATTTCTTATTATCAGCAGTAGTTTTGCTTAATCCGTGATTAATAGAAAATTTAAAAAAAACAGCATTCATTTGAATTTTTTTTTTAAATAAAAATGCCTGTCACTTTTGATCAGTCTAATTCTTCGTTTCTCAATAAAAACATTAATTTTCTTTCGAAATCTAACTACAAAAATTTGAATGGTACTTTAATGTAGTACATTTAATTTAATTAGTTATTTACATTTTTTCTGTGTAAATGGGTTTAAGCATTAAAAAACGTGTTTCAAATATTTTATAAATAATATACACGCACAAAAGTCTAACAGCCCAAAAGAACCTACTAGCTCTAAATAACCCTAATTATTCCCCGAATTAGAACGATGCATTGAACTATGATTGAAAATGTTCAATAATAAAAATGAACAATGCTTTCTTCCTCCTTTGCTCTTCCCTAAAATGCTCTACTCATGTGCTTCCCCATCATAAAAAGAGCAGTGCGCATGAAAGGGCAGCTTTCAAAGTCCTAAAGGTCAAAGTCCGGTTGTTACCTTGTTGTCCACATCTTTACAGTTGATCTGTGACTGGACGATGTACATGAGCGAGTCGACCAGTCCAGTGCACTCCCTCAGCTTCCTCCTGGCCTCGCTCCGCTCCGAGCTCACATTCCTGAGAGCAAAACGTCATGTAACTAATTAGGACACAGCCTGTTTAATGTTTAGTAATGTTTGGCACGCATAGAAAGTTTTCGCTCCAGGTCATCACCTAAAACATTAACCAAATATATACACAGAAGGCAGCTGAAAAGCTGAACGGTGAGGGTTAAAGGCAAGACACTGTTAGCTCTACTTAAATGTAATCACGGTGTAAAACCATTCCTCCGACTGAACCGACTGCTTTCTAAAAGCCTAATAGGCGAGTGGGAGAAGTGAGGGACACTCTCAAAGAGAAGCACTCAAGGGAAATAAGTGGATTCAAAGATCACATTTCTCTCTTTTGTCCAAACTTTGTCCTGATTCTTTCACAGCCTCAGAGGTTCTTGCTCGCAAACACAATTCAAGAGCATTTCCTTTGCACTTCCCTCCTTTCTTCCACATAAAATGCAGTTTCCTCACACACACACATACAAACTTTCTTGACAGGAATTCTTTAGCAGCACTGAGGCACACCCCTCCTCCCTTTAATGTCTTTCATTAATCTGAATCATAAAACTGTCCCTACTCAATACATCCTAATCCTTTCCTCCGCACCTCTCTCTGGATTAACTACTCTTGATTCTCAGGCTGAAAAATGTACACTTTGAATTCGCTGTCAGCCACTTTGGATAGAAGCGTCAGCAAAATGCATTAATGTAGCGTACCTTAAGCAGCCGGTGGTGTTGGTGAGCGCTGTCTCCCATTCCAAGTGTCTGGGTTTGCAGCTCTCCTCTCCCCCTTGGTTTCCCCTCTCCCAGCCCGAGTGAGGAACCATCACCTCGTCGGACAGGGCATGCAGCGCGTGGTCCACGATCTCCATCTTTACAGAGTCGTGAGACGACAGGTTCCACAGCGTGCCTGAGAGAGAACGAGCCATCAGTTACTACAAGATGTAAGCGTCTTGTCTGGTCACTTGTGCTTGAATCACCTGAAACGGGATGTTAACATCAAAATGGAAATTGACAGGACAGTTTTATTTATGTTTTTGACAGAAGTCTCTTATGCTTACCAAAGCTGAATTTATTTGATCAAAAATACAGTGAAAAAGCAATATTGTGAAATATTATAGCTTTTAATTAACCCTCATATTTTAAAACAATTCCTGTAATTTATTCCAGCCATTGATCCAGTCTTTAGTGTCACATGATCGTTCAGAAATCACTCTAATATGCTGAAATGGTGCTCAAGAAACCACTCTTAGTGTTGTAAGCAGTTGTACTGCTTAATATTTGTCAAAACAATAAATATTTTTTACCAGGATTGTATGATAAAGTTCTGAAACAGAAATCTTCCATAACACTATAGGTAAATGTGTTTTTACTGTCACTTTTTGATCTATGTAATGCAACCTTGCTTAATTAGAAATTACATTCAAATAGGATTAAATACTATTGAAATTTGAATAATAAAAACAACCAACAGAACTGAAATGGAAATTCACACATTTTATAAATGCACATTATTGATCTTACTGTAAATGATCCATCCATGCATGTTTAGTTTTTTCTTTTGAGCTCGTAATTTCTAAAGCAAAGGGTCGGTGAAAAAACAGATTGGTATCTGATGACAGTCTTACAATTTACTGCATTCAGATCTGCCTCCAGCCAATCAACAACCAATGGATAAATCCCCGCCCTACATTTTTCCTTTTTTGATAACCAGCTTCACTCGGATGTAAATCTCAATATGGATTTGCTGCTAACACGGTGTCTACACATTGTCATGTCATGCCAAAACAGCTAAAGTCTGTCTACACTGGATGTGACGAAGCAACCATTGAAAATCATTTGAACGTTGTGCAGTAAATCATAAGTAGAATGAGGCAGCAGTTTACTGATGGAGATTTGCGCCGCATCCAGTGTGTCCACTGATTATAATGAGGACTGAGTATCACTCCGCTCGCATCTGGTGCAGACACTGTGCAAGTCGGTTTCATTGTGACTTTAATAGCATAAAAACAGTGTGTACCTGTTATGGTGTCGGTAAGGTCCTGATCTCTCGTCTTCCTCAGTAGCCGCACCAGCGCGGGAATTCCGTCACAGTTCTTGATGGCTATCTTGTTATCTGGATCTCGTCCGTATGAGATGTTCTTGAGTGCTCCGCATGCTGCGTAATGCACCTCCTTCTTTGGGTTATCCAGCATGGACACGAGGGCAGGGATCCCCTTCAGCCGTCTTACTTCTGACTTTACCTGCAAAGACAGAGAGGAAAGACTGAGGGCATGGAATTTGCATAGACACCATGTCATTCGGGTGACTTCTCAATCCTCGCCAAAAGCCAGTACTAAGTGATGAAATCACAGGCAATCAGAACAAAAGTTTGCTCGAGTAAGTTTTTTAATTAATACTACTATTCAGAGAGGATGCACAACAAAAGAGATAGTAAAAGAGACATTTGTTACAAAAACTTTTTTTCATTAAAGTTTGTTAAAAATATTAAGCAGCACAACCATTTTCAACATTTCTGCTCAAGAAACTTTTTACCATCATCAAATCAGCATATTAGAATGATTTCTGAAGGATCATGTGAAAATCTAACTTTGCTTTATATACATTACATTTTAAAATATTTTAAAAAGACAACAGCTTTGTAATATTCCACAAAAATACTGTTTTTAATTCAAAACCATCTGACCCAAACTTTTGATCAGTAGTGTAATATGCTATGTGGGCGGGAATACAAAGCATAGTGTGTACGTTCATACTAACCTTATCGTTCTTAAAAGTGAGATGTTGCAAGTATGCTGCAGCGTTGCTTTTGACAGGGTCCAGGCGGTAGTTGAGCATTGCGATGACTTCAGGAAGCTCCGGCTGCCTCCATGCTGTGGGGGCGGGGCCTTTACGAAGAGTGCTGTCCAATGATGCCATGCTGCCTCGCTCTCCCTGAGCTCCTACTCCCCAACAATACATATCACCAGCTCCACTCATATCACCATCCAGTGTGCCCTCATATGACCTACACAAAACAAACAGCAGTTCAAACTGACTGATTTTGTACCCCCTTCTTCTGTGGAACGCAAAAGATGATATTTTGAATAAAATTGGTAGCCAGACTATCGATTATAGTTCCCATTAACATTCCATAGCATGGACATACTATGGGATCTGAAATTGTTCGGTTACCAATATTTGGCTACACTTTATTTTAAGGTGTCCTTGTTACACGTTACATGTACTTAATACTATAACAAATTATGCATAATTACATGCAAGTGACTTTAAACCAAGCACTAATCATAACCATATAATAAATACATGTAGTTAATTAATATTACTCAGTACTTAAATGTGTAATTACACTGTTACAAGTGACCCATACTTGGAATTCGTGCTCTGCATTTAACCCATCCAACATGCACACACACAGTAGTGAACACCCACACACCGTGAACACACACCCGGAGAAGTGGGCAGCCATTTATGCTGCGGTGCCCGGGGAGCAGTTGGGGGTTCGGTGCCTTGCTCAAGGGCACCTCAGTCGTGGTATTGAGGGTGGATTACAACCTTTGGATTACAAGTCCGACTCTTTAACCATTAGGCCACGACTTCCCCCAAGGGGAATTCTTGGAAATTAATAAGGACGCCTTAAAATACAGTGTAACCCAACATTTTTAAATATCGTCTTTGTTTCACAGAAGACAGACAGACATACAGGTTTGGAACAACATGAGGGTGATTAATACCTTTCCCAATCAAAATGATTTTCTTAACGTCTAACTGAATACACTTACCCTGTCCGGCGTGGAGGTGGGGCATGGTGTGCATGTGCCAACCGGGGCATTGTGCTGTAATGCATGTGTGGTCCCATGCCATAATCAGGTTCGTCGTATCCCAGGCTCCTCTGATCATCCTCCAGGCCGTATGGCTCTGGTACAAAGCGTTGCATGCCAGAGATCTCCATAGCATTGCCCATACGTCCTACCTGGGGCTGGGCTGCGTACGGGTCCAACTGTGGCCGGCTGTGGGTGCGATATGCGGAGTCCAGCGTGCGATAGCCATCCACGGGCCTAAAGAGAAAGCAACAGGGGAATTAATTTGTACATCTACAATGCTCGATTCTCATAAAAGGCAAACTCAACAGGCACAGACCTGTAGCGGTCATCCATTCGTGTCCCTCGACTGAGACTGGCGTAGGCTTCAGAAGGAGGGTAGCTGCGGAAATCATCATAGCCTGGTGGTCCATAGTGGTAGTTACGGGGGACAGTAGCGGTGGGGTAGTCCATGGGGCCACCCGGTGGCCTATACACACGGTCCATTGGGGTATTACAACCGGGTATCCCAGTGACTGAACCAGTGCCATCAAGGGAAAGTGTGTCGGAGACTGAGGGAATGACTGTTCGTGTGGTAGTTGTCTTTGTGACCTTCTTTACCTGATAAGAGGAAGTGCCATAATTATCTTTCCAAAGACAAGTGGTCATACATGACAAATAGTCGTCAGTTAAATTAGACTGCAAACTTACTGTGGTCTCAGTCCGACGTGTGGTGCCATCATCACTGGTTTCAACTGAAATAACTGGCATTGAATCACGGGGGTCCTCCTCGACCGTGACCGACTGACCGACCATATGACCAGGGTCCAACATCCTGTACTGTAGCACAGACACGCAAACAAAGAACAATAGTGAGCATAAGCCAAGAACAGGAAGTGTCCACTCACACAAACACACCATCTGGAGCATTTGCAGGTGGACGTTAATGATGACACAATAACGAGTGCAGAAACAGAAGAATTAAGTATGAAAATATGTGCAGGAGTATCTTTCATGTACAATGACACACGGGGTTCAACAACAGAGACCAGAGCTGTGTCAATACGCCATCTTGTCAAAGCGTAAAACAGATGAACAATGAATAAGCAAGCATTTGAATTTATACAATGTACATTATACCTTTTCCTGAATAAAATGTTTACAAAAAACTAAAATCAGTTTTCCTGACACAAAAACTACTAATAATATTTAGGCCTATATTTTATAATAATAACAAAAATAGAATTAAGATTGTTTTATTATTAGTAATAGTATTCACCTTTATTTATATAGTGCTTTTAACAATGTAAATTGTGTCAAAGCAATTGCACAATATCAAAAAAGGAAAATAGTGTGTCAAAAAAGATACCTAAAAAGATTTTAAAAAAGTTAAAGGCATTTCATTATTGAATTCAGTGATGTCATCATCCAGCTCAGTTCAGTTTAAATAGTGTCTTTGCAATCAGGTCGATGATATCGCTGGAAATGAAGTGTCCCCAACTAAGCAAGCCAGAGGCGATAGCGGCAAGGAACCAAAACTCCATCGGTGACAGAATGGAGAAAAAACCTTGGGAGAAACCAGGCTCAGTCGGGGGGCCAGTTCTCCTCTGGCCAAACAAACCATCAGTTCAATTCAAACTGCAGCAAGGTCAGAATGTCAGTAGTAGTAGTATTCATATTATTAATCTAGTTGCACAACTGGAACATCTCCATCTAAAGAAAATGATCTATTGCGGACACACCATACTAACCTGAGTCCCGTTTATGTATCCCTCGCTTAATTTGAGCCGTTCTAACTCTGCATCACCAGTGACACGGCCGTTCTAAAGAGACAGAGAGAGAAAAATTACAACAGCCCAAAACAACGTGGCCAATGATCATGTCGGTGAATAAGGCTAAACATTCAGAGAGACCACAAATTGTAGCAGGACCTTGAGTAAATACTGGAACAAATAAACATTAACTTATGAACGTTCATGCAAAGGATGCATAGGGATAAACAACACTTAAGAAAAAAAAAAGACTTCAGTTAATGAGACCGTCGCATAAGAGAAACATGACAATGTTACGGAAACAAATGGATGACTAAATGAATGCCAGGAATGAGAAGGGGTTGACCGCTACTAGATAATATTACTCATGCTTTTACATGACAATGGCATGCAGCACCATTCACACTTAAAGCACAAACACACAAAACAGGGGAAGTGGGCTTCTGTACTATTCCCAGTCCACAGAGGCAGTTGTGAAAGTAGATGGTAATCTTAGCTGACAGGCGGGCTTGTGGGAGCCTGTCAGCAGGTAGGAACTGAGCCTGCTCAGCATGTTAATATCTACACAACTATGTGAACAGAGACCAGATCCGTAAGATGGGGGCATTCCAAGCACTGCTGACCATCTTATCTTTACATACATATCTGTCTCTGTGTGGTAAAGTGTGCTAGAGAAAGAATGGGAGAGATTTCAAAAATAAATAATTGATTTCCCAAAAATTAACAAAAAAAAAAAAAAAAACCTCTATTATTTACTCACCAATTTAAACCATTTGGTACCGTTATGGGATAATCATACGTAGTGTTCAATCTTTCAGTAGTTCTCGCTATCATTCACATTTGTGGTGAATTCAAATATGGAGCATCAAAACATGCTGCACCAAGTTTGATATCAATGAGGTCAAATGGTGGTTCTCTTGCTCCATAATTAAAAGGTAAACAAGTGCAAATGACATTTGAGAGCTATGACAGATGGAAAACTTTAATTAAATCAATTTAAAACAATTGAAGTGGTGGCCAGAATGTTTGGACTGTATTTATGGTGCTTTACATAAATTTTTATTATTAGCTAATAAAATCAAGTCCCTATTTATCATCATAAATTTAATTAAAGTGCAACCTAGACCTCCTGCAAAAGATCATGTTCCATGTAAGAAAATAAGCCGTAAGGGTTTGAAACTAGTGTTATTAAAGGGATAGTTCACCCATTTTCTCACCCTCATGTCCTGTATTCGTTTCTTTCTTATGTTGAACATAAAAAGATATTTTGTAGAATGCTGGTAATTGAACAGGTTATGGTCCACATTGACTATTTCTTTCACTAGTGTGGAAGTCAATGGGGACCAACAACTGTTTGGTTCTTCAAAATATCTTCTTGTGTGTTCAACTCATTCAGGTTTGGAACGACATGAGGGAGAGTAAATGACAATTTTCATTTTTGGGTGAACTATTCCTTTAACTAAAACTTAAAACTATCATTTTCGGTAAGTAAATTAAAGCCAAAATAAAATAAACTTAAATCAAAATGAGAAATTCTGGCACTTAACTGAAATAAGTTGAAGTACTAAATTAACTGAAACTGACAATTGACTGAAGTTATTTAGAAATACTTAAATGACAAGCACATAAATTGCTAAAACAAACTAAAATGAAAAAAAAGCTAATTCAAAATATTAGTAAATACTACATTAGCATATAAATAATACTAAAATAACAGTTATTTTACACCATGAGAGCGTATAAATGACAGAATATAAAATTAGGTGAAGTAGTACTTCCAATTTTGAGATATTATCTTTGTCTGATGTAGCGGAGTGCCAAGATTAACAAAAGTTGTGTATGCACCTATCTAGCTATGAATAAAACCTTGAAATCACACACACAGTCGACGCCCTTAAAGTAGGGGCTGTATCTAAGTAGAATCATGCAACCAATCAGAGAAGTCCTCTAATCTGAAGTAAACTGAGAAAACTGAGATTAAGACGATACTTAACATGTTAGCATTGAGCAATTTTCACCGTGAGATAGAGCTTTCTGAAATCCTCTACACACAAGGGAGACTCATCTTACTAAACCGGTTTATCATCTCTCCGCTCACAGACATCAGCGGAAGGGGGTTTTGGTGTTGAGAAAGTTTCAGTGATAACTGAGACATTCACCACGAGGACAGAGAGTAAAAGGGGAAAAATCCCCTTCGTTGAAGAATACTCATACCGCCAAGTCAAACAGACAGGTTAATGACACATGTACGGACATGCGTTTGTGTGACATTCACAAAAAAAAAAAAGTTATGAGTGGTTGTGTGGTGGCAAACAAATTGGGGACATGAGGAAACATGCAAGGGAAGTGTGACTTAAAAACTAAGTATTCTGTAACGCCACACACCGCAGAATGATGCAGACAACTGCGCATTATGATGACAAAGGGTGGGTGGTGAATGATGACAAGAGGAAAGGATGCAAAAAGTGGGTTCTGGTGACATTGAGCACAACGGTGAAGGATGGGTTAATCGCCATGCTCCTCGAGGTGCCAACTAGGACGCATTGGTGCAGAGTGATGCAGCTTGGGTGATGATGCGGGGAACCCTGCTGCTGCGTGATTGGCCGGGAGGGCGTTACCTGCAGGGTGGGGAGGGGGCGGGGTAGGGTACCGGAGGGGCCCCCGCTCCTCCTCTCCTCCTCCAGAGCTCGAGTCAGACGCTCGAACTGCATCTCCTGCTCTCGCACGGAGGCCAGGAGAGATGCGGCATTCTCACACTGCTCCATACACACTGAGAGAAAGAGGACAGGGGTTACACACATCATGTGACTCATGACACACGTGAAACACACACACACAAACAAATATGCCCTCCTCGCAGACACAAGTACACCGCTTAAGAAGGTGAGCATCATGTGACCCATGCGGCAAGCTAAATCGAGAAACGGTAACTCAGAGAGACGGAAAAGAAATGTGAGAGATAGAGAGAACATGACAGACAGAAAATAAGAAGCGTGAAGAGACAGGTGCTAACAAAGCACTTCAGACGCAGGCGTGATCACGCTGCCACCACTGAGTGACAACACACAGGAAACCAGACCGGTTTCCAGCTCTCAGATAGGAGAGTGATTCAGACACTGTGTGAGAAGAGATCGTGTAGAGGCAGGAACGACGAGTGCAGACACAACAAGGAATGAGCCAAGGTCTGTTCAAATCAAGAACGGCTCCACGAAAACTGTCCGTTCTGCTGTGCTGGCCTTTCTGGAGGCCATTTCACTGTCTGACAACTGAAAACAAACTCAGTGTTTTAATGCTTAAGCCCTTACTAAATAGCACTGCAGCAGTGCCACGGTACAGTCAGCAATGGGATCAAACATTTATAAAAGGATTTCAATGTTTATGACCATGATGAATAGTAGTCATAACATTTAAGATACCATTATACTACAAGCAGCTTCAGAATATACTATGATACAGGTCTCAAAAAAAAAAAAAAAAAAAAAAAAAAAAATTATACATTTGTATACAATGCCATGGAATAATATATTTTTTAAATGATAAAAATTGTAAAATATATAAAATATAGATCAAATTAAAGCTAATTAAAAAGCCAAATAAATCATTGTATTGCATATATTTGGTCATTGCAATTAAATAACATGATTTACAAATATGTTATGTTGTGTATACAGCTATGTGTGTATACACACACACAGACAAATATTTAAATATTAATATTTACGAATATGAATATTTAAAATAAAGAACACCATGGTAAAACAGTGACGCAGATAATAATAATAAATGAAACAATTGCTATCATCAAGATTATCATCAACAATGGAATCAAAACAAAACAGTATTATTTTATTACTTTGTAGGAAGTATCTGCTCACCGCATCTTCAACCTGGTTTTAAAACAAGACTTGTTAACTAACAACTACTGTGAACTTTATAAAACAGCTGGAGATGCTACTCTGAAGGCTCAGAGGACATCTTTTATTATTCACTGTTAAACATAGAAGCTCCAATGTTAGATGTGGAACTTATCAAGATATCAGTAGCGTAGTGTATAAATAACTGCTTCTGTGAGTTCACGCTGCATTTGCTCATTAGCACCACTGATCTGGGTGGGGTGCAAACGCTGCGTGTGAACAGCAGGTGGAAAAAAACCCAACAAAAACTCTGGAGTGCTGATCTGAGCACTGATATCAACAGTGATGAGCTCTGAAACATGACTGATGTCACATACGGGAAGCGGAGTCAATTTGAGTTACAGGTTGAGAAAAGTTTAAAAGGTTCCTTGGAAGAACTACAAAGAGGGCATGGCAGCTTTACACAATCTATATTAGCTTACAATAAAGGGAAGAAAGGGAACCTATGAACAATTATTGATCACTTCCAACTGAACTTCCCAATTTTTTTTTTTTTTTTACAGATTTTTATGGTTAAGCCAAAGTGAAAGAGAAACAAGCCTTTACCTGTACCTGCCCTTGTGCGGGAATCGTTACTACACATCACTTCAAAAGATAACCAAAATGCACAAACATCAATGGGTCAAATGTAAAAACAAAATTCCAAAACTGTGACAAAACAAGCGATAAATAAAACTGGATAACCAAATTCCCCCAGAAATCACCTGCATGCAAGTGCAACCACATTACTGTTTACAGGAAAAATTCATTCGTTAAAAAAAAATTAATAAATAATAATTTACTCACTCATTCTCATGCCGTAACTACTGCACCATGACTAATCTGTAAATGATATCTGGTAGTAGTCAACTAATATGAGCTTTTTAATTGCCAATGCTGATATCTTAGTGTAAATGAATAATAGGCTTATATTGTTCACCCTGCTCTACATTTAATAGTTTATTTGTAAATGTTTTGAAAAATGCACAATTTCTGCAATTAAAAGACTTTCACGTTTAGTAAATTAGAAAAAATTTAAAGGATCAATATGAAAAATTAACTTGATAAAATAAATCTGTAAAATAATCAGATTTTTACTTCCTTATTTAACCCTATTATAATATTTTTCACAAATTTTTAAAAATTAGGAATAAAATTAAATGTAACCAGCAGTGCACTCAGTAATCTGATACATTTGTGCACACTGGAAATCATGTTTTCCAAAAAAACAAGCACTTATTATCTAGTACAAGTGAATATGACATGGATATATGACATGGATAACTTGAAATCAAGAATTTAAAGTTGCTTATTAGACTAAACTCTTCTGTCTGTATCCAACTCACACGGTTTGCATCCTTCACGTCTCAAAAAAGAAACGTAAACAAAGCTTGAATATGTGAAAGCACAAATGAAAGAAAAGCTTTAACTAATGGGAAGATTATACATGAATAATGAACTTGTTTCAGCCTAAAATGTATGGCTTGAAAAGACTTTGGAAGCCGTGGTTAAATAAATATTGACAGTGTTAATGGCTGCATATAAAACTGAGCTATAATGCATGACTCATACGGACCATTTTATGGTACTTTCTGAGTTGTTTTCGGAACTTGAAAGCTTTTGATCACTTGATGCTCTCTTGCATGGAAAAGAACAGCAAAAACATTCTTCAAAATCTCTTATGGTGTGTTGCATACAAGAACAATCACCGAATTTATATTTTTAGGTGAAAACTCTTTAAACAAAAGACTCCAGCAAGTCAAACTTCAAAACAGTGGTCTTTAACTGAATACAGATTCGAAGACCTAATATCATCAATCTGGGCTCTGAATCTTTATCTACAGCTCTGTAGGGATCGAAACTTCCCAACATCTGCAAAAAAGCCACTGCATAAAGCAAGCACAAACTCTATGAGATTTCTAGACATCCATAAAACTACCGTGCATGTCAGAAACTATTTTAAGGAGACCACATAAGCACAATGACCCAAGAGCAAAAAAGAATCCCGAAAAACAAACAGCGGCTATCATGAGAGCAGGACTGAAGTGGAAGCAAGCAGGAGTCAAGGCCAAAATGTACAAAACAGCAGCATAGGAAAAGCCCCCCCCCCAAAAAAAACAATGCTGTAGCCACTGAAGATTCAAGAAGCTAACTCAACCCGCAACCAGCTCGCAAACGCTCTCTCTCTCACATGCCACACAACGGAGTGTGTGTGCGTTTGCGCGAGACAGAAAATATTTGCAGCTGTCTGCCTAGTGGTTAACAGAACAATAGGAAATGTGTGTCCACTACAGAGAATCAGTCGAGAGAGGGACAGCAGCAGGGTGTGCATATGCCGTGGTGATTTTAGTTCACCGGGGGGTGGGTGTGATGATCGCATTGTCCTTGAAAACACAGACGCAGCAGTCAGTTTCAACTAGGACTGAAACGGTTTTCCACCTCTCTTCGACTTCCCTCCCCACAAAGCAAACAGACTCTCGTAGAAAGTGAGGAATGAACACACATTCCAGCTTGTATTGTGGCATGTCAGATCCTGTCTCAGGTCTTCTGGCAGGTCAAAATAACTGGAAAAAAAAAACACTTCTCTTCCTTTCTCCTTATATGTCGCTCTTTCTCTGCATTCCCTATGACACGTCCTCATTCTTTCCCAAAGCATCTGATTGAAGTGTGTGTAACCAATGACTCATTCACATCTCAGACCGTTTCTCACTGATGCATGCATCATCTAGACAATAAAGACTTCTGATACACTTTTCACAAAGTAAAACACAGAGGGGAGTGTCCAAATTTAGTGCGCACAATAAAGCTTTCTAGGAATACTTAATTCTGATTGGTCCATTGCAACATACTGTGGTTAAAATTTTGTGTTTGTTGTGTTAGTTGCGCATCTCTCATTTCACTCTGTGGTCTTTTTGTCCGTTATAATTTCGGCTTAAACCATTATTTCACATCCATTAGTTTATTTAATAAGTATTTTGTATTGCATGCAGTAATGTACAGTGAATTAGTCGTTATTGGAAAATAAACAGCATTCAGGATGATAGAAGGATTCTACATATATTCAGTTTCTACAGCGACTCATTTGGTGCATATCGTTCTCTTTCTATGAAACCTGTGAACCGCATTCACTGGTCGTGACATCATTCCTTTTACTGGCGGCATTCAATCAAATGGCTTCCAAACTCATTTTTGTGCGCGCGAGGCACATTATTTCTTGCGCGGTGGAAGAAGAGCGCGGTCACGCGCACGCTCAGCTTAGAGGGAACACTTCGTGGGAGCCCTGTATTTAAGGTAGCCCGTCGGGCAGGGCAGTGATACATTTTGGTAGCCCGACTGGAAAACACAATAGCCCCGGGACGTCGGGCTAGTGATTTTGCGAGCCCTGCCTTGCAAACAAGACACTTAAAACCATTGTGCTGTGGGTGTGATGTCTACTGGATTGTGGTTCACACACACAAAGCTTCGACTGTGTCTGAAAGAGAAGGCAGCTTCCTTGCTGACTAGTCAATCAATGACTTCACAGACAGCAGTTTTTGTAAAAAGGTACCCGGAATAAGGAAACAGGTCTAAATTATAGACCAAAAGAGCTAAAATCAATTCAAAGCAAACATTTAAATAGCGAAAGAAATCAAAAAGTATTACATATCTAAAAAAGCATTTATTATTATGTCTAAAAATAATAATAAATATTATATAAATGTATACACACATACATACATACATACATATCTATACACACATATACATATATAAACCAGATGAAGGCTTCCTAGCAGACAGGATGTTACACAAACACTGGATTTGTAAGCAGTGTTTTTCCGAGTTTCGGACACAGCCCATATGCGCTTTACAAATAGGCCTCCACAGGACGCTACCAGCTGTGAAAGTTCTCATCTTCTAAGGAGAAAACTGTCATGGGACAACTCTAAATATGTCTGACCTAGAACACCCTGAAACTTGGGCAAAAGTCACATAGAATATGATTAAACACCACAGGTACACTATATCCTGCAGAGTTCAGCGTGCTGAACTATGCGTCAAAAACCCAGCATCATTGGCACAAAAAACACATCTGGTCAAATGCCAGTCCATATTAAGAAAGTGTGATTCATAATGGAACAAAACCCCACCGAGACTGCCCTGATCTCTGGCGGGATTAGAGAGAAAGTGCCCTGCGTGACAACGCATCATCAAAACCATTTGATTGTAGTCTCCTGACTGACGGAGGTAGGAATGGCAGCATTAGACATAAGCCTGAATCATTTAATTTGTCAGGTGCTTAACCATTTGCATCCTTTAATGGGATAGCTGAGGTATTAGACAGCTAAGCCACTAAGCATCCAGACTCTATAAACACCTTTGGGCTGAGGTAACACTTACAGCGAAATACAATATAACAGGCCACATTTTAAACATATTAAGGTCAAGTAAATGGATCTTGCTGTATAACAGACTGCAACTGCAGCAGGCGGTCAAATATGATCATCATGCATGTGGGAGGCAATTCAGACAACAGCTGCTGACTTCTGCTCCAAATATGTGGATTATGGTAAGAAAAACTTTATGCGGACTATAATGTGCCTTTATATGGAGAGACTTTGAGACAAAGTCAATACAGGTGTCTGAGTAGGAAAACACTTTAACACATACCAGTGTGAGAATAGACCATCAGGGTAGCGTCATATTTAATTTTTGACAGGAACGAAAACAAGGCTACGAGGGAAAAGTAGTATGGTGCGTTCAATGGATTGTACTGTTGTTTAACAATAAAATCAATCTGACCAAAATAATAAAGCTGCATTAAAGTGTTGAGTTTGAAAGGGAGTCATGAAAATTAAGTGATCTAGGATTCTTATGCCACTGTAAAGACTGTCTCAGCTTTGTTTTCATCAGTGTTAAATTCAATATGGCGTCTAACCTGACTAAGGTGTATAGCATTTGTAGTACAATCTCGCCACACAACATGCATGCTTCTTGTTTCCTGCTGACTCAGGCATGGCTGAAATGTAAAGAGCAACACCATCAGCACTGGCTTGGCTGCAGTCTAATGCTCAGTGAACTTTGGGACACAGAGCCAACTGATCCACAATCAGTCATGTGCTTTAAACCACTATAACTCCAACTGCTACCCGCATACGGGTGTGTGTTAAAGCCTCAAAGCGTTTGGGCAGTATCTACTGACTTTTTCTGCACATACACATCAGTTAGTCATTATATATTTTAGCCTTTACTTCTCACTTAGACAGCTCACAGTCAGAGCGCAGAGACCCGGAAATGGGAGTGCTGGTGACGTAACGCTTTTTAAACATCAACCTGAGGCCGTTACTGCAGATAAAAGGTAATAAGGAGGGGCAGATGCTCCTCTCTTCCTGTAATGACATTGCCTGGAATTTGAAAACCTAAAGTATAGTGTTGTAACCACTGAGGAAAAGAGAAGGGTGTGCTTTTTTTTAAACCATGCTTGGAAGAACTATTACTAGCACTGTTTCTCTCCACAAAGTTCTTTCCTTTGGAAGAACTGCAATAGAACCAGTGGTAATTTCTTTTTTCTTTTGGCCAAATTGCTTTAACAGACAAATGACATTTCGGGCCATTTTTGATAGAAATGGAAAAGTATTATCTTATGAACAATTTATGAGTACATAGGATTTCCCTATACATTTGGAAGAATAACTCCTATTAAAGCAAGCCCCTCAGCTCCTACACAACTTGTAGAAAGTCAGCAAAACTATAACTCTTGAGCAGTTATTACTCACTCCCAAACTGGGTTAGATGGGATCAAAAAACACATTTTTCAAAAACAAAACTTCTTGGAAGTTTGAAATATTGTTTTAAAATAAGATAAGAGGTCCCAAGCTAGAATTTACCTTCAGTTCTTTAAATCGCCATTTAAGCTTCCACAGACAACCCATAATATTGTCAATTACTCTCACTCATGTTGTTTTCAAACCTGTTTGACTTGGAATATAAAAAAAGATATTTTGAGAGATATTTCAGTTTTTTTATACAAAAGTCGTCAATGGTTACCAACATTCTTCAAAAACGCTTTTAAGTTCTGCAGGAGAAACAAATCCATAAAAGTTTGGAAGGCCATGAGGGTGTGTAAATGACAATTTTCATTTTTGGGTGAACCATTCCTTTAAACGAAAAGGCTGCAGCTTATTGTGAATACAGTCATTGTCCCAGCATGCAGTGAAGTGCCTTTTTTGCTTGATTGGTTACTACATACTAAAAATGAGAAAACATTCAAAAAAGCTAGCAATATAATAAATCAAAAGTCTTGATCTGTAATTTTTGTGTCATTTTAACTTCATAAGCAGAAAGTGTATACACTTATTGCCCAAGGTCCCAAATGCTCTTTTACAGTTAAAAACTTTTCAGTATATAAAATAATACTAAAATCTTTGTATTATTATTTAGTAAGTTACTACCTCACTGATTTATTTTTTAATTGAGGCATACTACAAAACAATGTTGAATAATTATGTACTGGTATGTCATGTAATTATAACTGTATAATACTTGCATTTAAAAAGCTAGAATTATTAATCTTCTAATATTATTTTTCGAAAACATCTTGAAATTGTTCTGAAAGATCTGTCATTTTAGCTAAACTTCATAAGCAAAAAAAATTGCACACAATGCTCAAGGTCCAGATTTGTTCTTTTAGCGTTTAAAACTTATATATATATATATACACACACACACACACTACTACTAATAAATGCGTATTATTATAACATCTTTGTAAGGTGCTACTCTGATTTATTTTCACAGTGATGTGCACTACAACACGATACTCTATTATTTTGCACTGGTATGCTATGTTAACTGTATTTTGCATGCATGTTCGTAAGAAATAATTAAACTGTTTTTAAAAACAGTGCTGTGTCCTTCCGCGTTTGAAAGACACACCCTGGTGTTAACATTAGAGCCGGTCATTACCGCGGTCAAACTATTTGGTTACCCGTCATTGAGGAGTTGTCTTCAAAGACACACCTCCCCTCACAGTTTTGGGCTCATTCTTCACTTCAGTTCGTAACGGGAGGATCGAGCCTCCTCTATGGGTGGGGGGCGTCTTAAATCGGGCGAGTGTACACTCGCACTGGTCTTTTCAGGTCAAGGTAAGCGAGGATGAAAAATCCCAAACATTCCTGCTTTGAGCCTTTCAGTTTCTGCTCAGGGTCTGATAAGACATCATGAGCGGCACTGACTCATGCTGAGCGTCTTACGGGTATTGAGGTAAATCACACACACACACTCAGTCAGTGTGACCTGCTGCTTCACAGGGGCTGTGTGTAAATGAGAGTCACTGTTAACACACACACACACAGGACCGCGCCTTTCCCCTCCCCCACCCACACACACCCTTGCACTAAAATACTAACTCAACAGGTTTCCAAACTTTTTTCGTAATGATTATTGCATATATCCGATGAGTTAAATGACCGAATTTCGCCCTCTTCTGGGAAAAAAAATAGGAGTCAAAGTCAAGTAAAGCTGAGAAACACAGCGCACCTGTGAGGCTCAGTTCAGGTGAAGCAGTAGTGGCCAATGCGATACTAACGTTACATAAACATGTGAATCGGTGCAAAAATCATTTTAAGACCAAGACATTCATTCCCATTTGGAAATTGTGTTATTTTGATTTCAATTAAATCCACTAGTTCATTAAGAGTCACTTGTATTTTTATTTATTTATTTGTATTATTTAAATACAAAACACGCCGGATACTATATTTTGCAACTTTTTATATTGTCCATAAACAATGCTTTAAATTACTTCCGCAAACTCAGGTGTGTTCATGGGCCTTGACCTGAACATTTCACCCTCACTGCCATTTATTCACCCACAGATGCATTATTATACGGTTTAAATACACATATCAAAATATATTTTCGATAACACCTACAATTTCATCAAAATATATTACAGCCCCGAAATCGAAAAAAGAAACCCGGAGGAAAATCCCCCTGAGGTCTATAAACAATTGAAATCGTCACATTATTAGATATGAAGCACTAACGCCAATCTAAATGAAAATCTGTTTATGGATTAATTCGCAGAAATTGTGTCTTGAACAATTAATACAAGAGTACGGTCATATTTACTTATGCACACAAATCAAAATAATTCCCAAAATCAAGAACTTTATCCGCAATATTTATCCAGAATATCTGCAACAAGACTGGGGGGAAAAACACCAGAACGCTCCGCTCCCAGTTATTCTCTCACTAAGCCTGCATTACAGAGTAAAGAAAAGACAACGCACTCGATTTACAGATGAACTTTGAGGAATTTCAGGGAAACAAGGTCCCTCTGTCCCAAAGATCCTCCTCACGCTCGATTAGCACGGCGGCTAACTCTACTAGCCTGCTAACATGGAGAGCTGGCTAACTTTGTTCTGCTCCTCAATTACGAGGCCAAACAGGGAGAACCAGAAGACAACAAAGAGAGCTATCAGAACAAACAGAAGAGTTTCCATGGAGTCTACCTTTGTTTTTGGTTTCGTTAAAATCCCGATGTGAGGTCGTGGCCTATCGAAACGGGCTTCTCTGTGGCCAGTTTCAGATTTTCCAAGCGGTAGGAAGTGATTGTAATTCCAAACGTTTGCGACTCTATATTTGGGCGTTTCAGCCCCACGCTACGCCAGACGCATCTGCCCTATTTTATGAGTGGCGTGTAACGCGTTTCTCCAGACGAAGCAAAACAAAGAAGAAACCTGAGATGAACAGATTGAAGCAGTCTTTTTAAAAACCCACCAATCTATCTCGCTCCCCTTGTTCACTCCTCTCTTCTCTCGTCGTCCCACCGTGAAGCGTCTGACCCCTCCCCTGTGGACTGGAGCAGGAGTTCAGTTCACTCACACCGCTTTGGGCGGGGACACGGCGGACTTTTCAATATGCAAGCGAAAGAAAAAAACCCCCGCAATATTACACTGCAGAATGGTTCTTTAAATGTAAACGCATTTATTCGTCGTCGTGTGAATTATCAGACACCGCTGCATTGTAGTTGATATGCCACGAAACAACGACTGCACCTGTGAACCTGCGATACTTCTTCACGGACTGATTGGAAATCTGAGCTGAGAGAATTCCACCAAAATGGAATCATTTATTTGGAACAAAAAGAATATATAGGCTATAAAGAATGTAAATAAAATAAACATCAAAGGCTAAAAACCTTGCACTACATTTTTTTTCTCACATAATTCAGTTATAAAAAACTCTTTTGTTTATTAATTATTTTTAATAATTAATAAACAAATTATTAAGGCGCTGGTAGCCTCATGGGCAGTGCCTTGACATGTAGCGGCGTCACGAGTTCGAATCAATATCGCAGACCTTTCCTGATCTCGTCCCCCCACTTCGCTTCCTGTCAACTTTGTTCTGTCCTATCAAAATAAATAAAAACTTTTATTTATTTCAGTTTTTATCTGTGTTAATTCCCTATTTTGCATATTCATCTCTATATTTTTTTCTTCTTCATTTATTTCTGTTTATTGCAGTATGATTATATGAAAATCAAATAAAACTGTTAGCGTCCCCACTTAGTGTCCTCAGATTGCCAGGTTATGGTACGGGTTCAACCTGTGTAAATAGTGCTTCAAGTGTCTTTTTAATTTGTACCCTGCATGTGCAAAAAAGATCAGTTATTATCAGTAAGAGGGAGTGATGCTAACCATTTAGCCTGATTTCAGATTTTGAATTTCATTATTATTTTAAGTAGCCATCACATGCATTTTTCAAGATCAACTCTGAGGAATATGAGATATGAGGTTGGCTAATTTACAGTTTTGAATTTAGTGGAGATTTTATTTATTCAGTTTGATGAGAATCTTGGTGGACTTGTTATCACTACACAGAACTGACATTACATTCAAAACATATGAATTATTAATGCCTTGCCTTACCATCTCAGTTTGCACTTCATTTGCTCAGAGTCAGAAGACTTCCTGAGGTCACCAGATGGATGTCACTTGAATGTCTGGGAAACAGACTCAATAGATTTTTATAATTACAGTAATTATAACAAGAACTAACCTTAAACAGTGATATTGGTAAAGGCTGATGAAAGGTTATCTGTCATTTTTAGCCATGTCAGAACAATTATCGAGAACAAAATAAATACATAATTCCCACAATAACACACAATTAGTAACTAATTAAAGTGATTCAGACTTACTATTGGTGTCAATATTAATAATATAAATCTGAATTGAAAAGTTCAAATGTGATCTATTACTTACACAACAACCAAATCAATTCCTATATTTATCAGTTAGCTTGAAACAGACTGACTCATGATCTGTCACTGCTGGGTCAATGAAGCGTCAGTCATATCTAGTCAAAGTCATCTGAACCTTTCAGCGTGGGATATTGTAGTAACACTGAGTTCCCCACCCAGCGAATCAAGCTCAGCTGATGTTAAAACACTGTTCAGTTGATGTTGAAAACTAACCTCAACGCAGCCAGTCAGGATGGGAGTATGTGGATCCAAGCGCTCAATATGAGTCAGAGTCACCCTACTATTAGCAAGGACAGGAGCACACAGTAGCTCCTGATAGGTTCATAGGTCACTCTCTTGACCCCTAGGGCATACAAAAATGTCCAGCAGCTACAGCACAGAGAATTCCATGTTTGTCCATGTGGTGTTGCACACTGGTATCAGGTCACATGGTGTATTGTTGCAATTGTATTGTATTGCCAAAACTGAGATGATCCTCACTGCAGAACACAAGATCCAGGGGGTGTGGTTGGATCTAGATCCAACTCCTCCCACCTTACATATACCTAAACCTACCTGTCTCCACCCCCTGATCCCTAAACCCACCCTAAACCTACCATCTCCACCCCCTAGATGTAGATCCAACCCTTCCCTGGATCTTTGTTCTGCAGTGAGGGGCTACTGCCAAAACTAGCCGCAGTAAGTTAGGGAGCAGTTCAAATTCGAATCAGCTGAGGCTTATCAATTCTCCATTTCTGCTTAATTGCTTATCTTTTTGTTTCATTTTATTTTAACTTATTATGCATCGGAAGGCATTTTTAAATAGATTACGCAGGAAATGTATTGCTTTACAATATTTCTGGATAATGTATTTGTGATCAAATAAATGCAACCTTGGTGAGCATAAAATGTTACAAACTTTTGAGTGTATCCCCACTTGGCTCTATTGTTTATTCTGTGCCTGCTTAGAACAGTAGGTCAGGTTGGAATCCATGACCATTTCAAGGACTGACAAGACAAATAAGCAAATACCAGCAAAATAACAGAGACATTCAAAGGACTTTTTACTGGTTTGGCGCTCTCACAGATTCTTTTAACATTAAGTGGAGAATCTTGAACAAAAATTTGGAACCAGTTGGGCTGTATCATTTCAATATGTGCCATATTTCACAACGCAGCCTTTCTTGAAAAGGTCCTCGAGATACATCCTCATCAAATAGCAGGGCACCAAATGAGGAAAAAAAAAATCCACTATTAAGGCATTTTACTTTACATTGTCGCTTCTAAGAAAGCTTCCTTCAGTAAAAATGTCCATTTCCTGTTGTCCTCTCACATCAAAACCCACCAACATATTTGTTTAGCACTGGAATGATGGATTTGTTTCTTAAAAACACAAAGCCTTTATTTACTTCACAAGACTTTAATTGATGGATTTGTTGATTATTGTGATGTATTTATCAGCTGTTTGAACTCTCATTCTGACGGCACCCATTCACTGCAGAGGATTCACTGATGAGCAAGACTGATGATCTACATCTTGCATGGCTTGAGGGTGAGTACACTTTCAGCATTTTTTAAAAACTATTTCTTTGAGACTGAGACATTAACTGGACAGAAATAGGTAGAGGATTCTGGCAGGTGACAGAAGTAAGATTTTCATCACAACATGAAAACAAACTCAGCTACAAACTTAGCCAAAAGCCAGACAGATCTGATTAAAAGTGTTTTATTGAGCTGACGAGAAGAGAATGCAGGGAGGTTAGGATCAGCTGCAAAATGTTTATATTTGCCAAATGTGGCAATGTATGAAATAATTGATTAAACGCTGCATGGGGCACAAGATGACTCATGATGTTGAGCAGAGCAAGTGAGTCATGAGAGAGCTGGTTAGGGTTCTTATGGCTCCATCTAGTGTTTACCAGTGAAAACTACAGCGGGCCCTCTCAGCACTTAAAGGAATAGTTTAAAATAGCCATCCAAGATATAGATTTGTTTGTTTTAGTTTGTCAGTGGAAGAAATTTGGAGGAATTTATAATTTCATCACTTGCTTACCAATTGATCCTCTACAGTGAATGGGTGCCGTCAGAATCAGAGTTCAAACAGTTAAAAATATCACAATAATCCAAAAGTAAATCTGTTTTGGACTGCTTTTGCTTGTAAAAAGTGCTTAATCTGTGCATGTTTCTCTCCTGATTCAGGCGAGACAACTTTTTCTCTAGTGAATATTATGGATAGAGTCGCATTTTAACCAGAAGCAACGCATTTAAGTTAAAACACCTTAACGATGGATTTGTTTATTACAAACACAGTCAGCTATTCGCTTTATTAGATGTTAATTGAATATCTGCAGTCATGTGGATTATTTGTGGATTATTGTGATGTTTTTATCATCTGTTTTGATGGCACTGACAACACAAGTACTCTTTATTCAGATCTTCACCTTTTTACACATTTAATAAGTGTACTTTTCTTTCCTTTAGCACCTGCATCACACAAAGACAGTACAAGCTCTCATGATCATACACACAAAGCCTTAATGTCACCCCACAAGAGAGAGCCAGATGGCCACAAGACTGAATTATCTGTTCAACCAGGCAGGACAGATGTAGGTCAGGAACTGCAAGTCCATTCATTACATGTTTAACCATACCTGCTTGCTTCCTTGCATTCGCTTGCTCTGCATTGCTCTCATCACACACAATGGTGGAACTTTACACAAAAAGAGTACAAAATATGGCCAATTTCTTTTCGTTTTTTTCTT
This sequence comes from Barbus barbus, assembly GCF_936440315.1. Lineage (NCBI taxonomy): Eukaryota > Metazoa > Chordata > Actinopteri > Cypriniformes > Cyprinidae > Barbus > Barbus barbus. The sequence continues at coordinate 9,063,428 of NC_136736.1, read as the reverse complement.
TTTTTTCAACAAATGGACAATGAACTTTAAGTAAATGTTATTTATTTCATTGCGTGCTTGTCAATTTTTGCGACAGTGGTTACCAAAATGTTCTTGCAGTAAAGATTTTGTAAATGAAGAGTTTATTTGCAAAAACAGTATGCAATCTGTAATGTGTGTAATGAATGTAATCATGTTTTTTATTGTATTTTATTGTGTTAGCTGATTTTGTTTTTTAACCTAATCAAAATAACTCAACTGCAGGTTGATTGAGATTAATTGGAATGCACAATGAAATAAACAAAACATGATTTTTGAAAATTGTTTAAAATGAAGTTATCTGTTTTCGCAAACGAACTCTGCAAATGTAAAATAAATGTAGGCTATTTTTACAGACAAAATGTATATTAATGGGTTGCAAATTTAGCTTAAAACAAGATGTCACTCAGTAGAGACTCAGTAGAGACTTTTTGATTATTTATTAGGCTTTTAAGCTGCTTTTTTCTTTCTTAAAATAACGTACATCAGGGTTGCAGGGTTGAACTTAACGAATGCAATCAATACTGCAATTTAGGTAAAAATGGACAAATTGGAAATACTATAAAACAAAATAACGGAAAAGGATACAATTGGGTTATTTGAATATCGTTATGTCAAGGGGTAGCCTATAACATTTCTTCATCTATATATTGTTTCATCCATAGATATGTGTGTACAGTATATCTATATAGTTTCATCTATCTAAATATATATTTATTTAAATATATTTAAATAATTATTTTAAAATAACTGGTGTGGACTCTTGTCAATAAATCTGTAATAGTAATAACGTGTTCTCGTTCACTTTGGCTAATTGCCAGGCTCATGAACGCGCATACACGTGCACAGGTTTAGTAGGCTACTGTCCTCCATCAAACGGGATTTTACAGCGCTTCAGCAATTCCTTCATTCACTGTGACAGAAGACTGTGGTGAGTAGATGTCTATATGCAAATAGAGTCATTTTGTATGAAGAAACTGTTGTTCTTGTTAGAGAGCTTAGAGCTCGCAGACATGATAATCTGGATTAGTCAACTGTCCACAGAGCGCGCGCATGTGTGCCATCAGTGATCAACTTCATTTTAGCCTATGTCACATTTCAAGAAATCTAGACACTGATCTAGACACTGAACAGGGGCGGTTCTGGGGATGGGGGGAGGGATGCAACAAATACCCCCCCCCCCCCCCCCCCCCCCCCTACATTTGGAATCAGAATCAAGTGTGCTAGGGAATTGATACCCTTGAATAATATTTTTATTGATTAAATGGAATTGCACCAGTAAAATGTGACTTTGTCTGTCTCTTCTTGCAGTTTTACATAACCTTCAGACACATGCACAGTTTTAGAGGGTGAGAATTTTAGGGATAGGCCTTCAAACAAAAAGGATAGTGGCATACAAAGATGCTGATGAATGTGATCACACAAATAGCTCAGAAGTAATACATTCCATGCAAACTTCTTAAATGTTCTGTCATGTTGTTTTCAACAGCAGATCTATAGCTCCCTCTCTTGAGAGGAGCATGCACAACTTAGTCCACATACGTGGAAAACGTTATCTGTACCACCATCTAACTGACTTACCTTGTGTCTTTCTGGTCAAATATGAGCAAGCCTTAACACAAACAAGAGAAGTGCATCAGCATTTAGGATGATGCATTCAAGATTAAAATTAATTTAACAACATATAGTGGCAAGTATATACAGTGCACTTTCCTACACAAGTGGATAGTTCTAGTAGCGTTCCTGACCCTGACGGTGTGGATGCGCAAAGGATGCTGGGATGCAAGGAATCATCTGGGACAGGGGTGAGATACAAGCTGACTCTGGCTACAGGACTGCTGGAGTGCTTGTGCTTTGCTGGAGTCGTGTTTGGTTGAGCGTCTCTCGTGTTTGTCCTAAAGACAGATGGCTACTTCAGCGATTTGTGCATCAATGCGACAGACGCTAGTGGAGAACTTGGCACAGGTGAGGTCATTTACAACAGTGGCTTTTAATGTGTTAGATGGTTCACTTCATTTTATGCTTTTTCAGTTTGGTCTGTGTCTACCTGCTTATCTGTTTTTCTCTTTAGATTGCAGTCTGCAAGATGAGAAGTTATCATTGGTTTTTACCATGGCCTCCTTCATGAACAACTTTCTCACTCTGCCCAACGGATTCATCTACGACTATTTTGGCACGATGGCAACGCGATTTTTGGCTATGTGAGTTAGTCCCTCGTAGGATGTAAAGCAGAGGTCAGGCAAGAATTAGCAGAACTGCTGTGTCTCTCTGCGGTAGAGTCAAGACGTTTATCTGATTGTGTGTGGGGTGCGTTTTAAGCAGATAGTAGAAATCAACGTGGGTGTTTGACTGGGCTCCAAAAACAGGGCTTTGTGCATTGCGGCCATTAAGTAAAAACAGCCCCTAAGTAAAATTTGTTGAGACTGCCAGAATGTAAGCTGTTGTGTAATGTTAGGTACCACTTGTTCTAAACAAAAAAATTACATTTATAAAAAGGAAAAGACTGGACCATCACAATAATATTTGAACAGTTAGGGTTAGGGCAATTGATTTTGAATTAAATTTTATATATACCAGTTGTATTGTATTGGTTATGGAAACGTTTCTTATCAATGAATGGTTCAAATAAACTGACTGAAATAAAGTTTCTTCTTTTATTTTTTTTCCTATAGACAGTTTTAGGAGCTGTGTTCTGTCCCGGTTCTTCCTGTGGCACCTCATATGGCTGTCAGTCATGCAGCTGTGGCATTATTTCTTTATTAGAACTCTGAATCCAATGCTCAACAGACTGGCCAACCTAGGCCCAGACACTGGTAAACACATTTTCTCACTTCTATGGTGCATTTCAGTGAATTTTGTGAAATCTTTGTTTGTGTTAGGAGTCTCTCAGTTCATAAAATGAACTTGAATTTGAATTACAGGAGGAGGAATTGACTGAATTTAAAGACATTTAACACTATCATACATTAGACTTCATTTAAAGCACTCTGGGTAATGAAGAGGAAATTTGCACTATGGCCCATAAACATATATATTTTAATATATTAAATATTTTGTATATGTATAGATAGATAGATTTCAATTATATAATTAATATATTAAATGTAGATCAATTAAAAAAAAGAAAAATCTGTGAATAACATTTCCACAACTGATTATTAATGTAATATTATATTTCTATATACCATATGGTGTGTGTATGATAATTCTCATGGGTATTTTTACTGACAGAAATTTACACTTACAACATGAATTCCATTCCATTTTAATTATACTTCCTTAAATAAATAATAATAAAAAATCTAGCTACAGTTCTGCATCCTCATTTCTATACCAGTCAAAATTCAGGAATGAATTGGATTTTCAGTTGCCAATGCAATTCTGATTGGCAACACCCATAGGATAATTTTCAAATGCCTTACTGTGATAGCAGCAGAGGTTATAAAGTTTGACTGAGACTTCTTTATCTCTTTTTCATTCTCAGTGAGTGAGTACACCAATGCGTTTGCATTCACCCAGTTCTGTGGAGTTCTCTGTGCTCCTTGGAATGGACTGCTAATGGACAGACACAAAAAAACCCTCTAGATCCAGGTCAGTTGAAAGAGAAATGTGAAGGTCTGTTTTCTGATGACACACCTTTACATTTTCTTTCTCATTCCCACCCTGTATTTTTTGTAGGTGTGTCAGAACGGGAAGCAGACCTGCGCTCGTCCGTTCTGTCTCTCCTCCTCACCTCTCTGCAGTGCCTGTTGTTCTCCATCTGTGCAAGCATTCCATTCCTTCCTCTCCAGTACGTCACATTCATCCTTCAGGTAACCTTAACCGCTCTTTTCTGTACGGAGGGAATGCTGCATTCATCAGCATAGCGTAAGTAAATTGGGTGATGCAGGTATCTTGATTGTCTCTAGACTGGAATCTTTACTTCCAAGTGAGTGCAATGAATCTGAATTCCTACAGGTTTCCTGCCCGTCATTTTGGAAAGCTGTATGGTCTAGTGATGTCCCTATCAGCTGTGGTGCCATTGCTGCAGTATCCCTGCTTCGCCTTCAACAAAGCTCTTGGAGGAGACACTTCTATGTAAATCTATGATTCCCATACCACTGTTTCAACTACAAAGAGCTCATATACATACAGTGGCCCCAAAGGTTTGTTGAAATTGCATGAAAGTCGTTGAATTATATCACAAAAAAATCAAACCAAGTGACATTTATTTAAAATAAATATAGCACAAGCAAACTTTTCAAGCAAGGGCAAAAAGAGTTTTGAAGTGATAAAACAATATACTGAGATACCTAGAGTATCGACACTTTCTAGTTCACAAATGTTAGTAGAACATCAGTTAGTAGAAGTCTTTAGTTATTGTAAAATTAGTTCTGAGAAAATGTCTAGCATTATTTCTCTGCAGATTGAACTTCATTTGATAATTGAATGAAATTCATACATTTTAAGTGTGTCCATTGAGGTTTCAATGCTTTTAGCGCCACTAGATGTTGATTCCTATGGAAGCCCATCTCTGCAAAAAAATCATGGTTTGGTAATTCATAAAAGCCAAAATGATATAAAGTTAGAATTATGAGATAAAAAGTCAAAACTGACATAAAAAGATGAAATGATGTGATAAAAATTTGGATATAAAATGTCAGTTTTTATGACATGATTATTATCAGAATACTTTTTGACTTTTATCTTATAATCTCATTTTTTATCTATAATTACGACTTAGTATCTCATAATTTTGATATATGTATATTATGTAATAATTAAATAATTAAATAATAATAAGTCAAACATGCTGTGGAGTTAGTTCTAATCAAAAATTATTTTGTAGTAGAGATGTTCTTCCAAACTATACCTGCAATACGATTATATGGTTAAATAAATGCTATATACAAAAACTATATAAATATTAAAAAAGCTTATAAAAGTGAGTTTTTCACATCAAATGCAAAAAAACATATGAAAGATTTCTCCATATTAATTTCCAGTAGCATTTTATTAAATATTCAGTTAGTTTTATTTCCTTGTGTGTAAGTGGACCGTAATCATTAACTTGTTTTCCACAGCTTTTACTGTAAATAGTAAATTCTACTGTATTTCTGTGTTTCCGTAGGTGAACATCATCTTGACTGTCCTGACTCTACTGGCCTTCATTCATCCTGTCTATGTGTTTCTTCACTGCAGAGAGCTGGCAAGACAGCGAGAGAATTCACAGAGTATTTTAGAAGCCTCTTTACTGGAAACGTCAATGTATTCATTTAAATCTATAGACATACTTGATTAATGCATACGATTATACAAATCTATCTAGGCCTTAGTTTTTGTAACTGACAAAGGGAACATGAATAATATTCTTGTGTATTCATTGCAACGTTTTACCGCCATTGTATTTTAGAGATTTAAATACTTGAAAATAACAGTCAGCAATTAAATTAAGTCCATTTAATTTAATCGGTTATTGAATATTTACAGTCTTTATGAGTACAGAAATTACAATCAAAAAATCAAAGTTTTTTATAGTTCACTGTTGGCAAGAACAGATATTTAGATAAAAACATTAGTTTAAACATAATGATTAAGGAGCAAGGGTAGATCACATGGGTGTCAGAAAAATACAGATCTTTACACAGGATCTCCAGACTCTTTCAGAGTTGTATTATATCCAGTTTTGCATGTTAATATCCTGTTCCCACAGGGAAAGCATTAACAGTCCCAAAAGCATCACACAAGAACTCTTGACCCATTAACCAGTGGTTTACCTTCCAAAACACACGCAATACTGATTTATATCTGGCACTGCAGTGTAAGTCCACAATGACCATTTATATCATACAGTTAATGTCCATTCAGGAGCTTATAGCATGTTTTATAAATAATATGGGCTACAGCTAGGCATCCTTACAATTCTGACCATATGTGGAAACATAGAAAATTTCCTAATTAGCAACTTAATATATATATGTATATTTTTAATTTCAGACCAAAATGTTGAAATAAATGATATAAGAAACACTTTTCCTCTTTGTCATAAAAACAAGCAATGTGTGAAATAAAGGTCCCTGTATGAAGAAAGAGCATGGTTTAAATAATTACACAAGGTAGTGAAAGCAGACGCATAGTATTTCACTCTTCACATTAGGAGTTGGAAAGCCGGTTGTTCTCTCCCTTGTTCATGAGTCTTCTAAGTTAGCGAGACATCATTCGGACAAACTCTGTAGAGCATAAGGTGAAAAACAGGTTAGTTAGAGATGAACAGATAGCTTCCTTTACAATTTATGAACAGAAATATCGAGGTACTATAGTGTATGTGTATGTATACAGTATGTATATATATTTTCTACAATATCTCACACAGACATTAATGGCTGTGTGTTGAGTTCTTTTGAGGGGACAGCAAATTTACACTGTTATACAAGTTGTACACTCACTACTTTACATTGTAGCAAAGTGTCATTTCTTCAGTGTTGTCACATGAAAAGATATAATAAAATATTTACAAAAATGTGAGGGGTGTAATCACTTCTGTGAGATACTGTAATTTACTCATTCCATAAGCAACTTTTATATATAGTCCATGGCCAATTTATTAGGTACCCCCCTTTTTCTGTCAAAAATGCCTTAATTCTTCATGGCATAGATTCATCAAAGAGCTGGAAACATTCCTCAAAGAATTTGGTCCATATTGACATGACAAATTTGTACATCCATGATGTGAATCTAGTAATACACCACATCCCATAGGTGCTTTATTGGATTGATATCTGGTGACTGTGGAGGCCATTGGAGTATAGGGAACTCATTGTCATGTTCAAGAAACCAGTTTGAGATGACGGAGTTTTGTGACCTTGCATATTATACTACTTGAAGTAGCCATCACAAGATGGGCACACCGTGGTCATAAAGGGAAGGTTTGGTCAGCAACAATATAGTTGGCTGTCAAGAAAATGCCACCCACACCATTTGAACCATTGATACAAGATGAGATGGATCCATTTTTTCATGTTGTTTATGCTAGATTCTAACCCTGAATGTCTCAGCAGAAATCAAGACTCATCAGACCAGGCAACCTTTTTCCAGTCAACTTGTTCGATCTTGGTGAGCCTGTGTGATCTGTAGCCTCAGTTTCCTGTTCTTAGCTGACAGGAGTGGCACACAATTTGGTCTTCTGCTGCTGTAGCCCATTTTCTTCAAGGTTCATCATGTTGTGTGATTAGAGATGCTCTTCTGCATACAGCTGTAACGAGAGGTTATGAGTTGCTGTTGCTTTTCAATCAGCTTGAACCAGTCTGGCCATTGCCTCTGACCTCTGGCATCAACACGGCATTTTCACTGGCAGAACTGCCACTGAATGGATATTTTGTCTTTTTCTGACCATTCTTTGTAAGCCCTAGTGATGGTTGACCATGAAAATCCCAGTAGATCAGCAGTTTCTGAAATACTCAGACCAGCCCGTTTTACATCAACAACCATGCCATGATCAAAGTCACTTAAATTTAATTTCTTCCCCATTCTGATGCTCAGTTTGAAGCGGATCATCTTGATCCATGCCTACATCCCTAAATGCACTTAGTTGCTGCTATGTGATTGGCTGATTAGAAATTTGCATTAACAAGCAGTGGAACAGGTGTACCTAATAAACTGGCCGGTGCTTGTATTTGAATAAAGGCTACATTAGTGGTTTTCCCAAATGCACATATAAAAATTCAAGAATGGAGCACAAAATATAATTCTAACCTTCAAAGTCAACCTGTCCGTCTCCATTGAGGTCAACATCCCTGAGGATCTCATCAATCTCTCTGTGGTTGAGCTGCTCTCCCATCAGCTTCTTCATGGCTTCCCTCAGTTCAGCCAGACTGATCTGACCATCACCATCAGAGTCAAACTGAGATTAAAAGATCAATTAAAAGGGGCGTGACTTCAGAAAATTTGGGAATACAGTACACCTGTCAGCAGCATGGAACACCAACCTCTCTAAAAGCATCTCTCAGTTCTTTCACTCCAATCATGTCTGCTGTCTCAGCCAGCATCTTTGGGCCCATCAGGTCTACAAAGTCCTCGAAATCCACTCTACCACCACCTAGTGAACAAACATACAATCATGTAAGCAGTATCATGAATATACACCAGATATATATGCTCCACTAAATCTGTTCTTGAATAGAACTCTGCCAAAGGCTGACTGAGATAATTAAGTATAATGATAAGAACAAGGTTGCCGCTCACAGATCTGCTGACTGAGTTCAATCAGCTCCATTTCTGTGGGCATGTAGCCCATCGTCCTCATGCACTCGCCCAGATCCTTACAGCTAATAAAGCCGTCCTTGTCTTTGTCAAATTCTCGGAAGGCTTCTTTCAACTCTGAAGGCAGAGAAAGAATGAGAGAGAGAGCATCTTCCTCAGTTTGTTGAGATTAATGTGTAATTTTTCTGTCCAGTAAGACGGTGATCACTCATATCATTTGTTGGAGGAGTAGTTCATCCAAAACTACTCACACTTATGCAATTGCAAAGCAATAGCTAATGTTTTTTTCTTCCGTAGAACACAAAAGGAAACAATTAAATTATGAAATGAACAGGATCTGTCAAGCTAAAAAAAAAACTACTGTACAAAAGTGGTTCATATTCTGAAGCCATACTATAACACTGTGTCAGGAAGAGACTTGAATTCAAATGAAATCACAGCCGTTAATGATATGTTTTGAATTTGGTGAAATGTGATTAAGAGCTATGAAACATTCTTTGAATTTCTCCTTTTGTGTTCCACAGAAGAAAGAAAAATATACATGAGCGCAAGTAAATTATTTTCATCATTTGGTTGACTTATTATATTAGATGTTTCGTACCAAGGGATTTAGAGGAGACTGAAGGTAGATTCGTTTAAATTGAGAGAGGTAATGGCAAGAATCCATGTTGATGGAGGGAGAGAAGTCAATCAGGGAAGGAATCATATTACTTTGGATGGTGGGAGAGTTTAACGCTCTTTATGATATAAAGCATATCAGTGATGTTGGATATCTCTGTACCTTCAATTTCCTCTGGCCGTAGATCTCTGTCCTGCAGTGAGTACAGATTTCAAAGAGACATACAGAGACAAACTATTAGGACAAACACACAGATATGTAGACAGGCGCATGCATGCAAAACAGAGAAAAATGTGCATAATAATAAAAATGACATTAAAATAATTTAAATAAATAATTAATTAAATAGTATAATTATAACAAAATATAGGCTAAATAATAATAATTAAATTAAATAATTTTTAAAAAAAGGTTTAGTCATCCAATCATTACAAATGATTGCAAAATCATAGAAAAATTGGTTAGAAAGTGTGGGAACCCTGTATTATGATCTTTCCTGTAATCTGCTTTGCATTCAGACTGTGCTTGTTGAACTGTCACTCAAAGTACATTGTACCAGCGAGCCTCACGCACACCTGTCAGCTGTCGCTGGGGGCGACCATCTGCACACCGCTGCATGAACACGCGGGTGGATGAATGAAACACATGAGGCTCAGATCACGGGTCAACACAAGTAAAAACAAAAGAAGTGCCTGCACGTAAAATATGACATGGGCATGTAATCCACAAAATGTATTTATAAACCCTGTTTTGGGGTTTATCACTGTACAACATACTTACAAATGAACAGGAATAGTTCACTCAAAAATTTGTATTAGCTGAAAATGTACTTAGACTCAGGCCATCCAAGATTTAGATGAGTGCGTTTCTTTATCTGAAGAGATTTGGAAACATTTGGCATCACTTGCTCACCAGTGAATGGGTGCCATCAAAATGAGAGTCCAAACAGTTGATAAACATCACAATAATCCACAAGTAACTCCATCCATCAATTAATGTCTTGTGAAAAGCTGTGTTTGCATTTTAAAAATCGATTATTAAGATGTTTTTGACGTCAAACTTTTGCTTCTGGCTAAATTATGAGTCCTCTATCCATAATATTCCTTTCCCCAGTGAAAAAGTCATCTCGTCAGGGGAGAAATACAGTATGCACAGACCAAACATGTTTACAAACCCAAAACACCTGATGGATTCATTTATCACAAATACCCACCTTTTCACTTCACAAGACGTTAATTGATGGATGGAGTTACTTGTGGATTATTGTGATGTTTTTATCAGCTGTTTAGACTCTCATTCTGACGGCACCCATTCACTGCAGAGGATCCGTTGGTGAGCAAGTGATGAAATTATGAATTTCTCCAAATCTGTTCAGATGAAGAAACAAACTCATCTACATCTTGGACAGCTTGAGGATGAGTACACATCCAACTATTCCTTTACTGAATTGATATAATCATGGATTTTATGGATTTAATATTTTCCTTAATAATATCGAGGTCCTGAAGCAAAACTGACTGAGAATCACAGTGTTATGATATTATGGATTATACTGTAAATTATCTAAGGATAGAAAAGCACATACATGGGATTGCGTGTTGTCAGATATTCATGTTCGTGGAAATGCAGAAACTCGGTCATTAAAACATTAACAACATAACTCCAAGTAAAAAAACAAAAACAAGCAGAGCAATGAAATCTCAAATGATTCAACATTTATACATTACATAAGTAAGATGATAACAAATGGCAGAGTGATTTGGACTTTGATCTGATTGACTGAGCCTGTGTTTTGGCAGTGGCCAGTCAGAACATATTCACACAGCTGGGGAGTATTTAGGCTGATTACTACCATGAATTGGCAAGCATGATGCAAACAGTATGATACGGTCACTATGGTGAACAGATTACAAGGGTCCAGATTGCCAGCAAACAAATGGAGTTCACATATGTTTTATTTTTTTGTGTGAAAATCAGGTGTACAATATATAGCTTTTATGTTGTCTGTTCAATATGCACCATGGAGCCTCAACAAGTGCTGCACTACTAAGCAGATATAAATATAGAGATATAATTTGATGAAAAAAGGATTTAGATAAATAAATGTCACAAATGATTTCAGGGAAATTTTCCATCTGTCTTGTCTTTGCAGCAATTCTGCAGCTTACAACCTACTTTTCTATCCACACAAAAAAATGATTCTGGGATTATCAAACAGATGTAGACATTGATATGCAACATTAAGCTACTATGAAATTACACACTTGTACACTTTTTCTCTTTGTAGTTTTGACCACATTCACCAGACTAACATAAGGATCTGATTATACTGCCAATGGTAGGTGAAAAATCTTCACCTCTCTTTGAAAAAACATGCACAACGATTGTCTTTTTTTTTTTTTCCTGCAGAGAGAGGTTTTACCAAGATTCTCCCATGAGTAAAAAAGAACATTATACTAATGGCATATATAAATCACAATTGACAGCAGAAAGATATTGCACTCAGTCGCATCGATCACTACTCTAGAATCTACAGGAACTTAATTTACAATTTTAAAAACTACTAATTTCTTCATTCACCCCAAACCACTTCACTAGGTAATATTATATTGTACTATATAATTTCCGATCTGGTGCACACTTGAGATTAATTAGATTGTAGAATTGCATTCATGGTAGGTTGTGCATTCATGTCTGTTATGAACACATGTGAATTGTTACTTTTAAGTGCATTTAAATTTTAGCATCCTTACAAATCTGCATGACTTGGCAACATAAAAAATGACTTGGTATTGACTCACAAAGAACAATGTGGCACAGCATCCTCCAGTCACAGGAATGGGAGATGATGGGACATTATGAAAGAAATGGGGGCTCAAGGGAGGATTTGACTGAAGATGGATAAGACAGAAAATGATCATCTGATTCCCTGATGGAAATTCTGACACCGATGTTCTGTGTTTCCACACCATGCATTGTCTAAAAAAGGTGTGTTTGTCAGTGTGTGTGTACATACGAGTTGAGACTGAGCGAAGCTTTGTCGGAGAAAGATGCAGGCTGGGCCCACGATGTTGTGTAGCATGGTACAGTTCTGAACCAGAGCACATATCGGCTCCTCAAACTGCTGGCCCAACTCCTCATCATCCTCATCCTCAGCTGCTGCATCACCGCTGCCTCCTAACACGGTGGATGCCGATGGCAGTCCACTGCCTTCCAGGGGCGGGACCCCCTTTGCAAGGAACGATTTCATTATGCACCAGACAAAATCGCAGTCTGACAAGGTCTAATGCTGCTGTATGTGGTGCGGATGTCTTTACTATAAATTACAAATATTATTTTGTTTTAAAATCAGTTCTCAAAAAAAAAAAAAAAAAAAAGTTCAGTGGAACATGAAACGAGACATTTAACAGAATCTTTCCATATTTATTAAAAGTGGATGGGAACCAGGGACTGAAAATCTTTAAAAAAGCACCATAAAAGCATCACAAAATTGCACTGTGTGTGACCCTGGACCACAAAACCAATCATAAGTAACACGGGTATATTTGTAGCAATAGCCAAAAATACTTTGTATGGGACAAAAAAGAGTTTTCTTTTATGCCAAAAATCATTAGGATATTAAGTAAAGATCATGTTCCGTGAAGATATTTTGTAAATTTCCTTTCGTAAATATATCAAAACTTAATTTTTGATTAGTAATATGCATTGCTAAGGAATTAATTTAGATAGCTTTGAAGGCAATTTTCTCAATATTTTTTATTTTTATTTTTTTTGCACGCTCAGATTCCAGATGGTCCTATCCTAACAAACCATACATCAATTAGAAAGCTTATTTATTCAGCCTTCAGATGATGTATAAATCTCTATTTCCAAAAATGTACCCTTATGACTGGTTTTGTGGTCCAGGGCCATATTATTGCTTAAAAACCCTGCTCAAAAGCCATCGTTACCATTCACTTTTATTGTAACAGAGCAGCTTGGTCATTCTGCTATAAGTATTATGTATAGTCATGTTTGGAATGACACGAATGTGAAGATATTTATAATTTATCATTATATATAGTACTGTTCAAAGGTTTGGGGTCAGTAAGGATTGTAATTTTTAAATATTTAATAATTAAGTTAAGTAATTTATAATTTTCTTCAACATGACTTCTTGATAAATTAAACTTCTTGTAGACTTCTTGTTAAAAAAAAATAAAAATTAAATAACATTCCCAACCCCAAACTTTTGAAGTGATGAAATAATCCTTTAACTTCACACTTCATTTCAATAGATTAACTTATCGCACCATAATACTTTCTGTAAAAGGCCAAGCAAGTATGAATAATTTCAAGTAATTTTCTAAATCAGTCTCATTAATCTACAACTTATAAAATAGTCTTTTTTAAAAACTAATTTAAAAACTGATATCTTACCTTCTTCATGCTGCTTCTTTTAGATGGCTTCGCTCCCATCATTTGTATTTCTCTAATTCTCACTGCTCCAACTCTTTCTTGTCATCTCTGTCCCTCCCTCTGTCCCTCCCCTTCCCTCTTTATCACTCACTCTCGGTTCCTGTCCTCAGATTATTACATAAACTTTGCAACACACGATCCCTGTCGTCATAATACCCCAAGAGGGGGAGGAGTTGCTTAAACAAGAGGTGATGGGTGATGCTTATACCACCAAAAACAGTCACGGCATGCTTTGGGGAGCAGTGAGACCTATTAGTTCAGCCAGAAACGGCATTTCCATGGTTTTCTGAGCATTCTAATCATGATGCTCTCGGACCTTGCATCTGTTGTCTGTTTTCTCTCTCTCAGCACGTTTTTTCTTCCCCCTTCTTTCTTTTTCCATGTTCTCTCACTGCCTCATTTTGCCTTGTGACAGACTATAATCGCACTTGTTCTACTCCAAGTGACTGCCACGGTACCAAATAGGAAGGGATGGAGGGATGAGGAGAGAAATGGAGAGAGAGAGCGAGCAAAGGGGTGGGAAAGGTCTGCATAATCCACAACATTCCAGATTACATGGTGAGTGCAACACAGCTGGCAGTGCTGATAAGGGAATGTAGGATTGTAGAGAGCAGGTAGACAGCCATCAGATGGTTTTTAGAAGAGTGATGAGCTGCAGTGTCAGGGGTCAGAGGTCAAAAGGGTCAGATGAGAGGATAGATGGATCAGTAGACGATGCCAAATCAGTACTTATTATGAATGTCAGTGTAGAAAACAGGAAAATAGTGTATAAACAAGGAAATAATGGAATATAGTTACTATAGCAATACATGTTACTATATTGCGCTATATTATTAAATATGACTATATTTACTATATTACTATATTATCTATTTTTGGTCCAATTTGCTTAGGTGAAAGACTGTTATAAACAAACGAACAAACAAATAATAAATAAATAAATATCTGAATGACAGCTATACCCGGACCCATCAACATGGTTGTTTGTTTTGCTATAATAACTCCCAAAATATGATAGTCTGGTAATAACTCCCAAAATATGAAAGATCTAATTATTGGTATTAGAGGGAGAAAAAAACCTTTTACAGTGGCTTACAGAATTACTTTACAGTGTTATGATTAACATTTATGTTAATCATAACATAATTGATGATTAAATAATGTTCGTCTATAAGATTAGATATAATTTATGATTAAATTATGTTCGTCTATAAGATTAGATAGGTTTAAACATTCAGGTGAGCGCAAAACATGTTTTACAAGTAAGATGAGTTTTTGGTCCAGATCAAGGTATTACTGAGTTCACATTCATGCAATATTACCATGTAATCTCTTTATTCCATACTAGGCTTTTTCTCACATTCTTTTTTATACATAACTAAGATATTTTAAGATCAGTTAAAAGATAATTGTGCTTTAAAGCTCTTCAGATAGAGACAAAGTAGGCAAACACAGATAGAGATGTAGGGCTATTTCGTAATACAACAAAATATGGCATTTTAAGGATATTATATTTGTTGACGTAAACTTTACTAAATCTATCTAGCACAAGAGGGCAGCATCAATTCAGTATGAATGATGTAATTATGAATAATTCATATTTTCTTTATATCTTTTAAATAAAAGAGGGATCTTATACACCCTGTAGAATAAGCTAAAGCTAGAGCTACATATTTTGCTTTCTTCAGATTTCTTTCCATGAACCGTCAGCAGCTGTAATGGATATATAACCACTAGGGGAAACCAAACAAGCATTTTTGATATTCTGTAATGTTTTCAAAGTAGAATTTCATATTTTGTATAAGACTATTTTAAGATTAATTATTTGTTTTTATTTTTTACTAAATAAAATTATATTAATACATTACCACACAAAAGTTTGGACTTTTTTTATTATCTTAAAGCCCTATTGTTCTATCTAAAGGCTTATGCGTAAATGATTCAAATTTGTTTTGTTTACATAGGCTATTTATATTTTGTGCATGTGCAAAACTAAAATTAAAATTATTTTAATAGCATTTTTAAATGGGTACATTGGACCGGAGAGTGAGGGATAAAGTGGAGACGGGTGATGATAGTTTATGCTCTCAGTAACTAACCAATTACAACAAATATTCAAATGATGCAACGTCATTTTCTTCCAAAGATGCTGTCAAAATCTAAACGAAATTGAATTAGCTTCCTTTCTAACAATCGCTATCAGAGGTAACATGTCAAGAAAATTAGCTTCTAGTGTACTTAACTGGATTATAAAGCATACTTGTGTTGAACGCCAAGTGTCATTCCAAACCCGTAAGACAAATTAAGATATTTTTGATGGAGTATGAGAGCTATCTGACCCTAAGGATATAACCACGATCAATCAACGCACAGAAAGTAGTAAGTACATTGGTAAAACAGTCCATGTGACATCAGGGGTTCAACTGTAATTCTACGAAGCTAGGAGAATACTTTTTGTGCGCAAAAGAAAACAATAATAATTTATTCAACAATTCCTCTCCCAAGTTACTGTCTTCCGCCATTTTGGAGAGTAAGTTACCCTAGAACGAAAATCAACATAATCAGAGTTGTTCTGAGGTATGTTTATGAAACACAAGACAAAGTGCAGCATGCTTGAGATGAAAAAACAAAAAAAACAAACAAAGTTCACATCAATTGTCATTTCCACCACAGAATGCATTAAAGAGATACTCCACCCCAAAATATATATTTTTTGTCATTAATCACTAACCCCCATGTCGTTCCAAACCTGTAAAAGCTTTGTTCGTCTTCGGAACACAATTTAAGATATTTTAGATGAAAACCGGGAGGTTTGTGACTGTCCCATTGACTGCCAAGTAAATTACACTGTCAAGGTCCAGAAAAGTATGAAACATATCGTCAGAATACTCCATATGCCGTCAGTGGTTCAACCGTAATGTTATGAAGCGACGAGAATACTTTTTGTAAGGAAATAAAACAAAAATAATGACTTTATTAAACAATTCGACACCGTAAGGTAACCGTAGCGTCACCATAGCACCATTTCAGAGAATATCGCTGCACGCAAAATGCGTACGCTCGTCCATGTCTGGTGCGAGATTGGGATGCGCTGTTTGCGTTCAGATCAAAACATAAATCCACGTAGAAAACGTATCCTTGTGTTGCAGCTGACACAGAAGAGCGATTAATATTGATCTGATTAAGATATTTTCTTCTTCTGAATTGCAAATATGCATGCATTTTTTAAGCGGATCTACAGTTATACATATGATATAGGATAAAGGTTCTTCATAGACATCAATGATTCCATGAAGGATCTTTAACATCCATAGATCCTTTTCATAGATTTTTATTTTTAAGAAGGTTCTTCTTCTACATGTATGTCCACCTATATTTTTTTATGCAAACTATTACTGGCAAAATAGTTTGGAGTGGTGAAAATGACGAGATGGTTGTATAATGTGTAAAAAAAGTAATGTAACAAAAAATATGAAATATTTCATTTCACATTGTATTTAGAATATCATACTATTTAATGTGATGAATTTATTGTTACATTTTAAGAATTTACAAAGTAGCATTTAATTCAGTTTTACTTCAAGATTCAAGAGTTTTATTTGTCACACACAATTATACCGAGTATAACCAGCAGTGAAATGTAGGTCAGGTCCGCTCCAAGGACAGTGCAATTATAAAGTATACAAATATTAAGAAAAAGAAAAGTAGAAAAAATAAAAGAATAAAAGAAAATAAAAGAAAAAATATAAATATAAATGTGCAGGTCAGTATGTTGTTGACTTCGATAGTAATAAAGAGGAATGTGCAAAAATAATGTGCAAAAAGTTGTACAGGGTATTTAAATAGCAGCAATATGAGGTAGCAAAAATTATGAATAGCTTATTGATATGGTGATATTTACATGGAGTCATGTGATGTTATGAGACAGAGTTAGAGTTTAGGAGCCTGATGGCCTGGGGGAAGAAGCTCTGCCTAAGTCTCTCAGTGTTTGCCATCAGGCTACGGAAGCGCTTACCAGATGGAAGCAAAGTGAATAGACGGTTACCAGGGTGATTAGAGTCCTTGAAGATTTTGACAGCTCTATTTTTGCAGCGTTTGAGGTAGATGTCCTGCATAGAGGGGAGAGCAGACCCTGAGATGCGCTCAGCTAAGCGCACAACTCTCTGTAGTGCTTTGCAGTCCTGATTGGAGCTGTTTCCATACCACACTGAGATGCACTGAGTCAATACACTTTCTATGGTCCCTGAATAGAAAGTTTTCAGGATTGCTGGTGAGACCCTGAATTTCCTCAGCTATCGGAGATGGTACAGTCTTTGCCTGGCTTTCTTAACCTGTGTTTGGATGTGTGTAGTCCAAGTCAGGTCCTCGGAGATGTTTACACCGAGGTATTTGAAGCTACTCACCCTCTCCACAGGGGTCCCACTGATCATAAGAGGAGTGTAGGACCGCTGCTGTCTCTTCCTAAAGTCCATGATCAGCTCTTTAGTTTTGCTCACATTCAGAGAGAGACAGTTGTCCTGGCACCATGATGTGAGTCTCTCTACCTCATCCAAGTATGCGGTCTCATCATTGTTGGAGATGAGACCCAGAACCACAGTATCATCAGCGAATTTGATAATAGATGTGGAGCTGTGAGAGGACACGCAGTCATGCGTGTAGAGAGAGTAGAGCAGGGGACTCAGGACACAGCCCTGTGGGGCTCCTACGTTCAGGGTGATGGAGTTTGAGGTGAACTGGCCAACTTTCACCACTTGAGGTCTGCCGGTGAGGAAGTCTTGAATCCAGTCACAGAGTGAGGAGTTTAGACCGATGTCTGTGAGTTTAGATGCCAGCTTGATGGGGACTATAGTGTTGAAAGCTGAGCTATAGTCAATGAATAGCAGCCTTACATAATTCCCACTGTTGCTGTCTAAGTGTGTGAGGGAAGAGTGGAGGACGTGAGAGATGGCATCGTCAGTAGATCTATTTGGGCGATAGGCAAACTGAAGAGGGTCCAAAGTATCAGGTATGGAGGAGCAGATGTGGCTCTTTACAAGTCTTTCAAAAACCTTCATGACTACAGATGTGAGGGCAACTGGGCGATAGTCATTCAGGCAAGAGGGTTTATTGTTCTTAGGCACAGGGATAATGACAGATATTTTGAATGAGGTGGGAACCACGGAGGTAGCAATGGACTCATTAAAGATAGACGTGAACAAACCAGCGAGCTGATCGGCGCAGGACCTCAGAACTATTTAATTTTCACAAACACTTTTTAACTGTTTGTGAAAATTAAGAAATTTCTGAGTGAAAATTATTTCTACACCAATTTGTTTTCAGTGTACATTTAAAGTTAAACTTGAAACGTGAAATATAACAAAATTAAATAATGTGATTTTCATTTTCCAAAGAAAAAGGTTTTAAACCATTAGTTTTAATATAAATCATAAACAAGACATGCACATTTCCTGTACTTAAACACTGTGGAGCAAAAAGACACTGACATTGTGGTTTCAACATCTGGCATAATAGACTTTTGCATACATAAATTAGATGTTTAGAAAATTCTGTTGCAAAAATAACAAGCGTTGGGTTAAGTGTTTAGTTTGTGGTATGCTGGATGTCCCTACACTCTAAAAAATGCTGGGTTAAATACAACCCAGCGCTGGGTAAAATGTGGACAAATCCAGCGATTGGGTTGTCTTGGGTATTCTATAGTCTTTGCTTGGAATAAACATTTAACCCAACCGCTGGGTCAAAACAACCCATTTGCTGGGTTTGTCCACATTTCACCCAGTGCTGGATTGTATTTAACCCAGCATTTTTTAGATATGATCACAAAGCTGTCCCCACATCTAGCATGTTATTATTATGATGGCCAAAGCTGGAGTGTTCACAAGAGCGTTCTTGTGAGTGAATCAGTTTTTAGATCTGATCTCTTGAGTCGTTAATCTCACCCATATAATCCTCCCCTTCTCAATCAATCTCTCTTACTCTTTTATCCATCACTCTCTTCTCTCATGCCTTTCACTCCTCCTCCTTTCTTCCCTCTCAGTGTTTTTCTTTTTCTTTGAGTGATATGATATCCAAGATTCAATCTCTGCATTGTAAATGAGTTACCCTTTCTCAGACTTATGTTTTTCTTGGCATGTTCAGCATGAAACTATACAGCATATTGTTATTAGATTCTGACACATTGCAAAGGATAAAATTTAGTGTATTGTTATTACCGTATTTTAAGTTACAATCATTCATTAATTCTTATGTTATTTTTGGGGTCTGAGAGACCTCAAAAGCTTTTAAAAGCCAAAGAAAAAAGTTGTAATGTTTAAGTTTTGAAATAAGTATTGTTAATGTTAAGTCAGTCTTGTTTAAAGAATTTGAAGGTTGATAGAGTTGGTCTTTATATTTTAGTGAAGAAGGTTAGTGAATTAGTAAAAAGTGAAATAAAGAGATTTAATGGAAAGCTGTGCTAGTTTCATATGCGTTTGGGAAGGCAAGCTTTAAAGAATGAGGTGTGGTGAATAATAGATAATACTCTTTTACCTTTTACTCCAGTACAGAGCCATAATCCTCTGAAAGCAGAGAGTTTGTCAGAAAATGATTATGATTACTGCTGTGTGAAAGGGTTTAAGAATGAATAAACTACAGACTGGAATGAGTAAATGTGAGAGGAGTGTAGATGAAGGGAACAATTCTGTGTTTTTCAGCAATGAACAATTGTGACATGTTTACAATTGAAAAAAGATTTACCATTTACCTTTTTTTTTATTTTTTTTTTAAGTTATGTAATAAATTTTGACATATATTAATTCAGCACAATTTCATGTTTCAAAGTGAAAATTGTCTGTACACCTTTTTTTCAGTGACAGTCTAATATCTGCATAACTCTGCTTCCTACTAACCAGTTAAAATATTTTAGCTCCCAGTGTGTATTATTATTATTACATACAAACGTCTAAGTACAATGCAGGCATCAGATAACTTTTGACCAACATTTGATCATTCAACATTTCATGCCCATGTGACCCATTCACAAATAGAGACCCTCATTCAGAATCACACATATCCATCAGCATAATAATAAGCCCTATTTCATGAGCAATCACAGTGCCTCTTTTTGAATAGCGTATGATAGACCTGATCACCGTTTTTAGTTTGAGTGTAAATTGTATCATCAAGCACTTAAAAAAGAGTTCAGCAAACCAAAACATTTGTTTAAATCAAGACCATGACTGAAAATACAACAGCTCATAGTTCACCTCAGCGCAAAACAAAAACATAAGTAGCTGTGTGACACAGCAGCCCATACCTGACCAAAGACGGATGCCACAATGGGTCTGAGTTTCCTGCGCTCCGTCTCTACTCTGAGGGGCTCTGTGTCAGGGTCAGTGGGTGAGTTCAGACTGAGGGTTTTGGTTTTGGGTGGCCGTTTGAAGCTGCCGCCACCTGAAGAGGTGCTCCATCTCCTCAGCTTCTCTATCTTCTTCCTGAAGGACCCCTACATTTACAATATGGAGCAAAAGAGCATTTTATGATCTAATTTAAGCTCCAAGTATGAAATGTGGAGACCAGACTATGGGCTATCTATCAATAACAATTAGATTGAGGCAAGTACATTTGCACAAATACTTGTCGTCATTTTTTTTTTTTTTATTCTGTCCTCCCATAAATTATTGTATAGTCTACCATTAAATAATTATAAATTATTATATTATACAATACTACAGTTTGGGGTCATTAAGTTTTTGTTGTTAAATTGTTATTAATGAATCCTGAAAACAACGTATTATGGTTTCCACAAAAATAAAAAAATAAATAAAATAGCACAGCACAACATTTCAATTGATATTAATAAGAAATGTTTCTTGAGCATCAAATCAGCGTATTAGAATAATTTCTCAAGACTGGAGTAATGATGCTGAAAATTCAACTTTTCACCACAGGAATAAATTATACTTTAAAATATATTCAAATGGAAAACAGTTATTCTAAATTGTAAAATATTTCAACATTTTGTTGTTTTTACTGTAACAACAAACCTTTTCTGTTTTTATCAAATGAATGCAGCCTTGATGAGCATAAGAGACTTCATAGGACCTCAAACTTTTGAATGGTATTGTGTATATATAATATTGAATGTTATAATATAATTAAATTTTTAAATGACAATTTCTGTTTGTCAGATGTTTTGCGTTTCTTGAATTGTCTTACGTTTTAAAATTGTTCTACAGTTTATGTTTTTCTGAAAAGCATATGATTAATGGCAGGTTCCATTGTGACAATTTACCCCATATACTGTAGCATGACGACATATATTGGGCACAAATGTGAATGTAAACTCACTTTTATAAGATGAAAAACATTTGCGTTCTTTTATCACAATGTCAAATTTGGCTCCAATGAAAAAGTCAATTTAGTGTGAAATAGCTAGCTACGGGTTTCTTCAGGCTCTAATCAAAATGCTAAAAACAAAGAAAAATCATCTTTATAATATTGTTTGAGCTGTATATTTGCAATAATGGTTAAATAATGTATAACATTTTTTGATTGTCAAAATTATAAGGTATGTGCCTGTACAGAAAACATACCCTAAGAAACATTAACTGGACTAAAAAGTGTGACAACCAGCCCCAGTCTTTCTGATTTACTTCAAGCCTGTCTTTTTCAATATCATATATTGTTCATTATGCATAGTATCAATCAGGGCTGGACTGGGACAAAAATCGGCCCTGGCATATTTTGGCCCAGGCAGCCCACCACTTCTCTCACACACATATATATATATATATATATATATATATATATATATATATATATATAAATGTTTCTCGAACAGCAGATCAGCGTATTAGAATGATTTCTGAAGGATCATGTGACTGGAGTAATGATGCTGAAAATTCAGCTTTGATCACAGGAATAAATTGCATTTTAAAATATTTTCAAATAGAAAGCAGTTATTTTAAATAGTAAAAATATTTCACAGTATTACTGCTTTTGCTGTATTTCGGATCGAATAAATGCAGGCTTGGTAAGCAGAAGAGAATTCTTTAAAAACATTAAAAATCTTACTGTTCAAAAACTTTTTGGATAAGACTAAAACGTCAGGTTTCGACAATATTGTGTCTTTTTTTATTCAAATCTAGATGGCCCATGGAAACCAAACCAATGGGCCACTGGCTGCTCGTTGTCCCTGCATTATGGTCTTTGGCAAATAATAATAATAATAATAAAAAAACAATATTCTGTCAGCCCCTAAAGTGCGTTGGCCCACCGGGGTAAATGCCCGGTATGCCTGATTACCAATCCAGCCTCAATCCTCCAAATTTACTACATTTTCAATCATCTGTGCTCCATCTCATAAGCTACGGCTCAAAGGTCACATACCTTTTTGACAATCTTGTCTTGAGGAACCTCAATGGTTTCCATGCTGCCTGCTTCCATTGACATTTTTCTCTGTGATGACTGATGAGCATTAATGCTTTTCTATGGCTCTGTGTTTCTTCCTCTCACTCTTCTCTGTTTAGATTCTGTTGCAGAAAATTACATTGAGTGTTTCCATCTCTGGACATCACTCGCCCCTCCTTTCTCTCTCTCTCGCTCACGTTCTCATCATTCAGTCTCTCTCAATCTGTTCCTCTGTCCCTCCATCTCTCGCTCTCTCTCTCTCATTCATATGTAGGTTCTCTGTCTCCGCCCCCTTTGCTATATAGATGAGTCAAGTAGATATAACAAATATTTTCCCATTTCCGGACAAGACACATATACGTGTGAATTCATGAACAATGATACAATAAAACTTTGATTCTTTAGACTTATTTAGTCAAAAGACAAATGATTCCTCCAAACATATAACTCATATTCAGTGTCATTTTTTTGTGGCAAACTGTTTTAAAATTAAAAGGTATTTCTCGTCATTCCCACAACAACAACTATATTATGGGATATTATATATATGGGAAGTCGTGGCCTAATGGTTAGCGAGTCGGACATGTAACCTAAAGGTTGCGAGTTCAAGTCTCAGGTTCGGCAGGAATTGTAGGTGGGGGGGAGTGAATGTCCAGCGCTCTCTCCAACTTCAATACCACGACTGAGCAAGGCACCGAACCCCCAACTGCTCCCCGGGAGCCGCAGCATTGGCTGCCCACTGCTCCAGGTGTGTGTTCACTGCTGTGTGTGTGCACTTAGGATGGCTTAAATGCAGAGCACAAATTCCAAGTATGGGTAATCATACTTGGCCACGTTACTTTCATTTATGTTCTCTTATCAGACAGTAGATTGATGCACCGGCAGTGTGTGATTAGACTGTAGATAAGGAGAAACAATTCATCTCTCATTCTTTTTCCTGATTTACATCTGATTTAATCCTTTATCCTGTCTCCTGCTCTCTCACAAAATCCTCTTACACATTCATGTTCTTGTCTATAATTTTTCATCCTGTATTTCCACCCAACACCATTTATTTATATTGTGACATCTATTATTGGTCGTTCGAAATTGTCAATAACCTTCTCTGTCATAAAAGTGCCATTATCTTTTAATTGTATTGCTATCTTTATTGCTTATTTTGATGTTTTTGAGTTAATCACAACTTCCATATTTTACTTGAAATTTCTTGCTAAAAACACTTTTTGAATTATGTTTAGAACATTTTATGTATGCTGGTTAGTCAAATGTTAAAAATCTAATATTTTTTTTTTTTTAGTTTGCAGTTCAGTATTGTCAACAACACATACAAGCTTCTGGATGCATCTTCTGAAGTCAGACCTCAATCATAGACCAGATATCCTGACAAGCAGCAGCTTAAATAAGTAGGTGTCAGACTCACATTCCACAGCAGTACTTTTGTTTATAGTTGAAGATTTCATGATATACCCAGCACGCACAGCCCACACAACAGTAATGTTATGTAAGATTAAAAAGGGAGAATAAAGAAAAAATCTGATGATCCCTATGATCCGCATGGTACATTTTGTTCTGATCTTGAGAAACTTATGTCACATTCACAGAGTTGCATTCAATTGATAATCTGATTGCTAAAACCGATTCAACAAGCTTAATTTTAAAAAGCACATTTAATAGCTATGAGAAGAATATGTAAATGTGGGTTCTTGCTAAGCCTGTATGTGTCAGTGAACACGTACACTCCGGTGTAAACCCAATTGATTTGCCTGCTGTCCATAGCTGGATTCCTCATTCCCTTTGTCCTAGAGTGCTCAGAGTAGCTGCAAGCTGCTAGTGACGCATAAATGGAGTTTTAATATCACTAAGAGCATCTGTTTCATACTGTTACAGCACAGAGCTCACTCTTTTACAGCTTAAAACGTGAACCGTTCCGTCTGTCCATTCTGTGCTCCATCCGTTCAACAATTTCTAATTTTTTTCCCTCTCACATGATCCCTTGCTAACTACAGCTGCTTATTAAAAACTGGGTCAATGCACATGGAGTATACAGATACTGTGGAAGTTTTGCACGATACAAAACTATCAATTAAATAAGCCATATTAAAATAATAATAATTATAGATTTTGTATTTTGACAGTGATGGGAATTGAGTAAGACAGATTTGAGATTCTGCACTATTTCAAGGTCACTAATCAAGTAAGCAAATTTATAACTTTGATCATGTAAGATTCTTTGTACAGACGGTCAGATGTTCTTGCTTCCATTGAAACATAAGTTGCTCTTTGGATCATCAAAATCATCCTGGATAAGGATAACATGATCATTGTGTTTTACACAAACTTGTGAAGTTCATGTAACTCATGTGTTGCAGAGAGTTCACAATAATTAAAATCAAACTATTTTTTACCATATGTATTTGTCTGCTTCTTGATTCTGTGGAATGCAATACATATTATTTACAGAAGAAGATGCAAACTTTTTCATGCAGTGAAAGTGAATGGTAACTACAGACATCAAGCATGATTTTAAGTGATTATAAACTTAAGGGTAGTTCACACAAAAATGAAAATTCTGACATCAATTACTCACCCTCATGTTGTTCCAAATCCGTTAAGATCTTCATGCGTAATGGTGCTCTCGTGTCAAAGACTGACACGGAAGAGAACAAATTGTTGAGAAAAGTTATTTTCTTTGCACACAAAAAGTATTCTCGTTTGCTTCGTAACATTTCGGTTGAATCATTGATGTCACATGGATTATTTTAACAATGTTCTAACTATCTTCCATAAAACGTGTCAGTTGCGTTGCTGTCTATGCAGGGTCAGAAAGCTCTTGGATTCCAACAAAAAATCTTAATTTGTGTTCTGAAGATGAATGAAAGTCTTACGAGTTTGGAACGACATGCAGGCAAGTAATTCATGACAGAATTTTCATTGTTGGGTGAACTCTTTAAAATATAGTCTGCTCTTCACAATCATATGGCTTCATAAGACAAAAAAAAATGTAACATTATAATCATATGCACTTGTGTTTTTATCACATTTTTTTGTTTACTTCTGACAGTTTGTCAGCCTCTGATCATCATCCACTTTTACAGAATGGAAGAGCCCTTACCAAAAAGTAGTATACTTCAAGTTTTTTTTATTAAGTATACTTAAGTATAGTTCAAGTATACTTTATGTAGAAAGTATACAAATATCAGTGTATTAGTAGTATACTTGTACGTGTACTATTTCAATACTCCTTGGGATTATTGGCCCGCTTTCTAAAAGTATACTTTTAAGTATGACAGTAGTAAACTTTGAGTACACAACTAGTTTACATCAATGTTTTTCGCTTGGACTGCAACTATACTAAATGTGAATTTATAGGTATATTGATAGTTTACTAATTAAATACTTGTAGTTGCATTTTTAGTACACTGTAAAAAATTATCGTGATTTTAACGGTAAAAAACTGTGAAAATGCTACGGTAAAAACCTGTTACATGGTTAACGGAAAGTTCCTGTAAAATTTACAGGGAAAAACCGTAAACTGACGTTCCCAGAATTCCCTGCATTCCATTTCAAATTCTGTTTGAATTTGACGTTTTTTTCTTTGAAATAACTGTTTCTTAGTTTTTTTCTTATCGGTTATGTTTATTAGGGTTGTATGTTACATCTAATGTTGTTAAATTAATGTTTATAGCATATTTCAGTTTAATGAGTCTCACCATGATGGTGTTTAGTGCTTGTGTGAATGACACTGTGCACCTTCTGTATAATCTATTGTTTAAAAGTTGCTTGTGATGGGCTTTGACTCATCATGTGACTTTCTCATCATTGCCTGCATTTGGTGGTTATCAGTGTATTTCAAAGGAACAAAACAGATTTCAGTACCTTAATAAGTTGGTATATTAAGATTATATCAGTTAAAGAAATTACGGTATTTAACTGTAAATTTAAGTTAAAACCGTAAAACCTAAAACGTTGCTACCGTATTTTTTACGGTAGAATTCTGGTAACCACAGCTGCCAGTTTTTTTCCGTAAATTTTACGGATTTTTTTTTACAGTGTACACTTTGAAGTATAATCTCAGTAAACTACTAGTTTAGTAATTTTATACTGAAAGTATACTCGTTTTTCTTAAGTGAACTTTACATCATACATTAAGTACACTACTATGTCCCTAATTTGGTTTTAATTTGTATATATTTTGTTATATGAATATCTGAACATACAAAACATCAAAAGAAAGTACATGTATCTGCTTGCAAACAAAAAAAATATTATTTTAGCTTCATGCATTCTTTTTTTAAACACTTGAATGTGGCTAAGTTTCATAAAAAATAAAGAAATAAACCACATTTTGAACAAAAATCTGAAAAGAGTATGAATTGGATTCAGAATGATAATCAAAACATAGATGAGTCAATTAACACCCCAAAGCATGACAGTCATTATCTCGTCATTGGTGACATTTTATTCCATAACATTACACAGTTTTGATGCTGTTTTATATCTGATGATTTTGTTAGATTACATGTGGAAGCATCTGTTGTTTCGGTTCCTTCTTCACTTGTGTTTTTTTGAACATTCTGTAAAGAAGATGTGTACTAGCGCACCCTATATAACAATGAAAACATGGATTCTAGGATCACAAGTATAGCTCATATATATTTAGACTTTTTCTAAGTACAAGTCAAGTACACTTAAATGTCATTTTAAGTATATTTCTCAAAGTACATAAAAAGTAGACTAAAAGTATACTTTCCTATTTTTTAAAGTTTAAAAGAAGTATACTAATAGCACACTTGAATAAACTTATTTTTCTTAAGCGAGAGCAGCAGTAACATTCTTCCAAACATTTAATTTTGTGTTCCACAAAATATGACATACCAAATATAAGAAATTCATGAGGTTTTTTTAACACTTAAATTGTTGGTAATGTACTTTGTAATAACAGTTTGTTTAAAATGAGAAAAGATTGGGCAAAAGAAATGGGTAAATCGGTTGTATCGTATAGATTTTGATTTTATATTCTAGTGTTTTCTAGTGAAAAGTTGTTTCTAATCTGTATTCTGGTTAAATATTGTGTTTCTAGCTAAGAAAACAAGCTCAGAGCAAAACACAAAATATGCTGATAAGAAGGTTTTAGACAAATAATTCATGTTTTCATGTAGTCTCTTTTAGGCTAATCTGTGTTACATTTGCAAATGAATGTTTTTAGTAATGTTATCTGTGTATGTGTGGCCTGGGTTAAAATGAGCAGTTATTTGAGTACCTATAAACTCAGCAAAAATCTTGCATTCAAATGCTTTTATTTCCAGCTAATTTCTACTAAAATATTTGTATTAACATAAAACAAACTCAGCATGTTTTGTAGGCATTTGAAGAACAGAAATGGAAAAAATGAGTACCTGAACAAAAGTCGCAATATCTTGTGTGGTCACGAGCTGCTGTGAGATGTTATCCCACTCTTCCACCAAGCCACTTGCAAGTTCTCAAACACATCTGGGGGGAAACATGGTTACATTTTGACACTTTTACACTGCAAGGGCTGTGGCATGTTCATACAGGTGATCAGTGACCAAGGCATATTATTTGTGGTGTTTTGAGAGTCAGTAGAAAGGTCTCTTTTTTACCGTCCCTGTGTCCGTAATTGTCTACCGACTGTAAACTGTTAAGGTCTACTCCACAGTTGCATGTGCAATAATTGCTTATGGTTCATACGCATGAAAAAACCCCTTTCCAATAAAATCCCTGTTGCTGAGTTATATATGCATGTAGTCAGTAATCTGAACAATGCGAGAGAACAGAAACAGGAATATAGGTCATGTTGACTATGTGTGTTTGAGAGGCTTTGGTTTTGAGTTCATTTGTGTTTACCAGTGGCAGGGACGTACTCTCTTTAATATTCTCAAAATCACAACAACCTCAGAGGTAATCCAGCATGACTATAGCTTAAATAAAACCCAGTGTAGCAAAGAGATGCAGAAAAGATAAACGCTTATAAGGCCATCCAATGATTGTGACCTCTGGTTGGTAGACCTAGTTCACTCAGAAACATTAGTCGTCAATTCCAGGATATGATATTCCATATCATAAAGTCCCTTTTTGTCGTCCCTCTCTCCCTCATTTATGGGGCAGTTTTTAAAGCCAAAGAGGTTGATGGAGCCCTGTATGCCATGCTGGCTGCGAGTGACGCTGGTGGGGGTGGGAGAGCTGGGTGAAGAGGGGAACAATGAATCTTTCTTCCTCATCCTTTCTGTGACCCATGGGTCCAGCTTCCACCACCAGCCCCTCGAAAAGAGCCCTCAAACTTTGGCGGATCCGAGTGCAGAAGTTTGGACAGCTAAACGTGTAGATAATTGGGTTCAATACAGAGTTCAGGAAGGCGAATGTTGTCACCTCCACAAGCTCCACAATCTCTGTCTTGTACTGAGTCGTCACCTCCAGCAAGCAGAAGACGTGGTAGGGCACCCAGCAGAGAATAAAGGTTGCGATCACTGAGACGACCATCTTCATGAAAATTTTGTCTGCCTGATGAAGACAGGCTGTGGACAAATTTCAAGGATCTCTGTTTGCCATTGCTCGCACCCTGCCATTGACTCTCAAGCTTCTTTCTGCGAGCTTGCAGTTCAAGAACAATGGAAGTGTAACTGACGGCAATGACAATCAGAGATACGACAAATGCCAGCAAGACTTTGGACACTGCCGTCGCTGCCTGATGCACCTTACAGTCTCTGTGCAGTGTGTTTGAGGAGAAATAGAGTGTAAAATTGTGATAGTAGAGTTTGCTGCCATCCTTATTTTCCACAACAGAACGGAACATAAAATACGGAAGTGCGTTAACCGCCGCCCAAGCCCATCCAAGACCACAGATCTTCCACGCTGCCGACACAGTACGATGAGTCCAAACCGGCTTAGTCACCATCAAACAATGGTCCAATGATATCACAGCCAGTAGGAAGGCAGAAACAAACATGTTGAGGAAAAAAATGGAGGCCTGGGCTGCACATAAAGCGCTGCTCAACTCCCAGCTGTGGTTCATCAATAGGTAATGAGTGAAAAGCGTCAAGGTTAGCGTGGTTAGGAAGTCCGACAGTGACAGATTGAGGACCCATACAGCAGCAAAGAAGACGGAAACCAAGCACCCACAGCACCAGTCCGTTTTCCAGGATCCCCAGAGTGGATACCACACCGTGGACGCTCACCACTGCCAAGTTCACGCCAGTGTCTTTGTTTAAGGTGTGAGAGCTCATTGTTTGCAGAAGAGGGCAGTGGAGCTCTGAGGGGGATGATGGGCTGGGGGTGGAATTTGGAGAGAATGAGGAAGTCATTGCGGTTACAAAAAAAGAGAAATAATATTTATATATTTTATTACAGCCTTCTGTAATGAAGCATAGATCAATGAAACCTTTATTATGTTTTTTTTTTTTTTCAAATGTGTGTGGGTGTTTTATCTTGAAGTTGAACATCTGTAGGATTTTCAACCAGGTGTTGTATTGCAAACAATCTCAGAAAGAAATGTACAAAAGCTGTCACTGTGATGGTACATTTTCAAAAAGTATGCCTTTGTACCTAAAGGGTCCATATTAGTGCCTAAAAGTTACAAAAGTGTACATTTGGAAAAGGTACCACACCAGTGTCAGATTTAGTACCTTTTTCTGAGAGTGTGGGATCTGTTTGAACTTTTTGGAAGACTTGTGAAAGACGTCTATTATGCTCACCAAACCCGAATTTATTTATTCATTTGAAAAATACAGTAAAACAGTAATACTGTGAAACATTAGTACATACAAATTCTGGACATCACGGTTAAAACTGCAGCTTTTAAACTTAAAGTGACCTGTTAAAAATTCCCTTTATAATAAGACATCTGTTTGGAATTAACAGATTATTTTGGTCACTTGCTGCATGTGACAACAACATCCTGTATTCTCCGTGTCTGTGGAGTAGAGAAGGAAGCTGCTCAAGCTGCTGCGCACCAAAAGTAATTCTGGTGGTTGTGGTGGTATCACTTCTCTGTGGTAAATAGACCTAAATCAAGATGTGCTAAATTCATATACTCTTCTGGCTATTGACTAGCTAAAACCAAAAGGCGTTTCAATATTAGCATTAATATTAGTATATTAGTATTATTTGAGGGGTGTAAAATTGCTGTTTTCTCTTTGAATTGATCTTCAAATGTAATTTATTGCTGTGTTGCATTCTAATGCTGACAAAATGAAGATTTCTCAATACGTTCAAAAAAAGAGGAAGAAAGATTGAGAAAGATGTGTAAAAACAAGCAAACAGGAAGCTGAGGTGATGACACGGTGACATTGGTCATTCTGGCTATGAGTTTTCTGCAGTTGCTGTTTTGGCTTAGTTTTCTCTGGTGTGAAACATGACAAGACCGTCACAAAAACATCATCCTGAGGTATGTAATGCATCTCACTCTTACATAACAATCGGTGTTTTAGTAGAAATGATGACTACCGTTCGCTTATCCTCCTGCGTCATCCATTCATGTCAGAGATTAATCATGATTAATCGCATCCAAAATAAAAGTTTTTGTTTACCTAAGAGGCGTATATGTGTTAGGAGTATGAACTCTAGTGTTGCCTTGTTGTTACTTTGGCCTGGTCCTGTTTTTCCTTATTTGGTTTGGTTCCTGTTCTCATTATTAGTTCATCACCTTCATTGTGTTCACCTGTCTGCCCCTCATTATCTGCCCTATTTTAGTTCCTGTCTTCGGAGTTTGAGTTTGTTGATTATTGCTTATCTTTCCGTGTGTGTGTCTTCTTTGCTCTTTGGATTATATTAAATGGATTATTCTGTTCGACTTTCTTCATCGTGAGCCTTTTGTGTGTGGACAGCACAGAGACCGTATCAATATGTTTGTGTATATTTAAATACACAAACATACAGCATATATATTTAGAAAATATTTACTTTTGTTAACATGTATATATTTATATTCATATAATTTATATAATATATAAATCTATTTAATACATAAATGTAAATTTTTTCTTGCATGTATATACATGCATGTGTGTGTATTTATATACCTACACATAATAAATATACACAGCACACACACATATATATATATATTGTTTCACCTACAGATAATAGCTGTTCAGACTGTGTATATGTCTTTTAAATGTATGAATAGCACTGAACAATACATATGAATTGT
This sequence comes from Barbus barbus, assembly GCF_936440315.1. Taxonomy (NCBI): domain Eukaryota; kingdom Metazoa; phylum Chordata; class Actinopteri; order Cypriniformes; family Cyprinidae; genus Barbus; species Barbus barbus. The sequence goes on along the minus strand of NC_136736.1, from coordinate 9,031,542 downwards.
TTTATTTGAGGCCACCGGGCAAACAAATAAATAAATGAGCAGAGACAATGAAAAGTTTGACAAAATACAGACAAAATAATCACCACAGTAGATTTACAACTTCTTAATGTGTGAAAATCTCATTACCTTGCTGTAACATGATGGTAGTGGCTTCATTATGGCTTTCATCCTTAATAATGATTGACTAATGAAAGGAGCTGAGCAGGGCGCGATTCAACAACCATGTGATGTAAAAGACAGGTTGAAATCTGCCACCTTTTGTGAGAGAAATTATTCTTTTGCCAACCTGATTGATAATTGGACTTAAATTGCACCTAAACGTCACGTATGAAATATAAAAATAAAATAAAGTTTTCAATATTTTCCAAAAGTACTATTCGTTTATTTATTTTAAAAAGGAAACTTTTAATTAGTAAAAATTTAAGTAAAGAAATAGAATAATACAAATATAAATACTGATTAGATGATTTAATTAATCCAAATAATATGTTATATAATTAATTTTCCTCATTGCATCCTGGCAAGTCTCAAGATAATGAATGTATCTCATTTAACCTGTACAGTCAATATTGCTGACTGAACAACTGAACTTTCAGGGGCCTCAGCATTTAGAGAAAATGTGTGGTCTTATTGCGGAAGTGACTTTTGTTTCTAAAGATTATAATAAACTGGGATGTGGCTCATGCAGTCATAAAGCAAATGAAAAGCAATGCAGAATTTGTATATGCACGATCGAAGGTGGTTTTGACAAACTTATCTGACACATGCCACCGATTGGAAACTTCACTGTTTTATTTCAGCAAAACAGTTTTGGATGTTATTTCACAGTAGATGTAGGCTATTCCTATTATAGATATGATTCAAAATTTTGTGTGTGTGAGAGATGTAACACAATATTTTAAAGGCAGCCATGTCTTAATAATATAATTCCTCCATTGTGGTTAATCATTTGCAGAGGTCTGACTGCATGACAACTTCTGAACACTGTGAGATAAGAAATTATGTAGAAATACTTGTCATCAGAGACTAACAAGGATTTCACAAATAAGGGGAGATACAGGAGGAACAGAAGCAGATTGAAAACCGGTATAAGGTAAGAAGGTCTTATATTATATCCACCTATTGAAATTATTATATGTGTGTGTGTGTGTGTGTGTGACCCTGGACCACAAAACCTGTCATAAGGGTCAGTTTTTTTGAAATTGAGATTTATACATCACCTGAAAGCTAAATAATGTATTTTGCTACAAATATTTGGCTATTGCTACAAATACACCCGTGCTACTTACAGTGGGTACGGAAGGTATTCAGACCCCCTTCAATTTTTCACTCTGTTATATTGCAGCCATTTGCTAAAATCATTTAAGTTCATTTTTTTTTCCTCATTAATGTACACACAGCACCCTATATTGACAGAAAAACACAGAATTGTTGACATTTTTGCAGATTTATTAAAAAAGAAAAACTGAAATATCACATGGTCCTAAGTATTCAGACCCTTTGCTCAGTATTTAGTAGAAGCACCCTTTTGATCTAATACAACCATGAGTCTTTTTGGGAAAGATGCAACAAGTTTTTCACACCTGGATTTGGGGATCCTCTGGCATTCCTCCTTGCAGATCCTCTCCAGTTCTGTCAGGTTAGATGGTAAATGTTGGTGGACAGCCATTTTTAGGTCTCTCCAGAGATGCTCAATTGGGTTTAAGTCAGGGCTCTGGCTGGTCCATTCAAGAACAGTCACGGAGTTGTTGTGAAGCCACTCCTTCGTCCTGAGCACTCTGGAGAAGGTTTTAGTCCAGGATATTCCTGTACTTGGCCGCATTCATCTTTCCCTCGATTGCAACCAGTCGTCCTGTCCCTGCAGCTGAAAAACACCCCCACAGCATGATGCTTCCACCACCATGCTTCACTGTTGGGACTGTATTGGATAGGTGATGAGCAGTGCCTGGTTTTCTCCACACATACCGCTTAGAATTAAGGCCAAAAAGTTCTATCTTGGTCTCATCAGACCAGAGAATCTGATTTCTCACCATCTTGTGGTCCTTCAGGTGTTTTTTTGTGTCTTGCACTGAGGAGAGGCTTCCATCGGGCCACTCTGCCATAAAGCCCCGACTGGTGGAGGGCTGCAGTGATGGTTGACTTTCTACAACTTTCTCCCATCTCCCGACTGCATCTCTGGAGCTCAGCCACAGTGATCTTTGGGTTCTTCTTTACCTCTCTCACCAAGGCTCTTCTCCCCCGATAGCTCAGTTTGGCCGGACGGCCAGCTTTCTGGTCGTCCCAAACGTCATCCATTTAAGGATTATGGATGCCACTGTGCTCTTAGGAACCTTAAGTGCAGCAGAATTTTTTTTGTAACCTTGGCCAGATCTGTGCCTTGCCACAATTCTGTCTCTGAACTCTTCAGGCAGTTCCTTTTACCTCATGATTCTCATTTGCTCTGACATGCACTGTGAGCTGTAAGGTCTTATATAGACAGGTGTGTGGCTTTCCTAATCAAGTCCAGTCAGTATAATCAAACACAGCTGGACTCAAATGAAGGTGTAGAACCATCTCAAGGATGATCCGAAGAAATGGACAGCACCTGAGTTAAATATATGAGTGTCACAGCAAAGGGTCTGAATACTTAGGACCATGTGATATTTCAGTTTTTCTTTTTTAATAAATCTGCAAAAATGTCAACAATTCTGTGTTTTTCTGTCAATATGGGGTGCTATGTGTACATTAATGAGGAAAAAAAATGAACTTAAATGATTTTAGCAAATGGCTGCAATATAACAAAGAGTGAAAAATTTAAGGGGGTCTGAATACTTTCCGTACCCACTGTATGTCTGGTTTTGTGCTTCAGGGTCACATATGTGGATACATGGCTACATGGGATTTACGTGAATGCATTTATTTAAAAGAAATATTTATTATATTTAGTTACACTTTTATATATTTCACCCTTTTATAATATTTTTACCTAATTCCCCTCAGTTCTCTCCAAAGATTTTAATATCTTTATTTTTGACTTAATTTCACTGGTTTAGTTAGTTTCGTTTTTACGCATGAAAAAACAACAACATTGTACCTCACATTATTACTATAAGAAATAAAATATGGCTACAGTACATTTTCATAAAAGCAGCTATATGATTGAGGAAAAGTCTCAGTGTCTCACAATGAAAAATGAAATGATAATGTCTCTTACATAGCTGTTTTCACATATCTTTAACTAGAGCTGTACCACAGGCTTTACTATTTTAATTCAGATGATCATGAAGTCATCAGTGCCCGTCGTGGCCCTGATCGCACTAGTGGTGTCCAGGGTGCAGGCATTTATTTCAGTTGGGAGTAACAGAAACACCCATGTGACCATTACTCACCATGCTGTAATGGAGAAGATCCATGAGGTGTGTGAAGCAGTGGCTAAATCAGAAGGAAGAGAATTCAAACCCACGGTGAGTTTGTGTACAAGCAGAGACATAAAACAGCACTACCATGAAAGCTGTGCACTTTTTTGTAAGACATGTAGACCAAGTAATTTTTCAAAATGATGACGCATAATTTAATTTCCCACTTTAACTCAGGGCCAATCAGCAGAAGAGGTGCTGCGTGCGTGTCTGGGCACGGCCACAGGTGAGGTGTCGGGGGCCAAGTTCCACACGGCACTGAATCAGATCTACAAGCAGAATGGCTTTGTGGACCAGGACTTCATGAGCAGTGCACCACACCACTTCAATAATGAGGCCTTCAATGAGGGACGCAACCTTATCATTCAGGGGACTGTGGCCATTAAAGCAAACATCCGGACCGACAACTATCAGTCTGCCCGAGAAACACTGGGGCGAGTGTGTCACACACTGCAGGTCAGTGAGAGGGAGATAATCAGTGACTAAGACGTTGCACAAGCATATTGCCTCGGAATTGCTCAAGAACATGTTTTTACTCATTTACTATTTGTTGAAACTTTTACCAATTGAAAATACATTAAGGACTAATAACATACAAAATCTAAACCCCTAATACATATAAAAATACATGTTTTTCAAAAAGGTGTGTCTTTAAGCAACAACACAAATCTGTATGTATGTATATACAATGGTGGCCAAAATTATTAGAATACCATTAGATCTGATCATCATCCAGTCTGTCTGGAATTACATGAAGAAACAAAACAAACTGAGACAGACTAAATCCAGAAAAACTGTGGATAACTTATAATTGAAGAGCTCAGATGCAAAAGTCTCTAACTGCCATTTGAAATTTTCATCTAAAATTATCATTTTTCTCATGCTCCTATATGTTTATGTTCAGTTATTTTACTTTAATAGCAATGAAAACAACCAATTCAATGCCATTAAAGTGAAATTACTAAACCTACACATATAGAATCCTGATAAAAATGCTCATTTTAGAAGAAAATTTCAAATGGCAGTTAGAGGCTTTTGCATCTGAACTCTCTCTCTCTCTCTCTCTCTCTCTCTATATATATATATATATACATACTGTAAGGATGAAAAACATATTAATATGTAATATATTCATATATAATAAGAAATGTTTTTGCTAATGGTTGTGACACGTTTCCTTAAAAGGTGTGACTTTAAGCAAAAACAAAACAACAACAACAAATAAAACATTCATTATTACTATTATGTTAAGCATTCATTTTAATTAATGTTTTTTCCCCCAGGATTTTTACAGCCACAGTAACTGGGTTGAATTAGGTAACAAAAGTCCGTATGCCAACCTCATCAGACCGGATCTCAACATTGAGAAGATTGCAGGTACAGAAAGCCAGTGGGTGTGATTTATGAGACATTAAGTGGAAAAAAACCCCAGATAACTCCATTTGTTTTTAGTGTTGACGTCCAATATTCATGTGTAATAGCTCTTAATAATCAATGTTTTTAATGAAAACATGGAGATAAGTGAACAGATGACTTGGTACTTAACTGATAACAGGTTACACTCGGGAGTACATATCATATTGTGTGAGATTAATCTATGTTGACTGTTCCTAAACAGCAAATAAGTAAATTGAGTGTATGACTGATGATTTGAATGTGTATGTGTTAATGTGCAGACATTGCAATGCCAACATGCAGTGACTGTGCCAGTGGTACCTGTCCAAACCAGCTGCTTCCTGCCATTCTGAATGGGAAGTACCTCACTTCAGGATATATGGGCTTGTTCTCCCCTGAAAAACCTCAAGGTGAAGAGACCTACCAAGACACGGATGAACAAAAAAAAAACTTCTTAGTAACTTAACTTTACAGACTTGGTTTTGCAAAACCTAGTAACTATGTAAATAGATGAGTTGTTGAAAATACAAATCAAACTTAAACGACCAAGTTTTGGTGTTCGGTCCTTTTAAATTTCCGTATAGGTAAAGAACATGGACTTGAGCATGGACTTATTTCAAATAATGTTGTTGTAACTAGGACATTGGTGGATGTTGTAAGGTTGTGGCAGCTTATTTCGTAACACACACTTTTTCTTTCCATTTTTACATAATACAGCAACATTTTTGTTATATTGTGTTCATTGGTGAGAAGTGGTTTCAATTAAGCAATGTCCAAGTTTACCAAAGAAAACTACTGTTTAAAAGTAGAAAGTGGATTTGGAGAGAAAATATTCATAAACTATTATTTGTCTTTTATGTGTGTGCGCAAAAGGAAAATGTAGCCATGGTGGGGAGACTGATCTCAGCAGTAGCCAGAATCCTCGAGGTGGGATCAGTAAAGATGAGAGCCATTCTAATCTACACAATAATGCTGTGAACCTGGCAGCTGAAGCCACAATGGAGCTGCTAGAGGACATTCGTGGAGCTGTAGGAAACAATAACTACCTTCGGTATGGAGATAGATTCCTCATATATCTTTAGATAAACCTTCCTAAACCTTTGAGAGATTTTATAACTTGCAAAGCTGGGAGTTGTTCTCTTAACAACCTGTTCTCTACACTGCTGTTCTTGAGGTCAGCAAGATTTTTTCTGAAAGCTATTAATACTTGTATTCAAAAAAGATGCATTAGATTGATCAAATGTGACAGTAAAGACATTTATAATGGTACAAATGTATTTCTATTTCTAATAAATGCTGTTTCTTTTAAGTAATAAATGCTGACCAATTTTTTTTGCTCAAATAAATGCAGCCTTGCTGAGCAAAAGAGACATTAAAAAGTCCCCAATACTTTTGAATGTTAAATATAAATGGTACTTTTTTTTACCTCTCCATCAGGCTGATGGGTATTGCACGATCTGCAGTACTGGCTTTTGTGATTGACACCACAGGCAGTATGGCAGACGACATTGCAGAGGCCAAGAGAATCACCTTCAGCATCATTGACAGTAAGAAAGGAACTCAAGATGAACCATCTGAATATATTTTGGTGCCGTTTAATGATCCAGGTGAGTGCATAAAAGATATATAGCATATAGCACATAAAAATATTTGGTAAAAATAATACTTTTTAATTACACTGAACTGTTTTTATTGATACGTTTCAATATTTGAATATAACAAGAGCTGATAAAATCTAAAAACTGTAACTTGAATGCAATGTAAGTCGCTTTGGATAAAAGCGTCTGCTAAATGCATAAATGTAAAGGATAATGAAGTATAATAAAATCTTTGTGATATGGTCACTTAAAATTTTGCCTTTGTAGGTAGCTCACTAGGATTTGAAATAGGATGTACTTTTTCATTTATATTATGGCAAAAGTCAAATCAGATATAGTCTAAATTAATATAAATCTTATATATTATATTTTGTATGAATTTGTAGAATTTGGACCACTAATAAGAACCACAAACCCAAATGTGATGAAGTCAGAGATATCCAAGATCAAGGCTGATGGAGGAGGAGATGCCCCAGAAATGTGCCTGTCAGGACTTCAGGTACTGTGTTTTGTGGTCTCTCAGCCATTCATCTCAATCGTCATATGAGAATACTACCAATATAGTTCCCAGTTAGAACTAAGAAATATTAGATTATTGAACAAGGAGTCTTTTCTAACCTTCTCGTTTAGAGGTGTGCGATATGACGATAAAATCTCTCCACAATCTGCTTTTGAAGAAATATAGTATAGTGCTACAGAAAATATTCTATTAATTACAGTTCTGGCGCCGCCGTCTCTATATACTGTACAACACGACATACAGCAGTAGAGTTATCTGACAGGACACTGCACTTATTCGCGATCGCAAAAGTACATTATTTGCACACAAGCCTTGGTGGTCTGAGCGCATACACCTGAAGCACGCGCACTGTCTAACAGCGCCTGATTACTCAACTAAGTTATCTTTTGCGCTAATACTGTCAAAACACACAAGGTTTGCATACAGACTCAGTTGGTTATCTCTAAAATTAAAGTAAACAGTTGAGAGAGAAACGGCTGCGTGCCTGTATATTAGATGCGCGCAGGTCTTAAAGGGACAGGACACTAAACGTGCTGTCGACTGTCATTAAAGGGATAGTTCACCCTAAAATTTAATTTCTGTCATTATTTACTCACTCACATGTTTTCCCAAACCTCTATTAATTTCTTGTGCTGAACCCAAAAGAAGATATTTTGAAGAATGAGGGTAACCAAATGGTCCACATTGACTTTGATAGTAGGAAAGAAAAATCCTATGGAAGTCACTGTGGACAGCAACTGTTTGGTTTTCCACATTCTTCAAAATAGCATTTATGTTCAGCAGAAGAAAGAAACCCATTCAGGTTTAAAACAACTTTTGAATAAATGATGGTATAAAAATAAAACATTATGACAGAATTGACAGACAGATGACAGAATATTTATTTTTGGGGGAACGAATCATTTAACGTTAACAAAACAACAAAACGCAAAGAGAAAAATCACTCCCTGTTCTTGAATGAAAAACTTTAATACAGTTGCTTTAGGAATCAGTCTATGTAGTGTTTTATTTTTATATTTGTTCATTTAATTTAATTGAATTCTCCTGCTAAATACACCTATTGTACCTGAAAATAAAGCACTGTTTGATTTATTTGTATATTATGTGTATTTGTTCTTATTTTTTAATAAGAAAGATAAATAATGACAAAGATTTTTATCTTCGCCCACTTTGGCCTAAATGTCTGCCATGTCTTTTTTTGTTACCTTGAAAGGCTTTGTCTTTCTAGTTTGGCTGTAATGCTCAGACAATTTGTAAAACCAAAATAGTAAAACCAACATGACAAAGAATCGTGATAAAATCATGAATCATGATATTTTAAAAAAAACAAAATCGTGATATGATTATTTTTTCCATATCGCCCACCCCTACTTCTGTTTCTCCAACAGTTGGCTCTGACAGGAGCTCCTTCCTCCTCATATATATATGTGTTCACGGATGCTACAGCTAAGGATAAACACCTGGAGAAAACCATCACCGCCCTCATTCGCAGCACCAAGTCCACAGTAAAACTATCCATCTTTGTTTCACATGCAGTCCTTGCCATGAAAATTTTCACCAGCCCTCCATCAGTTTCCCACTTTTCCATCTCTCGGCCTTTCTTTTCAGGTATCTTTCTTACTGACAGCATCAAGCAGGAGGAGAAGGGCATTGAGTGCATCGTCACAGTTTCAGGAGTATTATGACATGGCCTTGGCCTCTGGCGGTCAAGCCATTGAGGTCTCCAAGTCCAGCATCTCTCAAGCCACTGATATTATTGTTGACACCTCTACTTCAGCCCTGGTATGATCAGCGTCTTATAGTCATTTTAAACTAGCTTACTGACATTGAAAATACGAAAAACAGCATCTTCAAAGAACTTTCTCCTATGTCTTTCATTTGGGCAAATGTTTGCACACTCTTTCTTCATCTATCAGGTGACAATTCTTCATTGCTCCAGGGATCCAGGACGTGTAGAGAATTTCCCCTTCCTACTGGACAGATCTATGTCCAACACTACCATCTATATCACAGGAACTGGCCTCACGTTCAACCTACGCAGCCCCACAGGTAAATTCTGAGACACTTTTAACTAAATTAACTAAAATAAAAATATTTTTGTAATCAAAATACATTTTCATGATTCAAAAATGAACTTTTTTGATACTGTAAATGGTACCAGACAGGGAAACTTAAAACTAAACTAAAGCTAGCAATGTCAGAGTGAAAAGTTATTGAAAATAAAATTATAAAAAGAACAATAAAGAAAGAAACACACACACACACACACAAAAAACTATAATAACCCTAATGGGAATTGATTGTATTATATTGTGCTCAGCTTCAATATAAGATATTAAAGTAAGTTCCTCTGTTATTGCCTAACGGAATACACTTGCTTCCAGGAGTGACTCAATCAAGCACTGTTGTCAATGGACCTCTGGGAACAATTCAGAAAGTGGGAAACCTGCAACGAATCCAATTAAACTCAACAGAGATGGGCCTGTGGCACATTGGCATGATGACTACGCGACCCTACACAGTAAAAGTGATGGGTGAGCCATCATGTACTTATTTGATAAACCAATGCAAAGCCAAACACTAAAGTTTTTGCCAACCTGTTATTTGAAGAATACAGATAAATGCCAAGTTCTTTCATGAAACTCAGGCTGATGGGTCCTTAATGCAAACTATGGTATTCCCAGCATTAAACAAAGCTGATTGGTTAATGTTGCATACACCGCCAATGAGTTTGCTGCTTTACATTTAAATGGCTGGTTAGCATTCGCTTGAGCATTTCAGAGTTTCATGCTAAAATCTTCAGAGAGTTGATAGAAATGTATATTTGTTCTTTACTCTTGAAATATTAAGAGGAAAATGGCTAATGTGGAGTATTGATCAAAAACATTATAATGAATAATTAATTAAAAAACAATTTAATTAATAATCTTGATAATAATAAAAAAGCTGTAGCACTCTATTCAGATCATTTTTTGCCTTTCTAAACAAAATGTTTTGCTTTAAACCATATTTTACAGGTCAGAGTGCGATTACTTTCATCTACGACTTTGTGGAGGAATTCAAAGGACCCCATCCTGGATTTGCTGCCATTGATGGGCGGCCATCAAAAGGTTTAAAATGTTTTCATGTTTAACTATTGAACAATTCTTATTAAATGATTTGAATGGAAGTGTATAGATATTTTGCTCTTTATTTAGGCTCCCCAGCTAAGCTGCTGCTAACGCTGACTGGAGAGAAAGGCCCAGAGGCTCTAGAGGTGCATGAGGTTGCTCTCATGGAGGTGTCTGGGGTCAAAGTGTCTAATGGAACCATTGAGAAAATGGGTAATGGAGATTACCTGGTTACTGTGAACGACGTGCCAGAAGGAGAGTTTGTGGTAATGCTGAAGGGAAAAGACAAGACCTTCACCAGCCTGTTCCAGAGGCAGACCACCACACAGATGTCTCAGTCTAAAGTCGCCATCAAGGTACAAACTGCATTCTTAGTGCAGTCTTCTTAAAACTTGAAATTAAAAAAATTATTATAATGCTCAATATTTGTGGACTGTATTAAGCTTATTTAAGTGTTGTGTTGTTAGCTTAGCAATATGCTAACATAAAAACCTATTGAAATCACTCGTGGGTTGAGTTTCTTGTGTAAAAATCAATCACTTGTAAGTTCCCATGACCATTATACTTCCTTTAGAAGGCAGTAGGCAGCTTGCTAGTTGTTTAAACACATCTCATTTTAATTCTAATGCTATTTTCTCTCCATCTGCAGGCAACAGCAGACAGCTCAATGCTGCCAGGACAAGTATTTAAACTAAATTTTACTGTTACAAACAATGGAACCGGTGGTACCTACACAATCCATGCAAGGAATGACAAAAACATCCCTATGACACATCCATCAACGTAATTCCTCCACTTAGTTCTCAAATCACTCAGTAATGATAGACAAACAAGCTTTAATCAGCTTTCCTGATCAAGTACAAAACTCTGTTTCTGTTTCTTTGTCCTCACAGCCTCAATCTCGTGAGTGGTGGCAGTGCTCAGGGGACAGTGTCTCTCACTCCACCTGGAAATATGGTCTCAGGCACAGATGTTACACTAGCCATCGAGGCAGAAGGGCCTGGAGGAAGTGACTCAAACTATGCTGTCCTTCGCCTTTCTGTTCTCTCCGAGGTAACCTCGGAGGTTTCAGACAGGCTGATGAAGCATTCTGCTCTTGTGAAATTTCAGTGGAAAAGAATGTGGGCTTAGATAAGGAAATGAAATGAGGCATATATTTATAAGTGGAATGTTATTTCAGTCATTTCAGATTCTCTGCTTATTTTGCACTAGTGTTGCACTACTATTTTGCACTAATTCCAGCATAAGAAAATGGACAGTTTAGATTTCTAAATTATTTCTATGGCAGCCAACTGTTTCTTCACACAAAACAAATTGTGTATGACTTGTGCTTAATATATACTACCATTCAAAATTTGCAGTCGTTATGATTTTATTGTAGAAATTAATTATTTAATTTAGCAAGGATGCGTTATATTGATCAGACGTAGTAGTGAATCCATTTACTTTGTTACAAAGGATTTCTATTTTCATAGATACTATTCATTTGGTTCTGGTTTTCACAAAAATATTAAGCAGATCAACTGTTTTCAACATTGCTAATAATAATTATAAATGTTCTTTGACCAGCAAATCAGTATATTAGAATGATTTCTGATGGATCATGTCAGATGACATGGAATAATTAAAACATATTTAAATAAAAAGTGTTATTTTAAATTATAACGTTGTTTTTACTGTCATTTTAATGCAATATATACCACATAATTCAACAATAAGCTGTTGTTTTAACTCACTCTTTACTGTTTCATCCAGGTTACTGACTTCAAACCTCCAAAATGTGAAATAGTCAATGTACAGGACATTTGCTACTCCTCCTCTTGCAGCTCATCAAACTGGGAACTGTCTGTCAACATCACCGACGGTAATGGCACAGGCATCGAGAGAATTTCCATCCAGCAAGGCAGTGGAAACTTCACCCAGAGGAAAGTGGAAGACGGTGTGATCGTGGTCATGGGTCTGTATGAGGCCTCGTGTTGTTCAACTTCTGTGACTTTGTCTGCGGTTGACAAGGTAGGGAACGTGGGCAGATGCAGTTACACCATAAAGTCCAGCGCAGGCTTGCGCCTTATCAGCATGTCCCTCCCTCTGTGGGCATCTCTGCTTTTATCCAGTTTCCTAAGTGACGCCTTCCCTCTGTAGTGAAATATACTACAGCCAAATACACAGTCATCCCGTCCTTCTCTTTCTCATCCCATTCTTTTATGGCAATATAAATGTAAATTATTCTTAGAGCTCTTAAATTGCAAAGCATTTCATCCCAAACATTCCTTTACTGGTATTTCCAGCTATGGAGGACTACCACTGAAGGGCTATGCTGCTTATACAGACCTTACAAACCTCAAAGATAGATTCATGTAAGAGGCAGAAATATGACTCAGGAATCACACAAGTTATTTTTATTAACATGATTTTAATTAATTTCAAAAGTTATGATTGTCATTTCTGTCACATAATAGTTTAGTGTAATATTTGTATGATCAGTACAAATGAATGTTGCAAAAATAAATGTTTTCTAATCCACAATTAAAAATTTTCTCCCCAAATATAGAATTTTTTTATTTTAGTATGTTTTGTGTAATCATATACTGTCACATATATTTTGAATATCATTAACAAATAATTTTTAAATAATTTTACAAATATTACGATGATTTCTAAATATGCATTTAAAGAAATTGGATTAATACTTAAGGACAATGACAGTTATACAACATAAAGTGTTAGCTAACTTACAGTGTTTTGTTCTTGCATTGAATGATGTGGTACGTTGCAACATGAACATGTAATCTAGGCTATCTCAACCAGCTGTCCAAATGTTAACTGCTTAACATAAACTGGAATTTGTACTCAAATATGTCTTTGAGTCTTTTTTAAGCAGGCTACTCCATTCAACATGTGCTTGTATGTTTGCCTAAAATGAAAATATACTGTTTACACTTCTTCACAGTGTATTTCTACACCCGTTTTGTTTTCATCTCAACTGCAATTCATGAACATTATTTCAATCTTGAGGTTTATAAATGCTGTGTTAAACAAGCTGTGGTATCATATACCGCCACCCAGTGGTTGATATGATTTCTTTCTTGTCTGCATCATACTAGTACATTTATATGAACGCATAGAATATACCTAATATTATTTCAAGATAAACTGTGGAACAAACAAACTTACATAGGTATCATTTTACAAAACGGTGTTTTATTGATATTTATAGTAAGATGGACAACAGAAAAATACTATAAAAAAAGTATAAAAAATAAGCAGTATATAAGTTTCACACTGACAAAAGAATAGAAAAATCATCATATTTTCTTACTTCACAGTTCAAAAGTGCTTCATTAAAACACTTTAATAAAAGTAAGCAATTTTATTTGCTTTGCTTGGTATGAGAAAAAGAGCAATGCACAAAATTAATGCAGTAAAGCAGTTAACATTTTCTTTTTATTTTTCTCTTTTAGAAACGGCATCTTCATAAATTAATTTACAGTCGGGCCTAATACTGTTTTATTTTCTGTAACAGAATATTTATCAGTAAATCAAGTAGATGAACTGAATGCTTAATATTGAACAATGCAAATTATTCATGTAACATGTTGTGTGTTGACATGTTTTTTGAGATGGGCCGACTGAGTAAAGCGTTTCCCACATTCCTTGCACTCAAACGGTCTTTCTCCGGTGTGGATGAGCTTGTGTCTTTTAAAATTGCCTAGATCCACAAATCCCTTTTCACAGTGGGGGCAGATGTAGCGTTTCTCTCCTCTATGCCCCTGCATATGCATATTCAGAGCGACTCTATGTTTAAACTTCTTCCCACATAGTGTGCAAGAGAACGGCTTCTCTCCGGTGTGCATTCGCATATGGGTAGCCCGGTCTGCCTTGGCCAAAAACCTCTTTCCACAAACTTTACAAGGAAACGGCCTTTCTCCAGAGTGAATAAGCTGATGTTTAGTAAGGGTAAAGTGGTATACAAAACTCTTCCCACACTCCTCACACTGATACCGCTTTTCCTCTGCATGGACCTTCATATGCCGGTTAAGACCTCGGACACTAGGAAACGCTTTTCCACACTGGGAACAGGTATAAGGTCTTTCGCCAGTATGAAGTCTCATGTGGTTCTCCAAGGCTGATGCATTACTGAGGACCCTCCCACACTGGGGACACTCTGTATTTCTCTGCAGTGTTTTTCCCGAAGGTTTTAGTAATAGTTGATTTCCGTTATTTGAGCCAGAATTTGGTGTTTCGCTCATCAATTCGTTCTGCACCTGATCCACCCTCTTATCCTTTACCCTAAGTGTGCCATCCTCACCTGCAGGATATATTTGTCTAGATTTGGAGCAAATCTTTCTTTGTTTTCTAAGTCTAGATTGGAGAGTGGGTGTGTCATCATCTTCTGAAATGTCTTTATCATTAATCTCTGTGCAACATGGTGAAAATGGTAGGTTCACTTCAAAGTTGTCAACTGGAGATGCAGAGGTATCTAAAGATGGAATGGGTATTCGCCCTAAAACAAGGTTAGTGGAAGCGGCAGCTTGTTGCTCCTTCAGTGTTAGCAGAGGTGCAAACTGCCCAGATGGCTGAAAATGGTGCATGGGTGCCCGCTCCGGGGCATCCTGTGGTGTTATCACGATAGGCGATTCCAAATGCAAAGTATCAAGAGATTCAAGCAAACCTGTCGTATTATCAGGTGGAGGAAAAAAATGGTCTGGAGAAGAGGAGAATTGATCAGATTGTGGTGGATATTGAGACTGCGTGAGTGGAGGTTGAGGTGGGTTTAAGGAGATGGATCCCTGAATTGCGTTAACTGGAATATGTTGAGAAGTAAATGGAACGTGCGCTGTCAGATAAGAAGGTGGTGTCGCCTGAACTGGATTGTGTGGCAGAACCAAAGGGAACTGGAATGATGGACTTGAATTCACAGAATGTCCTGGCATTACCTGTGGTGATGCAAAAACTTGGGATTGAGGAGGAACAAGACCGGTTGTGAGAATCTGATCCTGGACTGATGGAAGTGTATTTGGAGCTGCTGCGACAGGAATGTGTCCTGATGGCATGACAGTGTGTACTTGTGGAGTCATCTCTTGGGCTGGTGTTTTGATGAATTGAGGTGGAAAGAATGATGGTTGAGAGGAACATTGGGTTAATGGCTCAGTGGCCTGGTTTAGCGAGGCAATGGTTGAAAGAGATTTCTCAGTATGTGAAACCAATGCCTGAGCTCGCTGTTTGGAGGAATGAGGCTCTGTTACTAAGACTTGGCTTGGAGGAACAGGAGTTAGGCAGGTGTTTTGACAGATATTTGACCCCTCTTTCTGAGGGACTACTGTCTGGTTTGATGTTTGAGGATTTGGGTTTGGTCGACGATGAGCTAATGAAGTTGTCGGCTTGATTTGAGGTACTGATGGAGCGCCAGACAACTCAATCATTGGCACAGAAGAGTTAACATTGGAAGCAGGAGTCTGGGTCAAATTGGGAAGTACTGAAGAAGTTGATGTCTGCACTGGTGGACTGGCATTCGGTCTTTTGTTTAGGGAAGACAAGCCTTCAGTGTTTTCCAATGTTCTTTCAGATGTACCTCGGATGGGTTGTATAGTTTGATTGGGTTTTGGACCACTGGAATCCACTCTGCGACTACAAGCGGAAGTACTCACTGGTGGTGGTGGTGGTGGTGACTTTCCTCTATGGTTGTTATTGTGCCTGGTTATTGTTTGCAATGCTGGTGGGATCGCAACTGTGAATAGAGAGGTGAAGATGCAAGAAAGGAACATATGGAAGACAAAATGTAAATATAAAAAGTATCACTGTGGTGTACATTATGGGATGGGGTAATTTCATCTGCACTATTTTTTTATCCTAACTGTGAAATACAGCTGATATATACTTAGTCAATTTCAAAATGTTTATGCATATTTTTATTTGAAAAGGATTGGCTCTAATATGATAATTATATGTAATTGGAAGATTAAAAAAAAAATCATTAAAGTGTAAAAAGTTCAACCTTTAAAAATGGTTATACAATGACTTATATTTTATTTAATTCTATCAGTTGCTGCCAAATTAATAAATGCATATTACACAAAGCAGTTGAGTCTCCATTGTGGACTTGTGAAAGAACTTCATATAAGATATGACATATATAGGCTGCCGGGCGGGCCTACTCGCTAGGCTAAGGCCACATAAACCACCGCTCCAGAGTTTATTCATCTCCAATGCCAGGTCCATCACACACAAAATGGATGATATGGAGCTATAGATAGCCAACAACTCATTACGTGACCGTTGTGTCACGGGGATTCCCGACGCAGCTGTACAGCTGGCAAGCCGCATACTATATCGCGGGGACCGTACCATGGATTCTGGTAAGAGCAAAGGTGGAGAACTTTGCATGTATGTATTAAATGACTGGTGCTCACAGACACAGAGCCGCATCATGGAGAGCCACTGCTCACCTGATATAGAATCCATGACAGTCATATTTAGACCCTTTTATCTGCCGCGAGAGCTAACAGTGGTTGTTGTTACTGCTGTTTACATTCCACCTGATGCTAACATTAGCACAGTTCTCACCTATTTGCACAGTATCATTAGTAAACACCATTGGGTCTATCCAGATGGCGTTCATATCATAGCTGGTGATTTCAACCAGGCATGTTTAAAGACTGTCCTTCCAAAATTTTCACAACATGTAAAATGTGCCACAGAGGAAGTAACACACTTGATCGTTGTATTCTAATATCAAGCATGGCTATAGAGCTGTGCCTCTCCCACATCTGGGTCTATCTGACCATATCTCACTGTTCCTTATCCGAGCCTATACTCCCCTCAGGAAACGGTTGAATCCAACTACTAAAACCATCAACACCTGGCCTGAGAGAGCCCTATTCCAACTACAAGACTGTTTTGCTTGGACTAATTGGGACTTATTTATACACCAGGATGTGGCAGAATATACACAAACTGTTCTGTTCTACATTGCCAGCTGTACTGACATTGTCACTGAGGAGAAGTACATCCCGGTTTTTCCGAACCAGAAACCCTGGATGACATCAGAAGTCCATACTCTCCTCAGAGCCCGTGATGTGGCCTTCAAATCAGGTAACAGGGCTCTTTACAGTGTTGTGAGAGCTAACCTAAAAAGAGGCATCAAAAACGCTAAGCTGGCCAACAAGAGGAAGATAGAGGAACATTTTACTGGCAACAACAAAAGGCGGTGTGGCAGGGAGTGCAGCACATTACGAATTTCAAGGGCAGCACCTCCACTGGCTGTAACACCAGCGCATTACTGGCAGAGGAGCTAAACTTTCTTTGCACGTTTTGAAAAGAAGTCTCCACTCCAACATACATCTCCTCCTGTTACAGGCACCCAGACACTGACTGTACAGGAATATGAGGTGAGACAGGTGTTTAGGTCATTAAATCCAAGAAAGGCTGCAGGCCCTGATGGAGTGCTTGGAAAGGTACTCAAGGCCTGTGCCTATGAACTTGCTGCTGTCTTTACAGACATTTTTAATCTGTCCCTGTCACAAGCCATTGTACCAGCCTGGCTTAAATCAGCCATTATCATTCCCGTCCCTAAGAATGCTGCAGACATTTTAAATGACTACAGACCAATTGTACTTACATCTGTTTTGCAAAGTGTCTAGAGAGACTGGTTCTGAGGCACATTAAAGCCAGCATCCCTCCCACTTTTGACCCCTACCAATTTGCTTATAGGGCCAACAGGTCTACAGAGGATCCACAAAGCTTTGGAGCACCTGGAACACAGAAGTACATACGTCCGGATGCTCTTCATCGATTACAGTTCTGCGTTCAATAGCATCATACCTGACATTCTTATCAGGAAACTCCTTCATCTGGGCCTTTCTGCTCACCTTTGTACCTGGATTATGGATTTTCTCACTAACCGCCCTCAGTGTGTTAAGCTTGGTCTTCACCATTCCTCCACTTTCCCTCTAAGCACCGGTTCACCACAGGGATGTGTGCTGATCCCACTACTCTATTTCCTTTATACCTTGGATTGCACCTCCACACACTCCTCCAACCACATTATAAAATTTGCTGATGACACCACAGTGATTGGACTCATTTCTGGAAATGATGAATCTGCCTATCGTGATGAGGTCAGGAAATTGATGTTGTGGTGCTCTGAAAACAACCTGGTGTTAAACACAAGGAAAACTAAAGAATTCATTGTGGACTTCAGGAAGTGCAAAGCTGACCCCCTTCCCATCATTATAAATGGAGACTATGTGGAAAGAGTTCGCTGTTTTAAATTTCTGGGAATCAATTTATCTGACAGTCTCTCCTCGTCCACAAATACAACAGTGGCTGTTAAAAAGGCACACCAGCATCTGCACTTCCTGCGAGTCCTAAAGAAAAACCGTCTGTGTCAAAAACTACTGGTGGCATTCTACCGCTCTGCCATAGAGAGTGTTTTAACATACTGTCTTACGGTGTGGCATGGGGGCTGTTCAGGAGCTGACAAAAAAATTCGACAGAGGGTCATAAAGAATGCGCAGAATAGCACTGGCTGCCCTCTCCCCTTAATACAGGACATTGCAAACATTCGGTATCTATCCAGAGCAAAAAACATTAAGGACTCCTCTCACCCTGGTCATCATCTGTTTTCCCTCCTACCTTCGGGAAGGCGATACAGGTCAATTAAAACACGCACGGCCAGATTTTCAAATAGTTTTTATCCAAGAGCCATTCAGTCCCTGAACTTAGGGATGCTTTGCACTATTTATTTATGTCAATCCTTGTGGACTGTGCAATAATTTCTGTATTTAGAACTGCACTGTATTGTCTTACCTGCATCATTCATGTTTTTTACATGGATTTGATTACGTATAGTGGTCTATGTGTATGTGGTTATCATATTGTAGCACCTCTGTGTTTAGTCTCTGAAATTTCACTGCATTCTGATGCAATGACAATAAAAGCTTGAAATTGAAATAAGAATTGTTCTCATTATTCAGTTGAATTTGTGAATGACTCTTGTACCCCTTTCCACGGTGTCCTTATTTGGCTCTCTCCGCACCAGTATGGGCTCAGCACCCTCTTGCTTTAGTAGAAAGTATCCTGGTGCATAGCTGTTGCATTCAGTTTCTTGAGGCTGAAGACACAGAACAAAAAATAATAATGTATAAAGGGGCTATAGCATTCAAATACTGTCCACTCCAGAAAGATCAACTATGAACATAAGATTTAAACTCAATCCTAATTGACCTCACCTCACATAGCATTTTAATATTAAACCAAGCCTCTAAATATAGAAAACCCTTACAGAAAGGAAATATGAGCTCAGTCTGTGAACTCTGCTGTTTCTCACCACATAATTGATATGCAAAACAAACAAGGGTGAGAAAGTACACTCCCCCTCCTCCCTATCATGTGACCTGTCATTTCTTACCTCTTTTTTGATGAGGAGCAATGCAAGCTGTCTGTTCCCATCCTCACCGGCACATAGATCTGTGAGTTTCTCACTAGTTATGTCTCCCACATTAAGACGTTGTCCTATAAACTGAGGAGGGCTGCATCCCTGGTCAACCAAAGTGGGCTCTTCTGAGAAAAAAACAAACAAAAAACTGTAAATAACCCTGTTGAAAAAAAACTAACCAGACTAAACATCTCATGTGTTTAGGAGGGTATACATAACAAATGACAGATTATGAGATAAAATTTATATAAATATACATATATTAAGTATATTTGTAAAAAAAAAAAAAGTCCATAGACAGCTGAAGAGTCAGAGAAAATGGCCATAGAGGTAATTTTTATGTATTTACCATCTGACTTTGTCTAAGCCGTTCTAATTTTCCAGGAAGTGTTTAATGCACGCCATAACCCAGGAACACACTCAGAAAAAGACATACCACACTGCACGCCAATATCACGATGTTTGGAGACGTTTCCAGTCCTCTGGCTCCCGGCTTCAGAGAATCTCTTTGTGCTCTGGCTGGACGGATCACCTGTCTTCGTGTTGACTTTCTCTTGTCTCAGCTGCACCAATTCCGCTTTCAAGCGCTGCAAAGTACCATCATAAAGTTTGGTCGCTTCCCTGACAGCAGTCTGTAAAATTGTTTCCATTATATGCGTGAACTGGGTCTGAAACCCGTCATAATCGTCCGCGCTCGCGTCCGGCATGGTTTTAAGTTAATTTGATGGAGAACACGTTATGATCCCTTTCATATAGTCAACGAGAATCACAACGACGCGTCCAGGGGAGGGCGGTATACTTCCGCACTGAATGTTAAAAAGTTGTATTTATAGACTGCAGTAAAGATAGTTTGCGGTCTGCTTTTAATATGACACTGAAACTAAAGCTGTATAGCCTACATGAAGAGTTAAGATGCAAAAGCCTCTAGCTGCCATTGGAATTTTCTTTTCTAAAATGAGCATTTTTATCAGGCTCTTGTGTGTAGGTTCAGTAATTTCACGTTAATGGCAATGAATAGGTTGTTTTCATTGCTATTTAAGTAAAATAACTGAACATAAAATAGGAGCCTGAGGAAAATGCTCATTTTATATGAAAATTTCAAACGGCAGTTAGAGGGTTTTGCATCAACTCTTCACATAGATGTCTTGATAAGGCAGAGACACAAAACTTTTTTTTTTATAACTTGCATTACACAGTCCTGCATCTTGACAAAATTCTGCTGATTTCCAAAAAAAGAAAGAAAGAAAAAAAGGCCTAAGATTGCCTAAATTGATAAAGTTTTAAAATATCGATAAAAACTTTCCATTACATGCATTTTTCCCCCCACAAAATAAGAATGACATTTTCCAAATTATAGACTATAAAACAGGTACTATTTTTTAGCACATTGCTTTTAACTATGCTATCAAAAACTGAGACGTCAACTACTTGATATGTAAGTTTCACAAATGAATTTTGGCAGATTTTACACCTATATGGTGTACTTTCACAGCCTTCTTTGATCATATTTGCCAAGGGTGCCGATATTTTTGGCCATGACGGTGATCTATCTATCTATCTATCTATCTATCTATCTATCTATCTATCTATCTATCTATCTATCTATCTATCTATCTATCTATCTATCTATCTATCTATCTATCTATCTATCTATCTATCTATCTATCTTTTTTCCCTGTGAAATCGCACCTTGTCTCAGTCTCTATTCACTTCTATTGTATGGTTAGTGACTGGGGCTGTCATTCTGTCCAAAGTCTACTTTACTGTCCCACAGAAAAGAAAAGAAAATCACACATGTTTGCATCAACATGAAGGTAACATATATGTAAATAAATGATTTTGAGTAAAAGTAAACTGTTGTAAATACGTAAACGCTATTTTAATTTTTGGGTGAACTATTCCTTTAAATTTGTCCCTAACGTCCATCCATATGTTTGCTTCAGGAAGTGCTTCCTGTCGGTCGAGTGCATGTTTTTGGATCAGCACCGATTCTCCGCGTATCGTTTATATTACATCGTTTAAATGTGACACTAATAAGAGAACAATAACCGGTTGTTATCGTCAATTAACAGTAACACAATAACAGTCTTCGCTAGCTTTTGCTCGCAAGTGTATGGACTAGAGTAACGTTAGCTTTGACAAAACTAAAAGATGGTTCGAAAACACACAACAACATGATGTGACAATTTGGTTTGAAACGTCTAACAAGGAGCTAGAGCCTTTGTAGCTTGTTTATATAAGTAGCTAGACTTTTCACGGTTGGTTTAAGGCTTTTTTAAATCGGTTTACTCGTCAATATGTCCGAAGTCATACACTCGTTTCAGACACAGCTGTCTGGGGTCATGGAGACCGTTTTTAAAGCTGCCATATTTGAGATCACCCGTCTCGTGGAGGACAGTTTCGTGAAGGAAGTGTCCCGCAGTCGAGAGCAGGTAGAGACTCTGAAGAAGAGGCTCCAGTGGAGCGAGACCAGACGGAGAAATCAAGAGATGAGTGTGAGGAGTCTGAGGTGTGCAGAGTGTGATAAAGCCCGTGTGTGTAACGAGGAAACAGAAGAAATGTCACTACAATCAGGTTTGTATACGAGCACAATTCAACTGAGGCTCAGTGTCTTGGTTGTCACTATTTGTAATGTTCTACAAAAGGAAATTAATTTTTTGTATAATCTATAGGAAGATCATATTTGATATAGTAAACTTAGTGATTTCTTTGCTAGTAATTATTGTAGATCAGAACAGGAATTTATTGTGAACTATGCATACTGAAATCTTGCACATTTAACAAACACTGTATTGCGTTAGAAAATAAAAAATGGGTTTATGGTAGTTTTGGTGGGTGTTCGAGTTCAGTACAATTCAACAAAAATCATACAATAACAAAATCTTGTACAAATAGCAAACCGTTAACATTAATATACAATACAAAATAAATATATAAATAAAACAATGAAATGTATTGTTTTTAACAACTTCTAAACATTTGTTCACAAATTGTGAATATTTTAAACAGTACTCTTTTTATTTATTTTTAATTTTTTTGTTTTTACATTTTAACTTTTTAAATATGAAATAGAGCAGTTCAGCATGGTACTAGTAACAATCATGAGATTCCCAGTGCACTGAACATGCAAGAACTGATAAAAATGTTAGATAAATGCGTAATGACAGTGCATACATATTCATGCAAATACCCTCAGGCTGGTTGAGAAACTGTCATAACACAATACATCAACTCTTTGCAGGCATGTTCATGACCCTAAATGAGGAAAAGTCACAAAAACAAAACAAAAAACATCATAGGTTAACCAGTATTTCTGACAACGCAAAAATCCAAACCTGCAACATAACATAAAACAAGGAATTGTTTAAGACCCCCATGTCATTCCAGATATAACTTTTTCCTTCCATCCCTTTAAAGACCATTAAAGGACTGTGTAATCAATGCCCTCACAGTTGCATTCACCCTTGACCACATGTAGAGAATGAACGCAGCCTCAAACAGGAGAAAGTTCCGGATGGGAGCTGGGGAAGCTGTGAGTTGGAGTCTGACACACTTTTGGGAAAAGAGAGATTAGAAGACCAAACCAGCACCAGTAATACAGCAGAGGTGAGTAGCCTACTGGATAAACCACTTTTATGAACCTTGTTTGTACTGCAGTGTTTCTCAAAAGCGGTGTCTGAAACCTGAAAAATAATGCTGTGAAGATAGTAAGGCGTTATTTTCTAAATGCTTGTTATTGATCTTAATGTGAACAGTTCCAGCATGTTTCATTTTTTTTTAAACTCAGTCTTCCAGTGAAACAAAACTTAAACTCTGCCCCTTTCTTAAAATCAACTGGATGCTCCATCCAATCAACAACCGATATAGAACCAAGTCCCCATTCTACATTTTTCCTTTTCTGATAATCTGTTTCATCACAATACAGAAGAAAAGATCTGCTGCTACTTCCGTTTCATTGTGACTTTAACGTTCTGTGCACATTCTGTCACATTGTGTTCTCTGTAGTCTGCAAGCACAGAGGTCAGGAAAGTGGAATGCGTATTAAAAGAGGAGACCCTTTATGTCACTGCCGCTAATAAAGAGCTTCAAGATGGTTGGACGTTGGATACTGAAGGTGTAATTTTTAAACATCTGATTACTACTTTAACCCTCTCGCATTAGACCGTTTCAAGATTTTTTTTTTCATGTTTGGTTTTCCAGGAGCTGAGACGTCAGATTTCTCAGCTCACAGTTACAGTGAGCAGGAGCTGCAGCAGATTCAGGAAGAGTGGAGCTCTGGACTTGATCAGACCGCTGACAATGAAGCTTATGCAGATATCGCAGACGTCCAGGGCCTGACGTATCGGACACGTTATGACGCAGAAGAGCTAGCAAGCTACGGTGTCCATGAACTGGACATGGGAGACCTGGACGGTCTCGCAGAAAGAACTGAAGACATGTTGGGTAATTCAGTATCAGCTGCAGTTGGGCCTGATCAAATCGACCTGGACCAAGAAGGTGGGAGACATCACAGCTCTTCCAATAAGAGTAAGAGAGGAAACAGAGGCTCTTTACCTGTGCAAGCAACCGCAGAAACGGAAGTCGTGGATAGAGATACGCACTGTTTACTTATTAATGCAGATGGCCACTTGCAAGACATAAATTCCTTCACGGAAGTTCGCAGTGGGGTTGCAGGAGGTGCTGGACATAGAGGACACTCACTGTATGTTGGGGACACAGCTAGTGGTGCAGTTTATAAGGGACATGCATTGAATAACTCTCTGAAACCTAATGTTGGACAAACGTTAGGAGACAGCAGGGCTTCTGCAAAAGCCTTCCCAGTTTCCCACCGAGTCAGTTCAAGTGCAGCATACACATGTAACCAGTGCGGTAAGAAGTTCACTCAGGCCTGCAATCTAAAAGTGCACCAGCGTGTCCACCAGCGGGACGGTCTCCACTTGTGCAGCCACTGTGGGAAAGGATACTCGTCCTTCAGTGACCTGCGAAGGCACCGATGCAGTCAGACCGGAGACAAGCCCTACACCTGCACACTGTGTGGGAACAAATTCAGCCGACCGTGGAATCTCAAGCTGCATCAACGTATTCACACACAGGAGAAACCACACAAGTGCACTCTGTGCAGTAAGAGCTTTACCCGGGCCGACATCTTGAAAGTCCATCAACGTACCCATACAGGAGAAAGACCGTACTGCTGTGGTGTCTGTGGACTGAGCTTCAAACGACTGGATCATCTCAGGTCACATCAGCGCAAACATAGTGCTGACCAGAACTATCCATAAGAAAATAATTCACCACACAACCTTACAGAGTTGTTTTGACTTAAACTGCTAGAAGGTCATAAATCACAAATTGTTGGAGGGCCATAAATCCAGGTGTTTTCCATAAATCATAACACTGTTGCTGTAGAATCTCCCATTATAGTTATGTCTTCTGTATAATTTACATTTTGTTTTTCTGAAAGGGTTAGTTCATCCAAAAATGAATATTCATTATTTACTTACCCTTAGGTAGTTTTAGTCCTGTTTGACATTCTTCTGTGGAACATAAAGGAAGATTTTTTTTCTTTTTGTCTGTATAATCTGTTTGGTTTCCAACATTCTTCAGAATGTCATCTTTTGTGTTTAGCAGAAGAAATTAAGTAAACAGGTTCAAGAGTAAATAATGACAGAATATTCATTTTTGGGTGAACTATGCCTATAAGTTATGCTTTGGATAATGTGGCCAAC
Organism: Barbus barbus; assembly: GCF_936440315.1. Taxonomy (NCBI): domain Eukaryota; kingdom Metazoa; phylum Chordata; class Actinopteri; order Cypriniformes; family Cyprinidae; genus Barbus; species Barbus barbus. The sequence continues at coordinate 9,006,362 of NC_136736.1, read as the reverse complement.
TTTGCATCACTTAAAAGTTTGAATATTGTTTACTTGTGAATAGAGTGGTCAGAGATAAGTGACAATCATGCTCTTTAGAGCTGTATTGTCTGTCACACTCATTTTGAAAAATAGATTCACTTCAGTTTATTTTAATAAACCTGCCAAATATATATTTGCTCAAATATGCAATGTATGTCACATCATGGAATATCAGTCCATTTTCAGCTCTCTGCTTCAGTGATGAATAGTCAAATGTCATTTAAAAGATTTATCTGGTTGGTGGTTGATTAAATCCTACAGCGGTTTATTCCAAATGCTTATTGTTCATTTTCATTATTGGCTTATCAGAACTCATGCAAGGAATAATTGACAAGTGGCAACTGAGTAATAGCTTCACACAGACTTTATAGCTGTGTGTTTACTGAAAAATAATTACACTTCTTTGAACAGGGGTGTCAAACTCAGTTCCTGGAGGGCTGCAGCCCTGCAGAGTTTAGATCCAACCCTGCTCCAACATACAATCCATGCAGTTTTCAAATAAGCCTGAATGATTAGATTCGCTGGATCAGATGTGTTTAATTAGGGTTATAGCTGAACTATACAGGGCTGTGGCCCTCCAGGAACTGAGTTTGACACCCTTGCCTTAGAACGTCAACCAATTAAAATCAAGCATTTAACAGTCCTCTGTTATAAAACTTAGAAAACACTTGAGTAATGCCAAAGTAATGAATAAGGGCATCCTATAGTGAATCGATGTGTTTTTGTAAGAAAAATATCCATAATTAAAATGTTATAAACACTTTTCTCTAACTTCCGCTAACTGCCATTATAAAGCTTGGAAGAGCCAGGACAGTTTTTAATATATTAATCCGATATATTAATATTTTTCTGAAATAATATTTTTCTGAAAGAAGAAAGTCATATACACGTAGGATGCCTTAAAGCATGGGCTAATTTTCATTTTTGGGTGAGCTAACCCTTCAATACTACAATTTTAGTACCTTTCAGAAATACATCACCACTGACTGTGATTAGAACAGTGTCATTTTAATATCAAAGAGATTCTATTACAGTTTTCAATCATATTTTGAATTTTTATATTTTGAATTTTAGGTTTTAGTAATTTTGTTATCAGTTTTTAGGCTATTTTTAATGTCTAATTTTTAACAATATTTAAGTTTTATTTATTTTAATACAAAGTTAAATACAATTTACGTTTGATTTTTTTAATAGTTTTTAGTTAACGTTTAAGTAACAAAATTTCACCTGCTGTGTTGCTGTTTGCTAAATACTGCAAAATAGTTAATTATGAAAGTAATGTGGTTTTTGTTTAGAAAATTATATTAGTTTATTCCAGGGGTGCCCAAACGTGGTCCTGGAGGGCCAGTGTCCTGCAGAGTTTAGATCCAACCCCACTTGGACACACCTGAACCAGCAAATCAAGCTCTTACTACAGGTACATCTCAAAAAATTAGAATATCATGAAAAAGTTAATTTGTTATTGTAACTTATTTCAAAAAGTGAAACTTTCATATATTTTAGATTCATTACATGTAAAGTAAAACATTTCAAAAAAATTTTTTTTGTTTTAATTTAGATGATTAGAGCTTACAGCTCATGAAAGTCAAAAATCAGTATCTCAAAATATTAGAATATTTACATTTGAGTTTCAATAAATGACCATCCCTACAGTATAAATTGTGGGCATCTCTTGTTATTTGAAACCACAATAATGGGGAAGACTGCTGACTTGTCAATGATCCAGAAGACAAACACTGACGCCCTCTACAAAGAGGGTAAGTCACAGAGGGTCATTACTGAAAGGTGTAGCTGTTCACAGAGTGCTGTATCAAAGCATATTAAATGCAAAGTTGACTGGAAGGAAGAATTTGGGTAGGAAAAGGTGCACAAGCAAAAGGGATGACTGTAAGCTTGAGAATACTGTCAAGCAAAGCTGTGGAGCAATCCAACAATGCAGATGACCTGAAGGCCGCTATCAAAGCATCCTGGGCTTCCATTATACCTGAGCAGTGCCACAGGCTGATTACCTCCATGCCACGCCGCATTAATGCAGTAATTCATGCAAAAGGAGGCCCAACCAAGTATTGAGTGCATATAAATGAACATACTTTTCAAAAGCCTGACATTTCTGTTTAAAATATCCTTTTTTTTATTGATCTTATGCAATATTCAAATTTTCTGAGACACTGAATTTTGGGTTTTCATTATCTGTAAGCCATAATCATCAAAATTTCAAGAAATAAAGGCTTGAAATGTTTCACTCTATGTGTAATAAATCTATATAATATATGGGTTTCACTTTCTGAAATGAGTGACACAAAATATTGACCTTTTTCATGATATTCTAATTTTTTGAGATGTACCTGTAGGCATACTAGAAACTCCCTGGAAGGCTGTGTTGAGGCAAGTTGGAGTTAAACTCTACAGGACCGAGTTTGGGCACCTCTGGTTTATTCTATAATATAACAAATCGGGTAAAAAACCGTTCTGTCCAACAAGGCCACCGTACCACCTGTGACGTCACCCACAACATCATTGTCCGTCTGCTCGGTTCGTTCTGACACTGATGCTGAATTATGCATTAGTCAAATTCACACACTCACGAAACAAACTAGGCAGCATGTACTACAGTCATCTGGACATTATGCGACAGCTGCTCGCGTCTAAAGGACATCTATTTCTGCTCGCGCTTCATACTGTCAGGCAGATGAAATCTGCTCGATGCTAACTAACTCTGTGAGGATTTTATCATCGGGGTTTGATTGACAGGCCGTGAAAGTGTGAAGTGCAACATTTACCGTGAAGTTAAGTTCCCAGAATACTCGCGCGTGAAATGAGCACTCAATAGAAAATAAAATATTTGAGGTAGAAATCAACACGGGTGGTCATTAATGGCTTGATCTTTCAGCAATCAGTTGATCTTGATAAGAACGAGCTCGAGTAAGTTAGATCGGACACAGGATGTCGGACACGCTGGTCCTCTCCTTCCAGACTCAGCTGTCTGCGGTTATGGAAACTGTCCTCAAGACCACCATGTACGAGATCACCCGGCTAGTGGAGCAGAGCTTCTTGGAGCAGATGGATCGAGGCAAGCGAGAGGCGGAGGTGTTAAAACGGAGGCTGATAGTGTCGGAGGCCAAACTGAGGGAGCGGGAGAGGTTTAAGAGAGTGAGGTGTGTGGACTGTGGTCGGACAGCGGTGTCCAGGAGGAGGATACTACACCGAGGCCCCGAAGCACAGAGCAGTGAGTAGAAACAAGACTTTCCAAGAGGACCATCGCCAGTCAATGACAAATAACGTGCACTATGTTGGTTATAGTTTCATACATTTATACTGAATGGTTATGCCATTTTCAATAATTTAATGAACCAACAAATGTCAAATGGTTTAAAAATTACAGAAGTAATTTCCGTCATCATTTCCAGCAAAAGTTTCTGTACATTCAATGTTTTATAATTCAAAGTCATTTTATAAGAACTTAATGAACTTCACTAAAAAAGAGGATATAAAGTGGTTCTTAAACTTTTTTTTTTTTTTACTTTAAGGCCCCCTTTACAGTAATTAAGGGAAAATATGATTTCAGTTTACATAATGATTTTATAGAGCTATATTTTGTTTTAATATATTATTAATAATTTATGAATGTAAATACTTTTGCGGCCCCCTTGGAAGTTTGCTGAGCCTGATCTAAAGCAGGGTTTTAACAAACCTACAAATGTCAAATGGCTTAAAAATAAATAGTTTTTTCCTTGTCATAATTTTCTAGAAGATTTAAGGTATTATAGGCCTATTTCCTATATTTATGAGGGAAAATACTGAAATGAAATCAGAACAGGTGTATTCTAGCCATGTTTTTGTTAATTGTATTTTTTACTATATTTGAAGAATTTAATTTATTCAGATCTCAATTTGAGTGTCACAACGTCATTGTCTGATGTTTCACAATACATCATCATGAAATTATTATATTCAGTAAAATAAGTATTTTATTGTACACTGAATGCTATTCTTCTTCAAAGGTTCGGACCACCCACTTGTTGTAAAGCAGGACAATGCCTCTAACAATAGCTGGAGGTCCAGTCCCAAGGGAAACGCAACTCAGGAGAAGCCTTCAGCAGCTCCAGAATCTAAACAAAATGTGTGTATGGTATTGTTTTACTGGTAATATCCAGTGACCCAGAAGACAAAAGGCATTTGGACATTTTTGAGTGCCAAAGAGCATCAGTGAACTTGAGGGGAACTGATATCATAAAAAAATTACAGTTAATTTTGATAAGCCATTTGTTTGCTCATGCTATTTGATTTAATATCATCTAATGCAATAAAATTCAGACTTTTAAGTTTGGCTTAGATGTCCAAATACTTAAGCAATATACTGGGCCATTGTAGTTTGCTGAGATATATTAGTATCATTTTAGCTTTAGTTGGTATGAAGTTTCTAATTCACATGTGTTTTGCACATGACAGCCTGATCAAGTGTGTGATCCTAAACCTGGAGGGGAAGTGAAAGAGGAAGCAACAGATGCTAGAGACCCGCAAGCTTGTCTTGTAATACATCCTCATATACACAAACAAAAAGATCCTCCGGGCAGTGTTGAAGAGACCAATGGACTCCGCAATACAGATTCTGACCACAAACCAGGTGGCAGAGCTTGCACTGAAAGACCTGTGGATGAGGTCAGAAACCTCCCAAAATGGTTTGACCCTAAAACAGACCCTTTAGCACGGTCATCTGTTTCACAGCCAGAACCAATCAGGACCTCGGTATCTTCAGAGTCTCCGGGTTTGAGACCGCAAGTGGGCAGAATAGACTCAGGGCCTGTTAAACAGGAAGTTGTAGTGATGCTTCCACCAGACTGGGAAGATATGGAAAGGATCAGGCCTCCGGTGGTTTCTGCTCATAACAGTGCTAAGAAAACACAGTTAGATCTTCAGCCTGGAGATCCTCTCACCACTAGACCTCAAATCCAGGAGCGAGTTTCCTATCCTGCGCCTCCCGTCAAGGTTCAGAACCTTGCACCACAAACCATGCAGCATCTGAGATCACCCGTTAGGAAAAACACAAAAATCGTTCTACATCCCAATTCGGTTGTGACCGATCACGGTGCAGTTAATGTAGACCAGGCACAGCCCATCTGCAAAGCCCTTCCTGCTCCAAAACCCTCTCACATGCGTCAGTATGCTGAAGTAGCCGCAACAGGTGAAATAAGTTTCAGTACCGTACACCCAGGAAGAAGTCTGCCTCAGATGATCAGTATGAGGGTTCAAGGCGACACACGGCACCATTCGGCAAAGACAATGCACAATTGCAGCCAGTGTGGAAAAGGCTTCTCTCATCTGTGTCACCTCAGAGCTCACCAGCAGATTCACACAGGTGAGAGGCAGTTCTGCTGTACCATCTGTGGACGGAGTTTCACCAAACTGAGTAACCTGAAAGCACACCGCAGGGTTCACACTGGTGAGAGACCTTACATCTGCACAGACTGTGGGAAAAGGTTTACCCAGAAATGCAACTTGAAGAGACATCAGAGAATTCACTCGGAGTTCACTCACTCTATATGACGAGACGTGGAGGGGTGAAAGTGGTAGAATCTGGTACTTTACACATTAACATATTGATGTTTCGTTGACTGGTTAATTTATTTTAAAAATATCATGCATCGTGTTAAAAGTACTAAACCTCATTTTTCAAACCTTATGCTCAATTTTCTTCTGTATTGATGTGACTGGATCTCTCAGGGGAAAATACCAATTTTGTCTAAAGCAGAGCACTTTTCCATTCTCTCTGGATATGACAGGCTATTTCTCACCAATAAATGTCCACATTTTACTCTAAAATTAAAAGAGAGAATATATATATTTAAATGCAACACACACTATGCATGTATTACAGTTATGTAAATGCAAAACAACAACAATAATAATGATAAATTATAATGGGCCTAAAAATAGACTTTCTGTGTGCAAAATGTAACTTTCCATTCTTTTGAGTTTGGGGTAAAATACGACCTGGACAGTTTTACCCATGCTTTGGAAATTTTCTTTATTTGTTATTGGGCTTGGTGGTTCCTCTGGTTATCAAAATGGAGTTTTACAAGCCTTGATAAATACAACACAATTACTCAAGTATAGACTTAAATTAGATCCCTTTTGATTTGTTTGTATATTCAGATGTGTAGCATTAGCTCTTTGAAATGGTGCATATATAATGGTGCATTACTGTTTTTTCCTTTTCCTTTATAAGTAAACTGTTTGAAAAACAAATTTATGTGCACATGCTGATGTAGGCTAAAATAGTTACATGTTCATATTTAGATGTCAGTGTTTAAAGGTTCAAACCTATGCAGGAAGGCCAATAAAAGCACCTGCTAAACTTCAAATGACTATTTTAAAATGTAATGACATTAAATTACATGGTTTCAGTTTTTTTTTTGTGGTTTTTTTCAGAGTGTAGAGTGAGTAACAGTACAGCTGGTACATTCAAGCTACTTTCTCTTTTCTTTTTAGTTTAATGTCTTTTGCAGCAGACTGTTTTTTTAAAACTCTTCCAGTAAAGGCCAATTCACACCACACAGACAAACTCCAACAACCAAGTTGGCTCAAGTTGGCCGTTGGATTTAGAATCTGATGAAAAATAACTGTCATGTTCACACGGCACCAACAGACACCGACCAACTCTGACTGACTGGGGAGAAAATGGATGATATATCTATAAACATGTTCAGTCGGGTGAAAACAAACGCCAACCAACGCCAACAGCGGTAACACACTGATTCAACAAACTCTAACAGACTAGTTTGTTGGAGTTTGTGCGGTGTGAACTGGCCTTAATGCATGCAAACAGATTATTGGTTAATCAGGTACACCACAGTAAGCCATGTACATTACAGGCTCTATGACTGTAATTAAAATTATTTTCTTATTTTTCTGTGAAAATGAAATAAACATAAATTACGAAATTTCATTGAAAATGGACCAAATGGCAGGAAGTTAATGTCTCCATTTTTGTCATATATATGTAATTTTGAATAGTTAATGTCAGCAAAATTAAATACTTCTCCATCTGTTTGATATGTGCACGGGTCATGTGATATTTTCATGTTGTCTTTTTAATAACTGACATGGTCTCCTTTCCTATTGCACTACAACTGATACCATGTAATACTGATACACTAATACCACAGTAATGCTCTGTGGTAAGAGCACATGATGAAACAAACTTTAGGCCTGTGTACAGCAAGATGTGGCACTTTTTACTGTGTTTTTGTGACTCCTGCTGTATGGACACAGTTATAAATGATTAGAAGGCTAAATGGTCTTAAAAAATCACACGTGATCTTCAGTCAAAAATGTCTGCCATACGAAACTAATGGGAATTAATACAGAGCAGATTTTTTTAAATCTACAAATCAGCACCTAAGTAGTCCTTGACAATCTATAAATAAATACATATTCAAATCATAAAACAGGTTTTAAAATACTCTAATTAGCAACTAGGGAATACAGTCTATTGGGCTACAGAATCTAGCTACACAATGGTGTTTTTCTTTATTTCTCCCACCAGGTGGCATCAATGCTTCGGATTTTAACTCTTATAATATAATATATATATATTTTCCAATATTAGAACTATTTTATATAAAGAAATGGTACATATCTTAGAGGTCAGTCTTGTCTAGTCAAGTACAGTCAAGAAATAGCCATTTTTATACAGCACAGGAAACTAAACGTCGCTCCTTCAGCTCATTATCTTCTTCCAGTCCACTGGAGGGCAGTAACAGGAAACATCAACATTTTCTGCATCCGCTCAAGATGACACTGTCAACACCAACGATCATAATACTACAATAATACCGTCTTTTTTCACGTTATTCGGCGAGTTTTTGCTGAGGAATTCGCTGTGCGAGTTTCGTCTTCATAAGGTACTTACCGTCTAAACAATGTGGCTTTTGTTATTTGTCACTGACCTGTTCATTTCATTTACTTTTAACATAAAAGGCCCGTAGCATATAGACGTATTTCTAATAACACAGCATTGGTAGCGTTGCAGTAATAATCAGATTGTGTGCTGCATCATGCACGTGGTGCACAAACAATAACAAAACGCCCACCTGCTGAGAGTCTTGATGAAAATACAGGTTTGGAACATGCTGACACGGGTTTAAGTTGGTCGTAATGATGCCAGTAATATCGCCGTTTTCTGATGTCTTTTTAGGGTGATTGCTGTCACCGGAGTTATTCGCTGCATCAAGGTGTCCTCGAGGCGGCAGGACGATGTCAGGAGCCCTTCTCCTCACATTCCAGTCTCAGCTCTCCGTTGTCATGGAGACCGTCCTCAAGTCAGCCATGTTTGAGATAACCAGGCTGGTGGAGGACAGCTTCCTCGAGGAAGTGGGTCATCGTAAACAGGAGGTGGAGGTCTTGAAACGAAGCTTGCAGTTGTCTGAGAGTAAACTGCGGGAGAAGGAGAAGGAATGGGAACGGGGGAGGAAGACACGGTGTCCGGACTGTGGCAGAACAGGAGAGTCCAGCAGCAGAGATGAGAGCCAGCTCATTGAGACAGTCCGGGGTGAGCTAAAACTACTGTTATTATTTATAACTTAAATATTCAAATCAATCCATCCTTTCCCGTTATAACTTATCCTCTGTAGGGAGGGCTGGAGCCTATTCCAGCATCTCTGAGTCAGACCTAAATGCAGGCTATTAAAAACCATTTTATTTAACTAAAATAAAATAAAAGTATTAGATGCAAAAGTTAAACATGTAACTTTGATAAAAATAGAAATGGCTGAAATAAAAATAAATTTAAGTTAAAGTATTTAGAAAATCAAATCCCCCCCAAAATTACAAAGCTAATTAAAAGTATTTTTACATTTTTTTAAATAATTATAGGCTTTATAAATAACACTGGTTACAGCACATCTAAATCAATAATGACACTAGACTTAAATCTGAAATACATAAAATTAAATAAACATAATACTATACATAATATTTTAAATTTGATATTAATTTATATATAGAATAACCATTTTTATATATACTATTATTAATCTACATGCATATACATGTCAATATTTAACAGTGATAATATTTATTACAAATGTATTAATATATTCTATCAATTTATCTATCTATCTATATAAACATGTCCTTTTATAAAAATGTATTGTTATTTTTTTACTAATGCTACTCTTATTATTTTGATTATATTCCTACAGTTGGAAGTTCACCAGAGCATGTTGTTTAAAATTCCTGAAGAACTTCCAAATGTTAATTGTCAATTTAATAAATATTTGCAAGATACAGCAGTGCGCAGTGCTTTATTCATTCTCACCAGCAGAAGATAATAGGTGATTTTTTTCTTTTCTTTTACTTTTATCACTGACCTGCAGAATGACAGTTTCGTCTTGCAAAGCAGTACAGTATTCTTTAAATTATTGAAGTCCTCCATTTATAGATTGCAATGCATCTGTGTTCTTACTGTTAAGAACATAAGATATAAATATGTTCAAATACTTATCATGCTGTTCCTTAATTTAGTTTCCTTTCTTCTGGTGCAGGAGCAGACAGCCTTTCTTTAGGCTTAAGCCTGAGAGATCAGTCTACCAATCAACCTACTCTGACTGAAGAAGTCTGGAGTGCCAGAGAACGCCTGGAGTCTACCAAACAAACAACAGCACACATACACTCTAAGGAGAAGAATGATGTACACAGACAGAATGCAAAAGAGATCATCACACCTAACTCCAATGCACAAATTCATCAGAATTTTCTGCAGAGGATTCTGGGCAATTCAGTCGTTCACAGTGAGTCCACTAGTGACTTCAAACCCAGAGTGAGCAATTTAGACAAATCCGACAAAAACTTTACTCTCGATAAGGAAATGGACTCAAACCACTCAAGACTGTTACAAAGTCCTTTGGCTCAGGATGCGCACGAGGACCTTCCATCGTCTTCACCAAACAGTAGAGTAAAAACAGAAACGGAGCTGGATCTTCTACCTGTCAAGGAGGAGGAAGAGATGGTTCCGGTGTGGGACAGCGTCAACAGAGATGACGGATGCCATGCAGAAATGGCTGATCTGAGTCAGGGAGAGCTCAGAGGACCTTGTGATCAGGAGGAGATACAGGTAGAAAGCTTTCCAGGTCTAAACTCTCTCGACATGCCAGACGCCACCTCATATTTCACACCTTATTCAGTCAGCACACTGGTACATCAAGGTATTAGGGCACAACATAGTCATTTATGCACAACAGAGCTGATGCTCTCTAGCATACCAGAGAGGTCGCATTCATTTGTCCAACCAGAAAATGGACAAAGTTATCCTGGTTCAAAGAGTTCTGTCCTCTATTCTCACATTGATGTTTGTCCAGGCGAGAAAGCAGTCAGCCATGCACAATACCCAAAGCGTTTCTCCCAGGACAAACATGGGACGCCTGAACAAATCCATGCAGAAAGATCCCACCATTGCACCCAGTGTGGGAAAAAGTTTGCGAGAGCATGCGACCTCAAGGCTCATTCGCTGATCCACAAGGGCAAGAAGCCTCTGAGCTGTTCGCAGTGCAACCAGACGTTCGCGTACAACTTCGAGCTCAAGGCTCACCAGCGAAACCACTCAGGGGAGCGACCTCACGTCTGTCTGCACTGCGGCAAGGCCTTCGCTCGAATGAGCAACTTCAGGCAGCATCAGAACATCCACACGCGCGAGAAACTCTTCAGCTGCACTCAATGCGGGATGCGATTCAATCGAGCCACCAACCTGCGAGTTCATCTCAGACGACACAGCCACGCGGGGAAGACTTGCAATTGCCCTCATTGTGGAAAGAGCTTTCTGAATCCCAGGCAGATGAAGGCTCATTTACTGAAAGCCCATGGAAGAGGAGGGAAATAAACATATCTAATTTATGTTTGGAAATTCAGTTTGAACTGATTCCGAATTGGATCAATTCATGTTTACATGTTATAAATGGTCTGCACTGTTAAAACTCAAGAATATACCATGGTTGCCATGATGGAGACAACTAAACAAGATCTGGACAAATTGTTATGCATGGAATCTTTGCATTACGGATAGATGAGGAAACCTATTTAGGTTTAATACATCTGCATATATAAATTGGAATGACTGATTTTCATCAACAGGAATTATTTTGCTGTTGTATGATCAATGTGTAATAGCTGGTATATATTATGTATTTAATGTTTTATATATTCCTTCCAACAACAGTAAAGACAGAGTATGTATGTAGCACATCCTCTTTCCTGAGAATGTCTTTTTAGAATTACTTTACACTTTATATTTTGACTAAAAAGGTACCCTGGCCTTCACTTAAACTGTGATGTGTCCCTGTAGCTTCAACTTTCATGGCATTTTGTTGGAAAAAGTAAATGAACCATCAGACGTAGCAACTACTAGCACCTCTCTTTCTTTTTCCTGACAATCAGTCCCACCTCATCAAGTCAGTAAATTTAGTCCAAAATGCTCCAGATCCATTTGAGTCTTCCATTCAGTGTCTCCTTTTCAGTGTTTTTTTTTTTTTGGATTGATGAACACTCTTGTTGGACAATACAAGACCTCCTGCTCAGCCATTTCCACAAGATTTCTGTGATCTCCAGCAGCATTGTGTCTTGATGCCTGCCTCTCCTGGAGTGATTGTAGTCGGACAACTATTATCCCCTACATACAGGTCATTATCTGATGGATTTGTAGACTTTTTTCCAACAAAAGCAAGCTAGCAAGACGTTAAATTGGGAATATTTAATTTGATATTTGTTATTTGATCCTTCTGACTAATGCTGCAGATATTTCTGACAAACATTCTGCACTCCATATGAAACATAATTTTAAATGAATATTGTCTGTGTTCTTGCAGACTTAAATTAGTCTGTTATGATAATAAACAAGCACATTATATGCACGTGATATTATACATAACTGAGAATTAACTGTATTTTAATACAAAGCAGTCAGTCTCTCAACAAAACATGTTTTTTGAGCAGAATATTACAGAAGCATAGAAATGTTTCTAAATGCATCCAAATTGATATGAAATTTACAATGAAAATTGTGGTTTACTAATTTGTTGTTGTGTTTGTTGTAGATTGGCCAAAGATTTGCAGAACAAGTTTCCATGGAACAAGGAAATTTACATCCCATAAACAAGCAGAGGACATTCAGTGTAAGCAGTTATATAAGTGAATTTCATTTATAGGCTCTTGGACGATCATCAAGTAAATAGTATTACTTTTGTTTCTTGTTTTTTCACCAGGTTGTGGCCAGGGAGATCCTGACTCAGTTTCAGGTGTGGCAGAGGGCCTGCTATAGCAGGAACATTGAGTGGGGTCCGATTACAGCGAAGGTTCAGTCCTCTCTATTTGTTTTGTCTGATGAGATGATCGATTTTGATTACCGGTATCTAAAATGAACGAAGATAAATTCATGTTTTCAGAGAGTGTATTGTGCTTTACTTTTACACAGATCATTTCTGCATTGCCGCAGTTGTATGGTCGGGAGGCAGAGGTGATCGTACGATGTACTAAGATGCTACACAACCGCAGGGATTACCTTCGAAGGAGAGCAAAGGTTAGAGTTCACAGGCTCAAAGATTTAATCTCTTAATTGCTTCTATAATGATGAATCATACATATGAATAATTTCTCTTATTTATGACACAATTGTGTGAATGAAGATAATTCCCTTGGGCTTATATTGCTTAGATGTTATGGAAGAAAGCTAATTTGAAAAAAGAAACATTTAAAATTGACATATTTATAACATAACAATTAGAATAATAGACGAATAGACAAATAGATGATTTAAAACAAATGCATTAGCATAGGCGTTTTGAAAATCTGTCCTACTAACATAGGATGGTCTGCCCATACAAATTTTTTAAAGGGATATTTCACCCAAAAATGAGAATTCTGTCGTTAATTACTAACCCTCATGTTGTTCCAAACCCGTAAGACCTTTGTTCATCTTCGGAACACAATTTTCTTTTTATGAAATCCAAGAGCTTTCTGACCCTCAATAGACAGCAACGTAACTGGCACGACATGAGTGAGATTTCACACAGAATTTTCATTTTTGAGTGAACTATTCCTTTAAGCCGAAAAGTGTAAAATATAAAAAAAAGGCAAATATAATTTAATGAATTTAGGTTATTAAATACATTGTGCACAAAAAAAATTTATATAAACTTAAAAATATAAAAAAAGCAAAAGGACAATTCAATCATGTTTCAATTAAAAATAGTCAGCATTATTGCATTGCCTGTCTGTTAGAAGAGGGTTTTGCTGCAGACTGTAGCACGATGACGTGGTTCATCTTATCCACTACATAATAATTTGGCTGGCATAGGGGATGTTTTTAATGCGAATGCGTAATAGGGGATTTTGGTGACACACTGGATGTCTTTAATGCACATGCGTAATAATGAGGATTATTTGTCATCATACTCCATGACAAGGATGGACTCAACACCAACAAGTGAAACAGTAAGTGAATGAGCACAATTTGTGTTGTTGTTATATTGTTCATGTGTTTTAATGCCACTTGCATTTTACATTAGCCCTTTTGGAATTGACTTATTGTTTTCCTAACACCATGCTGGGTCCTCATAACCCCTATATTGCAAATGTAAGAATATTTATAATAGATTTTAAAAGTTGTCAAGGCAAACTTTATACTGGAAAATATCAAGCTCATCAAGCTGAAATCTTGATTATAATACATTGTTAATGAATTTTCTTATTCAAAATGTTGATGTTAAAGATGTTAATCATTGTTTAATTGTTAATATCCTTTTCTAGACGCATATTACTGTCCTTAAAAATGGAGAAAGCCCCTGTATCTCTAAGTGCACTCAATGTTGTGACAAGTATCACTGCCCATTTTGTGAGTCCTGGGTCTACAAGCCAAGAGAGTCGGGGAGCGTTGTTAACCACGTCCAGAATCATCTGAAGTTGGCTGTCCAGCAGGATGGTGTGTATAATGTTTCCAAATTCATTAAAATGGTCTTTTGTCAAGGCATATTAATTCACTCTTGTTTTACTTTTTTTTTCAGATTACATTATTGTCAAGTGTAACTTAAAATGCAGAGAATATGCCCATTTTCATTGCTGCTACTGTCCTGCCACTGTTCTTCGAAGAGCCCAGTTAAAAACACATCTCGCAAAATGCAAGCAGAAGTTCAATGCTGAAGAGGAATTTGAAGGAACCTGTTCATTTGAGGAAAGTCCTTAACATGAGTGGTGTATTTTTTATTTTTATGTTTTTGTTCTAATACTGTTGATTCACTAGTTCATATATTTAGTTCCCTGTTAGCTACATGTAACACTCCGAAGTATTTGGTGTTACATATGAAACTATGTTGTTGAAATAAACATTAAGAATCTATCTGTGCTACTTCTTTCAGAACTGTGAAGTGCTGTGTAAGGACTAAATTATCTGAAATAATCGTCCATTTTACCACTTCTGAGATACCACATGATATTAATAGTTCAACTTTTGAAATGGTCTTAACCATGTACTTCTCAACTTCCCAGACCAGCAGTTTTTCCTCTCCGTATGAGTAATACAAGTAAAACAGACACATGTAACATATGTAATGTGAGATGTTAAAATATATAACACTACATATTTAAAAAATGAACTTGTGAAAGCTCTTATCAACAGTCACTACTCAACATATTTATGTTGAATTAAAAATGAGCTTGACATATATAACTGCAAACAGTACTTGAAATAGCATCCTCTACAAAAAAAGAAATAAAATGACTTCATCTACTAAAGCTACTTCATCATACTACAGTCTGCAGTGAGAAGAGTTGTTCTGTTGTGCTCAGAAAAGGGGCGAAAACAAAAAAAAGAATCTGGTTTTGGGGTCAGTAAAATTAGTTTATTTCATTTATATAAATGTACTAGTTTCCACACACACACACACACACAAAAATAAGCAGTACAACTGTTATTATCATATTAGAATGATTTTTGAAGAATATGACACTGAAGACTGGAGTAATGGCTGCTGAAAATTCAACTTTGCCATCACAGGAATAAAATACATATATAAATATAAACATTCAGTAAAGACAGACTGCTCTGCCTAAGCTTTCTTATTTCATTACTCATGTAAATAGGCAAATGGTGCTTGATTACATTATCACCATGCCAAACATTGTTTGAAAGTCAGCAGGGCCATTAACTCAGGAGCCGCTGGGTCTTTTAACACCCACCTACTGTGAAACGCTGCCTGACTTGTGATCCTTTATTGCATATGTAAATGAAGAGAACTGAACATCTGCTACTGTGAAACTAGTTTTACCTGTTGGCCAGTCAGACTCCTCAATGGGCAGAATAAGCAACAACATTGACCAGCTTTTATACTAATACATATTTTATTTTAATTTTTTATTCATTTTACACCAGCCTCACATCTTACTGGAAAATCTATAGACTGCAGACAAAACAGGGTGTTGCTCCTACACTTTAGTGTATTTGTTATTTCATTTATTCAGCTTTTTGTATTTAGGCCTTATCTCAGTTTATTGTGAAGCCTAACAATTTCCAGGTTCAAATGTTGAACTTTAAAATGATGTGAAACATATTTTTAAGATGTTCTTTTCTCCTGCAGGAAACTGCTGTGGAAAGAAATATTTTACCTATGGGCCAGCGATATATTTTACAACTTCAAAGAGGTGATGTTCAAAATGTAAAATTGTGAATAAAATAAGGTTATGTGTGACATTGTTTTTTTGTGTGCAGTTTAATATGTTTTCCTTCTTTAAGGAATATAGTCAGGCAGACTTTGTAACATTCATGGGAAGGACATGGGGTGGGTTAAAAGAACAAGGAATGAGGAGAAAGATTGTGGTTAAAATCATAGAACCTTAAAGCAGATGGGGTGCATTTTTAAGTTTAAGATTCGATGTCTGGTTTAAAGATCATTTCACGTAAATCACGAGGTTCATTGAAAATTATGTAGAATACTCGACTAACGTTATGTAAATAAATATATGAAAATAATTTTATACACGTTCACCAATTTTCCTGCTCAAAACACATGGGTTTGTTTACTATTTCTATGTTTGTCTACATTAACAAAAAGGGTTGTTACGACACATGCCAACAATACAACAGCAAAAAATGCAGTTTGTCCGCAGTATTGTGGGATACGGTCCCGCTGATATTTGTTTCCCGTCGGCCCGTTACGCGGTGACGCTTCACACTCCCTCCAGCGACTGAGGGATTCAGAGCCCTCGTCTCAAACGGGAAAATTTGATATTTCATCAAAGGTAAGCTTCTCTTTTAATGAACTATTTGTTTACCGTTGAGTGTATACGCTACATGTTGTAATAGTGGTTCTAGTTTCCAGAATTTGCACAGGCGCCATCATTAAATGATTCCCGCTTCAGACTATTGATGAGGTGAGAAGTTGTTTTTCTAGTAACTTAACAACGCAGGCTATTTATGAAAAGAACCTGACAACTTAATCTTGGTCAGTTTACAGCAAACGGGGCATATTAGACCTGAACAAATATGTTTATGCACTTTTTTTCAGGGGGGAGAGAAATCTTTGTCCTTAGCCTTCTTGCTTTAGCAGATATGTCCCTTTAAACGAAAGAAATGTCCCCATCCACGTTTTTGTTTTTCTTCACAGGCTTCACGGTTCATGTCCTGTTGAAACCTTCTGGCCAGGTAAGTTAAAAATGGTTGCTGCAAAATCATAAAGTGTCCACAAAATACATGTATTTTGTAAACATCTTAAGAAGTTCTGCTTGTACGTGGTGACGAATTGATGATCAGTAACTGTCCTGAAGTCATAGAAGACATAAATGCTGGCTTTGTCTGTATTTTTAATAAATTTTATTTAATAAATGTTAATACATTTTGAAAGCACCTAAACATAATACACAAAAACTTCTATGCTCCTATGTTTATGTTCAGTTATTTCACTTTAATGGCAAAGAAAAGAACCTATTCAATGTCATTAAAGTGAAATTAGTAAAGCTACCTAGGAGCCTGATACAAATGCTCATTTTAGAAGAAAATTTCAAATGGCTTTTGCATCTCTTCACAGTTCACACAGACTTTTGATAGGTTTTCAAAAACTCTTATTTTCTGTGTAAGAAATCTACCACCAACGACCCACAATGGAAGTGGAGGATGCCTTATCGGCTAAGTTCAGGGTCCTGATTCAAGGGCTCATGGTGACGACAACCTCAGAGATTGTCAAAATATTCAGCAAAGTGCTGCTGGAAACCAGAATGGAGATCACCCGGAGCTGGAGGGAGATTGATTTGTTGAAGCAGCAGTTGGAGGAATGTGAGCAGCAAAAGACAGAAGCCATCATTAGGGCCCAGAGGATTGACTTCAAAAGAGAAGATGATGAGATGGAAGTGTCGCATGTGAATTTTCAGCCTGATGTACAGAGCTCAGACACGGTCACACCGGAGGCGGTGGTGAGTGGGCATGTGTGCTGTGGTCATTACTTGATACAGTTCTGCATAGTATCAGTGTTGTTATTTCTGTGCTGTTTACCACAAAAATACAGAAGTACAACATTTTGTTAAATAATTGAAAATAAATCAGAATTGTTTCAGAATCAGAATTAGCTTTATTGTCTGGTATGTTTGCACATACGAGGAATTTGTTTTAGTGACAGTAGCTCCACAGTGTGATAGAATGACAGCGACAGGACACAGATAATAATAATAATTAATAAAATAAAAATAATAATGTACAAATATACAAAATGGACAATATGCAAAATTGCTCAAACACAATATACAAAATATACAGTTGGTCATCATAGCTAATCTGCCATTTTACTGACATTGTGTTGAAAATGTATTATTTTCTGTAGAATAATTTGTGCTGTTTTGTTTATATTAATCACCATGTTTTGTGTGTTACAGTGCCCTGAAAAAAGAGCAGAGAATATCTCAGAACCAGAGACGACACAGTCAGGCACACCAGGTACTACTAGTTTTAGATAATTTTTCATGATAATAAATAGCAATAGACATAAATCTCAGGGAAGTACCACTACAAAATAAAAAATGAAGATTATATAACAACGGGAAATATGATAAACTGTAAAGTTATTTCTAAAGGACTCTGCACACTGAGTCCGAAATTTTCGCATGCGTTTTTTCGCATTCGCAATCTTAAAAATTCGTCACGCACAGAGACCTTGCACACTGAGTCCGATGCGTTTTAATTAATCCGTTGTGAAAAAATTCACAAAACTACACAAAATGTCTTCAAGCAGTGAGGATGATTTTGTTGTCCTCTCTTTAAAAAAAAAAAAGGAAATATTGGGTCCATCCAATCCTTAGATTGCGCAGAGAGGAAGGAGAGTTCCACCTCCGCATCAAAGAGCTGCGGGATTATCCCGAGAGATTCAAAGTTTATTTCAGGATGTCAGTGCCTCAGTTTGATAATTTGCTAGCGATACTGAATCCACATATTAAAAAAAGACCACCAATTTCCGTGAACCAATTGATCCTGAACAGAGACTGTCTGAGGTATGAATACACCCACAGACACACACACACACACCGAACTGCGGCATCGGAAAGGTGCGCGCCAGGCATAAAAAAAAAGGCTACAGCAGTTCTTTATATTCCGTATCTTTGTATTCCGCAATTTGTTTGTCATAAAGTGCTCTGTGCTGCAAGACGAAGTGTATTAATTTGTCTGACACTATTTTGGATTTTGGCTTTCGCTTGTACGATGGCTCTGAATAGTCAAAACGCCTTCTCAAAGCATCTCAAAATGCTTTATACGGATGCGAAAAACGCAAAAAATCGAACCCGATCCGAATTTTTTTTTGACGGACGAAAATTTCGGAGGCAGTGTGCAAACGTGATTGACAAAATATGAGGTCGTATTTATTTTTCAACGTGCGAAAATTTCGGACGAAAAATTCGGACTCAGTGTGCAATGGCCTTAAGTTACTAGAGTTTCTTCTCACTGACCATATGAATCACTAAAATGATACAGAATTAAAGTGATAACACTTTATTATTTTAATGGTATTTTTTAAAGCGTTTTGCAATGACATTCTCACATAATCTGAGGAAAAACTATTTAAAATAGTTTTTGTAAATTTAAATAAATATGAATGTTAGTAGAAAATCTTAAACTAAATGAAAATGAAATGTTGAAGTACTAAAATTACTAAAACAAATAAAATTAAAGTTAAATAGAAATGTATAAAACAAACTAAAATAACAAAAATGGTTAACTTTGAATGAAAACTGAAAATAAAAATGAATTCAAAATATTTATAAAAATATACTATAATAATATATAAATAATACTAATATTTTTCATAATCACTGAAGTAAAATACATTTTTTTCTGATGTGCTTTCACTGAGTTTTAATTATACATTTGCAATTTTTTTGTTGTTGTTGATTCATTAGGCCGAAAGGTTCAGAAAATCTGTGCTATTGCTGAAAACAGCCAGAAGGCCAAGTGCCAAGAGACGAAATGCACACAACATGTGGTAAAACAGAAAATTGTTTGTCCCACCAGTGTGCCACGAGTGAGAGGGCGCAAATCATCAAGCAAGACCATATCACAGCCCACATCTAAAATCATTGCAAATGGACCATCCACGAGTGTGGACATATTAACAAAAGAACCAAAATCAGAGGTGATGAAAAAAAGTAAATTAATCAAATCGCCAAAGCATGCTAATAATGTTATTGTTGCTCGTGGTCTTCGAGACCGACAGCACCTCAGCATGCAGAGGCACTGTCTGTGTTGTTCATCGGACGAGTGTGACCTCCAGTCTAGCCCCTCCAGAGCCCTGCACCAGGTCCCTAGTGTGTATATCTGTCGTAAATGTGAGAGGAGGTTTAAAACAGACCTCCTCTTCAAGAGTCACAATTGCCCAATGCCTCAGAATTGCAACAGGTGTGGGCAGATGTTCACTACACTTCAGGGGCTCACCGCACACAGTCAGGAAGTTCAACCTCAGGTCAGCTGCAGTCAGTGTGAGCAAATGTTTGCCACTCAGTGTGCTTTAACCGTGCACAAACAAATCCACACCAACCTTATTGTTCCCAAGGATATTAAGGCCAAGCGGTTCGAGGTTCGTCTCCAAAGAATCTCAGACTCCCAGCTGGAGGCTGCTTTGTCATCAAAAAGCTCTCTCTTGCAAAATAACTCTTCAAAACAAGATCTTTTGAGCGAACCGCAGAATATGGTTACAGCAGATACAAGTCCTGGATCTGCAAGCAAGCACAATGCAGAATCCACTGTGGTGAACGTACCTGAGACCAGCGAGACACAGCTATCATCCCAAAGTGTAGAGGAAAGCCTGGACTCAAGGCCAGGAACGGTGTCGGAGTCCAGTGTTGGACAGTCAAGTGTCAGGAAAGTCTATGCTGTCATGTCCAGCGCCTCATGCCAAATTCAGATGAGTGAGGATGCAAATAGATCAGAGGCACCAGCTGTGCATGAAACTGAAAAAGCAACAGATAATGGAAAACATGCCAGTTCAAGTGATGAGTCAGGACTCCGTTCTCCTCCAAGAAAGCGGAAAATGTCAGGTAATATTACAAAAATGGAAAAATGTTCATTGGACGTCATACAATAAGTGACTGTACTCAGTATTATTTTTATGTAGATCATTTCGTTATATTTGAACATTCTGAGTGATTTTATTTTCTCCTCTAGATTGTTCTCATGATGCGTACAATGGCGTGTTTCCTGTTGAAAATATTGTGAGATGGAGAAACAGTAAGGTAGGAATGAAGTGCATTCATTATATGCATCATCCCATGAGCCTTTAAATCACTTTGAAACTAAAAAAACATTATTATACTTTTCTCTGATATTCATTTCACTTTAAAAGGGAAGAAATGAAGTTCGGGTCAAGTGGATGCCTTGCACATTGTGGTAAGTCTTCCTCATTTGATCTCACACTCCCAAAGAGAAACACCAGCATCATTAATTTAACCTTGTTCCTAATTTCTTTTCATACATGTGTAATTCAGTGGTTTTTCTCATAGTAGTGTTCGACCTATACAGTGGTCTGAAAAAGTGTTGGCCCCCTTCCATATTTTATATTTTTTTGCATGTTTGTCACACTTTAATGTTTCAGATCATCAAACAAATTTAAATATTAATCAAAGATAACACAAGTAAACACAAGGGAAGGGAAAACAAATCACTTAAATAGGACCTGCCTGACAAAGTGAAGTAGACCAAAAGATCCTCAAAAGCTACACATCATGTTGAGATCCAAAGAAATTCAGGAACAAATGAGAAAGTAATTGAGATCTATCAGTCTGGAAAAGGTTATAAAGCCATTTCTAAAGCTTTGGGACTCCAGCGAACCACAGTGAGAGCCATTATCCACAAATGGCAAAAACATGGAACAGTGGTGAACCTTCCCAGCAGTGGCTGGCCGACCAAAATTACCCCAAGAGCACAGCGACGACTCATCCAAGAGGAACTGCAGGCCTCACTTGCCTCAGTTAAGGTCAGTGTTCATGACTCCACCATAAGAAAGAGACTGGGCAAAAATGGTCTGCATGGCACAGTTCCAAGACGAAAACCGCTGCTGAGCAAAAAGAACATAAAGGCTCGTCTCAGTTTTGCCAGAAAACATCTTGATGATCCCCAAGACTTTTGGGAAAATACTCTGTGGACTGACAAGACAAAAGTTGAACTTTTTGGAAGGTGTGTGTCCCACTACATCTGGAGTAAAAGTAACACATTTCAGAAAAAGAACATCATACCAACAGTAAAATATGGTGGTGGTAGTGTGATGGTCTGGGGCTGTTTTGCTGCTTCAGGACCTGGAAGATAAATGGAACCATGAATTCAGCTGTTTACCAAAAAATCCTGAAGGACAATGTCCGGCCATCTGTTCGTGACCTCAAGCTGAAGCGAACTTGGGTTCTGCAGCAGGACAATGATCCAAAACACACCAGCAAATCCACCTCTGAATGGCTGAAGAAAAAAAAAAAGAGAAGACTTTGGAGTGGCCTAGTCACTGTGTTATCTTTGATTAATATTTAATTTGTGTGTGACAAACATGCAAAAAAATAAGGAAGGGGGCCAACACTTTTTCCACACCACTGTATATCAACCAGGCTGAGTTTTTTCAGTTTGCCATATTCATGTCATGTTTCCATCCAAAGGTGCGAATTTAACTTATGCGCAAAACTGGAATATCCATTATATCGTATAAACCATTTGCGAATAAAGCACCATTTCCATCCAACGAGTCAAAGAGTTCATCCCTTCCTGATAAATTGGCACTAAATATCACTAAGAAATGTAGGAGAAGCCACTGAATATAATTTTCATATATAATAAATGACTTAACACTTAACAGCAGACGTAACACAATAAATGCAGTCATTGCTTTCGGACACGGATGCTGCTGTTTGGGAAAGCAGTCATGTAAGACAATATACAGACATACTTTGATGACAAACTTTGCTCAAGCATTTCAGAACGATCAAAACATTTCAGATGTTGTTCAATGAAATCGGTCCCCTAGTTAGTCAAGTTATAGCGTCCCATCGTGCAAAGTCACATGACTTTTTTGATACGCATGGTGGAATTTATTTGGTAAATGTGTTTCCATCGTAATTTATGCACAGTTTTTCTTTTTGGATAAAAAGTTTATCCTACTCAATTTTGTTCAAGTTCAAGTTTTTTATGCACATTTTTAGAACTTATGCGCATCTTGGCGTTTCCATCCTGCATTTTTTTTAATGCACTATTCCAAAATGCCCATAAAAATAAGTGGATGGAAACAGCTACTGTGTGCTGTATGTGAAATTAGCGATATCTTTTTTTTTTTTAAGGTTCCCTGTGCACACCAAATTACAAGATTACTGAGTGCTCAGTTGGTTACAGTATTCATGTCCTTTTTTTATACATATATCCTTTTAAAGAATTTCTTTATAAAATATAATTTCAGAGTCAAGTAGTTACCATTTTTCATGAATAAAAATCTCTTGAGTTTAATTTTTTTTATTTTTTACTTTTCCCAGTGGGGCAAAGTTTCAGAACACATGGGAACCAGCAGAAAGCTTTCCAGGCTATTTGGATGACAAGAACGAAGAGTCAAAGAAAAACTAAAAGGATCAAAAATTATATGTTGACTATGCTTTTATGAAGTTTTCTGATTACACTATAAAAATGTATGCTTTGCAATGCAGTTATTTTAATTTTTTTTTTTGCCATGCCATTTTTTCTGTAATATACTTTGGTTGGTTCTGGTTTCTTACAGCTACCCTATAGATAAATGAATTCATGGTGTCACTTTTTAATACATTTAATACCTGAGATAGGTCTTTTTCTTATTATAGCATGTCTTATTGTGATCTGCAAAAAGTTAGTGTATTGTTTTAGATATTTAGTATTTGAATGGCTGCCTTTGTATTTACCTCACTGCAATCTTTGGTTAAGGGTTGAGCTACATGTTGTTGATAACTTGTGTTGATGGATTTAGTATTTTTTAATTCAGCAATGATTTATGCTATTAATTGGCTAAGCTATTTGTGGGTTAATGACTTGGGTACTTAATGCAAGTAACAGTATATTACTAAAACACCATTAATGTTCATTGCCTCTTCCTATTTTAAATTGTTATTTTACCAAAGAATACAGTTATGCTCAAGGTAGCTAACACAGTTGAAGTAGGCTGGTAAAAAAAGATGGTGGTAAATGTACTGGAAAACCCCACAAACTCAAATAAACAGTTTCAAACTGGCAAGTATCAAGGCACCTTTTCAACAGCATGAAAGTCTTGCCAGTATTGTGGTTATGATCACTGCATATATTTTCTGAAATGTTTAGATGTCTCTTAATTGTTCATAACAAGCACCATAGTTTGAAGTCATATGGTTTAAAATAAAGTTACGCATAGCTTGGTAAATGTGCTAATATAGATTGTGGGAAAAGTAACTGGCTTTGTTACTTCTCAAAAATTCCAAGCCATGTCTGAATTTCAGCTGTTAGAATGATTAATGAAGTCTTGTTTTAATTGGACTTTAAGACTTAAGTCAATTAGATTTTAACTTCTGTATAGTTGGTGACAATTATATCTGCATTCCAACTTAAAATCAGTGCTTTTCTGTGAAATGTGCATTTTCAACAAGACTACAATATTTTTGCAGTATTTTTGATACTTATTTGTGGAATACATGTAATACTGCAGTGTTTGAAATAACTGAATCCAAATAGCAGCTATTGTGCAGTGTTTTGTGCAGGTAAAATACAGCTCCCTTTCTTCAAGTGAATCAGATTATATTTGTATTAATGGTTTTTGAAAACAATCTTTTTCAAAGCTGATGAAACTTCAGCTCTATCCATGACAACTATAACCACACTTTACAAACAGGATGACGTGCCATTTTCTATATCTTTCTTGTGGTCTGTGACATGGCCACAAAAGACATAGTAAAAAAAAAAACTATGAATCAACAGGAAAAGGGAACTTTTTACAAAACCACCATGTAAAATGACAAAGTTTGTGACTTTTTTTTTCCCAATGTGGTTTTGACATGCTACCTCTGAGTTTCCACAAATCAATGCTGAAATGTTAAAGCGAAAATCTTAAAACTTAAATTTATCTCTCTGGCCAATGTGAAGGGGAAATGTTATTTAATACCATTTAAAAAAGTCTTTATGAAGTTACTGTACCAATTTTCAAAACAAAGATGCATGTAGTGTGTGGCCTTCACACCTAAAGCTCTTATATGTGTATATGAGCAAACCTACTTTGGCCAAACAACGTCCTGCTGCAAAAGAGAGCATTGTCATGACTCTAATCTCAGAATAGATTTTGGTGTCTGAATTGTCACCTTCAATGACAAGAAAATCTGATCGTAGTACAGCAGCCAGAAGTGAAACTTTTGAGAGAAGGAAAACAAAGAACAGTCTCATTTCACGTGAATCGCAAGTGAGAACCTATCGTTACCGAAAGAGGTATGATTCTGCTTTGCAAAAATCTTCATTTCTCAATTCTTCAATTTTTAAAAAATTTCTAAATGGCCTTTATTGGCTAAGCATATTTTAGTGGGGAATTACTTTAACTGTATTTCATAGGCTACCAATAACAGCACAGATGGAAACTTTCAAAACCCACACAAACTAGGAGTGAGCAGAAAGCGTGGTTTTACTTCCTTTGGAAATCTAGCAGATCTTCAGAAATCAAGTAAACACTGGGCTATGACAACACATCCACAATGGTGTTATGTTTAATCGCTCTAACAGGTAAAGTAATTTTAAAACAAACTTTAAAAGCTAAAATATGTGCAATCATGGCACCAAATATTTACTTCAATATATCTGTTACAAAAATATATATATTTTGTGCAATTCTAAACAACAAGCAGGTTAAAATCCCTTTGTTTGCTTTCTGTCAGCTCTCCTCGTTTCGCCCCTGAAGCATTTGGAAGCAGTGGAGTTGAAAGAAGTTGAACTTGGAGAGACATTGGCGCTGATGTGCAACCTGTCTTTCTATTCTAAGATCCACTGGCTGAGGATGAGTGAGGGGCGGCTGATGGCTTTGATGGTCACAAGACTGAAACACACTGGAGAACTGTCTGTTGTCTGGAATTATAAGGAAACTCATTTTGAGGGTTTTATGGAGAACCAGACAACTGGAATGAGAATTCTCCATGTCACCATCAGCGATCTCGCCACATACTATTGTGCAACATCATATCAAAATGCTTCTATGAGTCTTTATCACAATTAAGGCTCTCTTCCCTCCTGCTTCAGGATGACCGCCTGTCTGCTAGTCCTGCAGTGAGAGGAAAACAGGAAATTTAACACCACTCCAATGTTCTTACAGGAAGTTAGTATCTCAAACGTGTTTATACGTTCGAAATAGGGCTGGGCGATATAGCCCCCCCCCCCCCCCCCCCAAATAAAGAAATACTATTGAATTTTCATATCAGTCGATATGATAAATGTCAAATATTTATTTCTTTCAAGTTTAGTGGGTGAAAGTTGTGAAAAGTATTTAAACCAGACATGTTTTTATTGTAGACCACTCTATACAAATGCAATACAAATAACACAAATACACAAAAAACTGATATAGCTTAATAACTGTAATTATATTCCATTACTCCTTTAATACATTTAATGCCTACACATTCAGAATTTAATAAAATTAAATATGAACATCCTACATTTCTGCCACAATGCTGGTGATTTCTCTTTGAAAGAGAAATCTTTCTCTTCTCCTGTTTTCCACGTTTTCCAGTGCTGTTGATAGTGCTGTTGTCGACTGGGAAGTCGTGGCCTAATGGTTAGAGATTCGGACTCGTAAACCAAAGGTTGTGGGTTCGAGTCTCGGGCCGGCAGGGATTGTAGTTGGGGGGAGTGAATGTACAGCGCTCTCTCCACCCTCAATACCACGACTGAGTTTCCCTTGAGCAAGGCACCGAACCCCCAACTGCTCCCTGGGCACCGCAGCATAAATGGCTGCCCACTGCTCCGGGTGTGTGTTCACTGCTGTATGTGTGCACACGTTGGATGGGTTAAATGCTTTTAACAACTGTTCACTGAAAGGTTCTTTGGGGAACCACAACTGGTTCTTCTATGCCATAGCTGTGAAAACTCCCCTTTTGTAACCTTTATTTTTAAAAGTGTAACAATGCAAATTATCTAAGACCTAAGAAGGCCACCTATTTTACTGTGATTTAACTTTTTTTTAATTACTTATAAGGTTGTGATTATAATTTTTTTTGTTTGTTTAAAAAACCTTTTATTACCTATAGTAGTAACTGTTTCAGTTCTCTAAACTCTATGATTGTCAGAATATTGTTTTTTGGAGTAGTTTACTGGGACTTTGCACAGTTTTCTAATGATATTTCTTTTTTTTAAATAAAATTTGAGGGAAATAATAGGAGTATAATTTAGTCATGACATAACCCCCCCCCCCCCCCCCCCCCAAAAGATTCTTAATTAACATGGATTTACAGCATCGATTATACAGAATATATTTTGTTCTTAAACCATGTTTATAAGAAACTGAAAAAAGCACAAATGTCAGGCCATGTTAAAACTGCAAAACCCCCTATAGACTCCAAAGGGTTAAAATCTAAAATAAGGTTTTCTCTGTCAATATATAGGTGTATTTTTAAGTAGAAATTGTCTGAAACAGTCCAGACATCACAATCAAGGCCACATTGCAGCTTTTCAGTTATGATCACTTTTGTGGCATCATGGCCTACAGGGCAGACATTTGTTGACTATACATGACCATGCAAATGATCTAAGAAATTCAGACCAGGGAGATTATAACACAAACCATGTTTTCATATAGGTCATGTGCAAAACTACTGCTCAGACCACATCTCTGTTTTTATATCTGTGCAGGCTGCAGTGAACATGATGATGTCATGCCACTTATGTTGTGTGTACATCTATGCATGTTTAGTCACTCTAAGACCACAAATTCTGTCAAAAGATATCCTTGTGGTAAACTTGAAAATATCTAAATAACATAACCATAACGTAACTAATGCTTCCAAATACCCTGCTGATAAACACAGCTGGAATAGTGTTGAACTCCTATTGGCTGAACTAGATCATTCAGCTCATTAAAAAAGCTTTGGAGATCTCTACTGTACATAGCAGAGCAAATCACTGCTGGAGCGAGAAACAGGTGGGTGCCTACTGAGGTTTTCCACTGAGACACAGGAGAATAAATCTCATTATAGAATGTGTTGGGTGGTTTACTTATGCAGTATTAAATTAAGACTTTATAATTTATTTTTGTAATTTTTCAGATTGCAAGATGAAGAAATTTTTAATAACTTTTATGGTTCTGACCATTAGTGCTGACGTGAGTACACTGATTCAATCTAATTATGTTACTTGATTTATCAGTTCATCCACACATGCTTTGATCACATGCCTTCCTTCTCTTTTAGATCACCTCAGCTAAGGTAAGATCATATCATCAGAATTATATGAGTTAAATTTGTTAACACCGATGCTTTAAGCTGCACTTAATTTTAGAAGCTGCATCTGATCAACGGTCCGAATGGTGGTCTCGTTACTGGTATAAATGGAGTTAACCCTTTACTGGTGGGTGGTCTGAACCCACCTGTGCTGTCTGGTGGTCCTGCTGTTATAGGACAGCCTCCATTAGCACAGGTAGGAACTGAAAGAACAGTTTACCAAATGAAAATTTGCTGAAAATTTACTCAGACCATTCAAGATTTTAATGAGTTTGTTACTTGTGGACCCATTCACTACAGAGGATCCATTGGTGAGCAAGTGAAATAATGCTAAATTTCTCCAAATCTGTTCAGACGAAGTGACAAATTCATCTACAGTACATCTTGGAATGCTCTGCAAATTTAAATTTTTGGGTGAACTATCCTTTAAGCACTTCGTATGTCCCACTAAAAGATTATATCCTACACAGACAATTACAAATTCTTGTGTCTGACAGATTCTGCCTGCTGCAGCTCTTCCTCCATATGTGCTTCAGCAGCCACCTGTGGCCCCAGTTCCCTTCGGTGCCCCCAACATCGGACCTCAGTTGGCTTACCCTTTCACTTCACCTAATGGGGTATTTGTTCATTTTCATTCCCAATGTGTGTGTAACGATATACATTTATTTCTGTCTGAATTCATGTAATTTGGGTTGTGACTGCTCTGATCAACAGGGACTGTCGTATTACATTGGTGGACCCCAGAATCAACCAGCCATAATCCCCCTGCAGCAACAAGTTGTGGTACAAAACAACCTTTCTAGCTCCTAATAATATTCTAATGCTATAAATTATATGTATGTGCTATAAATATGTCAATGAAGCTCATTCTTAATGCTTTTAGGCTGGACAAGTCCCTACTGGAAATAATCAAGCTGTACCACCTGGCTTGCTGACTAGATTTAAGGTACAATTACAGGCAAAACCATTGTTTTAAGGCCAGTTTCTGGACATTAATCCAAAATCTTCTCTAAATACCTTTAACTTTATCCCATTTGCTTGTAGCGTATTGCCTAAAACTACTATACCTAACTATAACTGATATGTGTGTTCTTAGTAAAACATGTACTATAACTTCATTGTTCAGCAATATTCAGTGTTTATGCAATATTCAAAAGGCAGAATTCCTGCCATCCACCTTTCTAACAGTGTAAATAATTTCTTCTCAGCGCTCCTTCCTCAGAAGGACCACTGCAAGAACACCTGTCTCAATCACCCAGGTTTGTAGAAAAAAATATTTTATATCTTTCTAAAATCTATTTAATGGTAGCCTGCATTATAATATGACTTATCATTTGCATACTACAGATGCCAGCTCAAGTTAACCCTGCAGTGTCTGGAAACCCTGTTGGGTAAATCTGAGTGATACATGTGTTGAAATTGCTTAGGTGTGTTTTATACATTGATACAGTTATAGACTGATTTTAATGTACAATAATTAATACTCTTGCTTAGAGAAGTTGATTGAGTTTGTTTCTGTTCACAGATAATTTCAAGAGATATTCTCTTCTCTGCAATACATGTCATTTTTAATGTAGAATAACCAGAATTTACGGCAAAGTAAAATGTAGAGTAAACTGTCTAATGCTTTGCTTTATATTGACAAATTATCACTATTTGTAACAAATGTTTATACTGAATACTCAATAAAAGTCACTAGTTTGTTGCAGCTGTGAATATTTTCTCCTTTGATTTCACCCTCTTAATCATATTATAATATTATGACCACACCTCTTTTTTTTGTTCATTGTGTTACATTGCCATCTACCGGCAACAGTGTTCCTGAAGTTAAAAAAAGCATTTCCACTATGTAATTATTTAAACAATGTAAATTTATGAAATTAATAATATATTCATGCAGTTAATACTATCATCATCTTCACTATCACTGTTTTAAAACAAGTGATTTTATCCATTTGTTTTTCTATTCCCCGTCTCTAATTTGTCTCAGTGCCTCACATTATAGCTGTGCATTCTTTTGTCAGTCTCTGACAATGCTAATTTCTGATATGGGCACTGGTCCAAATAGTGGATTTAAAGAAATCCATTAGAAATATTATAATTCAGACTAAGCATGTCAAAACTATGGTTGGCATCAGGACAGAAAAAGTCACAACTCACCAAGTTTACATTGATACATTTATAGAAAATAAATAAATGAATAAATATAATAAATATTATCAATTATATATATATATATATAATTGATAATATTTATTATATTTATTCATTTGTTTATTATCTATATATATACATGCATAGATAGATATATAGATAGATAGATAGATAGATAGATAGATAGATAGATAGATAGATAGATAGATAGATAGATAGATAGACAAATAAAGACATCAAGCTGCTCAGATTTGTTGGTATTTGATCATAAAAGTTTAGGTCTGTAAGACATTTATTAAACGAGGATGCATTAAATTGATCAAAAGTGTCAGTAAAGACATTTAAAATTATATTTGTACTTTTGAACATTTTGATACATTTTTACTTTTACAGATACATCTAAAAAAATTGGAATATCGTGAAAAAGGTCAATATTTTTTGTCACTCATTTCAGAAAGTGAAACCCATATATTATATAGATTCATTACACATAGAGTGAAATATTTCAAGCCTTTACTTCTTGAAATTTTGATGATTATGGCTTACAGATAATGAAAACCCAAAATTCAGTGTCATAAGATGTTACATAAGTGTTTCCAAAATTCAGTGTCATAAGATGTTACATAAGTGTTTCCAAAATTCAGTGTTACATAAGATGAATAAAAAAAGGATATTTTAAACAGAAATGTCAGGCTTCTGAAAAGTATGTTCATCTCTATGCACTCAATACTTGGTTGGGCCTCCTTTTGCATGAATTACTGCATCAGTGCGGCGTGGCATGGAGGTAATCAGCCTGTGGCACTGCTCAGGTGTAATGGAAGCCCAGGTTGCTTTGATAGCGGCCTTCAGGTCATCTGCATTGTTAGGTCTGGTGTCTCTCATCTTCCTCTTGACAATTCCCCATAGATTCTCGATGGGGTTCAGGTCAGGCGAGTTTGCCAGCCAATCAAGCACAGTAACACCATGGTCATTGAACCAGCTTGGTACCTTTGGCAGTGTGGGCAGGTGCCAAGTCCTGCTGGAAAATGAAATCAGCATCTCCATAAAGCTTGTCAGCAGAAGGAAGCATGAAGTGCTCTAAAATGTCATGGTAAATGGCTGCGTTGACTGTGAACTTCAGAAAACACAGTGGACCAACACCAGCAGATGACATAGCAGCCCAAATCATCACTGACTGTGGAAACGTCACACTGGACTTCAAGCAACATGGATTCTGTGCCTCTCCACTCTTCCTCCAGACTCTGGGACCTTGATTTCCAAATGAAATGCAAAATTTACTTTCATCTGAAAAGAGGACTTTGGACCATTGAGCAACAGGTAAATTCATTTTCTCCACAGCCCAGGTAAGACACTTCTGACATTGTCTCTGGTTCAGAAGTGGCTTGGTAGCCCTTTTCCTGAAGACGTCTGAGCGTGGTGACTCTTGATGCACTGACTCCAGCTTCAATCCACTCCTTGTGAAACTCTCCCAAGTGTTTAAATCAGCTTTGCTTGACAGTATTCTCAAGCTTGTGGTCATCCCTTTTGCTTGTGCACCTTTTCCTACCCAAATTCTTCCTTCCAGTCAACTTTGCATTTAATATGCTTTGATACAGCACTCTGTAAACAGCCAGACCTTTCAGTAATGACCCTCTGTGACTTACTCTCTTTGCGGAGGGCGTCAATGTTCGTCTTCTGGATCATTGCCAAGTCAGCAGTCTTCTCCATTATTGTGGTTTCAAAGAACAAGAGATACCCGGAATTTATACTGTAGCGATGGTCATTAATTGAAACTCAAATGTAAATATTCTAATATTTTGAGATACTGATTTTTGATTTCCATGAGCTGTAAGCTCTAATCATCAAAATTAAAACAAAACATTTTTTTTAATTGTTTTACTTTACATGTAATGAATCTAAAATATATGAAAGCTTTTTGAAATAAGTTACAAGAAAAAGTGAACTTTTTCACGATATTCAAATTTTTTGAGATGACCTGTAATACAGTCATCAAAAATCATATATCATGGTTTCCACACATTAATAAGCACCACAACAGCTTTATTTATTTATTTAACAAACACTTGGAATTCTTTCTAAAGGATGATGTGACAATGGAGTAATGGCTGCTGAATATTTATTACAGAAATAACAGTTTAAAATATATTAAAATAGAAAACAGTTATTTTAAATTGTAACAATATCTCCTGTTTTATTGTATGTTTGATCATTCAGAAAGCGTAAAGGAGCAACTGTATCTAAAGTGCTAGAAAAGAGAGAGTCCATAGTTTCTGTTACATCAAGGTTTTCTGCGCTGTTGGCTATGCTGAGGAATAAATCAGGAAGATTACTTCCAAAGCAGTCTTTTGTGGTAGAGGTGATGGTTCTACCATACTTGTAACAACTAGAATTTACAGTTTTAGCTATATGGAGTTTACACAAGACTAGATAATGATCTGAGATGTCATCGCTTTGCTGCAGAATTTCAACACCACTAACATCAA
This sequence comes from Barbus barbus, assembly GCF_936440315.1. Taxonomy (NCBI): domain Eukaryota; kingdom Metazoa; phylum Chordata; class Actinopteri; order Cypriniformes; family Cyprinidae; genus Barbus; species Barbus barbus. Next base: position 8,973,756 of record NC_136736.1, on the reverse strand, counting down.
TTCCATGTGACAGTATTAAATCTAGAGTATGATTTCGACAATGAGTAGGTCCTGAAACATGTTGTCTATTATATATTATCACTTTAAACAACAGAGAGTGAAAGTAAGGTAAAGATTCAATAAAAAAGAGCGGAGCTACAAACGCAAACCTCCCAGCAGCACAACAGACAGGGACAGACTGAATCGATCCATATATATAAATATATATATATATATATTGGCTGATTGTATTATAATACCATCTACTGGACAAGTTCCTGAACAGTTTAGAAATGAGAGCGGTCACTACAGCTGAGGAAACACAAACCATTTCAGTCTGCTTCTTCTGTCTGGGATACTCAGCCCCTAAACCATGTAATTATTGAGTGGTGATGACCACACTAATTGCCATAATTATTGTTTTGAAGAGAATGATTCAATCTTGTTTTTTTCATTCTCAGTCAGACAATAATTTGTCTCTTTACCTAACAGAGCAAACAATTCTCCATTCAGCCTGCTTATTAGTCTGTGACAAAGCTCAATCCTGATCTTGGCACTGGTGCATCTGTTCTATATCTGATAAGCATGAAATGTTTTTAGTGACTTTGTATAATATCATAATGATAGTTCTCATCTCATCAAACACACATACTGTACATATACATACTCAAACCCAGACAATAAATTAATGAAAGCAATTATCAGCTCATTTGACCATAATGATACATGTCTATATATGATGCGGTATGGACAAATTGAGACACATGACACACAGTATGTGTCACAACTACAGCAACCTGATATTATAAGAGGGCACACACCAGTTTAAAAGCAAAGGGGGAAAAAACGCAAATAGTTTACAGTTCTGCTCTGCCTCGAATGTACTTATATTTTCTCTAATATTCTGCATTTATTGACTGTAGTATTAGTAGTATATACAGACAGTACCAGTAAGGAGTCTTTTAAAATATATTTCTAAATAGTTTATTTATAATGACTGTATCTTTCTGGTTTTAGTATATGTTCATTCTCATTGATTTTTCTTCCACAGATGACCAAGATGAAGTTTCAGGCCATCTTTTCCATGGCTGGTCTTCTCAGCATTTGCACTTGTGCTCCTGTAAGTCTTCATTGATAAATTCATGTTTTCAGTTTGAATCAATAGTAACAAAACTGTTTGTGTTTCACAGATATACCAGCCACAAATTGGAATAATTGCAAGTAACAGTAATGAGGTATGTTTCTTATGACGTTTTGTCACAAATTCTATACTAATTATTATATATTAAATTCTACCAAGTTTGGGGGCAATAAGAGTTTTTATTTTCTTTTGCTCGCCAAGACTGAATTTATTTGATCAAAAACACAGGAAAACCAGTAATACTGCAAAATATTATTACAAATTAAAATAATTGTTTTCTATTATAATATTTTCAAAGCTGCATTTTCAACATCGATACTCCAGTCTTCAGTGTCACATGACCCTTCAGAGATCCTTCTAAAATGCTGATTTGCTGTTATTTCGAGATTCATTAATTAATAGAAAGTTTAAAAGAACAGCATTTATTTAAAATAGAAATCTTTTGCATAAATGTCTTCACTGTCAAAGCATATATGGTATGTGTATTTATGTAGTGCAGTTTTGGTATAACATTTCTGTTTTCTGTTATATATTCAGTTGTTTTCTGTCATGCTCACAACTGTTACTTGTTCCTTCTTTGTAGGTTTTGCGTTTCAACGGACTCACGCTGGCAGGTGTGGGTTTGGGTCCAGCACAGGTAAATCAACTTCCAGTCACTGAAAAACCCAAAAACAAACTAATATGTAGATAGCTTGAACATTTAAAGGTAAAATCAGGAATAGCATGTGACAGAGATATCTGATTTCTTAACCTGAAACGAGGAATTACTTGGTATCTTAATATGGTGTTCTGTTGGTAGCCTATAGTATGGTGCTTATATTATATGTGGCTCATTTGAATCTCTGCTTTCTTTCTCCTCAGGGAACTGCATTTTTCCCTCCCTTCCTGATCCAGCAGCAGCCCCCACAGGTGCTGAACTTTAACCCTGCGATGCAGGGACCCTTCCTGCCTCCTCAAATAAACCAGCTGAACCCAGCACAGTTGCCCCCATTTCAGCAGGAGCAGCCTATACCTGGCATCATTCCCAACAACGGCTTACCAGCACAGAACTTTCCCCCGGTACAGACAGACTTCTAAGGGAACATCATGCACTTGTGGATTTGTATTTATTTTTGGTCCTTATCCACAAGTTTTTTTTAATTATTCTCACAGATTTTTCCGGAGAGTAAAAAAAGTAATATTTTGTTTTTAGGGCTTTCCATTCTTCCTGACTAATCTATATCCTATGAGGAACACTCCTGTAAGACTGACACCAAACCAGAATGCTGGCCCGAGTGTTCAATCCCAGGACACCATGCAACCAATGCAGCCAATGCAACCAATGCAGCCAATGCAGCCAATGCAACCAATCCAACCAATCCAACCAATCCAACCAATCCAGGTATTGTAAAGCCTTTTCTCACAGGCAAAAATGTGATTTTTACAAAGAAAAATCATTAAATGAAAAGCGTATTATCTCCATGAAGGAAACCACAAACATGCATTTTTATCTGACATAACTAAAAAATATTACATGTGTTTAATATAAAAAATATGTAATACATAATTATTTTTAAAAAATAGTTTAATAAACATTTAATATTAAATTATTAAATTTAATTACATTAACCGCATTACTCTGATGTCGTTTGTAGGCTTGTATTTGAATTTTCTTCAGAAAATATTTCAAATTTTCCAGAACAGGGGGAAGCCAGACCCGAAGGTAACGTCTGCTCCTGATTACCGTGGTGATCGGCCCGGCCCTGGAACTGGAGAGGTTTTTTCAGAAGTTATCTTTTGTTAACATGTTGTTAATAACCAAACATGACAAAACATGACTGGGCTGAATTATTACCGTAGAATTTGTAGACAGTTTGTTAACCAATCCCGTCTCTGACAGGGTCATCCTGGGTTCCCATTGTTTGAGCCCTAGGCTCAGAAGATTTCATTATTAAAAAGGTATTAAAACTTTTCTAAATTGTATATTCTAATAGGATATCATACCAATTAATTGATTAGAATGTAAATTTGTTGTTGGTTCTCCAGATATCCCACCATGAAGACCCCTCACAGGAGACATTTTTGTTCAACTTGGACATATCCATATGTTACCAAATAAATAAAAGATGCTCTATTTATTTTGTCTAAAGGGATTTTTTTTTTTCATGTTGAATATACTCCTTTTTACTCCTCCTAAAAACTTGATTAAGAACAGTGCTCATATGTATTAACTATTAAGAATACACTTCAATGACAAAATGATCAAAGTCACAATGTTGATGCTGGAAATTTTATTGAACAGATTCTCAACAGTAATGATTAAAGAAAAAAATAAAATCACAAATATGCATTAATTAGCTATAAAATAATCAAAAAAAATCTATATTACACATTAAATTCTATTGCTGAATTATATAATAGCTGGATGTTCATCTGTGGAAAAAGAAAAAGAGGTTATTCAAAGCCAAAATGAAGTTTTTAATCAAACTAAGTACAGCAATCTGCCTTACCAGTGTAATTATTGTACATGATTCTTTTCTAGTTTGTCCCACGATCACTTTCAGACTCCGCCTGGAGAATCAGAGTCAAAAGCAATGTTGAATAAATAAATAAATATAATAAGAGAATCTAAAATGTATACTCAAATACTTCAAAACCAGTCACTCTTAACTTGGGAACCAAAATACTGACCTTCATGAATGAGGGGAGCTGCAAAAACAAGCGGGAAATAAAAAAAAAAAACAAACAAACATTGAAACAAGAAAGAGAATGCAGTTAGATGAACTGGCAGATGTTTATAATGTAACTGATGTGATATTAGTACATATTCCTGATTACTTACAAGCTGTGTAATCCCATATTCAAATGAGATTTTTTGCTGTGGGGAACAAATATACAATAGACTGTTGTGTTGTTTAAAAAAACTATATTTAGTGGCCAGATATTCAAGGTCATTGATACTCCAGTCTCCAGATGAAGATGAAGATGATATGACTTACCGTTGCAGTTGGGTTGTAAATGAGCTTCACATAAGGCTGTTAGATATGGAAAGTGTATTTACAGATTTGGTAAACTGAATTTAAATGTACTTTTAATGGTATCTTTCTTTAATATATGTTATCTTTCTATTTATTTGATATATTTTATTAATCATGATGAATGTTCATTATAGTGCCTGTTACCTGAGGGCCGTAGAGGGAGAAACCCTGACCATACTAAACGTGATAAAAACATTTATTAATTACACAACTAAGAAATCATGTGGAATCTATTTCACAATAATAAAACACGTTTTATATAAAAAAAAAAACTTTACCCCCAGTTCCTGAGGTCTATTCACTCCACCCTGTAAATAAGTCACATTTTTGGAATATGAAACATTACTATATCTATAAGAGAGATTTATAAAAAAATTGAATTACAACTTCAATACCTTTTTTGGTGGCTGCATCTGCCCTTTGCCCTGGATGGGAAGAAGGTATTTTCTGTGCATATCATAAAACTTTAAAATGTACTTTCTTATTACTTTTTGTCTGTTTAAATTATAACTCTCATTAAACAAATTCAAAAAAAATTAAACAAAGTATGAAATAAAAAGACATATTGTACACTATTGCAAATGGTAAATGAACGGCAACGTATTATCTTTAGACTGTTTACACTTAGACTGTTTCATTCACTTACTTTTGGTAAGAGGAACACATTCTCTCCCTGAAACAAAAGCAAAAATGTATTCTGATTTTATCTTCTGTTTTATTGTATTTTTTGTATCTTGAAATACAGTATGTTAGGTTAATTAATATCAATTTCCCCAGTATGGTGGCATTACCTCCTTTAGATGGAAAGCACTAATATTCTGTTTAGGGGAGAACATATGTATTTGTTTATTTATTGTTGCTTTTTGATATATTTGCTCATCTCAGAATATTAAAGTTTACTTCTATTTCTGGGTACAAAACAACAGCACCGTAAGTTTCACGCACCTGCAAAGTGACATTGTCAGCCTACGTTGATCCAAGTGAATAAAAATATTAAACAAAGATTACAGACGTGATATGCATACAGTTCATGACATTTAATGTCTTTGGTTAAATCAAAATCTTACCTTGAAGATTGTAATGAACTGCCTGTTATTCTAGAAAATGAATCAAAGTAAACTCATAAATCTATACACAATCAATAACAACTGAACATAAAACCCTGTTTATTCCATGAATGAATTTGTGAAAAGTGCATGTTAATATTAGCAGTATGAGCTTACCATCATGTTGGGACTCAAAGGTTTTCCAAAGAGTGGATTTATTTGATTCTCTTTAGCCCCATCTTCTGGAGCTTGAGTTGGGCGCGTCGGCATCCTATCCAGCTGAAGGCATTTAACAACATTAATAATTAATATTCATATTTCAGCAAATATTCTATTATTCCACAATAAATATGTTTGTCCCAGAATGAGGGCCATGGCATATTGTTTTCATGTCTTAAAGACTAAAGGAACTCCAGGAACTCAAGTCTCTAGGCATTAAAAGTGCAGTCTAACTTACTTTGTAAGAAGGTCTACCAGATCTCCCATTCCTCTGTGGTTTTCTGACTCCTTCCCATCTATGCCACTGTTCGCTCCGCTGTGTACAGCAGAAGATAAAACTAATGTTTATTGTACTGCATAATGATTGCAAACTTCGCAAAAAGTATTGTAAATGTTGCTCACCCTGTCTCCTCCATTTTGACCAGGGAACACTGTATCTTGTCCAAATGGAGAGCCGTTAGATGGATCTTGTGCGTGTCGCTCAGGTTCATCCGGGTACAATAGGCCCACTGGATATGGCTGTAGTGAGTGACATTTTGAAGTAAAACTACCCTAAATCATTTTAGAGTTATGAATCAAGAAGAAAAACGTACAAAAATCGGACGTCCAAAATTCTGCTCCCATCTGTGCCTGATTGGAGTTGGCTGTGGTACTTTTACTCCTCCATCTTCTGGATCTGGGAAATATTGCTCTCTATTCACTGGGCTAACTCGATCCCAGTGGTTTCTGTCATTGGGTTAATAAAAAAGCATTAATGCATTAAATGTTTCTGACACCCGCCGTGACAATAATAAAATGTAAAACAGTGTGAAACTCCACCATGATACTTAAATACACTGATAAACTGTATACCCAACATATCTCTCAGAATGCTGCTACTCACTTGAGCCGCCACCACAACACATGAAAATGCCACCAGAAACCACATTTTCAGCATTAAATTTAAGTTAAATAGTAGCTGATGTGGCACCAGAATCGAAGACTTTGACTCAAAGTGTGTGCCTGTTTCTAGCCATGTCACATTGGTCGTGCTTCTCTCTTTATAAAAGCCAGTTGTTGAGCAATTGTCACTGTTGTTGTGGATCATTTGTTTTGAACAAGGACTAATCAATTGTTAGAGAAATTGTTGCTAAAAATGCTAATACAAAGCTGAAGTCATTTAAGGTGGGTATGTTGTAGTTCATTCAAGCATTTTATAACATTACAAAATTCTTGCTTCAAAGAGATGTAAGTGTATGGACTTTCTTATAATTCTCTCTCTATTGCAATATCAGTCAGATAGATTAAAGAAAGCCGCAGAGGAGTGTCTTGTGTAGGAGGGATTGTACTGATTGCTAAACTAATTTGTTGCCTTAAGCCCTCCTAATGTTTTAGGATCCACCCCGTGCATGTAGCAACAGCAGTCAGCAATTTAGGCATTAAATTAACAGAGGGGTGTGATATCTATTGCTGTATTTAAATCCTCTGGCTGTTCAAATTATTATTATATTTCTAGGCATTAGAGCAATAAATATTCTTCCGAAGAATATTATTTCTGCTGCTTTGGAGAATTATACTCTTTGACAGAAACATGAAGACAGTAATCTTACTTGCATGTCTTTTTGGTCTGGCTTTCCAGGTAGGTTTCAAAAGCTATACTTTTGCATTTTACACACTTATAGTTGCATGTAAATAATGTGACAGTGATAACAATGATTTTTTAAATTGCAATTAGGCTGAAGCTCACCAGCGTGTGGCTCGCTCATTATCCAGCTCGGATTCTGATGAGGTTAGTCAAACAATATACCTCAAGGATAAATATGTAAAATTCAAGATAATGTTTTAATTGCTTGCATATCTGTCATAATGTCTCTTATCAGACTGGAGCTTTTTTCCCCAATCTGCGTCAACCTTTCCCGATTCTCAGCTACGACCAGTTCCTTCAGCTGCTGATGGCCCTTTACTCTAGAACTGTCCCAAATCCAGCCCCTGCTCCGGTGCCAACTCCCCCTGCTGCCCCATTCACTGCCCCAAACCCGGTGCCAACCCTCGCACCTATTACAGCACGCTAAGGCCTGCTCCTTTGCTGAGAATAATTACACTTTTCTGTTTTCATGTGTCTAAATAATGATTAGAAGAGCTCTAGTGATATTAGTCTACTGTCTATTTGAAATAGAAAAAAATAAATTAAAAAAATAGTAGAAATGCTAAAGCAAATCAACACTTTATGGACAGCCTGGAACATTAGAATAATTACTACACAAGTGCAATTTATACGGGAGATAAAAACTGTCAACTGATTAATTTTTTGTTGTTGTTCTCATTGTATTTCAGCATTTGTTATCATTAAAACAATTTTGCTTCTAACAATTTTACTGCCTGTGTGTGTGATTCAGTATTTTGGATGTTAGAAGTTTTCATTTATGAATAAAAACGCGACTAATACATTTCACATGTCAGACCTCATATAGCAACTTTGGAAATAAAGTCGCTTGAATCACAAAGAGGGAATAAGAAAAAGAGCGAGTAGTAAAATAAATGCGTGCTTATGGAGATGAAGTAACAAATAAATAATAAAGCAACAAAAAGTCAAATCATATGAGTGAAAATAGGAGTGTTGCTACTAACAAATACAAATCTTGCATGCCAAATGTTAGGTTTGGTTTAAAATATTACAAACTTGGATAACCAAAGCATTCTGACACCATATTTCATTTATTATGATTTACTTGATTGTAATGACTGAAATAATCTGGAAACAACCAGAAAAGTATTGATAACAAAACCTGAAGAGATCTTGTGGCTCATTATATAACAAGCACTGTATTAGCAAAGCTCAAGTTTGAATGTGCTGAAATGAATTTTGAAGACAACTATCAATAATTAATGCAACTTAACACAAACAATCACTATTATTATATTTTCTCTCTGTTTTAATACTATGATTACTACACTCACAACCCCTAAAACCACCTGTGCTCAAACCATAACTCAATACACTACACTATTTTAAAATATATAATAAACTTAAGAACAAAAAATTTATAACTAAAATAATAAAAATAAAATAATATATACTGTATATTTAACTATAAATGTATATCTGTTAGAGAACAAATCAGCACAGATATTTATGGTTTTTAAGAACTCATCACAATCATCCTTCATACTAAAATATTTTCCCCATATTTCATGTCTCAAGCTTTTTAAATAGCATACATTTTTTTTAAATAACATAATCATAAGAGTTTTTTCCACTTATTTTTTGTAGCAATATTCCAATTACTTTTGATATTCTATATATTTTTGAAGATATCTAGAATGACACAGATGAGGAAGGTTATTATTTATTATCAAAGTATCGCAGTCACATCGAGCCATAAGGTGTGCCTTAATCTTTTGTTTTGATTGTGTTGCATAAACTCAGTTTAAGTATGTACACAATTAATATACCATAAAAAGGCAACCATGTGACTCATTTCCCTATTTCCCAATTGCTGAGTAAAGTCTAACTTGCTAAATACTATGGATCACTTTTTTTTTTTAATGTGTCACTGTGTCACTTCTGCTGATTGGCCAGTTGCATGTCAATAATGTATATATAAAGCATATATCACTGCTGTTTTGATGCCACACAGACAAGTTTCTCAAACATTTGGCATAAAGGTAAGAGGCAAATGCAGCATTTACTATTATATTTGGTCACTCAGACATTTTTCTCCAATGCAATTTACACTTTTTCTATTAGATCATCAGAGCCGCTCTCCTCGAGAACCATGAAATCATTCCTCATCATTGCTTGCATCTTTGGACTATGCTGTGCCGTACTAGTTAGTGTCATTCCTTTTTAATTGCATGTACATGTGAATTTTATATGCATTTTTACTACCACATTGTTCTGTAAAGTAATTTATAACAATGGAAATGAAGTGATGATGGTGATTTAAGATAAAGATGCAAAATGACAAATTCATTTTCCTTTTTTAGGCAGAGGATGAAGAACTTCGAGAGAAACGCTCATCAAGCCGTTCTTCAGAGGTCAGTTTGAAATCTAAAACAAAAACCATTGCATAAAATCCTTGAGTCAATGATTTATTTCAATTAATAATTTTTTTAGACAACATTCTGAATGTATTGTATATTTTTGTCTTTATTTTGACATCTGTTTTATATAGACTCCTTTCAATAGAAATCTTACACGTTCTACTGATATTTCTACAGAGACAGCCTGGAGGCTTCTTCAACCCGTACCCATTTCAGCGTCCCTACCCATACTTCCCCCCTTACCAACCTCAGCCTCTGCCTCAACCTCTGCCACCAAACAACAATGCTCTCCTCAGTCTCTTGCCATTCATCTTAGCACAGCTGGCATCCAACACCCCTGCTCCGGCACCGGCCCCCGCACCTGCCCCGGCCCCGGCCCCGGCCCCTGCACCAGCCCCTGCACCAGCCCCAGCCCCAGCTCCTGCCCCTGGAGGGAGATAAGACACCAGTTAAAACTAAGCATGTATCTGACTGACTTGATACTCTTGCTCTTGGTATATTAAAACAAATAAACTTTGGATCGTTGAATCATGCATTTGAGTTTGTGTTATTCTTTTAAATGTATAGGAAAATGTACAGTATCAGATTTTTTAGTGTTTTTATTAAGATATAGCATGCAGCCAAAATTTTTTTAATTATCCAACAGATAATAGTCCTTTAATCTGTTTTGAGCAGCGTTCCAAGTACCAGGACTTCTTTGAGTCTCTGACAGACTGTCAGTATGTAATATGTGTATTTTTCAGGGAGTATTTCTGCAGGTACACATGCCAGTAGACGGCGACAAGTTATTGATTTTTGTTCAGGAAGGAAACAAGTTAGTGAATCATTGAATCATTCACAAATCGGATTCGAGAACAACACAACATTACTGCATGTAACAATGGGTCCTCTGTGGCTTTGTTTAGAGATATTTTCATTGATGGAGTTCTTAATTTCCTCTTTATTGAACTGTTAGCCTATATAAGGAATGCTTGTCACTCCAGTAACTTCTCAGAAACAGTTGCTTGTTTAGAGACGTTTTTGAATTGTAATGGAGGCTTCAACATTTCTTGAATTTACTGTTGTTTAAAAGCAATAATGTAGCCTATATATTTTGAAAAGTGTAGGTCTTTTTAATTACACTTGCGAGAGTGAGTTAATGTGACAAGGCAGAATGTTATTATTTTTTTTTTTGTTCATGTTCTCTGAATGAAAAAGTACATACTTATGCAGAGGCGCATGCAAGTTTTGGGACTGATTTTTTGCTTTTTTTTGTTGCTTAAACCACGCTGTCAATCATCTTGTTAACTTTATCATATGCAAACTCCTCATATCATTTCATGTATTCTACTCAACAATTCCTCCAACCATATTGGAGAGACAAGTGGCATGTCTACCTGCCAGGCTTTCATGGAGAATTAACACTTAATGGCCAAACATATCTGATTTCCAGTTGTGCTGTTTGGATTTTTTCAAAAGTTATTAATGTTGTTCCAGGTGAAATATAACATGGATGACTTATTTGAATAAATAAATGCATTCATGTTTGTAGTTATGAAATAAAAATGACAAATCTTCCTCCACAGCACAAGGGACATAACAAACACTCAAAGACACTTGTTTGGTTCATGAGTAAATTAGCTTTTTTTGAACAAATCTGGATTGTGGATTGTGTTTACAGACAGTGGTTTCTGGAAGTATTCCTGGGCCCATTTAGTAATGTCAATGACAAAATCATGCCGATGAGTGATGCAGTGTCGTCTGAGGGCCTGAAGACCACGGGCATCCAACAAAGGTCTTCGGCCTTGTCCCTTACGTGCAGAGATTTCTCCAGTTTCTCTGAATCTTTTGATGATGTTAGGCACTGTAGATGATGAGATTTGCAAAGCCTTTGCCATTTGACGTTCAGGAACATTGTTTTTAAAGTATTCCACAATTTTTTACGCACTCTTTCACAGATTGGAGAGCCTCTGCCCATCTTCACTTCTGAGAGACTCTGCCTCTCCAAGACTTCCCTTTTATAGCTAATCATGTTACAGACCTGATGTCAATTAACTTAATTAGTTGCTAGATGTTCTCCCAGCTAAATCTAATCAAAATTTCTTGCTTTTTCAACCCTTTGTTATCCTTTTGTTGTCCCCATGACAACTTTTTTGAGACATGTAGCAGGCATCAAATTTGAAATGAGCTCATTTAGTGGATAAAAGTGTAAAATGTCTCTGTTTAAACATTTATGTTCTCTATGTTCTATTGTGAATAAAATCCACGATTATCAGAGATTAGCTAATCCTCTGTAGCAATGTGTCCAGGAAGTTTTTAAGATGTTCCTAGGATGTCATAATTGCACAAACTGACAGTGAGCTTTTGTGGATTTGGGGGATTTTAAGGATTACGACATGACTAAATATTGTCCTTATAGATTAAGGTTTGTAAAATAAGTAAAAAAGTAAATGCATGTGCTAGATCTCTTTGATGAGTCCATTCGAGTGCTTTTTACTGGGTTGGGATAAATCTCAGTGTATTCACATTTCCTTCAGGACATCAAGAAGACTCAATGTGTTGCAGGGCTGTAAGTATAGATAAATATACGCTTCACTATTTTTGTTACTTTGAGTTAACGTTATTTTCATTGAATTCATTGAAGTATAGGGAAGACTGAGGCAAGGTGTCACACTTTGTACTCTTGAATGTTACTTAGTTTTGAAAATATGTACAAAAATCATCTAAATTAAGCAACATGAAGCCACTGAACATTTTCAATGACAACAGGATGTCACTTAAAATGAGGCAAGTTGTCACAATGGATTTCATTTAAACAGTTTATTATAGGCATTTTGGCAAAACCGAAAAAGGAAAACAAATATAAAAATTTTAAAGAAAACAGCTTTTGTCATTTAAAATAAAATTTTAACTGAAATAAAATAAAATGTCTAAAACAGAGTTTAAAAATAAAGAAAACTACACAGACTTAGCTTTATCTAAAATTAAGATGAAAATGGACAATATAAAATAAAAATAATTCAGTGCATTAAGAAAATCTATAATAATGTCTCAATGATACTGAAACCCAGCAGATAACCAGCAAATATTATAATTTATACACACATTTTTAAAATGTAAAACAATGTATCATACAACCTTTATAATAAATGTGGCATTTTGCCCCAGCCTGACATGAAATGTGAAAAATATTATTGTTTACTTTGTTCACTCAATGTTCTTTAAACTACTGTGCTTTTAAAGTATGATTCACACTATAGATATTAGAAGAATATCATTTTGGAATTTAAGTTTGGAGTCTTCATGTTTAATGTTGCCCTCAAGCCCTTTTTTTCTGCTCATGAGTGACTCCATGTGGCTAAATATAGTATTTGCATGTAAAACAAGTTACAGTCTTTAAATCTTGTTTATCTGTCTTATGAGTGTGCATTTAAAATGCTTGGTCTGTTAAATATCCGTATTACTGAATTGCTATTAATAATGAGCTTACTGTGATTTTATATGACTTGTTTTGTTTTGTTTTCTCCCTAAATGAGGTTAAAGAACCTGCCACCGCAAAATGAACAGTCTCATTTTACTGACCATGCTGTGGCTCATTCCCTCTGGAGCTGTAAGTTAATATTGTTTTTGAAAGATGCGTCTACTCTCGTTGTAGTTTGTATCACGTCTTATAATGCTGATGTGACATAACTCAGCAGCCCAGCTAATTTAAGCCTCTGACAACATAGTACAATACTTTATTAAATGACAATGATTATGATATCATGTCATTGTGTATTCCTAACAGCTCTGTCACCGCTATAAACAATGGAGCTCCTCTGGCAGTGATGAGGTAAACTCAAAGTGCTCCCAATTAAACCGAAGGTTAATTTAGTAAAAAATGCATACATTTTCTCAAATTTATCCCCATAACGTGTCACTGTTTATAATATCTTTGCACTAGAGGATCTATGGGCACTATTTTCCTGGAGGTCACTACTACTACGTGAGACCTGGACCTCTTTTCCCCTTTCTATGGTTCCTTCTGCCTCGTCCAGTCCCGTCCCCGGCCCCAGCCCCGGCTCCTTCCCCTGCTCTGACTCCGGCTCCAGCACCCACAGCCACACCCAGACCCCCAGTCATCAGCACCACTGTCCGAGGAGATGGTTGACCGTTGAGCAGGAGTCGTTTTGTAGCTGAACAATGACCAAATTATTTACTTAAAGTACCTTGGAAATTTGAAGTATGCTTTCAATAAACATAATGAATCAAACATATCCGGTTGTTATTTAGAAATAATGAAAACAACTTTTCTTTTAACATTTATTTAGTAAGTAAACCCTGCATTAGAGAAATGCATTTCTATACACTGCTACTGAATACACTTATGATCTACATATTTATTATCATTGCATTCAACCAATTATTATTATTTTTTTTATATTCAACAACTAGCTGCCCTAGCTATGTGACCAAATGCCAATATAAAACACACAAAATTATGAAGTGAAAATGATTTCTGAATGAATCTTCAGTCATTTCAAAAGATACTTTAGTAGTGTTGTTTACTGTAATTGTCAATTCATGCAACTCTGAGGCACTATGCACTAGGTGTGGTGCAAGTGTCAACAGACCAAGAGGTGGGTATATCATTTTGAGATTTTGAGATCGTTTTGGGTGGGACAGTATGACTCCTGAGTTACTACACACTTATTAAACACAGTCTGTCTTAGGAGGAAATGTCTTCTGATGAATCTTAGCAGTGATAGCATCACATATATACGTACAGTCTATGCACTTCAAATGATGGAGTTTTGTTGTTTGCATATCCAGTCATGTTTGAGGAATTCCTGGTTGTTTCGTTAAAACGGTTGTCTGTGTCTGCATTCCTATTTGGTCTGAACCCAACTTAATAATAACAGGTATCTCACCACAATGTGAAATTAGTATAGTTCTAACTGTGGGAATGACAGAATTATACTGTCATTAACTGAACCAAAGTGCCTTTTCAGAAGCTAACTGTGGTTTTGCTCTAATCAACATTGGAAAGGCGAAATCAGTGAGATGCAACCTCAGATGAGACAAAGGATTCTGGTGTGGGTGAACACAACGTTGTGATTTATTGAAACAAGCCAGATTTCTTCATTCTCTCACACGCTATCACGTTTAGTGAAACGCACACACTGTGAGAATAAATTAATTTATGACATTCAATTACAAACTACCACATCATATTCATCCTTTATTCATTGACTTTTAGTACTATAAAACTCAACCAATATATCAAATGAACTCTTCTGGATACGTTGAATGTTTCAAAATGGGTTAATTTGATGTTTCATTCAAACAGTAATTGTTCTCTGCATTGTACAATTAAATTATGGTCTGAGGTTTTATATTGTCTGAGGTCAGAGCCTATTTTCCATGTTTTCTCCAGAGCTGACTGGTTGCTTGAGAAAAGGACTCTGTTTAAGTACACCCTTCTCCCCTTACAATTTTCTGTTGTATTCAAAGGATTTTAAAGTGAGTGTTTTTTTTTTTTCTGTCATGCAATATTAGCTATTAATTTCATATTTTACCATGCTGTATGGTGCGCATGCATTTATTATGTGTCTTTAGGTATGACACAAATGAGGCTTCTAGCGCTGCTCGCATTTTTTTTAGCTGGAACATCTGGAGTTCCGGTTAGTCACTGATGTTCATCCAGTTACAACTTGAGTTGTTTAGAAATATTTCAGGGATACGTTACAGAAATCATACTTCATTCATGCTAATTCATGCTAATTAATGAATGTTTATGACTTCTCTGTGTGAATGCACTACTGCGTTAATAATCTGAGGTGCAGCAAATAGTGATATTTCATAATTTATAACACTAAATGCATAATTTGAAAGTCACCTTTCACTGATTATGTAACTTAGATGCTTTTCATTTTCAATCAATAGATCTCCCCAAATGCTGATTTGATGGAATCAGTCCCAGCGGGAGATATGCCAGTGCAGGGAACCCCAGTGATACAGTTTTGTTTGTAGTCAGCAGGAATAACGCCACAGGAAGAGCTGACAGACCCTCTGGGTTCAGCAGGTTTATTCTGATTTGAGATCCAAACCCAAACTTAATTAACTTTTGCTATGCAATGCTATGCTATTGCAAGCAAGCCTTTGTGTTTTAAACTGTTTGGTAAATTATCAGAAATATTTTTCTGGAGGAAATCTTCTTGTCTCTCTTCTGTGTGTCAGATCTGAAATGTTTTGATTTATTTTGAGGAAACCCGCTTCACTTGATATGTCCAGACAAAGAGAGTTTACATAAAACATTGGCTTATGTATCAGTAAAATGTGTGCACTAATAAAATCTCTGTCAGCAATTTGTCAGCTCAGCATATTTACGATTTATCAGTCCCAAGAGGAGTCATTCAGTCTTTTCATTGAATATCACCTGGCCCAAAATGCACTTATTTTTGCTTCTTTCTTTTAGAGTTTTTGCACGTCTTCTAAGTCATAAGTTGTACATTATTTCTCGCACGCCCCTTTCCATCATCAGTTCTCCTATGGAGTGCCTGCTTTCCAGCATGCAACATCTCAGCTAATGCAGTTCCAGCTTTACAGCCATTAATGACACAACACAAGCCTCTAAACCAGCCTCAGCAACAACGGGTATCAACACAAACTTTCTGGACTCAAGCAGCTCTAGTTTTCTGAAATATAGTCTAATATATCATGTGTTTTTCCACAGGTTCATCAATTTCTTTACATGGTTCCACAGATTCAACAACACATGGTAAATTAATCAATTTAAATAACTTTCAAATGGAATATTTATTCATCATAAGTATGTTTTATTTTTTGTGTAATTTCTTATGTTAATTAATTTTTAAGGCTGGACCATATGGTGGATTGAGCTCTGAGGAACTTCAGGTAAAATTAGACAGCAATGATGTTTAAAAGTCTTAGAACACTAGTGAAGGTGCTTCTTTAGCATTAATTTGGTTATATTTTATTTAGTGCTGTAAAACGATTAATCGCGATTAATCGCCTCCAAAATAAAATATATGTTTACATAATATATGTGTGTATATTTATTATGTATATATAAATACACACACATGCATGTATACATTTTAGAAAAATATGTTTGTATATTAAATATATTTATATATAATATAAATGTTATGAATATAAATATAGGCATGTAAATACATGTAAATATTTTCAAAATATATACGGTATGTGTGTGTGTATTTATATATACATAATAAATATTAAAATTGCATGTGTCAATTTTATTTAATTTCTTTATTTTCTTAAATATGTGGGTATATAGTATTTATAGAGTTGTAATTTTAGTTTTAGTTACTTTTTCTTATTTGTAAGTCGCTTTGGACAAAAGCGTCTGCTAAATGACAAAAGTAAGTAAGTCAAGTAAAAGTAAATATACACACACATATATTATGTAAACAAAAACTTTTATTTTGAATGTGATTAATCGTGATTAATCATTTGACAGCACTAATATATAATATAATATAATATATTATTATATTATATTATATTATATTATATTATTAGTATTTGGTTTGTCCCCATTTTTTTGAATTCATGTCAATGTCACATATTTTCTTATTTAATTAGTGACCTAAAAAAGAAGGCTTTGATATATTTCTTCTCATAACTTCTGACACCACTGTATTTTTTTTAAATGTATTTATTTAAATTAATAAACCTTAGCCTAAATCTCTAATTATGTCACACACAGAACATGGGACGTATGCATCGTATTGAATTACACATGCCTGCACTTAGAGGCAATGTTTTTCCTGTAGCTGGACCGCAAACTGTTGCACCTTTTAGCCCTTTAAGACCAACCAATACCTTCCACCCCAGCACCTTTCTGGTAACTTCTGAAGTTCAGCTACCCAGCATTGTAGCCGTACCACCCAGTGGGGATGCCATATCTGCGACTGGTGGATCCCATCTAAATAATGGAGCACTGCCTAATAAGATTGCTAGTGTGCAGGACCGTGAGCGAGTGCCGTGTGATCACGTCTTGGCTGCTGAAGACCCCTTAGCCAACACTGGACCTTTGGATTCAGATCATGGGCCTTTCATTTCAGCAGTCATACCCACTGTCCAGCCTGATCCCCATCACAGTGATCCTACATTCCCAAAACCAGAATACAAAGAAGCTCTCGTTCCAGCGTCCCCTCCACTGCATTCTGATACTGTGAACAATAACTGATATGTACCCCTAAGACAAATATTTACTGCAGCATTTACACAAATGTACATTTTATATCATGCTAATGTTTATGTATTGGGTTAAGGCAGCATAATAGAAGATTTTAAATGTTTTTCATTGCAATTCTGGTACTTTTTATGTTTTTTTTTTTATTGTTTATTTGTTACTGTTTATATTCCCATAAGAGGTATGAACTAAAGCTTTGACTTTGTGTGCATTAGTCTATGTTAAAAGATTTAGTTTGAAATTGTTTCTGTCTTTTGTACTGTGAACTATGTGTGTGGGCCTCAACATATATATCTGACTTGTAATTAAATACAAAATTAATTACAGCCTGAGGCTCTTTCTGTGTTGCATACAGTATAACTGTCATCAAGTGTCAGTGGTGTTAATATTACTGGAAAAATGTGCACATTTAACACTTAGAGAAAACAAGCTGAGTGAATAAAAAGTATAGAATTACAGTGTAGAGCACCATCAAAATAACAGAATCACCTGTTTATAGAGGATAAGGGAAACCATCTACTGTTAACTTACATTAAAAACTGAATACAATAATTGTATTAAATTCTGTGATAAATTTGTGATAAAGGTCCTGTTTAGGCTGAAGGTATACAAAAATACAAATTATGACAAGATTAATGCCAATAAACTATTTAAAGTTCAAAGTTTTAAACAACAAAAAATGAACATCAAAACCTTTTTAAAAAAAAATGTAAAACGTCGTAGTTGACGTTTAAATCTTTACATAAAAGGCAACAAAGTCAAATTATTGACTTTCACCGATATTTCCCAAAAACATAAATCCAGATTATAACTCAAAGAAAGTGGGTATTGTATATATATATATATATATATTTTTTTTTTTTCACACAATCTTGCAAGAACCATTTATATTCAATAGAAAATTTAAAATATTGCTTAGGTGTGGTGGTTTTGTTTTATTTTGGTATTGATTGTATGTAATATTATTTATGAATGCTCAGTCAGGCAGAAGGTTTTTACAGCTTTTTTACAGCAGAAATTATGATTTCATCACCTGTGCCATAAATGTACTTTTTGATTGCGTTTGATTTATTTGTACTATACTGTCACATACCTTTAATGTATCTTGCCAAAATTCAATATAATTACAAGCACAGCCAAAATTTTGCTTCAAGACAAGAAAATATGTATTCTTGGTTTGAACGCACATTTTTGTTCTTTATAAAGGAACTTGGCTGGTCACCAAAGCCAATGAGATGCTGATGTTATGGGCCTTTTGTTTTCAAACCGAATATAAGGGGTAGATCTAGAGAGCAGTATCACAAAACCCTTGTCAACAATCCAGATCAAGCTCATCGGTCTTAAACAAAGGTAAGGTACTATACACAGTGTAAAAATGATTATTATATAAAAGTATACTTAATAAAAAATTAAATAACGAAATAATGTAGAAATATTTGTACTTTAACTTAATTTCAAAGTAAAAATCTACAATCTACATCATAAAACTGGAAATAAAACAGGAAAAATATATATCTTCTTTCCCTGTGGTTTATAAAGTTAATGTGGATTTAATTCATTGTGGATTAAAGTTAATTGGATTTAATTACTTTTAAGTGATGTTCAAATAAAAATAAATTATTATTATTAAATATATATATATATATATTTAATTTAATTATTTATTTTTATAAATATGTTAATTATAAATATATTTTTATAAATATAATTATATAATACATGTATTATTTAGTTATTTATGAAGGTCAAATAAAAACAAATAATTTATTGCTGTGTTTTTAATAATAATAATAATTATTATTATTTATTTTATTTTATTTTAAAAAGTATAAATTAAATCCACAGCTGAGTAACTTCTATCCAATCCAAGTTGAGATTGTTACATGTTGATCAGTTCTAGTTGTGTTTTGCCATGTCTTCCGTTGACCTAGTTTTCCTTAGTTGCCCTGATTAGTTAATTAGCTCCTCACCTGTTTCTGTTTCCCCATGATTACGTTTAGTATTTAAAGCCTGTGTTCTCCCATGTTCATTTGTCTGCTATTATTTTGGATTTACGTTTGGTTGTGCCCTTCTCAGTCAGTGGATAATTAAAAGAACTCCTTTTTGTACTCCTTCGTCGTGCTCATTGTTTCTACACACCAGACACCCCCTAACAGAGATGGGAAAACACTCACATGGCCATTCATAGGGCCACACCCTCAGCATAGACCTGAATGAGAGAGAAAATGTCCCGTGTCTTCACAGCGTCACAGAGTGTGTGCAGTTTGGACAGAACGTCTGGACACTTCTTACGAGCAAAGCGCTTCTGTGTATTCAGCCATGATGAAGTCTTTCAGTGTTTCAGAAAATTAGAGATCAATAAAAATATCCCTTTTCTATATAAAAAAGGATATTTTAAACAGAAATGTCAGGCTTCTGAAAAGTATGTTCATTTCTGTGCACTCAGTACTTGGTTGGGCCTCCTTTTGCATGAATTACTGCATCAATGCGGCGTGGCATGGAGGCAATCAGCCTGTGGCACTGCTCAGGTGTAATGGAAGCCCAGGTTGCTTGATAGCGACCTTCAGGTCATCTGCATTGTTGGGTCTGGTGTCTCTCATCTTCCTCTTGACAATTCCCCATAGATTCTCTATGGGGTACAGGTCAGGCGAGTTTGCTGGCCTATAAAGCACAGTAACACCATGGTCATTGAACCAGCTTTTAGTACCTTTGGCAGTGCGTGCAGGTGCCAAGTTCTGCTGGAAAATGAAATCAGCATCTCCATAAAGCTTGTCAGCAGAAGGAAGCATGAAGTGGTCTAACATTTCCTGGTAGATGGCTGCGTTGACTGTGGACTTCAGAAACACAGTGGACCAACACCAGCAGATCATCACTGAATGTGGAAACTTCACACTGGACTTCAAGCAACATGGATTCTGTGCCTCTCCACTCTTCCTCCAGACTCTAGACATTGATTTCCAAATGAAATGCAAAATTTACTTTCATCTGAAAAGAGGACTTTGGACCACTGAGCAACAGTCCAGTTATTTTTCTCCACAGCCCAGTAAGACGCTTCTGACGTTGTCTCTGGTTCAGAAGTGGCTTGGTAGCCCTTTTCCTGAAGACATTTGAGCGTGGTGACTCTTGATGCACTGACTCCAGCTTCAGTCCACTCCTTGTGAAACTCTCCCAAGTGTTTAAATCAGCTTAGCTTGACAGTATTCTCAAGCTTGAGGTCATCCCTGTTGCTTGTGCACCTTTTCCTACCCAAATTCTTCATTCCAGTCAACTTTGCATTTAATATGCTTTGATACAGCACTCTGTAAACAGCCACCTCTTTCAGTAATGATCCTTTGTGACTTACCCTCTTTGTAGAAGGCGTCAATGTTCGTCTTCTGGATCATTGCCAAGTCAGCAGTCTTCTCCATTATCATGTGGTTTCAAAGAACAAGAGATACTCGGAATTTATACTGTAGGGATGGACATTAATTGAAACTCAAATGTAAATATTCTAATATTTTGAGATACCGATTTTTGATTTTCATGAGCTGTAAGCTCTAATCATCAAAATTAAAACAAACAAAAAAAACTTTTGAACATGTAATGAATCTAAAATATATGAAATTTTCACTTTTTGAAATAAGTTACAAGAACAAATGAACTTTTTCACGATATTCCAATTTTTTGAGATGTACCTGTATATAGAATTTTCCTCTGTTTTCCAGTTGTACCCATTTGGCTTTCCTCAAGCTGCTCCAGTTGCCCCGGCTGTTCCTGCTGCCCCTGCTGCCCCAGTACAGTCCAAACTGAACATTTGTGTTATGTATTATAATTTCAGATATATATGTGGCTATTTCTAATTTTGTTGTATTTTTAGGCCCCTGTTCCAAAGGACGATGATGATGATCATGATGATTAAACCAGACTGGTTGGTTAAGTAATAAGTATCCATCATAATGCTGTAATTCCATCAGTTTTCTTCAATGGAAAATGCTACTGGTCACTCACACTGACATTTTACATGGAGAAAGCTGTAAAAAATTATTTTGGAAATAAAAGAAAGATTACTGGAGTAGATTATACAAGAAAATACTATTTCAGTCATTCTACTTCAAACTTTCATGTTTAATCAAGTCATTATTTCCATTTCTTTGTAATTATTAATTTTGAAATGTACTTTTTCAAGTAAAATCTACTTCTTCTTTTTTTGCAGTAAATATGTTACAGCTTTGAGCAACATATTATCCTTATTTAATTTTATTCTAACATAAATAACAGAATAGAAGCCTTTCTAATACAACACATTTAAAGCTTTCTTTTCTCTCTCTCTCACAGATGAATAGATAAGCTGACCACAAATTCCTGAATGACAAAGAAGCTGCTTGTAGTGTTGAGCAAATTGACTGTGTAAATGCTTTCCTGCATTAGAAATAATGCCGATCAATCAAATGGTGCTTTCTCAGTGGCTTGATGCATGAGAGCCATGAAAATCATAGCTTTTTTGCTACCATGTTTTTAAATCTTGATTTATAATAAACCGTTCAATCAATTCCTTGCCTCCTTGTGTGTATTATTGTGTTGTTATAATTATTGTTGAACAGTTATTATGCTGTTAATACAAATACAAACCATTCTTATTTTGGCTGACAATAAATATCATCCCAAAAAATGCTCTTCCCAACCTGACATTGTTGTTTTTTTAGTTGCAATTAAACACCACTAAGTTCATACACAAAATACAAACTCAGTTCCTATTTTTGATAGCACTGATATTTTGTACCTTCAATATATAGCTTCAAAAACACAGGCTGGTGATATCAGCACTTCCCTCGACTATCATCATTATAATAATAGCTGACAGAGAGGCAGACAATGTCTGACTACAGGTCATTTTCTTAATAACCATCTTTCTCTATCTGTGAGGTCATAATAAAGTCTAGCCTGAGAGGGATTGGCTAAGCGCTAAGCCAGAGACCAAATAAAAGCATGAAAACTTCCAGAGCTAGTTACTCTACTTGCAGCCAAGGTGAGAAAGCTGGTTGACCATTTTTGTGCTGTAAGTGGTTCTGTTTATGTTATCACTCAGCTCTAGCACTCCTTCATTGGTTTTGACAGTCTCAGCTCAGTCTTTGTTTGTAAATTTGGTGAATCCATAAAGATGTGGACATCTCTCCTGTGTCTTCTTCTGGCTGGTGCAGTATCTGCAGCACCAGTAAGTATACATTAAACCTTTTCTCAGGAATGTCTTTATAGATCTCAAAGCTTGTTTTATGTCTCTGGGTCGCCCAGCTGCTGAAACTGATCCCTTTTTTCCATGTGTGTTTATATTTCTCTCTAGCTTTCACCATTTTTCAATTATCTCCCTCATTATGGCAACCCGAAGCAGGTGGGGTTAACCACATGTGAACATTCTTGACTTTTCCGTATCCATAAACAGCATAACAGTCTTTGGAATCTTTTGCTTTAACCATAATCAACACATTGCACCCAGTTTCATGATGAAAATAGCTCTGTAATATTACACTGTATGATGACATGCTACTCCGTGACATGTGTTTATATGATTTATAGGTTTAATTGACTATCCTGAGGTTGTTACAGAACATGCATTGAACATTCTAATTATAACCGATCTAAACATGTTCATTTTGGGCATCCACTAAAATTAATTTTAACTGCTTTCATTTGTATTTTAGGGGAATACTGGTGGCTTCCAGGGAATTCCATCACAGACACATCCTGGTCTGAACGCTCCAATCAGCATGGAAATTGTATGAACTATTTTTTTTCCATATCTGTTATTACCTTAAATATAACAATTCAAAGTGGTACCAGGATACCTTGTAAAACAAAGCTATTTTAATATAACTGAATTACTATTATAGTTTTTATTAATATTTTGAATTAGTTTTTAATTTAGTTAGGCTATTTTAGTATATAAGAAATGATGGACTAAATGAAAATAAGGAATGTTGCCTTATTTTTAAATATTTCATTTGATTTCAAGTAACAAAAATAATTTTATGCCCCCGGTTTCACAGACAAGGCTTAAGCCTAGTCCTAGATTAAAATGTAAGTCTGAGCTGTTTTAACTGAAAGAAACGTGCACTGACTGATCTTAAAATATATCAGGTTCTTTGTTTTGTCTCAAGATGCACACCAGCAATGTTTTTTTCTAAAGATGTTTATAAAAATCACTTAAATCTCCTAATTGAACTATGGCCTAATTCTGGTTTAGTCTAAGCCCTGTCTGTGAAACCGGGCCATGGTTTTAGTTTTAGTTAACCCTGCTGTAAATATGTCCTTTTGGTACCTTATTCATTTCTACCTGACCTAGCGCTTAAAATTACTTATTAGGTTTCTGTAACCTAATGTATTCAGGTTTATTCAGCCACATTAAATAAAAATTTAATTTAATTCAATCATTTTATTTATTTATTTACTTATTTTAATTTAATTTATTATTTAATTAATTAATTAATTTTTATATATTTTTTTAAAGATGGAAGCATACATGGAGCATATTTAAGTTTATCTGAAAAAGTGCAGTGTGTTGCTTTTATTAGGTTAGTGTACCTGATCTAACCCATAAAAATACTTATATTGGGTTGGTGTAACCTAATATGTTCAGGTTAAATGTTAAATAATCCTTTAATTTAATATTTATTCAATTCAATTATTTTATTTATTTCATTTTTTTTAAGATGGTACCACATGAAGCACATTTGTGGCCCTGGCTGTGAAAAGCCATAATCATAGTGAAATTAATAGTTGAAATAATTCGATTTAGCTTCCATGGATTTCACAGACGGCCACATTTTAGATTACCTTAATAAACAACAAAAACAACCACAAATGACATTGTATGTTCTGTATAACATCCTAAATGTATTAGTATCGTAATTTTTATTTATTTACATTTTTATCAAATAGATTTTTCCTCCAGTAGGAGCAGCAGCTGGCACATCGGTGAGTCAGTATTTCTCTTTGTAAGCTTGTCTTTCCAATCACTTGTCTTTGTTAGGTGCCTTTTTGATAAACTCAGTTGAATCAATATATACAACGTGTAGATTCGAAAAGAACAGAACATGATTACTACTATTACTGACGCTGTGGCATGTCTCTCTTTCTCTGTTATCAGTCATTCCCTACACAAGGGTTCATCAAGTACTCTCTCCCTAAAGTTCCCGGCAGAAAAAGCGTAGAAATCGTGAGTGAACAGACAAATTAATCAAAGACTGGAGATGTTTGTATAAAGTCACTTAAGCAGAGTGTTGCTTTAGCCTCTGCTAATGTCTCATTATATTATAGAGATAAACATAATTCTGCGATGCAATAAAATGATTGGTGCTTTTGTTTTTCTCCTCAAGTTTTACCCCTATGACTTCGGTCAGCGTCAGGTAAATAAAATACCAATGTAATATTGGATTAACGTTAAAGTAAAAAGACTGTTTTTCTTGTAAAACATATAGCCTAGGCTACTCTTGTTTTTGTTTACAATCAAGTTTTTACAATGTAGATGTTGTTTTGATTTCAGGACCAACCCAATGTTCCCCTGATACCTCAAATTCCAAATGTAAATTCTTTAAATTACTTCAACATTTTGACATTAGGACTATTATTAAAAGAAATGAAAAATAAACACGTTTGTGAATGCTTGTTTGAACGCGATCTTTTATATGTTTGTGAATATACAGATCTTCCCCTTCAATTTTATGCCACAGGCAGTTCCTCAGCAGCCACCTGTGGTGAGACAATTTCGCTTTGAACCTCTTTGGTTTCATAATCACTTGCACTGTTATTGGAATTTGCTGAAAGACTGAATCTTGAAACGTGGTGAGCTTTTATTGCAATTTTACACAGAACCCACCATTCCAGGATGGTCCACCACAAACCCAAGAGCCTCAGCAACAAACCCAGCTGGAGCAACAAGCTCAGACAGGACAGGTGTGTGTGTGTGTGTGTGTGTGGGTTTGAATGAATATGTGTGAGAAGCTAAAACACAACCCTCAGCAAAGCTCTGATTTGACAACATAATTACTCCTTCAGTGCTGCATTTAGCCAGAATGTGTTTACCCAAAATGAGCAGCAGTTTTGCAGAAACAGCAGATTATGCATGCCACACACTTGTTAATTATCCTCACTTTTTTTCAGGTGTCTAACAAGCCGTGAAGACTGGTGAGATACTGCTTAAGTGTGTCTGAATATTATTCATTTATCCTCATTTTGAATTGCAAACACAGTATTGTTTAATGTTGTTTTTGATACTGTTTGAAATCACTCTTTCATACTTGTTTAACATATAATTTTTTATGCCCACAGGCACATCTTTGAAGCTGAGTGAGAAAGAAAAGTCAAACAACAAGAGTGTGTTAAACTTTTTTGTCTAATGCTATTTAGAATTAGTACATACTTTTTTTTCTGGAATAATAATTTAAAATGAGCTGATTTTTTAACATGAAGAAAATGATTTATCCATATGTATAACAACATTTTTTAAGTTCTGTAATTGCATGGTATACAGATAGAAATGTGCTGGTTTGCTGGATGTGGAAAAAATTATACATTAACTGAATATCAAACAAATTTCAGTGAATATTTTCTCATGTAGGCCTTTTGTGAGTAGTGTTTCCAGTAATAAAGTTGATTAAACAAAACTTTTTAAACATTTTATCTGCACTTTTTTATCCTAGTGCCAGCTGTTACAAAACAGGAGATGCAATTTGTAATGCAATTAAAATAATACAAAACATATCTTTTTTCAAAGTTTGAAAAGATTTTTACAAGGTTAAAGTGAAATATTATGCACCTTCACCTCGAACATTCTGCCGTATATAATAAACATGATACAGCATGATCAGAATCATTCAATTCATGATCGTTAAAGCTTTAGTAGAGAAAGACTTTGTTAGGCCATGTTCAACCTCAAGGAAGCTTGAAAATGTGTGTATATCATATTAGAGAATGATTTAATATACTCATACAAATAAAATTCAGAGAACATAAAGAGTAAACTATGAAACGTTTTGCGGTTTCTACATGGAATGCCAGACCATCAGGAATATGAATACTCTTTACATGCATACAGAAATAAAAGCACAGTATGTTAGCAATCAACACATTTCTTATATATATATATATATATATTCAAATGTGAAGTAACAGCCAATTGACTTATTTTATGATATTTGCTTATTCTCAGCTCTTTCTGGTAGTCTGAACAACATAGATATCTGTTTATCTATTATCTGAATATGCCAACAAAATCATATGCAATCATTTTGTTATCTTGTATTTAGGTTGGTTCAGTGATGTTGATATTTTTGCCTTAAATTTTTAGTTTACCATTTTTTTCCTCTGTGTAGTTAAGGGATTTATTTTGTGATAATAACTGATTGTTAGAAGACTATTAAATAAGTAAATGGACATTAAATATTATAATATTTTAGAAAATACAAAAATATTTTACCACTGAATACTGTGGCAAGACATTGGCAAGATAAGATATTTCAGATAAAAAAAAAAAGATACAAAATTTTAATTAATTAAAAAAAAGAAAAGAATTGTGGCTAAAAAAAGACTGACTTTAAAGTATGTGAATCAATAAAAGGTTAATACAGTTGAAGGTTCTGTTTTGCAAAAAATAAAAAATAAATAAATAAAATAAATAAATTAAAAAATGGCACACACACACACACACACACACACACACACACACACACACACACACACATGTTGGTTTTTGTGGTTTATGGGGACTCTCCATAGGTGTAATGGTTTTTATACTGAACAAACTGTGTGTGCTATTGCCCTACACCAACCCTACACCTAAACTTAGCCCTCACAGGAGACTTTGTGCATTTTTAGATTTTCAAAAAAACGCCATTTAGTATGTCTTTTAAGCCTTTTGAATTACGGGGACATAGGCAGTGTCCTCATAAACCACCTTCATATTGTAATACCTCTGTCATACCCATGTCATTATACAAATTTGTGTCCTCATAAACCACATAAACATGCACACACACACACACACACAGCCTATATATATATATATATATATATATATATACATATACATATACATATACATACATACATATTTGTTTAAACATTTAACTATATTCTATTGAACAAATAGAAATATAGCTACCAATGAAACCTGACTCTGAGGAAAAAAATAGTCTGAAGAGGAGCAGGAGTATATGTCCTCTCTTGCCTGAATCTTTTGAGCTCAGCAAGTGGATATCTATAAACCTTTTATGTTCACACTTTATCAGCTGGAAGACATCCTGGATGTGGATTCCCTAAAGCATAAGGCATATCAATCCTTGTAATGCTCCAAACCATAGAGTAAGGGAAAAAACGCAGACGACGTCAACACTAAAGAAGCTGTCAGTGTGGTCACAACAATGAGGAGCCAAAAGATTTATACCTACTGTATCTCCAAATGAATCAGCAAGAAATGGTAGATTAAGTCTGTAATTAAGAGTTCAGAGGAATGTGTAATATGAGATTCATTGTGAAGATCTGTTTTAATTGGATCGATCAATTTGGCAGGCGCCCACAAGTCCCACTCTCATGCGAAAAGGGGCCCCTTGAAAGTCACATATATCCAAACTTCACCATCAAACAACACAGACAGACAACCCTCCTGTCTGGAGGATTGGATAGATAATTGAATTTTTCGTCTGCCTTTTTGAAGAACTGTGCACCAAGCAGAATTTCACAGTATATAATTATACATTATGGGTCATTAACAGTTGTAATTCAAACCTTGTTTTAGGAATAAAGGCAAAAAATAGATTTCCCTCTTTGCCGAGAGATGATTGGCTTGTTTCATGATCTGCTAAGTATATATAGCAGCCTTGTTCAGTAGTTATGCATTCAACTTTAAACTCCAAGAAGCCAACCAGTTGTCTTTGTGATTTTCAAAAAGAGGTAAGCTCTTACCATTTCTAGAGAGATTTAACTCATGGATATGTTACACTTTTGAAAAATTGAGGTTTGGAAAGGAATGATGATTTTTAAAGCATTACCATAATAGAACCCTTCTAGGTTCTCTGAAGAACCTTTCACAGAACAGTTTTTAAAAGAATAATTTTTCTTCATAAGAGCATTTTAATAATCTAAAGAATGTTTTTACACTATAAAGTACTTTTTGTGGAGTGAAAATGTTCCGTTGATGTTAAAGGTTCTTCATGGAACCACGAATGCCAATCAAGAACCTTTATAGAATGTACTGACAGTGTTTAATGTTTCTACACCAACAAGTATTGTTTGTTTTTCTTTTTGGATCATAAGAGCAAATATGAAAGCTCTGGCGTTCATGGTGTGCTTGCTGGGCTCGTCACTAGCTGCCCCTGTAAGTACTTGTTTCTCAGTTCAAGACAGTTTAACAATGTCTAAATATCACACATTTTTGACATCTCCCTCTTGCTTTGCACATTTTAGGCCCCTGACAGTGGCAGCAATGAGGTAAGACCTCTGTGAGTCAATGACAATGGATGCTAATGTATGGCCTAAAAATGTGCATAATGCTTGTTGTCTTTTCTCTCCTGCAGCAGGCAATTATTGGCCATGCTAACACAGCTCTGCAGTTGATGGAACTCTACAGAATGTTAGGACATCTGCAGCAACAGGTCAGTTCAATGGCGCTAAAGACATAGCCCTGCAATAGAGGTGTTTAATAATTATAACATAATTTAATCAATGTTTTTGCAGGGTTTTGGTGATGTTCCTACTGGAGCCCAACTGCCTGTATGTTAACAATTTTACCACTTCATGTAATTTGAAGATTTTACTGTGTAAGCATGCCTCAGAAGTAATCTGTTTCATGGAACTGATGACATTTTGTGTTCCTCACAGGCAGCACCTGCAGCACCCACACCTGTTAACGTAATCCCCTCTCATTCTATCAGAAGCATATATCAAATAACAATTCTGAGTTTTTGATGAGAAACGATAACCTTTTTAAAATATTTTTACAGGCCCAGCCTCAAGTTTCACCTCAAGCACCACAGCAGGTTAGCAACATGCTATTGCTATTTTGGGTCAATGTCAGTCATGGCAGGTTATACCATGTTATATCAGGTTGTACCACAGCAGGTTAGCAACATGCTATCTCAATTTTGAGTCCATTTCTTTTAATGATTTCTGTTTCTGTTTATGATGTAAAGTATCATTTATGGTACAATATAAAACACATTATTGCTGTTTAGTTTTGCTTATTGAGTAGTAGCCAACAGCACTGTAGCTTTTAGCATGGCTTTGCTACTAATCTTTTTGCAAAAACTATAGAGTGGTAATACACTCTTAAAAATAAAGATTTGTTGTCAGTGATTCCATGAAGAACCTTTAACATCCATGGAACTTTTCCATTCTACAAAGGATCTTTACAGTGGAAAAAAGTTCTTCAGACTACAATATTGAATGACACTAAGAAAAAATGGTTCTTTTAAGAACCATTTACTGAAAGGTTCTTTGGAGAACCCAAAATGGTTTTCTTTTGCATGGCTACAAACATTTATTTTTAACAGTGAACTTGAGATTGGAAAAACTGTAAGTACAGTATGTCGCCTTGACACTGATCTTTAAACATTTTTTTTTCAGGGCTTTTTTTTCAACCCCGCTCTTTTCGCACCCACAGGAGATGGATCAGATGAGGAAGGAACAGTAGGTTATTTCATCTTATCAAAATTGTATCACGCATTTTTAAACATTATGCATTTTACAAATTCCGTCCTGCTTTTCTATCTACCATAGCCACAATTTCGTGGGTTTTACCCTCCTTACGGGTACCAGCCTGCCCAGCCGGCTGCTCCGTTGAACTCAGATGAGGCTGAAGGGGCAGAAGAAGCAGAAGGTGCAGAAGCAGCCGAGGCTGGAGCTGAACCTGAACCTGCTGGAACCGTTGCAACTGTTGATGCTACTGCCGTAAACGAGATTGCACCCGTGGATGCTACTGTAGAGGTTCCTGTTGAACCTGTCATTGCTGCTGTTGTTCCGTCTCTCATCTCCGAGGTACCGGCAGTCGCTGTAGAAATCGACACCAATTTGGTGGGGCCTGATGCTGCTGCTGGTGCAGAACAGGTGTTGGTGGCTGATGCTTCTGACGTTGCTCTGCCAGTGCAGTGAGAGAGCTGATCACAAGCCCCGCTCCCAAGATCCTATCAGTCACATTGCTGACATTAAGACCACACCTCTATGGGCTGAACATTATAGTGCAGGGACTTGGCTAGACAGAAGTGGTGTCTAACTGGCTTGCTGGAACAAAGTGTGGCACATTCCTGTTGTGTTGTGTGTGAAAATGTTGCCAATACTGTTGCAGACAGCGTTACTTGTTACATGTCTTCTCTTTCAGTTTCTTAAAATAAAATGCATTCATATATTGACATCTTTGTGGGGATAATGTCTTTGTCCCCATAATGTAGCATTTATCAGGACTACACACACACAAGCCCACGCGCACACACACACACACACACACGCACACAAGGCTCTCTGCAATTAAAGGCCCTTTTAAATACAACACATGGAAGAAAAAAAATACATTTATGTATAACAAATGACTATATACAAAATACATATTTAAATAAACAAATATATATATATATATATATATATATATATATATATATATATATAACTACACTACTACCATTTTAATATATATAGAGAAATAATATATAAATAAAGCAGTTTTTGTTTGATTGTACATTTGACATATGCATATACTGTATGTAGTTTTTATAAAAAAATATATAATCTCTCTCTACATATATAAAATAAAAATGTAAAAACAAATAAAAACTATGAATATCCAACAACACAGGCCATATATTTCTCTAGAAGGCTTGCAATAAAGATGTGAGTGGCTGTGAAAGTAAGGCTGGCAGGCTTGTTTTAATAGGATAAAGCAGATCTGTGCAAGAGTGCTGACTGGGCAGATGTCACTACATGAGATAAATGTCTCACTCTATGGCTCACAGTCTAGCAAGCGCATGCACATAAATTACGCCATTATAATGTTGCAACAGCAAAAGTACAATGAAATTACAGTTAAATAAATACCACAAACAAATGTGGTCATTCACATATGCCTTACTTGCGGCAGTTTGGTGAAATCATTTAAACATGAACATAAAATTAGTTCTGAGTATGGAACAATTATAAAAACAACAGGTTGCTAAAATTCTCAGTGTAATTGTATAAATGACGGGCCTCACCATTACTTTGAACTTTTGTTGGAGGGAGTATAAATTATGTCCCATTCAAGAAGGCAGGGAGGAGGCTTTGTCTTTGTCATCCTAGTCTCTCATTAATCTCCAAATCCTTCTCAGGGTCATGCAAGTCTGAGATATCATTACAGAGCACAACAGAACAAATGAACCGCAAGCGTACTCCTCCTTTGAAAACACTCGTTGTAATTTGACTGTATCTTTCATTTAACCAGACAGAAGGTCTGTAATTCTAAGGGGCTCTGTGAATATTCTGATCAAGAGAGAATGGGACAGGATTTAGTTTAAAGCAAAACAGTTGGTGAGTTTTTGATCTGAATTTATGGCAATTTTCGTCCTCTTAGTGTAACATTTTGTCCATTGTAGATTTTTTTCGTGACTTTTAACAAATGGGAACATGTGTAAATTATAAATCACTGCTTTAGCATGTTACTTTAGGGGGAAAGGAATCATGACTGTTGTACCTGCATCAGGAGGTATTGCACTCCCACCGCAAATGTCTCCGATAATGGAAGTGGACACAGAGGAGGACAGTGAAGATCCAATTCCAGCTCCAAGTGCAGGACGTGTATTTAACATAAACAACAGCAACAACAATGAAGAGTAATCAAAGATCATTAAATATAGTATAATAAATGTAATATAAATATAATATGTACATATATATATATATAATGTGGCAATGTATAATATAGTGACAATGGTGTATTTTGCTCTCTGTAGAGAAGACAAGAAGAAAAAGAAAAAGGAGAAAAAAGAAAAGAAGGAGAAGAAAGAGTAAGTAGCATACAAAGTGTTTCTTAACTGAGATAGTTTGGATATAAATAATGTTTATACATTTTGTTGTCTTATCTAATAGGAAAAAAGAAAAGAAAGAGAAGAAAGAAAAAACAGAGAAGAAAAAAAAGGATGAAAAAGAAAAAGAAAATGAGAAAGAAAAGGAAAAGGAAAAGGAGAAAGAAAAAGAAAAAGAAAAAGAAAAAGAAAAAGAAAAAGAAAAAAAGGAGGGGTTGGTATCAGACCATCATTTCTACTCTGTGATTTTCCAAAGTTTAAAGTAATCACCATTGATTATTGCTCATGTCAACTTCGTTTTCTCAAGGCCTAAGGAGGTGTTTGTGATTAACCCAGCGGGACTCCTGTACTATCAATGGCTGCTTATAATCACAATTCCTGTCATGTACAATTGGACAGCTATAATTGCAAGGTAATAATTAAATGTTCATGTTTTAATAAGATCAGGATACCAGGAGATGAGAGAAGAATACAAAATGTCTCCTTTTTATTAACCTCTGAAGTGTGCTTCC
Organism: Barbus barbus; assembly: GCF_936440315.1. Lineage (NCBI taxonomy): Eukaryota > Metazoa > Chordata > Actinopteri > Cypriniformes > Cyprinidae > Barbus > Barbus barbus. The sequence goes on along the minus strand of NC_136736.1, from coordinate 8,940,602 downwards.
TTACATCTCCGTTAGTCATTCATATTCTCTAATAAATTTGATGAAGGCCATATATTCGGTTATATGTACATTTTGGAAGCTTGATAAATAGGTGTGATGCTTTTGAGAGCTTTTATATTGTGTCTCTTTGCATAGAGCCAGCTTTGAGGAGCTGCAGCACAATTATCTCCTGATATGGTTCCTCCTGGACTACACCTCTGACCTGCTTTATTTGGCTGACATGGCCTTCAGAGCACGAACAGGTTGATCTAACATCAGTCAGATGTCTCTCTTTAATGAAGTGACAAAGTTTAGTGACTGATTTGTGTCATGTTTTCATGCCACCTTTCTTTAACTAGGTTACCTGGAACAGGGTTTACTAATCAAAGACGAAAAGCTCCTTCTTCAGCGGTATAAAGGCAGTCTCCAGTTCCGCATCGATGTCATCTCTATGCTACCCACGGACATCTTCTACTTCGTTTTAGGGTTAGACTACCCAGAGATCCGCATAAACAAGTTGCTCCGCCTGAACCGCATGTTTGAGTTCTTCACAATCTCAGAAACCATGACCAACTACCCCAACATCTTCCGAATCTGCACTTTGATCATGTACATCATCATCATCATCCACTGGAACGCATGCCTCTACTTCTCCTTCTCCAAGTCCATTGGGTTTGGATCAGATCCATGGGTGTATCCTGCTCTCACCGAAGACGAGTTTGGAGAGCTGATGCGAAAATATTCCTTCAGCCTCTACTGGTCCACTCTTACCCTCACCACCATCGGAGAGACGCCGTCTCCAGAGCTAGACTCTGAATTCCTCTTTCATGTGGTTGACTTCTTGGTGGGTGTCTTGATCTTTGCCACCATTGTGGGTAACATTGCTACAATGATCTCAAATATGAATGCAGCCCAGGCTCAGTTCCAAGCCAGGATCGATAACATCAAGCAGTACATGCATGCGCGGCATGTCAGCAAGGATCTTGAGATACGTGTCATCAAGTGGTTTGACTACCTGTGGACTAACAAGAAAGCACAAGATGAACGAGAGGTTCTGAGGTACCTGCCAGACAAGTTACGGGCGGAGATAGGCATGAAGGTGCACTTAGATACCCTCATGAAGGTACGGATCTTTGCCGACTGTGAAGCAGGGCTGCTGATCGAGTTGGTGTTGAAGCTTCGCCCTGTAGTCTTCAGTCCCGGTGACTACATCTGTCGCAAGGGCGATATTGGCCGGGAGATGTACATCATAAAGGATGGCAAACTCGCTGTTGTGGCTGACGATGGTATCACTCAATTTGTTGTCCTTGGCGATGGAAGCTACTTTGGAGAAATCAGCATTCTTAACATCAAGGGCAGCAAGGCCGGGAACCGTAGAACGGCCAATATCCGAAGTATAGGATACTCAGACCTCTTCTGCTTGTCCAAAGATGATCTGATGGAGGCTTTGACCGAATATCCAGAAGCTAAGGCCATGCTGGAGGAAAAAGGGAGACAGATTCTGCTGAAGGATGGTTTGTTGGAGCTGGACCCTGCGAAACTGAAGCCGGACGAGAGGGACTTGGAGGACCGTGTAAACCGAGTATACAACATGATGCAAATCATGCAGGCCAAGGTGAAGAAGCTGCTGGCCGAACAGGAGGAAACGCAAAAGGATATCAAACGGCGGATTGCTCAGATAGAGCGCTTTGCTGGAGAGGTGGTGGAGGATGAAGATGAAGAGGAGGAGATGGAAAAGAAGGAAGAAACAGAAGAGCCAGAGAAAGAGAAGTTAGAAGAAGACAAGGAAAAGACAGACGAAAAAGAGGAGGAAGCAACCGAAGATGAAAAGAAAGACGAGGAGCCATAGGATAAGATCTCATGAGACTGTTTCATAATAAAAGAGAGAATAAAATCTAAATACCAAATACAGTCAAATTAAAAACAAAATCTTGTTTTTCATTCTTATCCTAGTACTTTGAATTGGTTGATTCACTACATGCAAAATGTCTTGTACAGCCAATAAAGTCTTGTCAAGGCAGCAACAGATTTCTTGTCTGGCAAATGATCAATTAGCAATACCAATTTAATCTGTATTTCTTTTTAACATATATTTCTATATGATTGTTACAAAAAGCAAACTCTAAAAAACGAGAGACAATAGCAGCAAATATAAGCTCTGTACATACAATTTTAAAGAAGCTTAAATCCTGATGAGAGAAAAGCAGCATGCCTATAACACTATCTGCATCATTTATTCATGTGGCAGTGCAACTAGTTAGCTGGTAATTGAGACTTTTTTTTATTTAATTATTATTATTTTTTTTTAGGAAAATCACATTACCAAGTAATGTGCTTGATGGGCACAAGGGTGCAGCAGAGGACCAAAGATGAATGACCCTTTCCTCTTCAAAACCTGAAAATGACAGAATAAACATAAGGGAAAACAAGTAATTCCTTTTCATGGAATCACTAGTTTTAAAGATATTTTATTTTATTGTTAGATAAAAATTATAAACTAGAAAAGACTAAGATGAACAAACAAAAAAAAGAAATACATTTTTTTTTCTACCACTGACAAATGACTAAATCAATGAATAAAAGAGTCACCTGCCTAATGAGACCTCTTTAGAAGACCCAAATAAGCTTGTTAGCTAAATAACTGTCAGCATCATACGTTATGGACAGTTATTTCCAATGTGAACTTTGTAATTTCTTCACCGCTAGCACCATTAAATGCAATTGCAAAAAATATTTATTGTTTTCATACAGTTTTCCCAAACAATATTGCTCAATCAAGCTTCAATACAAAGGGAATCAGCAATTAAAAATATTATTTAAATAACTGTTATTTAAAACACTAAGGTAAAGAGAAACTGTTATGACGTGAGGGGAATAAGGGTATTTCAACAAAAAAGACTTCCGCATTGGATGCAGCTGATTAGATCCCCTGTTTGCATCATTTCACCTTGTTCATGACTTCCACGTGATGCTTCCTCCATAATGGCATACCTTGATTGGTTTCCAATTCACAAGAAGAAAAACTGAAGAATTAACTGAGTATTTAGAAGCAGCATGTGAAGGATCCGATTAGCTGTACCTATACGTTTTTCCCCATTCTAGCTTGTACAGAACTGCTTTTATCCATGACGTGTTTCTTCCTGTGGCTTCCTTCAATTTTCCTTTGCCTGCATTATTGATAATGAAATTGCAGTTCTACAGGTATGCAGCAGCAGTCAGTTTTCAGTTTGGTAAAATTTGAGGTACTTTAACTGATTGGAGACATATTTGTACCAATGTTTCATTTCCAAGAAACCTTCGATTTAGTCAGAGCTGATTAGGGGTCCTGTGGATACCAACTCATATGTGGAGTGGTTGCAGTGTGTATGTCTCAATTTGATTTCTTCTTTCATTTTGAACATTCCCACCTGTTCTCTCCGCCAGCATTTGCTGTCACATGTGGACACTTATTGTATTTGCTCAGAGAGGTGATGAGAAAAGGGAAGTAAGCTGAAAAAAAGGAAATGAAAGAAGAGTGGAAGTATGTCTCCCATGGGAAAGCAAGATAAAAAAGGAAGCTATTGCCTGTGATGTCAGCCATGAAAAGGGTCCTCCACCGTTTCGTCTCTCGAGCAGCAGGAGCGACACGTTTAATTAATTAGACTGCGTCTGTGACTTTTAGAGGCAAATCAAAAAGGACCAAATTACTTTCCTTCAAGGAGAAATTACTTACTGAATAAACTTATTTACTCAAGTGTTGGGAATATGAACATGCTGGTACAACTTTTGTTATTTAAATGAAAGCTAGATTGGAACATGCATGAATGAATGTGTGATTTACAGAAAGAAGAAATCATGGTGCAGTCAAAATCATTGAGACAGAACAATCTGATAGATTGGTTTGTCCATTCAGCAACATCTACACTATTGTCATTTTAGCTAACGTTAAACATGAACTGGTGGTCAATCAAGCAATTTAATTATCCCATTTGGCCCCTCATTGCAGGGACAATCAGAAGCCCATTGCATCTGTGAGAGCACAGGAGGCTTTTTCTAAAAATCTTACTGGAAGAGCCAATTTAACTTGCTGTGTGAAATTTCTTACACAAAAGAAATGGTGCCACAACAAGGGTCTATCAGGAGGAAACACTGTGTCTCACAAAGTATTGTCATCAAACGTTCTGATCTGAGCAGAACTGGAGTCTGATGGCAGAACGATACACCACAGCATGTAGGGACCTGCATTTTGGTCTTACAAGCTGGTAATTCCTGTTGTTTCTTATTCATTTCTTAAAACGCTTCAGCACTTACCTGTCCCTTTCTATTAGTGTGTGTATCTGACCAGTTAGCCGCTATGCCATTGTTTCTCCTAAACAATTTACTTCATGATAATAGCATTTGCAGTTGACCGGAGCAGTTCTAGCAGGCAAGAAAGGTGACCTATTGGGAAAATGACATCCTGTGACAGTAGCACTCACGGCCAGTCTGTGGGTTTCTGGAGAACTGGGTGAGATCATTAAAATAGGTCACAACATAAAAATCTTCACAACATAAAAACATACATAGAACCACTGCAATACAATGAGTGGTCTCTTTTCTTTTTGAAAGAAAGCTCAATTTATAATCACACTATAAATACTCAGTACATATAATCACATACTGAAAAACAATATGGGATAGGATTTACTTGAAAATTATTTTTTACTGTAAAAGTACTTGTAAATTTCACAAATAATAACACATTGAATTAAATATGAAATTCTTATAAAAAAAAGATTATAAAACATTTCACAGAAAGTGTTCTATCATTAAACATTTGTTACAATAATGTGGAAAAGAATCATGTAAATAAAACCACATCAGTTAAACTGGGCCTACATGTACAAGGACAACACTTAACATTTAAAAACAATTGCTTAAAAAAACTGAAAAATTAAATAATAGTAAATATTGAGAAAATGCATTTTTGTTATAACTATGAACCAGATTATTACAGAAAAGCTTGTTTGGTTAAATTAATTACTCATATTTCCCCTTGACTTCTTTGCATCTCGTTGAGAGTGTCTGAGTTCATTCCCCATATTGTTCCTGAAAAATCTGCAAATCTTATCCTTTGACAAGCACAGTTTCTTAAAATGCAAAAGTGCTTTAAATATTAAACAGCAAGCACTGCGAAGACAAAGCATGCTTTAAATAGCTCAGACAAATATTTTCATGTTTTTGTTTTTGTTGTGTATGAGCGTTTTTGAGCAAGGAGTGGAATCTGTGAATAATGATATTTTGCATGGTGATAGAGGGATGAATTATGCAGATTACTGTGTTACTTATTGTTTAACGGTTTACCGCTTTTACGTTGTCATTCTCTTTAATGCCTTTTTCATTCGTAAGCACTACTGAGGTTTGTGTGCTAGATTTTGAAGTCCATGTGTGCTTAGACTTAAATGTATTCTCCATAGTCTGGAGGTGAGTAGCACATCAAATTATGGCCAGTCTACACTGACTGTTGATTTATTATACAACAGTTTTAGTTTTAGCTTAAAGAGTAGATGGAGTGTTAAATATCACTTCCAAGTTGTGATCTATATGGTTTGAATGAGTGCTAGGGGCTCCCTTGGGAAGTCTAAGCAATTGCCTGCATCGCCCATAGGCACTTGAAAGCCTGTATTGTAGGTCATTGTACTGACATTGTTTGTATATGGAGACTGCATGGCGGTACTTGAATTTCTACGCCTTTTATTGAAACTTTGAATGTGATAGCGGAATTCACCACTTAAAACTAGTCCAAGTATTGTGTGGTGGAAAAGTAATTTTGTGCCATTCTCCATAAATTGACCCCTTTCCTGTCAGAAACGTTTCTTCCACTTGGTCACAAGTGATTCTTGCGTTTACGTCAAATTGGTTCTTACACTGAATATGTAGATATTGAAACTGGATATCTAGGATACTGAAGCCAGTGATTTAAATCACAACCAACAGACTACCGCAAAATCATCTTTTGCAATCTGAGAAGAAAAGATCACTTACCATCATGCGCAGACATAGGATTTGAAGTAATTTTGTTCCATTGTTTTAGATCTTGTTTAATTTCTACTGCATTTAAAAGTCTGCTAATTGAAATTGAAAAGCTGTTTGTCTGATGCTTTCGTGCACCACCTAAGCTCTTTGACGCTGATTTCTCTTAATAAACAGCACACTGTGCTGTGTGATCTCATCTTAATTTTCATAATTGCCTGCAATTGTAAATCTCCCTCGATGCTCAAACATGTGCCAGTTCCATAAGCATGATAAGAAAACCAATGATGTAATTTTAATTAATCTATTCAACAGCAGAGCTGCTCTTGTTGTCGAACTCCTGCATTGCTATTATCGCGGTATGCTAAATTCAGCATCAGCCCACTTACTTTCTTATCAGGACTCAGTGACATTTGCATCACTGCCATGCCTCTTCCCAGAGCCTGTGACGTAACCTTCATCGGTCAGAATGCCAAGACCTTGCCAGACCAATGAGCCTCTTCAAGGATTCAGATCTGAACAGAAAGGGAAGCCGAGGAACATTTGATTTTGAAAAGAGAATGAGACATATTTAGTATGCGATGCAAATGAAGCATTGACCCCCAACTGGGTTTCTGGGACGTGCAGGTGATGTGGAGCATTTAGTGATTGCTCATCAATGCGTTAGTAGCATAGAAGCTCAAGGTTTCTGAAATGAATAAGCAGAAAATACATGAAAGACAAGTAAATGACTGCATCCTGATTCTGCTACTTTGATGGCTTCTGCAATTCTTTGTGTAAGTCCTCAGAGGAATCTTCCCTCTTAAGCGTTGAGTGACAACCATGAAATCTCAGCGATGCCAATGTCACTTGCATTTAGTTGAGCGTTTCTGAGAAGATGTGTATAAAGTTCTGGCAATGTATTCTGCTGAGGCCTTTGTGCCTTGAGGTCGACATGGAAATGATGGATGAAGAAGACAATGTGAGATGAGAGAAGCACAGTTACAGTGTGGCACTTTCAGTGTGTGAAGTACTTCAGGGTTGGTACTTTCTCTATGACTGGGAATATGTATCTTAGTCATCGCTTTCTTTTGTAATTTGTAAAACGTTTATGAAAGCATTTCAGCTGGAATGGGACTTGGCTTAAAAAGCTTTTTTAAAAGCATAGTGATGGACAAGACTTGGTTTATAAGATACTTTTTTTGCAGGATAAAAATCTACTGTGGAGGAAAATATGGCAGTTGGTTTCAAATAAAATCGCTCAGCCCTGTCTGAAGCGGGTCATTTCCTTCAAGACAACGCTGACAATGTACATAAGATAATGAAACTTAACTTCACCTTCTAAAATGTTACCTTAGACAGTATTAAATCTTGCGACCCAACCGAGGGACAGGATTTGAGAAGACATAAGCAATTCTTTCCCATTTCCTTTTAAATTATTCTTTGACTTCCTTTTACCAGTTAAGCTGGCAAAACAAGAAATGTGCTTCCTTTAAACCACATGAACCTGTGATCTTACATAAATCATAGACAACAGCATGGAGCCCATTCAGACAGATTTGTTTGGAGGAAAATGAAACAACCGTTTTGAGCTGACTCCATCTGTGCCCCCGTATCCACTGACTTTTGTTCCAGCTGTCTAAGTTATAGTCTTGGACAGAGGAACAGCTTAATTGCTTATGTGAATGTGCTGTTTTTGCTTCTTAACCACTGTGAAAATGAAAGGATACCTGAGACACCATTCAGGCTTTCTCAAATGCCACTTACATGCTTATTTGGCCCAATGCATCCTGAACAGAAGAAAAGAAACTGTGCTAAAACAAGGATTTTAATCTCTGCCAGTTCATTAGTTCATTAGCTTTATCAACATGCAGTAAAGATGCACTATATATCAGTAATGTATTCGTTATTAGTGATTAGTCTTGCCTGACCTCTTGTAATTGGATAGCTTTAATAGATGTTAAAGGGATCGTTGTCCCAAAAATTAAAACTCTGTCATCATTTATTCACCCTCAAGTTGTTCCAATCCTGTATGGGTTTCTTTCTGAGAGATATTATAAAGAATTTTGTTAACCAATCAGTTGACACTAGCCATTGACTTCCATAGTATGGAAAAAAAAAATTACTAGAGCTACCGTCAACAGTTTGGTTCTTCAATATATATATATTTTTTTGTGTTCAGCAGAAGAAAGAAACTGAAACAGATTTAGAACAATTAAAATGATGACAGAGTTGTCATTTTTGGGTGAACTATCCCTTTAATACCATGTAAAAACAGGACACACATTTCTGCTTTACTGAAGAACCCATTGGAGAACCTCGAGGCACCCTTTGAAAAATGCTAGTTTACTGAGGAACAAAGTGGATCCCATATTTTCCTTCAAGAGCTCTAAAGACAGTAACCCCATCATAAGGGAAAAGCCTTGAGGCATTTAATATGGATACCTAGAGGTTCTTCAAAATATTCAGGCAGTTTCAGGACTATTGCTTTAAAGGAATAGTCCATCCAAAAATGAAAATTCTGTCATTAATTACTTATCCTCATGCCGTTCCAAACTTGTAAGACCTTCGTTCATCTTTGTAACACAAAATAAGATATTTTTGATGAAATCCAAGAGCTTTCTGACCCTCTATAGACAGCAACACAACTGCACTTTCAAGGCCCAGAAAGGTAGTAAGGACATTGTTAAAATAGTCCATGTGTCATCAGTGGTTCAACCCTGATCTTATGAAGCTACGAGAATACCGTTTGTGCTCAAAGACATGAGGGTGAGTAATTAATAACAGAATTTCCGTTTCTGGGTGAACTATCCCTTTAAGTCAGGGGTGTCAAACCCTAATTAAACACACCTGATCCAGCTCATCAAGTCCTTCAGGTTTAATTGAAAACTACATGGTTTGTGTGTTGGAGCAGGGTTGGAACAAAATTCTGCAGGGCTGCGGCCCTCCAAGAACTGAGTTTGACACCCCTGCTTTAAGTCTTGGATATTGGAATTGAGTGTGACCTAACTGTTTTTACTTTTATCTGATATTTTACATCTTATTTATCTATTTTTTAATTGGAACAAAGTAATATAAAAATTCTGAAAGCTGAAAAAGAAATTAAATATGTGATTATCCTAGCAGCAAACTTACATGTCAGTATGATGGAAAAACACCTGATGTGATTGATGTCAAACTCTTCATGGGAAAAGCAGGGGAATATACAGGCCGGTGCATCATGTAGGGTTTGATAGATTTGAATGGCATGTTGTAGCAGGTGTTTATTCATATGGCAGCAGCTCACTGCGTTCTGAGGAAAAACTAGACAAGTTAACACATTTTTATCCTTGAAAAAACATTAAAGGGATTAAAGATAAGGTCTTGCGACAAAGCCTATGAAAAGATCATTTATGCTTTACCAAATCATAATTTAGCAGAATAAAAAAAAAAATTGACACATAATGTTTATATTATAAGTATATTTCAGGGTGGAAAAATGCTTAGTTTGAGCCAGTACTACTACCTGAAAACTATCTTTGTCATTCAAACATGACTGACGGGAAAGCTTAACAAGGTACCCAACTCGAGTTTCACAAACCATCGGCTACCCGGCATTTTTAAAAAGCCATGTAAACATGCTCCACGGAAACATGGAAAACATGGCATTTACCTGTTGTCTGCAGCATTGTCTTCTTGCAGCCTTAATGAGAACACTGCAAGTTGTCATAGGAGATTTAGTCAGATTTTTGTGCTCTTTTAATCTCATAAATTGTGCATTTATATTCCATCTCCGTTATCACGAAACCCACGACAAACATCAAAAACAGCTCCGAACACTGTGTCTTCCATTCATCGGTTGTTGATTGTTGTAAATGCTGCGAATAAAGACTTCGCTGTCGGCCGCTTCAGAGTTCATGCTACTGGGGTTCTGGCTAGAACCAGAAGCTAACAGAAGCTAAATTAAATGTTCTACCTATTAGATTGTATTTTATTAACCTTCTCCAACCCTAAACCTACCACTTACAATAATGCAAAAACAGTAATTATTGTTGTGCACAGTGTGGAAAAAAAAATTATTACGCTGTGTGCATGCCCAGTAGTTTTTGCTATATTCTTTCTAGCCTGCTGCAGATGCGAATGCAACCAGGAAAACAGCCCAAGGGGGATATTGGTTCTGGGCTGCATAATATATCATTTCAGCATCGAACCCCCAGAGAAAAATCACTTTTGTAGCTTTAAGAGATTTATTAGATTTCATGCATATTCTTCACTGAATATACAGTGAAGAATATGCATTGTTGTTTTACATTTGATTATTCAATTTCTGTACCTGAATAAAATACAGCACTGTTTATTTCATTTGCATCTTTGTTCTATAATATTTATCTGTCTTTTATTTATTTTTATTTATTTATTTATTGATTGATTGATGCTGACTTACTTACCTATAAAATCACTCCAATCATTGATAGAATATAGCTATTCAAGTCATCTGTTTTTTTTTTCATATCACAATATATATCCCAGAAAAACAAAATATTGCAATGTGAGTCCAATATCGTGCAGCTCTACCCTGCTGGTTAGTTCCTAGAACTGCACAGTGTAAAAGAGCCTATTGATGCTTACTTTCAAGAAAATGTCACTATTTTTTTTTTTTTTTTAAACAGACACTTATTTACAATTTACACAAATGGACAGTCAGGACTGAAATTTCTTCCAATCACTTCTTACAGTAATGCACCATCTTGGTCTAGAAATCACTTTTCCATCGATTTCTACAAAAGATTTAGTCAAACCTATTTTCTTCATCGCCAAATAGTTTAGATATGCAACAATTACATTCACTTACCCCATTTTCAAGTAAACAAGAAATACTGATTTTTTTCAAGCTAAAAACTACCTTCATAATACCATAAATTATGCTCCCTTTTGGTTGGATGTACTGTACATTTGACAAATTGTGCACATTTGACAAATCAATTTTGGGCTGTGCTTTGTTTTCATTTGGATACTAATGTAGAGTTGTTTTCTCTCCACACTCTGGCAGAAGAAGCTCATGGGATTGTGTGTGTGTATTGGTTATAGCTCTGCGTGACCTGAAGCTATGTCAGAGATGGTGGCAGGTGAAGCCCATGAGGCTAGTTGTTTATTTCCTCCTGGTTTTTACGGATGTGACATGTTGATATGATAATTGAAAGTAGGTGAGACTTTTTGGAGGAAACCTTTGCGGTGACTCTCCATATAGGAGCTCATTTTACCTATACATCTCTGCCATCAATAGAACAGTGAAGACATTATGTGATGTGGATCGATGTCGAGGTCTCTCCACAGTTCATGACTGGCAACCTTTATCATCAATTTTTTAATATTTGACTTACTGATGGCCCCGTGCTCCATGTGCACGTTCTGCATTTTAACATTCAACAATTGTGTTGGGTGGAAAAAATTGGGCGCCAAGGGAGTCAAGCTGATGCAAAGTTCTGGAGGTAATTTATTCAAATTTATTACCCCCCCCCCCCCCCCAAGAAATGCAGTTCATACATGTAAAGAATATATACCTATTTTATGCTGAGCATGTTTTTAAATTCATTTTAAAAATTAAGATACATAAAAAAAAAAAAAAAAAACATTTTATTGTTTAAAATAAATTTCTTTGAAGCATGAAATCAGAAATGTGACCCTGGACCACATAACCACTCATAAGTGTCAGTTTTTGAAATTGAGATTTATATACAATCTGAATAAATATACTTTCCAATGATGTATGGTTTGTTAAGATGGGACAATATCTGGCTGAGATACAACTATTTGAATATCTGGAATTTGGGGGTGCAAAAAAATAAAAAACATAAAAAAAATGAATAAATAAAAATATTGAGAAAAACACCTTTAAAGTTGTCCAAATGAAGTTCTTAGCAATGCATATTACTAATCAAAAATTAAGTTTTGATATATTTACAGTAGTAAATTTACAAAATATCTTCATGGAACATAATCTTTACTTAATATCCTAATGATTTATGGCATAAGAGAAAATTGATAATTTTGACCCATGCAATGTATTGTTGGCTATTGCTACAAATATTTCTGTGCTACTTATGACTGGTTTTGTGGTCCATTGTCACACATATCAGGGTAATACAACTGTCCTGATATCATAATGAAGAAAAAAAGGCCTCATTAAAAGAATAAAATTTGTGAAATAAACCTGAGCAAGATCTAAGCAATTTTGCACCTCATCACACCACCAGAAATGTAGAAAAATAATAATAACAATAATACTTTTCTCCAGTCAATTGTGACTCAGTCCTCTCAGTCACTTCCTTCCTGTTCAACCAGCTCCTTTGGGTGATTAAATAATTCACTTCATTGTGTAGGTACGTCCAGGAAAAGAAATGCTCTTGTGTAATTCTTCCATTACTTTCTTGTATGTTTAATGACCATTCTGGAGGTAAAACTGATTGAACTGTTCCCCTGCCTTTTTTGTGTAAGGCATGAGCTTACTGTACAATTCCTTTAACATCAAGACATTGCTTGCTCATTTTCTTGAGTGGTTTGTGTATCATTCTTCACCTGAGGAACTGAATATTCATAAGATCTACATACATTTCTTGTTCTCAGATAACTATCACGAAGGGTTCCTTCATGCTATGACAAACCCCAGGGCTTTATATAGAACAGAAATGCTTATTTATTTGATCATTCTTATCCTTCATATGCACTGACACTGAAAGAATGACATTTGAGGTGTCATTTTTGAAGCTTCTGCTGAAATTTATAGTGGGCTCTCCTTATTTTTTATTAAGGCTCAGAGAGCAAACTCTGACCTTGTACTCCATGTGCCTATCAACGGTTTTCCAGAACAGCACAGCTTGTTTTTCGGTATCACCTCAAGGGGAATGAGATCTAATACTTTTGAGGGGAAAATGATCCCATAACCACCAAGCACAACATTTGGTAGAATGTGATAAGCCTGTTGCTCTGTCAGTGGTGTTTATGATGTGGAAAAACATCTGAGCCATGACTTTAAGGAAACTCTTATCAGGATCATTTACCGAATTTTGTTGTTTGGTTGTCTAGATGAAATATGTAGAATGCAAGGTTAGTTTAATTTGACATCTCGTCATTTATCATGCTTTCTGAGTGAGTAGAGAAAAAAGCAGTGGTATTTCAGCATGAATATCTAATATCTCACAATATACAACCCAAATTCCGGAAATGTAGGGACGGTTTTTAAATTTGAACAAAATGAAAACTAAAAGACTTTCAAATCACATGAGCCAATAGTTTATTCACAATAGAACATAGAGAACATAACAAATGTTTAAACTGAGAAATTTTACACTTTTATCCACTAAATGAGCTCATTTCAAATTTGATGCCTGCTACAGGTCTCAAAAAAGTTGGCACAGGGGCAACAAAGGGCTGAAAAAGTAAGACATTTTGAAAAGATTCAGCTGGGAGAACATCTAGCGACTAATTAAGTTAATTGACATCAGGTCTGTTTGTGCATAAAATTGTACAATTTCTCAGTTTAAACATTTATGTTATCCATGTTCTATTGTGAATAAAATATTGGCTCACATTATTTGAAATTCTTTTAGTTTTCATTTTATTCAAATTTAAAAAACATCCCAACATTTCAGAAATTCGGGTTGTAAGACTTTTCAAAATCAGATCATGTACAGTATTCATCATACGATGAATCCATATTTTAATGATAATCATAGGAAGGCAAAACATTATAGATTTGCAATGCAGATGCGATCCCTTGGCCCAAATACTTGATGTCAGCCTTTGACATTTGATTCTCAACAGCCAAATAAATCTTTGGTTACGATACATTGATTATTAACATTAAAAAACATTCTATTTCTATTGATGCCAACAGGCTCAGCTTGCAGGAAGTTCACCTAAAATGAAAAATATGTGATTGATAAACTGTGATTAATACTGACCCTTGTGTTGTTCCAAACCCTGCTGTTTTTTATCAGTAGAAAACACACACAAAAAAATAGCTGTATATAATTGAAAGCTGTAGCAGATGTAGACTGGACATATATATTAATTAATTCCAGTTTCAGGGAATTAAGTACTGATTAAATATTGTCTAAGGTGTGTATTTATGCTAAAATTGTTCATTTGACTGTATAACAGGATAATAAGCTACTGCACTGATTAAATTAATGCAGGTGATGGTTAGTGGGAATCTTATGGATAATGAATATGCATCTCTTCCAGATTTGTTTCATTAGCTTGAACATCTGCTAAAAAGCTCCAAATCCCCTGCAGTTGCAATTATTCCACTCAGTCTTATTTAAGAGACTGTTAAACATATTTTACCTGTCATGGGGTAACCTGTTTGTGATCTTACTGTGGTTTGTCATTAATAACTGGGTACCTTTTTGCACTGCTATGTGCAGAGAGAACATGCATCGCATTTATTGCACTCCTACTCAAATATTTTAATGATAACCATCAAATGTGCATCACTTTCAAATGCAGTTGCTCTGTAAACCCGTCTCATCGCCCCAGCCGTATTTTACATTTCTCCCAAGGTTACCATATGTGCACATGATATTGCATACTGAATTTCATTCAGCTCAGGGTTTAGGAAATAAAACTAATTTGCAATATGGCTGCCATGAAGATGGCGACTGACAGTTAACCGATGGGTTTGTTTAAACCGCCTGGTTTGATATATATAATTTTGGTTTTGGTTCTTTCACTGTGAGAAGTATGAAAACGATTGTCCAGTAGCATGATGTGGTTAATAAATTGTTGCATGTGTCTAATGCAATTTATCCATGATGTGTTTGACATGCACTAAGAAACAGAGGAGCGTCTTTTTGTTGAGGCAATAGCATGTCAAGATTTTTAATGCTGCAGCAATGCTCATGATGATCCTTATGTGATTATAGGCGTATATGTATAACTTAATACTAGCATTGTTTTTGGGCACAACAGCCTCTGCCCTTGCTTTTTTCTTCTTCTCCTGAACTACTGGGCATTGACCTGTTTCTTAAATGTATTTTACCCATTGATTCGATTCAGGATTCAGTTCAATTTGTCCTTGTCTGTACTTTAGCTCTACACCGTGAATCAATCGATCACTTTCTCTCCCAGTGGCACTAGTTAGACCAGTTGTCACACTGTGCATGGCACTGCATCTGACTACAGAGTGTGTTGCGCTCGTGGCTGCGTTCAACAGGAGTCAAGAGACAATCACGCGCATTTAAGAACTTAGAAGCGATTTACTTATCGATAGAGAAGACTACACAATTCTTCAGTCGGTTAATTTTGCATCGATTTTCACCAGATCGACCATTTATAATTGCCATGTTAACGTTTTCCGCTTGAGTACAAGACTCTCTTTGCGCGCGTTTGGAGCAGTGTGCATCGTGCGCGGTCTCCAGTTCACTTGAGATATTTTACATCAGAAGATTTCTGGACATTTTCGCCATGGCACCGCCACAGAACGGATCTAACCTAACGGGGAACTTTACAAACCAGTTCGTACAGCCGCCGTGGCGCGTCGCGCTCTGGTCTGTGGCGTACAGCTCCATCCTGGCGATCGCGGTGTTCGGGAATCTGATCGTCATGTGGATCATTCTGGCTCACAAGCGGATGCGAACCGTCACCAATTATTTTCTGCTCAACCTGGCGTTTTCAGACGCATCGATGGCCGCCTTCAACACTTTGATTAATTTTGTTTATGCCACGCACGGTGACTGGTATTTTGGAGAAGCCTACTGTAAATTTCACAACTTTTTCCCCGTCACCTCCGTGTTTGCCAGCATTTACTCCATGAGCGCAATAGCAGTCGACAGGTATACGTGTGAAGATAACGTTAAATCACTGTGAGAACTCAATGTTTAATGCATGCTTCCATTCATTGAAAAAAAATCATTCATTGAAAGTGAAGGATCAGATACACTAAACACTGAAACACAATAGCAATGGGCCTAAAGTTTTTTGCTGTTGTTTTTAGAAATGCATTTTTTTATATATATTGGTGCATGAATGAATGAATGAAGGAAAGTTAAAAAAGCACACAATCTAGTGTAACCGTCGATTAGAAACAAATAGAAATATGTTTTATGTGCTTTTATTATTTTTATTTGTTTATTTATTTGAATAATCAAATTCAAGGTCCTCTGTTTTTCTTTTTGTCACATGACGACAAAATGGCTTCCATGTTGATAATTTATTGCACCGTTATTTTTTTGGCATGATAATTTATACATATTTTCCACAATTGTTAGTTTATGTCATGTGTATTGATGCAATGATTGGTTAGTTTTGACACCATTGCCAAATTATATGATTCTCGTACAAAGCCATTTGTTATGCTCTCCCCTCTTTCTCCCTTTTCTTTTTTCTAAAGAGTTTTGTGTAATTTAAATATGTTTTGATATGGATTTTTTTTATATTTTACAGATTTAGTTAGGCTGATTTAAACTGTGCTATTTGTATGCTGATATTAGTTTGTTTGCTGTGCTCCTTGTGCCTGTCATTTTTTTAACTGGGAAAAGTGCCTCAGGCAGTCCTGCCTACTCATTGCAGAATGCTTGACTTGAAGTGAATGACTGTGCAATGATTGTGGATCGGTGAGGTCCTCCAACTTATTTTCAGCACCTTCAGGGGACGTCTTTGCAGGTGCAGATGCACATTCATGATATTCATGAAAATCACAGTGCAATTGAAACAAATAAGTATCATAAATATAATTTATTGTTTAATTCTTAGCCTGAATTGAAAAACTCAAAATTAAATTGAATCGGTTTTGATGATGAATCAGTGATATTCTTTAAAAATGTAAGTTTGGCAAGCATGAGAATTTGTCACAATGAAGATGCACTCAGATTATTGATGATTATTACTTTTGAAAATGTTCAAAATCATGTACAGCAAGTGGGTAGCTGATTGATCTTTATTCTTTTTGACCTCTAATGAGATGCAGTTATTTGGAATCGAATGATTTAAAAGAACAATCCAAACTAATCTGAATGAGTGCAATTGATGGGAGATCTGTAGGATAGAAGCCGCAAGGTACTGAATGCTGCATATTTCAGAGAGTCTCAGTGCTGTCTGAGTCAAGTTATTTTGCCACAAGCACTACTTTGGAAGGTTTAAGTAACTTTAACTTTATAAGTCCTTTATACAGTGAGTTCTACAAGTTTTTCCCCCCCCTGCACAGATCTTTAGGATGCATAATATGCTTGTACCTAGAAAAAAGGTCAAATACTGTCACTGGGGTGGTACCCTTTCAAAAGATACTAATATGTACATTCTAGGTTCTAATAGTACTAATTGTACCATTTAGGGGTCCATAAGGTACAAAAATTTACCTTTTAGCTTTTGTACCTTAAGAGTACAGTGATAGATTTGGAAATGGATGATTAAAAAAGGATTTTAAAATGATTTTGAATGTCTCTTATGCTCAACAAGCCTGCATTATTTAATTAAATACACTGTAAAAAAATTCGGTAAAGTACTGTAAAAAAAAAGTACGGTAGCAACGTTTTAGGTTTTACGGTTTTAACTTAAATTTACAGTTAAATACCGTAATTTCTTTAACTGATATAATCTTAATATACCAACTTATTAAAGTACTGAAATCTGTTTTGTTCCTTTGAAATACACTGAAAACCATCAAATGCAGGTGATGATGAGAAAGTCACATGATGAGCCAAAGCCCATCACAAGCAACTGTTAAACAATAGCATATACAGAAGGTGCACAGTGTGATTCACACAAGCACTAAACACCATCATGGTGAGACTCATTAAACTGAAATATGCTATAAACATTAATTTAACAACATTAGATGTAACATACAACCCTAATAAACATAACTGATAAGAAAAAACTAAGAAGAAGCATAGTTATTTCAAAGAAAAAACGTCAAATTCAAACAGAATTTGAAATGCAACGCAGGGAATTCTGGGAACGTCAGTTTACGGTTTTTCCCTGTAAATTTTACAGGAACTTTCCGTTAACCATGTAACAGGTTTTTACCGTAGCATTTTCACAGTTTTTTACCGTTAAAATCACGATCATTTTTTACAGTGTATAGTAAAAACAGTAATATTGTGAAATATTATTATAAGTTTTAAACCTAACTGGAGACCAGGTTGCTTAAAACAACAGTTTTCTATTTTAAAATATTTTAAAAATTTTATTATTTTTTTTAATGGCAAAGCTGAATTTTCAGCAGCAATTGCTCCAGTCTTCAGTATCACATGATCCTTCAGAAAATTATTAATAATGGTTGTTATTATTATTATTATGAAAGTTGAAAACAGTTTTTGCTGCAGAAACTAATTTTTCAGGATTCTTAGTTTAAAGTGTATTTGACAAAATTATTATTATTATTTTTTTGGTAACATTATAAATATCTATAGTACTGTCACTTTTGATCAGTTTAATGCATCCTTGCTGAATAAATCTATACATTTTTATTTTTATTTTTTTTTACCTTCTTTTTTGAGAAGATTGCCACCCTCTCACCCCTTTCATATGTCATGCTGTGCCATTTTAATAATCCTTTTCCTCTCAGCACCTTGCTGATATTTACTTCTGCAGTTAGTGAAAGATGAGTTTTCAGAGTTATGCAATGCTGTACAATGAGTGCAAGAGCTTCAGTATCTGTGTCTGACAGACATCACTCTAATGTCAAAAAACTTTTTCTGTGTCCTGTCAGTGGAACTCATGTCAGAAAGCAATTTGTCACTTTGCACTTGTGAAAATGATGGAAGCAGCATAACTTTTGATTACATTTAGGGCCCAAAGCTCATGGTCTGAATTCTGAAGCTTGGGTTTCTGTCATAGGTTGACCTCAACTATGATTTCTAGTAAAATGTCAGGTTAATCAGATATAATGTTCATTAATACGAATGGAGATCCCTCAGAAGTCAACATAAGCTATTATTCAGCCAACATAATAGAGAATGTTTTTATCTCTTGTTTTCCATATGCATGAGATGAAATATGCTTAAAAGATGACTTGGCAGATGATGAGCTGAATTTCTTTGCATTCCAATCCTGATATAATACTGATTTATTGTTTTGAGGATGCAACTGCAGTAATTTACAAGGCTTTTATCAACATTGTTATATTACTTTAAAAGCAGACGTACAGTAAATTCTATTAAAATTATCCTATCATTTGCAAAACAAACTTTCATTGAGTTTTTTAGATTAAATCTCATGTTACTAATTAACTCCAAATCCAAACTGCTAGGAAAACATTGGACGATTTTTTGAAACTCAGCTGCAAAAATGACTTGACTTCATGACATGACATTTTTTTTTTTTTTTTTTTATATCCTTTTTCAAGGTCCCTAATAATTTCAGCCTGATATGAACAGTCCGTCTTGCACTTTTCAGCAATGGTTATTTTCTGATCATGTCACAGTGTAACGTAGGCTTTTCAAAGATTTTCGAAATTGAAGGATGAAAAATTGAATAGGTATATGGTCATAAAAAGCTATATCATGACTGTTTTTGGTCCAAAAACCTTTACTAATAATATAAAGTGGACCTTGGAATAAAAAAACAAAATGTGTGAAATACCCTCTTTAATATACTGTATGGAATGTTGTTTTTTGCAGCCAGTATACATTAGCAACCAGTTACTGCAGTACTCCAGTCTGAGTGTTCTTCACAGTTATTTCCTGTGCTCAAAATGTCACATAGTGCTCGTGGCTCTAGGCTACATATTTCACAACCCACATTTGGTATTACTGTTTTTTGCTGGTAGGCAGTCACTACTCTTATATACAGAGCAATTGTGACGTCTGCAGGAATTTGCAGTGGGTCAGTGTGCTTGCACTGCTGGATTCAGAAGAAAGTGTGAGATTTGTGCTGACACCACTTACCCAGACAGTATTTTCAGGACAATAAATGTTTCATTTTACTGTCAGAGAGATGGCATTGCTAACAAAACCTCATTCTGTTGGTTTATGAAACTTTAATGAAACTGTTATGTGCAACATTTTTAAAGAATAGTGGAGGCCATTAGGTTCAATATCAGTTCAAACATTTTATCATCAGTGGCATTACACTTCAATGCAATGTTATTTAGCTGACTGATTTTACATGAATAGAGTATAGGGCATGGAACTCTAAAATCTGCTGTATTTATGTGTAGCCTAAGATGTTTCTCAGCTGAGGCTTGCAAAATGTTTTGTATTTATCGCAAACTTTGATTTGCAATAAATTAAAGAAGAAATTTGGTATTATTTTAGATTTAATTTAATTCAATTTATTTATTTGCGATCGCTGAATGGTTGCATTTTGGCAACCGCATACATTCATGCGTGCATAAATAAACAATCTAACCTGAAAAGTTAGTTTTAAACATCAAATAAAGCCAAAACGTGATGATTAAAACTAGCTTTTCATGCTATGTTATTTATTTGTCTGTTTATGCTAAATAGTATTTGATAAATAACAGGATTAGTTTCTTTAATGGGATGCCATATTGTACTGTATCCATCGTATGTGTTGGCTTGTATGAATGTGGCAACTTAACACATCACAGCATGACATAATGAGCTGTTTTTAATTGCAGTATATTAATTAATCTACATTTGTGAATGTTTACTAGATACATGCTGAGATTTATATTCATGACTATTATAACTAATACACAGTGTTCCCTTCTGTCGTCTTTCCTGTTGTTTATCCAAGATGCCTACATAAGTGCTTTGACATCCATGCCATCCATATCCCGAAATAACCTTCTCTGCCCAAGAGTATAATTGTCTGTCTAATAAGCCATTCACTGCTTACTAGAGTGAGTCGTTAACAAAGAAAACGGCCTATTATCACCTTTGAATTATTTTGAATATGTTAACCATAGAGGCTTAGCCTCACATTATGGTCAAGAGTTCACAAGTAATCAATGGCATATGATTGTTAAGCATTTCCATATAGTTAAAATGAGGAATTGGAGTGAAAGTTCAGTTCTTCTTATTACTGTTCTGTTATGTTGTATTCGTCTGGCATGCAGGCTGAATTATTCCATAGCATTCGAGATAAATATTTAGCTCACACCAACAGCAGAAACAGATATGAATGGTTTCTTTGATGTGACCCATTATCAATCAGCTATTAGATCATTACACAACCTGCAAATTGAAAATTGCTCAACTGTGGTGCGTCTTTGATGTTTTATCATATTGATGGTATTTGAAGCCGTGTATCTGAGGCGTGAGATTGAACAGTCATCTGTTTGTGTTGTACAGGTACATGGCCATCATCCATCCTCTGAAACCACGGCTCTCAGCCACAGCCACTAAGGTGATCATTGTGTGTATTTGGGTGCTGGCTGTGGTTTTGGCCTTTCCTCTGTGTTTCTTTTCAACCATCAAAAAATTACCCAAGCGGACCCTCTGCTACGTTGCCTGGCCGAGACCTTCAGAGGACCCTTTCATGTGAGTGCTCTTTAAAGATGCATGCACAACATTCTTCCTTTCCTCCCAGTTTATTTGTAAAGCACTCTGAGGTACAATCTTGTATGAAATGTGTTTTATTAAATAATAATAATAATTATATCATCATCATCAACAACAACAGCAACTACAACTACAATAATAATTGTTGTTGTGGTTTTATTAACAACAACAACAATAATCCTAACACTAATAATTACACAAATATTTAATATCACTACTATTACTACTACTAATTATAATAATATTTATGATAATTATTAACATCATTATCATCAACAACAAGAAGTATTGGTAACACTTTATTTTAAGGTCTCTTAACTTGTTGCTCATTAGCATGCATATTACTAGAATATTAGCCATTTATTAGTAGTAATTAAGCACATATTAATGCCTTATTCTACATCCCTGATCCTACCCAATAACTAAACTTAAAAACTACCTTACTAACGATTAAAAGGGAACAAATTAGGAATTTATTGAGGGAAAAGTCATACTTAATAATGAATAAGTGTTTCCTATTCTAAAGTGTTACCGAAGTATTATTATTATTATTATTATTGGTGTTATTGGTATTATTAATTAGTATTACTGTTGTTCTTGTTGTTAATAATAATAATAATAATATTTACAACAAAATAGTTGTTAATATCACTACTACTACTACTACTACTACTACTACTGCTAATTATAATAATATTTATAATAATTATTAACATAATTATCATCAACAATAACAAGAAGTATTATTATTATTATTAACAGCTATTATTATAATTATTAGTGTTATTGGCATTATTAGTTAGTATTGTTGCTGTAGTTGTTAATAATAATAAGAATAATAACAAGACAACTTTTTATTATTAACACCCAGAATACTACTACTAATACTACTACTTGTTGTTAATAATAATAATAATAAAAATTATAGTAGCTGTTGATCATTATTGTAAAGATTATGGTCACACTTTATTTTAAGGTTCAGTGCTCGCTATTTACAAACCATTAACTACGACTTTTGCCTCAAAAAACTCCTAATTTGCTGCTTATTAATAGTTAGTAAGTTTGTTGTTAAGTTTAGGTTTTGGATAGGATTAGGGGTGTAGAATATGGTCATGCAGAATTTGTGCTTTATAACTACTCATTAACAGACAATATGTTAATACTAGGCATGCTAATAAGCAACTAGTTAATAGTGAGAATTGGTCCAAGATTAGTATAGAGATTATTCATAATACCTATTTATAATGAATATTTTTAGTACTTATTTTTTTTGTAATGTTATTTTTAACACCAACATTAATATATACTGTATATATATATATATATATATATATATATATATATATATATACTGTATATATATATATATATATATATATATATATATATATATATAAAACATAGCTAGTATATGGAAATAATGTCAGCGTAATTTCAGCGTTCACAAGTATTCTGAGTCAAGTTTGATAATGCATTATTTTTTTTAAAGTTACTGCAGCAGAACTGTGAGGTTGGATGCGAGACTGAAAATGTAATACAAATCACATTGTATGATTTGACCTAGTCTCATAAAATTATGTACCTCTGTGCACTTTCTGTGCGACACCGTTTTACGTACCTTACTGCACGTTTCGCTGCAGTTTCAAAGAGAAATGTCCACTGAGTGGCGCTAAAACACAGGTTAAATACGTGAACCCTGGCACGTTTTTATTATGTTGATACAGGTACATATTGCTGTGTTTTTATCATGTTGCTACAGGTACGTACTGTGGCGGTTCAGAATTCAAATATCCGGGGTCTGTCCCTAAAAGTTAATGCTCTATCGTGTTGAAATATGCCCTACACAAAACCCAACCCTAAACCTACCCGATAGTGTTAGCAAAACTGGTATAAAAATGTATTTGTTGATGCAACCGTGCCATTTCACCTTCCTTTTATGCAGATTTGAACTGTTTTGTCGAACCGTAGTTACACAGGATTCAGACCAGAGCTCCTCACCCTCTAAGTACGGCCCCGTACTCCGTGAGCTACCGAACAAACTTTCTGTCTATGAAAACCCATAGATACGAGGCTGGATATGTGTAATGCTAACATTCAAAAGCATCAGTTTTCAAATCTCCCAGCATATTAATATTGTTTTGAAGTCGTAACATGATATTCTTAAAGTAATTGTGCGGAAAAATACGCTTTATTAATCAAAACTCTGTAAATTTGTGTGAAAGGGAGTAAAAGGTGTCAGAGATTTACTGCCTCTAGTGTTTGTTTCTTTAGGAAACTGAAACTGCAGTAATATGTAGTTATTGGTACGTATTTTGTGTCTCGCTCACAAGTGCACCCAGGTACGTAAATGTCGATTTGTGACACAATTTTGAGTTTGAGTGAAATCTAGCTATGTCAGATATTTTGGGCAACACTGACCCCCCCCCCCCACCCCAAGTTCTCATAAGCAGCATTTGAAAAAAAAAATCTCACAGTGATAGTAGTGACTCCCCTGTTTGTCTTAGAATTGTATCTTCATTGGCAGCACAGGTGCTATATTGTACTCTCTCTCCCGTGTGGTAACAGGTATCATATCATAGTGGCTTTGCTGGTGTACGTTCTGCCCCTGGTGGTCATGGGAATTACCTACACTATTGTCGGGTTGACGCTTTGGGGAGGAGAGATTCCTGGAGACTCATCAGACAACTATCAGAGCCAACTGCGAGCCAAAAGGAAGGTAAGTAGTTCACGTTCTTGAGGGGCTCTTAGATTGACTCTTATAACACATCGTCTCACCAGAGCCTTTGAGCTGGAACAAAAGTACAAATGCAGCAAAGTAAAAGAATGGAGAGATGTTATAATACAAACCTGTAAGAGCAAGTGGTTCAAGATTTGAGCAGTGAAATTTAAGTGGTCATTAAATACTAATCCCAGGTTCCTGGATGTAGAGCTCAGATGTAGAGTGATGTTGTGTTCAACTGATGGAATGACTGGAACACACTCAAAAATCAGAGCAAACACACCACACACTCACATTAATGGGTCATTACATGTGGGATCAATAAGATATTAGAGAAGGAAGTTCACTAAAGAAAATGGAAAGGGCTGGATAGTCCGACAGGTCATTTAGATCATGTGTAGGAGGAAGTCAATGAAAGAGAAAGATAGATAAAAAGATGCAGACAGTGATAAATCCAGGCAGAGCTGTCTTTTAGTTGGTTTTGATTGTTTCGTACACAAATACTGCTAGCCACGGTGAAGGAAAAATTGGCTAGATATTTCAAACTAATTAAATGTTAATATTTGCTCCTGCTATGGAGATTATAGCAGCAACTGGCAGCCTGCGGGCTGAATCTGGCCTGTTAGTCATTTCCCACTGATTTTGATGAAATCGCAAAACTCAGCAGCGAGTTCAGCATTTAACGGTTGTCAGTTAGCTGGTATAAACCCATATCCAAACTGGAGTGTTTAATTTTTAAACATGTTTATTCTTATTTCTTTTTTGTCCATAAACCAGCTATTCTACTTTACTGAATATGAACTAGGTCAGCATGAGTTTAATTGCACTTATTTTTTCAATCAAGTTTTATTCAATCAGTTATTTTTTTTATTAGGGCTGTCAATTAATTAAAAAAGTAATTACAGTAATTACATGTGATACTGAAAAAAATGATCACATTATTTACAATATGTTTTTAAATGCAAGATGGCATTTTGTGTGAACAGCTCTAGCTCTACTCAGTCTGTACCACCTGCTTTAATTGTCATTTGGGAGGCGTGTCACATGTAGTACAGGTCAGGGGTCCTAATTAAGTGTGTTTAATGAATCATGATTATTACACCAAATGAAGTAGATTAACAAACTGACAGCTCTAGCATGACTGTATAAATCTGCAGCCTTACAAAAGATGAGTCACAGCAGCTGAGACAGTCAAATTGTTGTATTGTTTTAATAAAGTTGCATATAAAAATACATACGGTTGCTACATATACTGTAATACCATATACACACCATCATATAGATATTAACATGAAAATCTAGAATTTTTACTATAGGATTTTAATTTTTTCATCTTATTAATATTCATCTGATATCTTCTTATAGATAGCATATGGCAATATCACTCTTGATATAGGGCAGTATACGTCATATATTACAATTGATATGGTGAAGTTAAAAAATGTATAAAAGAACCTTCAAAGAAGAATGGAGAGGTATATATGCTTTTAAACTTAAAGTGTTAATTGTGCATCTTATATGTCTGTAGTGCTTGTTAATGAAAGTGATAACATTCAGGACCTGTAAAGGCAAACTTCTGTCAAAGGAAATAATTTTCAAGGGAAAAAAAAGTATATTTTACTTTTGACTTTGTCCATTTATGCTAAATGTTTTTGCTTTTTTAATGTAAAATGTTTAGATTTCAACTTAAATGTTTTCATAATTATTCATTTCAATTGGAAAATCTTGCGCTTGAAGGAATTATATGAAATTCCTTTTCATAGGGGATCAAAGGCATTTATTGACATGTTCTTAGCACTGAATGCAATAGATTTTCCTTGATAACCTTGACACGGTAGTGGTCAGCTTGGGGCATTTACACAAAAAGCACTTAACAAATTAGTATGGTCGATCTATAGCACTCTCTGACTTAGCTAATGTTAAACCAATTAAGAAAAAGTAATCAAAAACTCCCAATCACGGGAAAAAAAAACATAAAAGCTTAGGCCTGCTTCCAATTTCCCATTCTTTCAAAGTATGTACTAAATCAGTGAAACACAAATAGATTGCATTGTGGTTTCTTTTCTAGTAGACTAGTGACAAATGAAAGTAGACTGATGTGGAAAGCGGTTCTGAGCGACTTTGGTTTTGTAAATTTGCTGTTGTTTTAGCGAGCATAGCTCTATTTGTTTTCTCTCCGAATTTGCACCAGAATCAGATTTGGAGCGTGTGATCCCTTCTGTCTTGAGGTTGTGATTCTTGTATAAATACATTAGTGCCACCTTGATGTAGTCTTCTGTGTATCATGGATGAGAATCCTGCAGGCACCTCTAAGTGTAGCCAGTGGAGAAATCAGTTAATTAGAGCCAGATGGTCCATTAAGTGGAAATGATGTGACAAACTCAATTGATGAGCTATTTAAGATGTTTTAAAATGAAGTTTTCCAAAGTGTGCACAATATTGCAGCTCAACAGAGAACATACATGCGGGGTGAATCTGGTCTTGCAAGTCTGTGTTAGGGCTTTGACTAGACTCACTCAGTCCTGGAATCAGCCGCTCACTGGTTCAATAGGCATTTTATATATTCTATATTCCAATCAATAGCATTCAGAGCTCAGTCTGCCGGTTATATGTTTCATTAATGGCTGCTGCGATTGTGCTGGCTTTCTATTTCAATCAGCGCTACATCTCGCTTGCTCCTTATGGCTCTCCCTCATCATGTATCTTCCTTTCATTAGTAGCTGGCATGCCGAATATGTGTATTTGGAGCCGGTTAACTCTTACGCGTTCCATATGCCCACACTCTATGTGATGTGTAATGGTGATTATGGAACTCAGAAGCATGAACATCTATTTCAGCCTTTAGAAGACTCTCAATTAAGCCTGGGGACATTTTCATTTTCCTTGTCAGTTCAAATGTAACTCTTTGAGAAGATTGGAGAAGCTGGTGGGCGACCAATACTCATCTATTCGAGGGCTTTGTGTAGCCATTGACAAACCTGAAAAAAGCAACCCATTTTTTTTTAACATGAATGGAGCACAACATGGCATGGAGATGTTAAAAGTACATCAGCTTTATGAAATGTACTTTCAGATTAAAGTAGCCTGCGCCGCTCTTTGTAATCTAATTGTGGAAAACCTTCCTGGTAATATTTCCAATCATGCACTTCAGATAATCTTCCTAATGTTCTATATGATGAAACAACACCTGTTTCTTGTCTCCATTATGAAATGTTTGCAGAAATACTGTCAAAATGGAAATTGCAGGTTTTCTGAAAGGTAATCAACATAATTTCATATCGCATAATTTCATATATTAAGACTTTCTTAAAACATGGGTTTCAAAAATAACTACAGAGATTAAAGAAATACTTGCAATACTTTGCTTTTTTGGTTGAGAAATAAACAGAATTGCCGAATGATTACAAATGCTACAGTGGCTGCAAAATGAATTGCGTTATTAGGAATATATGACACTTTGACCGAATTGGTTGTCAACATTGGCCTAAACAGTAATTTAGTATATTATTTTCTGCCATGCATATTTAGTTCATATGCCTAAAGCAGATATTTTATTTTATTTTATATTATTTATATATACGATATTTCTGACCATACATAGACAGCAATCCAACCACAGTCGAGACACAGAAACGTAGTAAGGACATTGTTAAAATAGTCCATGTGACATCAGTGGTTCAACCGTAATGTTATGAAGCTACGTCATGGTACTCTCATGAATGCGTGTTGTAGACTGACACGGAAGACAAGAAATTGTTGAATAGAGTCATTATTTTGTTTTCTTTGTGCACAAAAAGTGTTCTCATAGCTTTGTAACATTATGGTTGAATCACTGATGTCATATGGACTAATTTAACAATGTCCTTACTACCTTTCTGGGACTTGAACCTGTTGCATTGCTGTCAACACAGGGTCAGAAAGTTCTCGGATTTCATAAAAAATATCTTAATTTGTGTTTGGAACAACATGAGGGTGAGCATTTAATGACAGACTTTTCATTTTTGGGTGAACTATCCCTTTAACATTAACATCATCTTTCTTAATCCCAGAGCGTGACACATTGATACTAAACATAAACTTTGTCATTAAAACTTCACGTTATCATATTAGTTGAAAGCTTTGGGCAGCTGCACTTGACTTCGCTTGTAGGATTTAGGCATCATGGATCGAAAGCCTCACGGTTCATCTGCCTTCAGGATTACCAAGGCAGTGCTTACTTTGGATTGCAAGAATCAGTTATTAACTCTAATCTAAGCCTGAGGAAAGTGATCCTGCGAGTTTTGCTCTGATGATTATGGATTAGGAGGCTCTGTTGATGAGCCAGACTCTGATCATTTCACAATGGCTGCCCTCACTTAGTTCTCAAGGCACGTTTTTCTCTGGTTGTTTGGAAGGTGTTTGTTTGTGCTTCAGGGGTGGGTCATGTTTTTTAAAAAAATCCCTGTTCAATGAAAAAGATAGAATGAAACATTCAGCTATTGATCTTCTACCATGAGAACTGCATTTTTTTATATCACCATTTTTATATATCACCTTCTAGCTTACAAACTGACCATGTACCTCTGGGATATATCAATTTTGAATATTCTGTTTAAATATATGTACAAATATTCTTTCACATAGCATACAGAGGATGTTGTAGGTGGTAAATTGGCTGCACAAATGTTTTTAGAAGCTCTGTAGCAAATTACATTTCAAGAGCAAGTGCAACTGTTGGTGCGTGTATTTGTTTGTGCTCATTTGTGTTTACCATCTGACACTGTGGATCAAGTGAATTTGTTAAAAGTGTATGTGAAAGCGTTCAGTTGAAAACCTATTTAACATTTCTAGAGCATGCTGCGGATAATTATAATCAAAATTTTTGAGCGCAAAGCATCAATCCAGCTCTGCTGGAAGACAATGACTGCTGCTATAGTGTGTTAACTGCAATCACAAAAGCACACTTGTGAAGTTTTGCTTATCTCATCCAAAACAGAGAGCTAAGTGCCTGAGCCATAATACTATCACACTCCATTTCCATCCATATTAGCTTTGTGGCTCCTCCACTGGAATTCAGAACAAAAGCTCCTTCTGGAACATAATTGTAACCATTTGCACATAATGAAAAGCACAAACTCATTAAAGGGGTCATCGGATGCAAAATTCACTTTACAAGTTGTTTGAACATAAGTGTGCGTTGGAAGTGTATGTACACATCCATCCTATAATGATATAAATCCACCCAGTGTTTTTTTTTTTAAATCCCTATTTTAAAATCCCCTTTCTCAAATCAGGCTGTTCTGAGATTCCTGTCCGAATGACATAGTTCTGCACAGGCCGCTCCCACAATAGTTGATTGACAAGGCTGTCTTACCTTAGACCTGCCCTGAGTGAACTGAGAGCTGTCCGCCTCCGGTGCAGGGGAAGACAAGATGTCTCCGATTAAGCGATTGAAGTGTTTAGTTGTTGGATGCAATAATGAATATAGCAGTCGCCATTTACTCCCGACATCTGAGTCGCTGAAGGCCGCAGAGGATTGATGTTACTTTAATTTTGAAGGCAATGCGCCGATCCCCGATATACATAAATACATCTATGTTCGCCCGAATCATTCGTGATCCAGCTTTATCTACAGAAGATAAGTGAGTATAAGGGTTTTTATGAATCTGTGTCTGAATCTGAATCTTTTATGTAATGTGTCTAGTGCACATAGAGGAGAGTGTTACTACAGGTGGTTTGTACAGGCCCACTCACCTGTTTGTAGCACACTTCGAATTGCACAAAAAAACCTTTTTTCAAACATACAGTTTTTTCTTTGGTGTCGTAAGGTGGGTGTGTGGGGGGGGGTGGGGGGGGGGGGGGGGGGGGTTCCATGTTTCAGGAGGTAGGGGTTTGCATGGGGTTTCAGAGGGGGGCGGGGTGATTTGAGTTCAGGGCTCTCACAGCCTGGGGGAAAAAGCTGTTGAGCAGTCTGGCGGAGTGGGCTCTGATGCTCCGGTACCGTCTTCCTGATGGTAGGAGCTGGAAGAGACTGTGGGAGGGATGGGTGGAGTCCTTCACGATGCTGTTGGTTTTGCTGGAGCATCGTGTAAGGAAAATGTCCAGGATGGAGGGGAGAGGGGCACCGATGATCTCTGCAGCTGTGTTCACTGTCCGTTGGAGGGTCTTGCGGTCAGCAGCACTGCAGTTCCCATACCAGACAGTGATGCAGCTGGTCAGCACACTCTCAATGGTGCCCCTGTAGAATGTGGTGAGGATGGGTGGAGGGAGACTTGCTCTTTTCAGCCGGCGGAGAAAGTGTAGGCGCTGTTGTGCCTTTTTTGACAGTGACATGGTGTTGGTGGTCCTGGTGAGATCCTCTGTGATGTGCACCCCCATGAATTTAGTGCTGCTGACTCTTTCCACAGTCGAGCTGTTGATGGTCAGTGGGGGCTGGTCAACAGAGTTTCTCCTGAAGTCCATCACAACCTCCTTTGTCTTCCCCACATTGAGGGAAAGATTGTTAGTACCACACCATTCAGCCAGCTGTGCCACTTCCTCTCTGTAGTGCGTTTCATCGTTGTTGCTGATGAGACCTACCACTGTTGTGTCATCAACAAACTTGATGATGTGGTTAGAGCTGAACTTGGCAGTGCAATCGTGGGTCAGCAGTGTGAAGAGCAGCGGGCTGAGCACACAGCCTTGTGGGGCATCTGTGCTCAGTGTGGTAGTGCTCGAGGTGTTTGTGGCCGACATGGACTGACTGAGGTCTAGAAAGTCCAGGATCCAATTACAAAGGGAATTCTTAAGGCCCAGCAGGTTTAGTTTATTTATGAGCTGTTGTGGGATTATTGTGTTGAATGCCGAGCTGAAGTCAATGAACAGCATTCTAACATAGGAGTCTTTATTTTCTAGGCGGGTAAGAGCCAGGTGGAGGGTGGAGGAAACTGCATCGTCCGTAGAGCGGTTTGGACGGTATGCAAACTGGAGCGGGTCAAGTGTGTTGGGGAGGCTGGTTTTGATGTTGTGCATGACTAACCTCTCAAAGCACTTCATCATGATTGGAGTCAGTGCTATGATGGTAATCATTTAGACAGGACACAGGTGATTTCTTTGGTACCGGTATGATTGTTGTGGATATGAGACATGTGGGGAAGACTGCCTGGCTCAGCGAGGTGTTGAAGATATCTGTAAGCACATCTGTCAGCTGTGCAGCACAGTCTCTCATTGAATTCATTGAATATTATGGTGAATGCGAGATGGGTGACGTGTCAACGGATCTGGAGTGGTCGAATAGAAAATCTACACATATCTATGGTCCAGTGGTGGAGGTAACGAATTACAACTACTCACATTACTATAATTAAATAGTTTTTCGGGTACTTTTTTAAAGCTGTACTTTAACTTGTACTTAAGTACAAATTAATCAAAATAATCTACTTTGTTACATTTAAATCATAGTTCGTTACTGATTACGCCCGATTTGAATTGATTTTCAAACCTTTGACGGCATCTCAAAAGCCAATAAAGATAAACGGACCAATAAAAGCCCTGATATCTGAACCAGGAAAAGCAGCTGCAGCAGCAGCAGCTTTTGAAGAGCTGATCAGACGTAACTGGAGTCAAAGTTTGGAGAAACAAACTACACGGTTATCATAAATATCTATATTTTGATACCGATACTGAAATATCTGACATGGTTCCATTACTAATTTTCCGCAGTACCTACCATATATATAGCCTGTCCTACACCAATACAAGCTGCGTCTTGCTGTCTCCTCTCCAACAGTGAGTTTGACATGTATCTGCCTCCTGTCAGTTACAGAGTCTGAATATCCGCACGGGATTGCAGGTATTCCGCATGATTTTAATCATTCCCGCACAAATGTGGTGAGCGCTTTATTGTAACAAGAGAACACAGTCATGTAATCGCAGAAAACTGGATGTGAGCTCTCAAATAGGCCTAACTTATACAAATGAACTGCCTGTCCTTTCACTCCGATATTGCAGTGCGCACTCGCGATCTCTCCGTGCTTTTATAGTAGAAATTATTTCTCTTTGCTCCTAGATTAAACATTGTCAAAAGTTATCATTCAGAATAGATCCACACCTGACTACATTTTATTGACTGTAAGTGAAATGCACCAGAAAGTCTTTCAATATGAAAGATGGAACTTTAATTTCTTTACAATGTAAGTTTATGCCAGAAATGTTTCAGAATGGGATATTTGTATGATTTGTACATATAAATATCCTAGTCTGTCTAACTGCATCACTACATTGTACAGACATTACAGGTCAAAGCCATCTGATGTTCCATTTATCTAAATAAATAACATATGGCTCTTAAATCACTGCTTATAAAAATTTTGTGTTGTCATATTTCGAATACCTCAACTGAATTGAGGTAATTTGTTTTAGAATTTTATTACTGACTGTGTACTTGTCCTTTTTTGTAATTTCAGTTTGAAATCAAATTTGAAATCAAGCTTCTTTGCTGTAAGCTTTTGCAGCAAAGTTACCTTATTTTTAGACACAAATACACAGAATGAGCAAATGTTTAAGATTGCGATATTTGTAATGGTAATTAATCAATGTTTA
Organism: Barbus barbus; assembly: GCF_936440315.1. Taxonomy (NCBI): domain Eukaryota; kingdom Metazoa; phylum Chordata; class Actinopteri; order Cypriniformes; family Cyprinidae; genus Barbus; species Barbus barbus. Next base: position 8,907,929 of record NC_136736.1, on the reverse strand, counting down.
TATGTAGGCTATGTGAATAAAAGCCTATATTAAAATCTGTTCATCATATAAAGTGAACGTATCTTTTTTAGAAGACTTGGATTAAACCACTCAAAGCTTGAAATAATGTTTGCCTTGAAAAAATGGATGGACAAAACAATTTGAAATATTAAAATATCTATATGGCAGTATACAGTATGTGGTAGTTTTGCCAATGGTATTGAAAATGATTGAAGTCATGATGTCGTCATGAAATAAAAAATGACCCTACTTACTTTTTTAGTGCACATTGTCACGAATCTGGTCTATGAACTTCTGTTTACTCACCACCAGAGGTCACTCGCTCACCACATTGACTCTTGCACCACACTACTGTTGCACTTCACCTCAAACTACAATTCCCATAATCCATTGCACTGACGACACACAGTTGATTGCACTGATTACACAGTTTACGTAAACCATGGACTTCCTCTTCCTCTCTGCTGAGTATTGTTTAGCATATATCCTAGTGATAGCTACTCTACAGAGCTCTACGTGTTTGATACCTGCCCGTGTTTCCTGGATTAACCTTTTGCCCTGCCGTTTGGACTTTGTTTGCACCTCGTTTGGATTATTGCTGTGTACCTGGATTATCTCTCTTGCCTTACCCCTGTTGGATATTGTTCGTCGATTGAATACCCACGCTTGCCCTAGGAGTACTCTTTGTCTTGCCATTTATATACCTGTTTGCCAATGTTTGACCCATGTCTGTTTGATGACCTTGCCTTTGAATAAAGCTTGCAAATGGATCCGCACGTCTCACATCTTGTTCGCCCCGTAACACACATGACTAGTCTTGTGGTGAATAATTAAACCGTGCAAGTCAATACACCGGGGAAAAAAATAGTCTGCCGTCGTAATATTTAATCAAAAACTGAAAATTTGCTTCTGCTCTGGAATGGTGTTCTCGCTCTGATGACGTCAGTTTGAAGGCTTGGGGAGAATCCTCTCGTTAAGTCTGACGTAAGGACTGCAGTTTCCGGGTCCATGTCTCTACTCATTTCATTTGAGAATACTATCTCAACAGCCATTTATGAGCACTATTTAATTAGTATTACATATTTAAGCTAAGCTTTTAAAAATGTGCTGTGCACACTACAGTTTCTGTGCTCACAGTGTCTCAGACACTAATATTTTAGCTGAATCACAGTCTGGCCATCTGAGTTTTCAGTATGGAGATAAAGGTTAGGGTTATAATTTTTCAGTATTACATGACATCGTGGGTGTATATTAGCACAGTTTGTTGTTTTCTTGGGGCATCTGGCAGAGCTTTAGGACCCAGAAGCGAATATATGAATTAATAATGTTTGGTAATTCATTAAATATTGCTGCTAAAAAGTAACTAGTAACTAGTACTCTGAGTAGTTTTTGAGACGAGTTATTTGTACTTTTACTTAAGTACAGTTTTGACACCAGTACTTTTACTTGTAATTGAGTAATATTTCAGCAATTTAACAGTATTTGTACTTAATTACAAATTTTCAGTTCTCTTTCCACCACTGCTATGGTCTGCTCGTCCCTCCACGGAAGATAGGGGCGGAGTCAGCAGAGCTCACTGGCATTTAAAACAACATGGACTAGATCAGTGCTGAAAACAGAGCTGATTTTGACAGGGTAAAGAAGGTGTTTTTTACACTACCACTGAGAAATTTTAACCAAAGTATGTTATAGACTTTTCAGTAAGACCATAAAGAATCATATCAACTTGTGTAAAATGGGCATCCGATGACCCCTTTAACTAAAATTGAAAATTGATGATTTGAATAATATACATACTTTTAAACTGTCTCCTATATATATTTCAATAAATATTTATGGTAACACTTTAGAATAGGGAACACTTATTTACTATTTTTATTTTATTTTTTGTGTTAACTTTTTATTAAATTTTCTTCCTGAAACAGCAGTAACAAACAAAAACCAGCTGTGCAAATTCAGAACCCACAATAAAATAATTTTCACATGGATTCCAGAAAAGATGACACAACATCAAAGGCTGAATGACACAAACTTACAGTTTCCACACTAGATCCATGTATACGAGAAGTTGAGAGTTCCATCGAGACAATGTCCAACTAACACACAGTCCAGGTTCGTCTGTCCATTGTGTGAGGAGGACTCCAACAGTTGACTAGCAATTTTTTGCTGCTGTGAGAGCAGCTAACAGTAAACATCTTTGTTGGACGGACAAGGTGAAGTCCCAAAAGTCATTCATGAAAAAATGGCGCGGAGTCAAACATATCTCAGTACTCAACAAATATAACAGGTCCTGTGAGTCCAAAAAGATGAGAGAGAAGGGCACTCCCCCCCAAAATAAAAACTATGCGAAAACGTGCCTAAAGATCCTTGCGAACAGAGATTACATTTAGGAGAAGATGACAGATTCATATTCAGAAAAAAAAAATACTTATGTGATTCCTTTGGTCCAGATCTATCTAGGATATGCGACATTACAGAATTCGTATCTGCACCCAATACAATTTCAAAATCTGAAAATTTCAAGAGATAGGTTGACATAACCGAGAAAAAGTAAGGTCAGGAGTACAAGGGGCATAAACTGAAAGAAATACAATATTCCTATTCTCCACTATTGTTTTTATATGTGTTATTCTACCATCTGTATCACAACCTTTGTCCAAAATAGTAATATTAAAGTCCTCCGCACCAATACCAGGACATTCCCTGTTTTAGCATCCGAAGATGAGTGAGATACCACTTTACAAAACTCACTACCACACCTGCGTATATCCTCCTCCTTCAAATGGGACTCTTGAACTAACACCACATCAGTCTTTTCTCTTCGCAAAAGATCCAGAAAACTTGTATGTTTGTGAGGGCCATCTAGGCCTATTACAACTCAGAATATTAAGGCCAGTCATAGGTATCAAATACAATTACTGCCTAATAAGACAAAATACAAGCCCGGGAATAAAACCAATTGAGTCCACCATAAAATAACCCCCACCCTTCCCATCACCACTCAAAAAATATATAAACACATTCCCATGAACTATGGCAGACCAAACCAAGAACAAACCTTGATCTACCAGCACCCCTCAACATGGTCCGTGGCGTCAACAAAAACCCACACATCACTGAAGCACCAACATTTGGCCCCATAGTCACATATTGACTAGGTTTTCTCTATTTAAAAAACATTATAATAAAATAAATAAATAAAAATAAATAATTAAATATATAAACAAAAAAAGGGAGAGCGAGAGAAGGAATACAACTAGAAAAATAAATAAAATAACATCATAATCAGTAAGCGATACTGTATGCACAATGAAAGCTTCTAGTAACTATGAATTAAGAAGTGAACATTAAAGTGAACAGTGAAAGACACAGTCGCCTAACCATTTAGACCATCTCTTCTCCGATTAAACAGCAAATGTCCAGCTGAAGCTCACTGAGAGTTGGTTGATGAAAGGGATCTGAGAAAAACTCTTGCTGCTTCTGGGGAGTGTAGCATTTTAGGTTCACATTGATTGAGAATGACCTTCAGCGTTGCAGGATAAAGAAGAAAATTCTGGATGCCAGCTTCTCTCATTTCCTTCCTAACTGGCGCAAATGCACTTCTTCTTTTTGTGGTGACTGCAGAAAAATCTGTAAAGAAAGACAGCTTTGCTCCGTCGAAAGTTTTCACCGGGGCATGAAGTCTGGCAGCCCACAGAATGAGCTCCCTGTCCGTGTACCGCAGCATTTTAAAGATGAAAACCCGTGGTTTAACGCGATCTGAGGAGAGCCTTGTGTACACACGATGCGCTCGCTCCACTTCAATCTCTTTGCCGCCAGAGACAGGAGCCACGTCGGTAGCGATCTTTTCAAAAAGCCCATAGGGTCGTCCTTTTCGGGAACCTTCAGGCAATCAGACCAGACACAGACTGCTGTGCCTATTGCGATCCTGTAAGTCCACAACCTGTTGCTCGAGCGCGGCAACAGGTTGTGGACCCCCCAACACTTATTCACTATTAACTATGACTTTTCCCTCAATACATTTCCATGATGTTAAATTCCTAAAATTAATCGTTAGTAAGGTAGTTGTTAAGTTTAGTTATTGGGTAGGATTAGGGATGTAAAATAAGGTAATGTAGAATAAGGCATTAATATGTGCTTAATTACTACTAATAAATGGCTAATATTCTAGTAATATGCATGCTAATAAGAGACCCTAAAATAAAGTGTTACCAACTATTTATTCTGAAAGATGCTGAAAGATAATTGGTTGGAAAGGTTACCTTTAATAATAGCTGGTTATTTATATGTGTGGAGGCAAATCAAATTTCTTCTTCCTTTTAGCCTTTTTCCAGAAACAAATTATTGAATTTAATTTGACGTTGACTCATTTGAATATCAAATATGATTATACAGTTTACTAATCAGAGGAGCCTTTATGCTGTTGCTGTCAATAAAACACACCTGTGCTAGTACATATGGAAAAAGTATATGTTTTTACATTCATCTGAGATATGAACATTAGTAAGTAAATGAATTAAAACAACAGTTTATCACTGTTGTAACCTTCATTTTGAATATAAGATATTTCGCAGTCTACAGGCCGGTTGCAGCAAACAGCACATCACTGGTGCAAAGTGAGACACTCAAGCCAGATGCACGACTATTCTGCACAATCAGCCCCTGACAGATTGTGATCCATTTTCTCCACAGGAGCTGTTTTCGGCTAGGCTTCATTTTCTCTAAATAACTATTCAATATGGTCACAGCACTGTTTTCTGGAATGAATTTATCAATGCATCGTAATGGCCAGTGTCACAGACTTTCTGACATCCGTCATCTGATTCCAGCCGGATCTGTTTTGCAAGTCTATGTGTGAAGTTACTGAATGTAGTGTCTTCTTTTTGAATATGTGACTCCATAAGATGCAGCTATGTTAGTATTTATTTTCTTTTGACTAAATTGGGTTTGTATACTCAATAAGCCAAACAATAAGCAAAAGAGAATAAGACTAAAAATCATGACAAACTAAATTTGTTTTCTTACATATAACATGATTTCTTTGAGCCTTACATTTTTCTTTTATAAAAGTTTCAGTTGCAGTTAATATATTAATTTGTAGAATAGAGCAGCATACAACTGTGTCCCATACAGTACAGTGTAGCAGAACTGAAAAAATTTGTGATATTTATTCACCAAAATCTCATTGTGTTTCACAAAAGCAAGAAAATAAAGAGGGGGCATGGGCGTAAGTAAATGATGACTATTTTTATTCTTGGCTGAAATATTCCTTTAAATACAGGTTGCACAGCAACACAATCTGTGGTGTTAAACGGAGTGACATTATCCTGGTGTTATATACAGAAAAGACAGTTTGTGACTATAACTTGTGAGGTTAAATCAGCTGTTTATAATGTGAATTGTCTGAGGTATAAACTTTGATCAGATTTTCTGACACATATATTGATGTAATGGGCCTTCTCCGGTGCATTGATATATTCTGAAGAGTTTTTGCAAAAACCGATAAACGCCACTTTAAAAAAAAATTAGCTGATTGCCGTGCATCATTCTCCACATATAGCACGATCTGAACCCTAAACACGTTTTGTCAAAAAAGCCGGTATTGTCCACTTTCAAGGCATCGCGAGTTCATGTTTTACTGCAGAAGCCGACAAGCTTCCTTGTTGTTTGTGAACTGAAGCCGATAAGTCAATTTTAGCGAATCAGCGCGCTGTATTCAGGTCAGGTGACAAGGCTACATTCACTTTGAAAAGGCATGTTAGCTGAGAAGAGTTTCGTCAAAGCTGACTAAAAGTGATCCAGGATGGATAATTTCGATGAACTTGATGAACCTGTGATATTTTCTTCAGGGCGAAAAAGGAAAATATAAGCTGAAACGTTTTCACGGAACCTTGCAAAAGCAGCGTGTTACAATGGTGAGGGAAAAGCTCTGTGTATTGCGTGTACTCACATCCATACAGTCTATGATCACAACAACAACATTTGTCAGGCATCTACGTTGTCATCTGAGGAGATTACAAAGATTAAACAAGTGTTTTTTAACTCTAAAACATGAAATGTGGAGATATCTGATTTTGCCAAAAAACGACTGTTGGAGTTATCTGCTTTTGCCATAAAACAAACTTTTAATATGTAAAAAAATACTTTCAATAAACTTTAATTTTGTAAATTACCTGTATTTGTTTAAGTTAACTGATAAGGTAACTGCAGTTTGATTTATTTTACTTGGAATCAGTGTTGGGCAGTAACTAGTTTCTAGTAATTTAGTTACTGTAATAATATTACTTTTTGCAGTAACTAGTAGTGTTACTAATTACTAATAAGATTTCAGTAATAATATTACAGTTATTATCCATAAAACAGCTTAGTTACTTTTGATGCCCCGCTGATTTAAAATCTAACAATCAAATTATTCCTAGATTTATTTTCGTAAATTTCAAGACTCGCACATGCATGTGATGTCTCCAGTGCAGCAGGCAAGCTTGGAATATGGAAAATATTACATTCAGCAGATAGAAATATTGCATTATATTGATTTTGGCAGGAAAAAGATGATCTGAACACTGTTGTGTATGTTGTGGCTTTACTTTGGCATAACATCCCATCCACATCCCTCTGAATATTACTATAATTAAACATCTTTTTGGAAAATTAAACAATTTCTTACAAACTTATGTGATTTGATAAAACACATAAAACATAATTGTATATGGATAACGGAAAAATGACTTCAAGCTACACATAACAGTTAATGAGATTAATACAACATTTCTACTTGAATGTCACTATCAATCACTATTGAGTGTTTGTAATCACTTCTGACTGCGATCCAATGTGGATTTTGGTCAAATGATGAGGCAGAAATATGTTGTTAGTAACATTCTAGACAAATTATATGTGGAAGATACACAGTTATAACTTCTGTGGGGCGTGAAGAAAAAGTTATGTAACTAGTAGTGTAACTAATTAATGTTGCCAGAAAGTAATAAGTAAAGCAACAATATTACTTTTGAAAAGAGTAACTAGTAATTAGTAATATATTACATTATTTGAGTAACTAGCCCAACACTGCTTGGAATGCACAATAAAACAAAACGTAAAATAAAAATGGAGTTATTGGTTTTTGCAAATTAACTCTTCAGATATTTAAGTTTTATTAATAGATATCTCTTCCTAACTCCTGATTCTGTGTATCAGAAATGGTGACGTGGATTCAGTTCACATGTTTCTGTTTAAGAATACCAGGGCTGCGTTCAGCCCCGATAAAAATGGTGCAAAACGTTTATTAAACAGAAACGGTGGTGCGCTGAACACCCTGTTCTGATGACGCAAGAGTTGCAACTATGGTGGCTGAGAAGGTCATTTTTTATGTTCTTTCAGAAGAATTTTCGGAGCCTGATGAAATCTGTATAAATACGTGTCTAATACTGCAAAATATGCTCGATGTTACAGTCTCTGCCCTTGCCGTCCAGAATAAAAGAGAACATCTCAGTCGAGTGAAGGGATTTGTGGAAACTGTGGTTCCTAATTATAGTGCTCCAACATTTGCCTCGCATTTCAGGATGAAAAGACAAACATTTCAGGTGAAGGATAATCCACTTCTTACCTCCGAGAATGTGTTATGATCTATATGACCCTATTATTTTTATTGTGAGCATTAGGCTTATCATTATTTCTGATCACTGTTGTTGTGCTATGATATTGTAATATTTACCATTATATAATCAGAGGAACCTAGAAAAGTTTATGAAAGTGTCACTCCACAAAACAATAGCAAAATATATAAATATGTATAGTATTTTTATGTTACATTAATCAGTGTCTAGCACACCTTCATAAGGCATGGCTATAGACCAGAAGACATTACAATTACTACATGATATTTAGACAGACTTAAAGAAGTTCCAGATCTATACTTGTGGTCTTATTATTTCAGTTATTTTGCCTTTAATGTCAATAAACATGTGCAAACAATATATTTGCTCTTGTGAATTTATTTTGATGTTAATTATGTTTGCTTACGTTTTGCAAACGTAATTTGTAAGCAAAGGGTTTGTATTGAAAGGGTTTTCACAAGTTCACACTTACATATATTTAGCACGAGTAAGGTAATGCGTATTTGGCGAGTGTAGTAATGCACAGTTGGCATGCTGTCCTGAGGAAGGGCTCCTGGCTCAGGAATTGCCCGAACCCAGAGAATCCCCCAAAGAGCAATTGAGTTGGACAGCTACCAGACTAAGAACCCCCCAAATACACACTGAGATCTGGCGGGAGCTGGTTTTGAGAAGTCGCTTTTATGGTAGGCCGAAGTTTGCATGCTCCACGGGAGCGGCTAGGCGTAGGATGGGTAGGCCCGACCGGCCGCTGGTGGACTGTGTGGTTGGGCGCCCGGTCGGGAGGGCTCGTACCAATGCTCAACAGTGTGCTCACTGCGTTGGAACGAGTGAGCCCTACCGGCCGATGGAGGAGGAGCAGCGTAATTGTGGCCCTGACCAGGGGGACCCGAGTTGCCTTGAGTGGAGGAGCTCACGGAGTCGGCGTACGGGCCCTGATGGCCGTTAACCCCTGCTAATCAGAGGACAGAGGGCGGGTAGCTGATCAAGAGGGCCCATGAAGCCTCCGACTGGAGATCAAGACTCCGGACGTCGGACGAGTGGGTCCTATCGGCTTGACAGATAAAAAGAGTTTGGGACGTCCGACAAGGAGGACTCTCGCGACACCCGACGGGAGATCAAGACTCACAGCATCGGATGGATGAGCCTTGCTTGCGGGCGGCAAGTATAGGAGCCCAGCCGGGAGAACTCTCGCCGACGTCTGACGTGAGATCAAGACACATTGCATCAGAGGGGTAAGTCTCGCCGGGCGGGTAGGTAGAAAAGGAAAACCGGACTGGGAGGGCTCTAGCATCATCCGATGGGATATCAAGTCTCCGGACATCAGACGGGTAAGCCTCGCCAGGCGGGGGAAAAAAGATATGAGGTTTGGCTGAGAGATTTCGGACAGCGTTTGGCGGGGGGGATGAGACCCATGGCGTCAAACGGCTGGGCCTCGCTGACCGTCGGACGGAAGGTAAGTTTGGGTGGCCGGGAGACTCGCTGTGTAGGACGGGTAAGTCTCGCCGACCGTAAAATGTATAGGGTAGTTTAGACTGGCTGGGAGGCTCTCGCCAACGTCTGATGGGAGATCAAGACTCATGGCATCGGACAGGTAAGACAGAAGGGTAAAGATGAGTGGTTGGGAAGCTCTCGCCGACATCCGACTGGAGATCGATGCTCACAGCATTGGATGGGTAAGCCTCGCTGGCCGTAGGATGGAAAAGGTAAGGTTGTCTGGCCGGGAGGCTCTCGCGGCATCCGATGGGAGGTCAATACTCGCTGCATCGGATGGTCAAGCCTCGCCGGTAGGCAGACTGAAGAGCCAAGATTGCTTGACCGGACGGCTGTTGAAGCGTTCGACGGGGGTTCGATACTCGCGGCGCCAGACAGGTTTGCTCGACCATGAGTCTCTCGCCAGCATCTGACGGGAGGTCAATACTCACGGCGTCGGACAGGTAAGCCTCGCCGGTAGTTGAAAGAAAACCATCTTCGGAAGGTTCTTGCCGCGTTCGACAGGAGTTCAATACTCACGGTATCGGACGGATATGGTTAGCTGGTAGTCAGCCGGAGAAGCAAGGTTGCTTGACCGGGAGGCTCTCGCCGGCATTCGACTGGAGGTTAATACTCACTGCGTCGGATGGTTGAGCCTCGCCGGTAGACAGACTAAAGGGCCAAGGTTGCTTGACCGAGAGGCTGTTGTAGCGTTTGACGGGAGTTCAATACTCATGGCACGAGCGGGTAGGCATCACCGGTTGTTGAAAGAAAAACATATTCGGGTGGAAAACGCGAGGTTTGCTCGGCCGGGAGGCTTTCGCCGGCATCCGACGGGAGATCAATACTCGCGGCGTCGGACTGGTAGGACTCGCCGGTAGACGGACTGAAAGCCCAAGATTGCTTGACCAGAAGGTTCTTGCCACGTTTGACGCAGCATCGGACATTGCGTCTGAATTAATCAGCGTTTGCCTCAGGCTTAAATACGAACCACTTTCCGATCGGAGGGATTGTTGGCACGGATGATATTTGCGTCCGAATGATAAGAGGATGGAAGCAACGCCAGTGTAGGCGAGGTAGCCTCGGCGTTGAGCAGAGAGCAGTGGCCGCGGTGAAGCCTGGATCTCGGCCAGCAGATTGTCCGGAGGATCCGAAAAATCCTCAGTATAGGTCTTGTTGTTTGGATGGGACTTGTTGAGTCTGTGATGTAATGGTAAAAGGTGCAAACCGAATGCTGATTATCCGTCAAATGAATAGAGTTATGTCAGCTGTATTTATATCCGTGCATTGATTAACTTTAGTGCGAACCTCCTGTGTTAATTAGGCTAAGTATTTGATGCGCTCCTCCTGAACTTTGTTAATAAAACATCATTTAGTGTGCGCGCTTCTGGTGTATGTGCTGAGAAAAAGCGCGAATGAAACATTTAACCAGCAAGGCTTGTATGCAAATAATGTACTTTTGCGATCGCGAATAAGTGCAGTGTCCTGTCAGAGTAACTCTACAGCTGTATGTCGTGTTGTACAGTATATAGAGACGGCGGCGCCAGAACTGTAATTGATAGAATATTTTCTGTAGCACGATACTATATTTCTTCAAAAGCAGATCATGGAGAGATTTTATCGTCCACGATCAAAAATCGCCATATTGCACACCCCTAATTCATTAATATTTTAATTCATATAATTTCCCTATGTAAAACCTTTCACTGCTTTCTGCCATATTTTCAAACAAAATGAATCCTACGCTGCATGCTGTGACTGTGTGAGATTGTTACTACCTTTGCTTAATGTTGGACAGTAGCCTATTTAGGTGAGTTTTTATAATCCTGGTAAACAAATGGTTTTAATCATAATACAGAATATTAAACAGTAGGCACTAACTGTCGGGAATTTCATGTTGTGGTCAAACTAGAGTGAGCTTGGCGACCCCTTGTAAATCTTTAGCGACCCCTAGTGGGGGTCGCGACACCCAGGTTGGGAACCTCTGGCCTACACCGAGCTGCAGCGGACACATATTAAATGACTTCACTTGGACCCATTGTGCGAGCTGTCTCTTTAATACCATGTGGTTTATATACACATTGCTGCTGATTGGGCTGACATTTTTGACACACCCACCAAACAAGAGAAAACGTATCTCAAACCCCGTTGCACATCGTTGCACACTGTTTCCAGGAAACATGTCGTTCAACCAGGAAACCGTAGCAAAACGTTGGGCACAGGTGTGAGCTTGAACGTGCCCCATGATTCCTCTGTCAAGCAATCGTTGGCTGAATCAATACTGATTAGGATGAGAGTGAGTGTGTCTGCTGAAGTCTAGAGTGAGTTTATTTGCCTTACTTACAATCTGAGGTGAATTAACACCCTGCTGTCCAATTTGTCAGCTTAAAGTATGCAGTTCAGTTCCTCAGCATATAGTGATGTTTATTATTGGGTGCTACTATGTGTTATGTGCACTATGTATTAATTTAGGCTACTGATGTGAAATATAGGCTTTGTGGATATCATAGATATAACAGATTCCCCAGTTGATTGATTACATTAAGAATTGCAAACATTTTTGCCAACAAGTTTTCTGAACATTTCCATGACAGAAATCTAAACACTGGATTGAGCCAGGTACAAAAATTTTTGTTTCATCGTGTTGACATATTAGAGTTAAAGGTTTTTACAAGGGGGAATTTAGATACCTCTTTTTATAACTCCATAAATCTGACAATAGTGTCAACAGCCAGAAAAAAAATAAAATAAAAAAAGTTTAAATTTTCACTATATTTTAGGAATGAAATGAAGAAACTGCTCTGTAAAAACCTTCAGAAATTGTATAAAATAAAATTGTAAACTCTTTAAAAAAAATAAAAATGTAAGTGGAGATTTATGGTGTATGTGTCAGCAGATAGACACGGGACACAGATGTAAGTGCAATACAAACAACAGGTTTATTGAAAAGCAGCAGAGGGGAATGAGATGAGCAGTAAGTCCGGCTAAGCAGGCGGGGAATGGGAAAGTCTCTTGGGGCTTATCTGAGTGTAAATGTCCTTGTATCCTAATCCATGGGATCCAGAGGAAACAGCGGAGCGTGGAGATGGTGGAGCACAGGAGCGATGGAGAACAGGGATAGGAACACAGGCGCAACTATTAGGTAGACAAAAGGTAAGTGGGTCAGGTTAGTCAACATGGAATGTTTGAGACCAGACAGTGAGTGAACAGGAGGAGTGCAGGGATATACTGCTGCTGATTAGTGCTGACAGGTGGCGGTGATCAGAAATCAGGGGACTGGGATCTGGTGAGTGTCGTTGGTGGAGACTGCGGTTTCTGTGGTGACTCTCTGACAGTATGTAAGTGGAGGAAAAAAATCATTTTGAGAAAGCGGCCTTTAAAATATGTATTGCAATTTAAGTCTAGATGCAAATAGAAAAAGTGCAATCTTAAAAGTGTATTTTGGATGTTTACTTGAAACAAATTTATGAAAAGCCACATAGCCCAAAATCTCAAAATTGACCATTGCATGAAAAAGTGTTTTTGCCTGTCTCAACTTAAATACTTTTTCTTTTCTTTTTTTTTATTAAGAATAATGTGTATACATAATGTTAAGGACAGAAAGAGGCAGTCACCCTGTGGCATTTTGTCTTTTTACGTTCATCTCCTGATTTTCTGTCTAAACACAGTCTTGCATAGTAATCTCGATCTCTGCTACCTCATGCTGCAGAGAGCAAACATCTTGGTTGCTCACCCATCGCAGGACGCTGATCCGGATAGATTCTGTCTCTGTTTTAAGAAATGCCACCCCACAAAGGTTTTACTCTAATTCATATATAATTCTGGTATGGGACTACATAGAGTACATATTTTCAAACTCAATTGGTTGCCTGAACAACTACATTAATCACCTTAAACGTCCTGTATTAATTAATTTGGTTTCAGGCAGGGGTGTTTCTAGTCTCTCATCAGTACTGGGGCACAGGCCCCCCATAAACTATGCCCATATTTTGATATACTCTTTTAAATGTTGTTTTGGATATAAATGGATTTAAATTGTAAATTGAAGTAAATTACCTGCAGTATAGGGTAGTTCACTGTGTACAGAGTAAAGAGTTTCTTCACCATTGACAATCAATATAATTCATTTGCAAGTTTTGTTTTCTACAATGGGTTATAGGTAAATATCCTCCTCCTCCAGCACTCTTTTTGTTTTCTGTCTTACAAACTGTTCTGTTACTATTCCAGTGTGTGAAACCGCTGTAGATTTTTCAGTGCATGGTTGAATTGTCATCGCAAACAATTTACTACGTTTCTGCAAACTCGTTTGACCCATTTGATCAAAAGAATGATTAATTTGTGAATCAGGCATCTCTAGTTCTGATACAGTTGATAGAAAACACACAACTTGATATACTATATGGGAAAATTATTCTCAGATTGTTATATGGTAATCTTCATTGACTCATAAGGATTAATCTGTAATATTTACTTCATTCTTGCAAACAATTTATTTAAAACTATGTATTGTTCGGGCAACCCTGTGTCTATGGCAATATTTTGGCAAAATTATATTATGTTACTTCTTTCACGTTTCACAACACTTTCAAATCAAAATCTCCAGTAGTGCTAAAAGCATGTTTAATTTTAACCTAAAACAGATCAACTAACTACAACAAAGTTTCATTACATTAGTTGTTGTATAAATCAGAAATAAAATGTCTGGTGAATTATGTTAAAAGATTAATGAAAATAACACACCACCAATGCTTAATGCTACCATTATCCTAACGGTAGTGTAACCCCCCCCCCAAAAAAACCTTGATAATGTAAAAACATCTTCACTGAAGCAACCATGGCATTTAGCTCTTTTATCGTGACTTGTGTTTAACAGGACTTGAACCTGAGAGCTCTGCATTGTAAATGCAATTCTGTACCAGGTGAGCTATTGAACAAGCTTCCTACATCAGAAAAGTCACACATATGAAGCTGGCAATGCGATGCAAATGACAAAGTGCATTAGTTTACAAATCATACACTATGGCAAAAGGAAATTTGCCAACCAAAATTTAACACTGGTGACAAGAATTATGAAATTTCTATGATATCAAAAATGTTGGTATCATAAAGACCTTATTTAAAGCAAAAATAACTATATTGTGGTATATATCTTTAAAATTACTCATACCATGATATAAGATTTTGGTCATACCACCCACACCTAACCCCAAGGAAATAAGTCTACATTACAGTTCACCCTTACATCTAATCTGATAGCAAATAGTAAGCATATTTTGGTATGCTGTACTGGGGGAGGGCTCCGAGCCCGGAATATGGCCCGAACCCAGAGAACTCCCCCTATCCCAAATATGGGTTAAAAATAGATTAGGAGTTGGGATGGAGGAGGCATGCCGGAAAACTGCTGTATGACAGAGGTAGGTAGGCTGCATATGTATACGTATTGTGCTAGTTAGGATGGTTAGCTAAACGAGTTGCACCTATGCCAAATTGGTTGATTATCTGATCGTGCTCCTCCCAAAACTTGTTAATAAAACATCATTAATCACAAATTTTCAAGTGTAATTGTAATTTGTGTGAAAATGTATAAAAGTTGGTGTTTTACTGCCTTTAGTGTTCATTTCAGCTGGAAACTGCATTGAGATGCACATATTATGTTTTTCAGAATTTGCCAAAATTAGGTTGGCGGCATCTTTTCTAGTGAGACCAGGTTGTGTTTAGGGGTAGTTTCCCAGATTTGGTGTGTTTGGTGGTCCACAGTTTCTTGTGTGTGTTGAACAGGACTGCCACATAAAAAGTTTAAGAAACACTAGTCTAGTCAGTTATTAATCGACCATTATGACTCAATCCGAATGACTAGTAAAGTAAACCTGAAATGATGATTTAGGAAATTTTAGGCACTGAGACTATTTTGATTTTCTTCTTTTTTTTTTCTTGAGAGCCACTTCTTTGTTGTCTCTCTTATGATCTATATCAGTGTATTGATCAGTACTTTATGTCAGCTGGTTGCCAATTCTTCATTTTACAATCTTAAGAATGATCTCCAATCTCTATTTGCCACAGCTGTCCAGTCCCAATTCAAGCGCCAATCACCAAAATGACTTCTATTCCAGTGCGAGTGTCCTTGTCTTTTCTTTATCTCTAAAGTGAAGAGGCAGGGCGAGATAAGAGAACACAAACGAGATACTCTGTTGTGGCGACAAACGCAGTACGCTTCCTTCAGCTCTCAGTATGCAGAAGCATCTGTCTGGAGATGTATCGGGAGAGAAACGTTGGCTTGAAGGTGAGCGTGAGTGGCAAACATATAAGCTCTCCTTTTACCCCAGGAAACCTTCTCACTTCCACCTCCTGCTGAAATGTAGATCAGGCACTATGTCTGTTCGAATGTCTTTGAAATGCAGGGAATATTCTTATGGCATCTCTAGGAAAAACAGAGACGGGGTGGAATACTGATGAAAAATCATAATAGGAGTTCTTTGAAGAATCAGAATTCTGGAATTGTATATGCATATTATGTGTCATATTCTGTTTCAATAATATTTCTTAACATATTAATGGCATAATTTAACAGAGTCTGTGAAACATGCTTGTGTAGTCGTCTGATCTTTCCTTTGATTTATGTTTCACGGTTATTCATTTATGAAAGACTGGCATCCTATTTGCTGTGCTCACTATTAGAGTTGGCTGATACACATACACACACACACTGTATATATGTATGCGTGTGTGTATATATACATACAGTCATGGCCAAAAATATCGACACGCAATTGTTGCAGGTACAAATGTTTTGGAACAACACAAAAAAACAAAGAAAAGTCAAATCTGATACAAAAATGCACTGGACAAAATTATTGGCACCCTTAACTTAATATTTGGTAGGACCCCCCTTTAGAGATAATAACTGAAGTCAATCGCTTCCTGTAACCATGAATGAGTTTCTTACACCTCTCTACTGGAACTTTGGACCACTCATCTTTTGCAAACTGCTCCAGGTCATTCAGATTTGAAGGATGCCTTCTCCCAACTGCTGTTTTGAGATATCTCCACAGGTGTTCAATGGGATTCAGATCTGGACTCATTGCTGGCCGTTTCAGAACTCTCCAGAGCTTTGTTTGTAGCCATTTCTGAGTGCTTTTTGAAGTGTGTTTCGGGCCATTGCCCTGCTGGAAGACCCATGACCTCTGGTGGAGACCAAGGTTATAATCGTAAACGAAAACGAACGAAAAAACGAAAACTAGGTGGGAAAAAACATTGTCGTTAACTGAAATAAAAATAAAAACGAGGCATTACAAAAAAACGATAACTAACTAAAACTGCAATGTGTGTTTGGCAAAACTAACTAAAATAAAATAAAATTATAGAGTAAATGTCCTTAGTTTTCGTCTTTGTCAAGGTCTTTAATTTTTTAACGCTAGAACATGCAGCGTATTCGTTCAGCTGCATTTCCTTTCCATGCTCTCCCTCCGCCTCTCTGTCACTCATGTGTCTCTCACATGCGCGCGCGCGCACACACACACACACACAGCCCCTCCCCTCCGTGCACACCGCGTCTCCATGAGAACGACTTCGTTCGCTGTTGAAAGTTCGCGAAAGGTTGGTATCTCCATCTCTTGAACACCTTAAATCAAACATTCATTTAAATATTTTAAATTCTGAATATAATTTTGTCAGTGTGTTAATGTTGACCCGAGAAGCGATTATGCCTTCTTTAGAAAGTTAACTAGTCGCAAGTTTGAGGTAAAATGCACTTTTTGGTTGTGGTTGTCGATGTCAAAACACTATATAAGCTGTGATTCAAATATAAAATAATGTTATGTAATTTTTTTACTTTTACACTGAATGTTTGCTGCTTCAATCCAGATGAGTAGGCTATTGAGTGTAGGCTATAGGGTAAATTTAGTATAGGGTGTGAAAATTGTACAGCTGTGGTATTTGTAGGGTGTGAATTCTAGAACGTGTAGATTTTTGGTACGGCGTGTGGATTTTGTAAGAGGTATTCTTACACATGCTCACACACTCTCGCACACACACACACACACACACACACACATGTTGGTTTTTGTGGTTTATGGGAACTCTCCATAGGCGTAATGGTTGTTATACTGAACAAACTGTGTGTGCTATTGCCCTACACCAACCCTACACCTAAACTTAGCCCTCACAGGAGACTTTGTGCATTTTTAGATTTTCAAAAAAACACCATTTAGTATGTTTTTTAAGCCTTTTGAATTACGGGGACATAGGCAGTGTCCTCATAAACCACCTTCATATTGTAATACCTCTGTCATACCCATGTCATTATACAAATTTGTGTCCTCATAAACCACATAAACATGCACACTCTTGCTCACTCGCACACACACACACACACACACACACACTCTTGCTCACTCGCGATCGCACGCGCAAACACTCACACATGCTCACTCACCCATGCACACTCACTCATGCACACACCCACACTAAAAAAAAATTGAAAAGCTGTATTTTAAACAGCTGATTCATTAATGCAAGGGACTTACATTATTTTGTTTACCATGTTGGAACTTGTCGGGACACAAGTTTATTTTTTATTTTTATTAGTTATGTTCTTTTCTCAGATTGAGCTCCCTGACAATCTTGACAGAAATGTCTTGTGTGGCTCAAAAATGGGTTGAATACATGTGGTTCATGTATGTCTTCTTTAGTCTGTTGGCTATTTTGTTTTTTTCTTGGCACACGTACGTCACTTACACATTTTGCACTTACTGCGGTCCGCAGAGACGGTTTACATACATATTTGTGCCCATGTGTACATTTTATGTACTGGTGTTATTGTTGAATAAATATTTTCTAAAATTGTATGATGGTTTTGTTGAGTTATTATTACACAATACTTTTTCTGACCTTTTTTAATCTTGCCCCTGACAAATAACCCAAATTACAAAAAAAGACTAAAACTAACACTAAAACTAATAAAAACTAAACTAAAACTAAGCATTTTCAAAAAATAAAAACTAAACTAAACTAGCAAACTCACTTTAAAAACTAATTAAAACTAAACTGAATTTGAAAACAAAAAGTCAAAACGAAATAAAAATAAAAACTAATGAAAAATGCAAAACTATAATAACCCTGGTGGAGACACAGCTTTCTGACACTGGCCACTACGTTGTGCCCCAAAATTATTTGGTAATCATCAGATTTCATGATACCGTTCACACAGTCAAGGCATCCAGTGCCAGAAGCAGCAAAGCTACTCCAAAACATCTTTGAACCTCCACCATGTTTGACTGTAGGGACTGTGTTCTTTTCTTTGAAGGCCTCATTTATTTTTCTGTAAACAGTGCCATGATGTCCTTTACCAAAAAGCTCTACTTTGGTCTCATCTGTCCACAGTACGTTCTCCCAGAAGGGTTGTGGTTTTGTCACATAAGTTTTGGCAAACTCCAGTCTTGCTTTTTCATGCCTTTGTGTCAGCAGTGGTGTCCTCCTGGGTCTCCTACCATAGCATCTCCGATTGATGATATTGCGCGCAGTGGACACAGGAACATTAAGATCTCTGGAGATGGACTTGTAGCCTTGAGATTACTAAGTGCACATATACAACTTAAATTATAAAAGCAGTACACAACTCATCAGTTCTGTCTGAGCATATGTCTTTGTCTGTTTGTGGAGTTTCTGTTGCATTGTGATAATTGACTTTAAGATCAAGCCAAATATTGAGAGTGAAATATAATTATACATTATGCTGACTCCATTACTCATTACTCATAAGTTTCTGTTTCAGTCTTTTGTCAGAAATTACATTCAATTTTTAATTATCAAACTCTAATGAAATACCTGATTCCTCATATATGACCTTTTTAATATTAATATTTCAAGGGCAAAATGCAGGAATAGTAGTATTATATTCGTTTGTTCATTAGTTTATTGATTCCTGAGGTGGAGCACTGTGGTGATCTTCAGATTGTAAGAGCTTCAGATTGCAAAGCTCCACTCGCTGTCTCAGTGGGACAGCATGAACAATGTCATTAAATTAATTAGTGGAGTGAAGCAGGCGGCTCCTCCAATCAGCCTTTATGATGTGGCTACAGAAACAATTCATCTCTTGAAGGATGGGAAATGGATTTGTTATGGCAGAATCCCCTGCAGGGGCAGAAGGACACTTGCTTGAAGAGAGAGCAGATATTTTGAGGACCGACTGAAACTGACAGGATGGAGAATCGCTCAGTGGCTCTACGCACAACACAGTTTGACAAATAACAGCTGAACAGTAAAAGCATCAGACAACTGCATGAGAAACTACAATGATTTTCCATGAACTTTTGCAATTGTAACTAAGTCCACACAATTTTTAAGATATTTTTTTTTTCACACCACAGAGCGCTTATTCCATGAAGACCTCATGTGGTGTCCTTGCTTTGCTGGAAATGTGTTGCCCAGGGTTTTCTTTCTTGCTGCAGATGGATTGCTTGCCCAGAATGTCTAAGCTTGTTGGTGACATGACCAAGATTTTGGTACCCTGACAGTGTTTGGAGCTTTTGGGTGTGCTATATGTTGTGGGATTTGAATGACAAGCGATGTCTTAATGAATTAACATAATGAATAAAAACATAGCCGCATAACTGTTTGTAATATAACTGCTTCTCCACTGTTTTCTTTGTTTTTGTATGTGTGAAATTAGGTCAGTCACAGTGTCAAAATGACGAGATGTTCTTGTTTAGTATCATTAACTATTATGATAATATAATTAATACTATATACTATACTATAATAATAATACACACACACACACATATATACACACACAGGTGCATCTCAATAAATTAGAATGTCGTGAAAAAGTTAATTTTTTCTAGTAAGTTATTTCAAAAAGTGAACCTTTATTGATTTTAGATTCATTGCATGTGAAGTAAAACGTTTTCAAAAGTTTTTTTTGTTTTAATTTTGATGATTAGAGTTTATAGATGATGAAAGTCAAAAATCAGTATCTCAAAATATTAGAATATTTACATTTGAGTTTCAATTAATGACCATCGCTACAATATAAATTACGGGTATATCTTGTTCTTTGAAACCACAATAATTGAGAAGACTGCTGACTATATGACTGCAATAATCCAGAAGACAAACATTGACGCCCTCCACAAAGAGGGTAACCAAGGGCTACCAAGCCTCTTCTGAACCAGAGACAACGTCAGAAGCGTGGGCTGTGGAGAAAAAGAACTGGACTGTTGCTCAGTGGTCCAAAGTCCTCTTTTCAGATGAAAGTAAATTTTGAATTTCATTTGGATATCAAGGTCCAAGAGTCTGGAGGAAGAGTGGGGAGGCACAGAATCCATGTTGCTTGAAGTCCAGTGAGAAGTTTCCACAGTCAGTGATGATTTGGGCTGCCATGTCATCTGCTGGTGTTGGTCCACTGTGTTTTCTGAAGTCCACAGTCAACGCAGCCATCTACCAGGAAATTTTAGAGCACTTCATGCTTCCTTCTGCTGACAAGCTTTATGGAGATGCTGATTTCATTTTCCAGCAGGAAAATGGACCATAAATAATTGGACAGTTGACGCAAAAGCTGTTTCATGGACAGGTGTGGGCTATTCCTTCGTTATTTAGCTCTCCATACAAGTGAAACATACAATTGTTAGGCTTCAAAAACAAAACAAATCCATCAGAGAGATAGCATTAAGAGTGGCCAAATCAACAGTTTGGTACATTCTGAGAAAAAAAGAAAGCACAGGTGAGCTCAGCAACATAAAAAGGCCTGGATGCCAAGAGAAGAACCCTCTACAGGAGGTAGATATGTCACTGTCAAAGTCTACAATCTTCAAATGACTTCACCAGAGCAAATACAGAGGGTTCACCACAAAGTGCAAACAAGGCCAGATTAGACTTTGTCAAAAAACATCTAAAAAAGCCAGACCCCTTCTGAAAAAGTATTCTTTGGACGGCTGAAATTAAGATCAACATGTACCATGATGATGGGAAGAAAAAAGTATGGAGAAGGCTTGGAACAGCTCATGATCCAAATCCTACAACATCATCTGTGAAACATGGTGGAGAAGTGTGATGGCATGAGCATGCATGGCTTCCAGTGGCACTGGGTTACTGGTGTTTCGTGATGATGTGACAGAAGCAGGCGGATGAATTCTGAAGTGTATAGGGATATACTCTCTGCCCAGATTCAGTGAAATGGAGCAAAGGTGATTGGACGGCACTTCAGAGTACAAATGGAAATGACCCAAAACCTACTGCAAAAGCAAGCCAGGAGTTTTTAAGGTAAAAAAGTATTAAAAATAGTATTATTATAAATAGTTTGCGATGGCCATGTCAATCTCATGATCTGAACCCAACTGATCATGCATTTCACTTGCTGAAGACAAAATTAAAGGCAGAAAGACCCACAAACAAACAACAACTAAAGTCAGCTGCAGTAAAGGCCTGGCAAAGCATCACAAAGGAGGAAACCCAGTCTCTGGTGATGTCCATGAGTTCCAGACTTAAGGCAGTCATTGCCTGCAAAGGATTCTCAACAAAATATTAAAAATATTTTTTATTTATGAATATATTTATTTGTCCAATTACATTTGAGCCCATGAAAAATGGGTGAATGTGTACAAAAATGGTTGTAATTCCTAAGCATTTCATGTTATATTTTTGTTCAACCCATTGAATTAAAGCTTAAAGTCTGCACTACAATTTAATCTTGATTGTTTCCTTTTAATTCTATGTTGGTGGCATACAGAGCCGAAATTATGAAAATTGTGTCAGTGTCCAAATATATATGGACCTAACTGTATATATGTCAGAGAGTCACCACAGTCTCCACCAACGACACTCACCAGATCCCAATCCCCTGATTTCTGATCACCGCTACCTGTCAGCACTAATCAGCAGCACTATATCCCTACACTCCTCCCGTTCACTCACTGTCTGGTCTCAAACATTCAATGTTGACTAACCTGTCCCACTTACCTTTTGTCTACTTACCAGTAGCTCCTGTGTTCCTATCCCTGTTCCCCACCGCTCCAGTTCTCCACCGTCTCCACGCTCCACTCTTACCTCCGGATCCCTGGGAAAAGGACATTCACACTCCCCTAAAGACATTCCCATTCCCCGCCTGCTTACCCGGACATTCTGCTCATCTCATTCCCCTCTGCTACTAATCAATAAACCTGTTGATTGTATTGCACTTACCTCTGTGTCCTGTGTCTATCTGCTGACAATATACTAAATCTCACCATTATTTAATATAAAATATGGAGGTAACATCTACATATTTTTATTTTTATAAATTTTTTTTACTATTTAGTGTAACTTATGCAAGCCATAATTACTAATTAATAGTATTTTTTATTAATAGTATAATAAATAATAGTTTTTTCTATATTCATTGTGATATTGTTATATATATATCTCCAAAATGTATTAGATGCTCACCAGTTATGATGCATTATCATGTAATTATTTAACTTTTGGTTTCATTTTCTTCTTCCAGGTGGTGAAAATGATGATCATCGTAGTAGTGACCTTTGCCATCTGCTGGCTGCCATACCATATATATTTCCTTGTTACGGGGTTGAACAAGCAGCTGGTTAGATGGAAGTTCATTCAGCAGATCTATTTGTCCGTCATGTGGCTTGCCATGAGCTCCACCATGTACAACCCCATTATTTACTGCTGCCTGAACAGCAGGTAAGACTCTACTTAGAGCATGCCACAGAGATTTATGACACAAATGCATTTTGTCATAGCAACATGAGTGTTGTTCCCTCTGTTTATTGCATGAATAAGCCTTATCATGCAGTTATGGACACACTTGAGATGTTTCTCTTTTTGTGATTATTATATTGAAATTAAAGTGTTATTAATAATCGGTCCAAGTGAAGCACAGGGACAGGAAAGGCAAGCTGACGCAGTGTAAAGTTCCTTTTTTAGCAATAATCTTAACATATTGAGTTCTGAAAACACAGAAAAATGTGGACTAAGGTCCAAATGTAGACCCAATATTGGATCCACATGGTCCATAAATGATTTCCTATCAAATTAATTAACAAAATTTAAGGGGTCATGAACTACCTTTGTTTTTTTTATTTTGTACTGTTCTCTGAGGTCCACTTATAATGTTCTCTAGATTTTTACAAAAAAAAATCATAATTTAGAAGTAATAGGCTATTTTCTGTCCTGTTTTTAACCCCCTCATCAGAACACTCTGCTTGAATAGGCATGGTGGATTGTAGACTCAGTAAACGCCCACTGCTATGATTGGCTAACAGTTGTGTATGTTTGTGTATGTTTCATAGATTGACACTGCTGTAATTTAGGTTAAAAACACATAAATACATATCAAACGATCAGTTTAACATACAAAGCAATAGTGATCACGTAATAAAAATAGTAACTCACACTTCTATGGTGCGGCACAGCATCGTCTTTTAGTTTCAGTCTTGAGTCAAATTGTGCCTTGTTTGTAAACAAATCTGCGGTAAAATGAAGTGAACAAAGGACCAAGCAGAACCCTGCATTTCATCCCGGGCCCAGCGGGCCCCGACTTATGGCCAGGCTTCGTGCCAATTTTCACGTCATAGCTCAGACGCGGGCCAGGCATTGGGCTTGTTTTAGGCTTCTCCTTATTTTTATATTTTAGACATCATTCAATTATGGTGATGAAAAAATTTGTAACGCTGGTGGAAACAACACGAGACCGTGCTACTGCAACTGTCAAGAGCAGCTCGGTGTTTAGTGTCCCTGCCCGCAGCAGCGAGCGTGTCTTCAGCGTGATCTTATGCATAGTTGAATCAATAAAAAACTAGTGTTTTCTGAGTTTGTTTCGCAAAGATGAAGTTGACGATCCTGACTCGGCTTATCCTCATTAGACGCACCTTTAAAGATAAATGCATCTTTACGGATGACATAATGAAAGATTTTTCGTTTTATATTAGTAATTTAAAGCTTTCTATAGCTATATTTATCATATCTGTGTTGAAAGTATTTGCTGAGTTTCGGTTCATCATTGTGAAGCACTCCTGTTCAAGACCGAGACGGCAGAAAGCGCATCCTGTTTGTTTTCTTTATTTTATATAAGCACAACATTTTGTTGATATTTTGAGTGCACACAAATAAAAGTTGATCCTTTACAGTTCCAAATGATATATAACTCTTAACTTTATGAGCAAAAATGACGGCGTATTTTAAGTTGTTTCCACTGTTGCAAGTGATTGCGCAGGCTCCTCCATGTCCTGCAAAGCACGCTTCAGCTTCCCCTCTCCACACAAACGATTGGATATGTGTCTAACAGCGCACATTTAAATGGGTTAAACCTTTAATCTAACATTGTGATATGCTTGAACTGTTTTATATCTATAGATTTTATTTTAGGTAAGTCGTGATGATTTGAGAAGGCTAAATTGATCAAACATAGGCTATGATCAACTCACTGTCTGCCGCTGGCCGCTTGGTTGTTACTTTAAAGAAACAAAAAATTACATTTAATGAACAAAAAATGCTCCAAACATTTTTCAAAATTAACTCAATAAAAAAATAAATTAAATACAATCACTTTACCATTACATACAAAACTGAACTATTTTAATAGCTGAAACAGTAGTATAAGCTGTTTTGGGAGAAAAGGAAAAAAAAGTTGGTCGGACAAGCTATTGGACAAGGGCTGGGCTAGGGCCTGGGCAGGCTAGGGCCTATATTTGAAGTCCGTGTAGGGCTCTAGGACCAAGTTCTTACAGACGCAGTCTGGCACTTCAATAAAAATTCACCAAATAAAGTTATCGTTTGGTTTCTGCGTGGAACTGCATTCGCCCCTCTCTTTATTTACACTGTATGTATGAATTGGTGGGCGGGGCTAAACAGGCAGTTATGTAGAATTGGTGGGCGGGGCTAAACAGGCAGTGATGTAGAAGCAGGAGTTGATCTTCCTCTGTGGAGGCCGTGTTTAGCCACACTATTACACACTATTATCATAGAGTGGCACATTCCACAACCTCTCGTTTTGGCAGATCGGCTTCAATACAAGCTGTTTTAGGCTGAGAAAGTTTTGAGGTCTGAAATGCACAGAATGTTTTTATAGCAAAATGACATCTTATATGTCAAAAGATCAAATGAATTTTGATTTCTCAGTTCATGACCCCTTTAACATAACACTTTTCCCACTTTCCCCTATCTTTGTTTACTAATCTTAATGTTGTTTCAAACATGTATGCTGTTATTGTGGTCCTTTGGAACACTTGAATGTTCTTAAAGGTTTTCCTTTCTTTTTCCGAAAGGAAAGAAGTTATAAAGGTGAGGGTGAATTAATAATGAAAAAAAAGTTTTTGGGTGACTATTACAATGCAGCGTAACAAATCTTGATTCTTCCTGTGTTTAGCCAACAGAAAATAAGAAATGCAGACTTGAATGTTATGACAACAGCACAGGGACTATTAGAAAGCACTTTAGAGTCAATGATTTTGTCCAAGGTTTTAATTAAAGGAATGTTCCTGGTTCGATACAAGTTAAGCTCTATCGACATCGTCCTTGGTGTGTCATTGATTGCCACAGAAGAAAATTTCGACGTTCTATAGTTTGTTAAAAACTAGAAGTCATGTTTACAGCACACTTACAATGAAAGAAAATGCTCTGATTAAAATGTTCATTGTTGAAAAAAGTAAAAAAAAAAAAAAAATGCATTGTAAATGGTATTAGTATGATTTAAAATATGATTTAATATATTTGTTTATATTATAATATATTTATTATGATTTAATATATATAAAATATGATTGAATATATTTGTATATCCAGCTTACAACCCCAATTATAACCATTTAAAGCCAGTACACCTGGTAACCAGGGAAGCACTATAAAGAAAAAAAAAACTAACAAGTATTACATTAGGAACAAAGTATACGGCTAGGATTATTTGAGACAAATAATTTATAATGAATATTTAGGATTTATTGAAGATTAAATACATTAAGTCTGCACTTGGACATTTACAGTGAAATACAAATTTTTTCTATTTTTTTATTTCATGGCTATACAAAATCATTGGCATGAAATTGCTGTCTTAGGTTTGGTTAAAAGCTTACTGTACCTTAATGTGAGAGCTATATAGAAGTCTGTTACATGGCTCCCCATAAAATGTAGCTAATGACCTTTATACAGCTCTGCAGTTGTTTTTTTGTTTTTTTAGCACTCTACCAGTTGTAGCCTGGCAACCGTTGCTATCCACCATTAACATCAGCCTGGGACAGCCATAGCATTGACTTTATGTAAATGCACCACAGATGGAATACATTGCTAAAATGCAAGTCTGGATGATAAATAATCTATTCAGGTCCTATTTGGCTTTGTTTGAAATGACACCAGTACCAGAGCATGACAATTTGCAACTATACGCTATTCAATAACCAGAAAATCATTATCAAAGAGTTGAATACAATGCAGAAAAAAGCAAAAAAAAAAAAAAAAAACAGCTGCTGTTTAGTGTACCTGGTAATTTTTGATTATTTTAAGTACATAGCATAGATTTGATATGTTGGCTGTGATATTGGTTTTCTCTTTGTCCTGCGCAGTCACTTGGACTTGACAAATTGATTGTGTTTAAAGGCTTTTATCCATTTGCAAAGATTTTTTCTTTCCATTTTCATTCTTATGAAAGCCCGTTTGCACCTCAGGGTAAAAAAATAAAAAAGGTAATTGTAAAATAAAAATTTAAATAAGAAACACTGTATGAAATTTGTAGTTGCAACATATATAAAAGTGAAAGATATAAGATCATGCATAAAGGTCCTAGTAAAAATGCATTGAAATGCATTTTTTTTCATGCTAAGTATACTACAAATACATTTAAATATTTATGTACTTAATAAAAATACACTGCAAGTGTACTTTTAGTATGCTAAACCAGTATACTTAAAGTGCTCTAAATTGCAACAACTAATTTTGTACTTAATGCACTTTAATTGTGCAGAAGTAGTGCTGAGGTCCAACTAAAGATATACTTAGTACAACCCGAATTCCGGAAATGTTGGGACGTTTTTTAAATTTGAATAAAATGAAAACTAATAGACTTTCAAATAACATGAGCTAATATTTTATTCACAATAGAACATAGAGAACAAAACAAATGTTTAATCTGAGAAATTTTACACTTTTATCCACTAAATGAGCTCAATTCAAATTTGATGCCTGCTACGGGTCTCAAAAAAGTTGGCACGGGGGCAACAAAGGGCTTAAAAAGCAAGAATTTTTGAAAAGATTCAGCTGGGAGAACATCTAGCAACTAATTAAGAGAACTGACATCAGGTCTGTAACATGATTAGCTATAAAAGGGTTGTCTTAGAGAGGCAGAGTCTGTGAAAGAGAGCGTAAAAAGATTGTGGAATACTTTAAAAACAATGTTCCTCAACGTCAGATTGCAAACACTTTGCAAATCTCATCATCTGCAGTGCATAACATCATTAAAAGATTCAGAGAAACTGGAGAAATATCTATGCGTAAGGATCAAGGCCGAAGACCTTTGTTGGATGCCCGTGGTCTTCAGACGACACTGCATCACTTATCGGCATGATTCTGTCATTGACTGTCATACTAAATGGTCCGAGGAATACTTCCAGAAACCACTGTCGGTAAACACAATCCGTCGTGCCATCTGCAGATGCCAACTAAAGCTCTATCATGCAAAAAGGAAGCCATATGTGAGCAAGGTACAGAAGCGTTGTCGTGTCCTGTGGGCCAAGGCTCATTTAAAATGGACTGTTTCAAAGTGGAAAATTGTTCTATGGTCAGACGAGTCCAAATTTGACATTCTTGTTGGAAATCCCAGACGCCGTGTCCTCCGGGCTAAAAAGGAGGGAGCGTTCAGTTCAAAAGCCAGCATCTCTGATGGTATGGGGGTGCATAATTGCATATGGTATGGGCAGCTTGCATGTTTTGGAAGGCACTACGAATGCTGAAAGGTATATAAAGGTTTTAGAGCAACTTATGCTCCCCTCCAGGTGACGTCTATTTCAGGGAAGGCCGTGTGTATTTCAGCAGGACAATGCAAAACCACATACTGCAGCTATTACAACAGCATGGCTTCATAGTAGAAGAGTTCGGGTGCTGAATTGGCCTGCCTGCAGTCCAGATCTTTCACCTATAGAGAAGAGGAGATGCTACACCACGGTAAACCTGCCCCCATTCCCTACTATTTTGAGACCTGTAGCAGGCATCAAATTTTAAATGAGCTCATTTTGTGAATAAAATTGTAAAATTTCTGTTTAAACATTTGTTACTTTCTCTATGTTCTGTTGTGAATAAAATAGTGGCTCATGTGATTTGAAAGTTTATTAGTTTTCATTTTATTCAAATTTAAAAATCGTCCCAACATTTATGGAATTCGGGTTGTGTATTTGATTGTGGAAAAGTGGACCTATTGCAAGCATACTTTAGGTACACTTTAAATATCTTGCATTTTAAGACTGATCTTTTTCAAATATCATACAATCCTCATTAATAGTGACATTAAAACACATTTTAGGCTTAATATTAAGAAATGTGCATTGTGCACAAGTAGTACTCCAAATGAAGTTTAATTATAATTTTTATATCAGTAACTCTCAAGTGATACTTAAATAAATGTATTTTAAAAATATAGCTTTTTTACTAGAGTGTACAATTAATATTGTATTTTTACCCATAGATTTGTTCAGATTTTCATCTGGTTTTGTATATGTTCTTATCTGTGCTCAGGTTTCGGGCTGGCTTTAAACGTGTTTTCCGCTGGTGCCCTTTTGTGCGGGTGTCAGACTATGACGAGCTTGAGCTGCGGGCCATGCGGCATAAAGTAGCGCGCCAGAGCAGCATGTACACACTCTCGAGAATAGAGACCACCGTCGTAGCCGTGTGTGACCCCTCGGACCCAACAGGCCACCCAGGCCGGAAGAGCCTTCACAACCACCAGCACAACGGCTGCTCCAACCCCACCAAGAGCAAAGAAGTAACGTATATCCCAAGCGACCTGAAGGAGGAATACTGCTGAGATGGACTTTGACGTAAGATTCATACTGAAGTATCAAGCACAGCCGAATTCAAAAGTAGACTGTTTATTTTTGTCATATCATTAATTGCAAATGCGAATATATAACACATAAACAGCATCCTGATACAGTAGTGTTTTGTGGAGCATGTCTGGTGCGCTTTGCCTCAAAAAAATTTAAGTCACCTCCAGCACTCATCACCACAAAGACCAATATTGTCCAACATCTGAGGAGCACTTTGTCCATAGCAGAAATTGTAGATAGCGGCTGCCCT
Organism: Barbus barbus; assembly: GCF_936440315.1. Classification (NCBI taxonomy): domain Eukaryota; kingdom Metazoa; phylum Chordata; class Actinopteri; order Cypriniformes; family Cyprinidae; genus Barbus; species Barbus barbus. The sequence continues at coordinate 8,878,575 of NC_136736.1, read as the reverse complement.
TTGATGCCAATCAGGTCCTGTTCTCATTCATCATGTGGTTAGCAAGGTTAGCATGCTACCTGAATGCCAAAGTTTTGATTTCTCCCAGGAGCTGAACACTCAATTCTTGTTAAAATCTCTTATGTTTGAAAAGGTTCAGACTGATTCTGAGCTGGTAAATGAGCAGGTGTGTTTCCAGCACACGAGCAGCTTGGCTGAATCGTGTATGGAAATTTGTTAACTTCATATTCTCTCTTGTTTAATCTAAAACATTTAATGTAGTTGATGAGATGGTAAACCAATTGTGCATCACCTTGTCAGCATAGCAAAAATCTATTTTGTAATTCGACCTTGTTGCAGACAGAGGCAATGTTTGGAATAGCTTACTAGCATATTATTACTACTGCAGTATGTATGTGCAGTATGCAGATTTTCTATTAGCATGGAATAACTGGATGACTTGCTCATTTGGCAGAGAGCACTGCATGGGATGCTGTATCCCAAAATGCAATTCGTATGACTTTTTATTACCTTTTCCAATGTGATGAAAGAACTGGCAGTTTTCTTTGTTGTTACATTGTTTCATTGGTCTGCTGATTAAATTTTAATTTGTTTCTACAATAACTAGGCGCTATATGCTGAATTAAACATGCACAGAGCAAGGTCTTGTCAAAATAATGTTGCATGATGCTGTTTGAAATGTTTGCGTAATGTGTACTGTTGCACATGCCATTTTTAAAATATAATGCATACAGTGTTGTGCATTAGATTTGGCCAAAATGCAGTACATGAAATATTATTATAGTTTAAAATAACTGATGTATATTTTAGAAAAGATTTATTCCTGTGATGGCAAAGCTAAATTTTCAGCTTCATTACGCCAGTCTTCAGTGTCACATGATCCTTCAGAAATCATTCTAATATGCTGATTTGCTGCTCAAGAAACTATCATTATAAAAATGGAAAATGGTTGTTTTACTTAATATTTTCTAGAAAACATTTTTTTCCCCAGGGTTCTTTGATGGATGCTTCAAAAGAACAACATTTATTTTATATAGAAGTCTGGTGTAACATTAGAAATTATTTTGATCGCTATAATACATCCTTGATTAATTTCTTACTAAGCTAAACTTTTTGTATAGTGTACATGTACTTCAGTTTTACATTTGCAAATAGTATGCTATCTGGCACATAATTTAAATGCTTATAATAAAATTAATCAACTCTTAAACAAAACTAATACAATGTAAATTAATCAGCTAATGCCTAATATCAGCCGATTAATCAGTTCAATTAATCAGTACCGCTGTGTTTTCAAATTTATCTTTTTGGGAGAGCATCTTCAAAAATAAATGTTTTCGGTGTAGAAGGAAGGCCAAACATAGAGAAAAAGACAGCTTCAAATGTATTCAGATTAGTGTAGACATTAGTTTGTGTTTTTCAAACAAAGAAAAATAGTTGCTATTTTTGGTTTACCTGAATCAGGTAAACCAACTGAGACTGAAGCTGGTGTGATTTATCTGGTGTGTTTGATTTCACTGGTATTGCATCATTACTTTAAATGGAAATCAGTTGCCTTTTTGCAGCTGGCAACTATATTCTGGGAGCAATGCTGGTGTAACTTCTGTCAACTGTCACGGTGCACACACGAGCAGGACACAGGAACACGCAGACGAGGATGTAATGCAAAATAACAGTCTTTACTGAAGACATCAAGGCAAGGCAAGACAAGGCAAGGCAAGGCAGACAAAGACAGGAACACCGGGGAGTAACGAGAAGACCAGACCACATACAGTAAGCGGCACCCTTTCACAGCGTTTTGTTTTTTCATTTTGAAAGTCTTTTTTTGTTCCTGTCTCTCTGTCCTGCGGCAAGGAAGTCGCCGCTTGTAATCCCGCCATAGCCCACTGCAAGTCGGCGTGGGAGTTCGGCGGGATCCCCGCAAGTGCTGTGAGTCCACTGGCCGCGAGCCCCCCAGCCCGCCAATCGCGGGAGTTATCACTCGGCCCGCCGTTCGCGGGAGATCACGCCGCCGTCCGCGGCTCACCCAGACACACCGTTCGTGGGAGACGACGCCACCGTCCGCGGCTCACCCAGACCGCCGGCCCACCGCTGACTCAAGCCCGCTGGCCACTGCCATGGATCCAGTTCCCCATCACAGCCAGGAGTGACATGCCATGTCCCCACAGTCGTGGTTTTAAGTCTTGTCGTGCCCACAGGAACATTTTAATCATCATGTCGGTCTTGTCCACGGAGACTCGTCTGGGGCAGGCGGCTCTTCTTGTAGTGGCCGCGAAGGCCATTTCCAGCCGCCTGCCCCCTTTTCGTGGAAGTGGAGGCGGTTGCTGAGGGACCCTGTGAGGGCCCGTGACTCCTTGTCATGCCCAAGAGAAGCCTCAGCTTCCGAGCTAGCCCAGGAGGGCTTCCTGTTCCTGTGGGCTGTCCTGTCCAGTCCTGTTCCTGTTTGTCTAGCCCCGGAGGGCTTCCTGTTCCTGTGTGGACTGTCCTGTCATTTCATGTCCTGTCCTGTATGTCTAGCCCTGGAGGGCTCCTGATACCCCCGAGCTTCCCCATGGAAATTTTTTTGGGGGGGTAGAAGGGTTCCGGCTGGAGTGTCCGGGCCGAGGGACGAGGCCAGGGCCACAAAAACCACCTGCCATGGCCTCCTGAGCCCGTTGCTCCACCATGGCCTCCAGAGCTCCCAGCTCCGCCATGGCCTCCATCTGTCTGTTCCGCTCTGGAGGTCCCCGTCCTGTATTCCTGTCCGTTTCTGTCCTGAGGGGCCTCCAGAGCGCCCCCCCCCCTCCCCGGTGGAACTGTTAAGGCTCGGGACGAGCCTTTCGGGAGGGGGGAGTTATGTCAGTCATCTGTCTTGTGTGTGTCATGTGTTCCCGCCTCTTGTGTCCATATTTGGTTTGTTTCCTGTCCTCGTCTAGTGTGATTATCGGTTAATTCTTGTCCAGCTGTGTTTGTCTCGTTATCTATGATTATCCTGTGTATTTATAGTCCTGTCTGTTCAGTTTGATTTCGTCTGGTCTAATCGTTACTCCCCGGAGTTCCTGTCTGTGCCAGCCTTGCCTTGTCTTGCCCTGCCTTGATGTCGTCATTAAAGACTATATTTTTAGTTAAATCCTCGTCTGCGTGTTCCTGTGTCCTCCTCGTGTGTGCACCATGACATCAACTCAGTGACTGGCACAGACTATAACGGGATGTTATAGTGATGATTATGGTGTAAAACGTCTTATCGACCACGGTCACACGGTTTCCACAGCAGATCAACACCTCATATTGCTTTCTAATCATTAATCTCCCCAACTTTGTTCATTCTTCATTCTACCCTTTACTTCTTATTTTTCAGATTTCATTGAAACTCTGCCAGAAAGCTGATGATTCGTTTGTACTGTTGAATGAAGCTTCCAGCTGAGCAGCAGTGAGGGGTCTGTTTCTCAAACCAGAGACTGTGATGTATTTGTCCTCTTGTTGTTGATCATTGGGCCATCCACATTCTGTCCTGGTTAGATCTAGTTTGCTTTCTTCTTTAAAGACAATAGTCACAGCCTTCATCTCACGAAAGAACAGACTATGATGGTTCTAGGAAAACAAATATGTTTGTGTCTGACCTTTTCTAAAACAAAATATGACAAGTATGTTTCAGAAAGTGAAAAAAAAAAAAAAAACATTGTATTATGGTTTCCACACAGATTTCTCAAGTACATTAGAATGGTTTCTTAATTTATATAACAAAAGACTGGAATAATGGGTGATAGAAATGAGGCTTTGCATATATCAGAAGTAAATATTTTATTTAGTAAATATAAATGTTAATAAAAATATAAAAGTAAATATAGTTAGAATATATAAACAGTTATAATATTTTAATAATAATACTTATTATTATTGCTGTTGTCACGCCTCATTTTTTGCAGTCTTGTCAAAAAAAGAAATAAGTAACAAACCCAAATAAATCATGTTGAAGATAAAAGGTTTTGCTTAAATTGAAGGAAAGAATTTCGATACCTGGATGGACTCTTACCTTGTTCAGCCTCGGAGTGATGCAAGTGCCCAATTTAAATTTCTCTCTTATCTTGTCCTTAGGTTGTTTTCCAGGGTTTGTACTTGACTCTCATGATATACTCCAAGTCTGTGCTCTTATTTTAAGATCTGTATTATGGGAATGTAATCTGGAGGGCTTATAAATTTAAACAGGTTAATAGTTTTCCCCCCAAAAAAGAAAATTCTGTAATTTTTTTCTTTCTGCGTTTCTGTGGAACATGAAAGAATATATGTTAAAGAATGTTGGTAACAGTGACCACTGACTTCCATGTATGGACAATAAATAAATAAATAAATTAAAAAAGACAAAAAAAAAAGGACATTTGCAGCAACATGAGGGTGAGTAAATGATCCCTATAGGGTTGCTGCTTATTATATAATTTGCATAGATCACACTCCCAGTGGAAGTTTCTCCAGCAGAGTATTGTTTTCCTCCATTCTCTTCATTTTACCCATTTAGAAGCAATTATGAGGTAATTAATCACTTATAAACACAAAACAAGATCTATAGCTGGCTTAGCTATACGCATTGATTGGTTAAGCCTAAGGAGTGCTTGCCACTGGAAAACATGTCTGGAGGCCTTGTATGCTCACCCTCACTGCACCACCAATTGCAAGTTTAATGGATTTTTTCCAGGTGAGGAAAGCCAGCTGTGGCCACTCAGATAAAAACGGTTTGTGCTCACTGTTTGTGCACATGTGTGCACCCAAACACGTATGTATAAATACAGGATATATTCATCATAATATAGTTAGTTTTTTTTATAATTGTATTTTCTTTTTGTGTGTGTGTGTGTGTGTGTGTGTGTGTGTTTATTGTGCACTTTGTGTCTTTCTCATGGTAAAACATAGGTTAGATTAATGTGGGCATAATTAAAGTATGCCAGCCTTTGAGGAAAAAAACACAGTTTATTATTATTATTTACAGGAAAAAGTATGTGAATCCCTGTAAATATCCTTGATAACACATAACATTAAGAATGGATCAAAATTGTACAAAAGTATTTTTTAAAGCCTTGTTCTTATTCACAATTGTTTCAAAGTGTGTGGTCAGTAAAAAGTTTTATCTAATAATTGATATAAAAAAATAATACTTTTATTTGTCAAGGATAAATTATTTTGATTTATTGTTACAAAATATTTAAATAATTAAATATTAAATATTTAAAAAATAAAATGCTGTACTTGCTATTCATCAAACAATCCTTAAACAAAAGTTTCACAGTTGTACTCTTTAATACATTTGTGGAAATCTGTTTGTAGAAATTTCTGAAGGATCATATGACACTGAAGTCTGGAGTAATGATGCTGAAAATTCAGCTTTGCCATCACAGAAATAAATTACATTAAATTTAACAGTTTTATTGTTTGACTGTATTTTAATGCAGCCTTTATAAATATAAAAATTTTACTGACCCCAAACTTTTGAATGGAAGTGTACATTTCACTGTATATAAATATTTAAAGAGTCATCAATGTAATGATTAATCATGCTTTTACCTTTATTAATATGGACTAAATAACCTATGGACAAATATAGCTTAATGACTCTCACAGTTACAATATTAATAAAGATCGTCTTTGTCCTTTGATGTTGTTTGAACAAAGCACTTCTGGCATTTTGTGGCCTGGTTTCTTGTCTCATATCAGCTCTTTCAAAGACTTGCATTGTTCTTTGTCCTTTAAATGACTTTCCTTGACTCTTTTCAACATTCTTTTTTGTTGCATTAGTTTCTATGTGTCAGTGTTAATTTTGTTGATGTTTGACATCTTGCATATTACTAATCTTTAATTTGTGCATAGCTGCACTACTACAAGCCTACAACCGATGTTCTTGTAAATAGGCCTGTGCGCCTGTCTGGTGAATGTGCTAAGACCATTTGAAAGTATTAACCATGAATGTAGAATACTGTTTTGACAGTATTGTACATTCCTAGCATTGCTAACAGACAATGAATGAATGATCACCCCATTATCAACTCCCATCTGTCTAAGAGAACACTTGTGAATGTATACATGTCAAAGCACCAGAGCATGTCCTTATTGCCTTATCACTGTGTTTCTGAAGTTAAAACGCCCCATATATCCTTAAAGGAATGCATTCAGCTACTGTACAGTATGTCCTAGTTTGTCATGTATTTTGTTGATTCCAGTGTGTACGGTTTAAAGAGACATACTTCTCTTTTTTTTCTTCTCCCAAATGTTTAATTGTGTTTGAGGTCTGAGGCTCAACAGATTTTTGTGAGCCATTCCTATTACAATTGAACACCAGGACATTTGATTTTCTGTGTATAATGTAGTTATGTAAGCATAACACTCTGTACTTGTGGATGTTTGTGCTGGTTCTTACATGTATTATCTAAAACAGTATTATAATATTTTATTAGATAAGCTTTGAGATTTTGTTTTATTTAGATCTAACTAAAAATGATTGTATAATCATCAGTCATATAACTATAAGCTCAAATATTTGTATGCATTATTGATAGCTTGTGAAAATTAGTCTTTTTAACTGAATGTTTCAGCTATGGTTTTCTTTTTAAAATCTTGTACAAACAAACAAACTTGCCCGTAACCCAGACTCAATGACTACTTGTTTACAAGCATTCACATTAAAGGAACAGTTCACCCAAAATGAAAATTTGCTGAAAATGTTCTTTCTCTCAGGCCATCAAAGACGTAGATGAGTTTGTTTCTTCTTTAGAGCAGATTTGGAAATATTCAGCTTTACATTGCTTGCTCACAAATGGATCCTCTGTAGTGAATGGGTGCCGTCAGAATGAGTCCAAACAGCTGATAAAAAAACATCACAGTAATCCGCACGAATCCAGTCCATCAGTTAACATTTTGTGAAGTAAAAAACTGTGTAATTGAAAGAAACTTGCTTCTAGCTAAAATCCACATCCATAATAATCCATAATAACGCTTCCTTCAGTGAATGAAAGTCTATCCCCTGTTGTCCTCTCACATCAAAATCCACCAACATATTTTCTTTAGAATTGTTTTGGACTCTTTTCGCTTGATATCAGCATATTTCTCTCCTGATTCAGACAAGTGGACTTTTTCACTGGAGAAAGGGATATTATGAATAGAGCACTCATATTTTAGCCAGAAGCAGTAGTTGGAAGTTAAAAATGTTTTGATGGATTTATTACAAGCATGACGCATTTATCAAGTCATGTACATAACTTGTGGATTATTGTGATGTTTTTACAAGCTATTTGGACTCTTGTTCTGATGGCACCCATTCACTTCAGTGGTGAGCAAATGATGTAATTTCTCCAAATTTGTTCCAAAGAAAAAACAAACTAATCTTAGATGGCCTGAGGGTGAGTACATTTTCAGCACATTTTCATTTTAGGGTAAACTATTCCTTTAAGGATGAATAAAAACGGTTGGATAAAGCTATATATTACATTGGGCAAGTTTTTACAAATGACTAGCTTTTTGGATAATGGTGTTGTCTGATTTTGCACATGATACAGCGTTTATTAATTAGTGTAATGTTTACTGTAGTGTTTCTTAATTTTTTTTAGTTGAATGTGTTTGGTCGAAAAGCTCTTTACTGCCAATGTTTTTTTGTTAGATATTCTGACTCTAGTAAAATTATTGTAAACTGTGATTGATGAAAATAAATGTGTTCAAAGGCTTTTAAAATGACAAATGTGAGATTCTAGTCCTCATCGATTGACAGCCCTGTCGAAACATATTTTGAACAGAAATAATTGGTTCTGCTGTTACTCAAGTTGAAATAGGGTCAGCTGAGCAATGTAAACGAAAATCCCCTCTGGACTCAGTATGTTTATGATTTGTGTTGTAGCAGATGGAGAGGTTTAGTTTCTGAACCACTGATCTACACTCATTTTGAGGCACTCGGAGGACTAGATGGAGTACTTTTAAGAAAAGTGCAGCATCAGTCATGTGTGCACAGGATTTTTATTAAATCCGGTGTAACTCAAATGAGACTAATCCCTAACCCCCCTGATAACACTTGGTGTACTCCCTGCTGACTTGCTCTATTGGCAAAGGAATGTTCCCACACTAAAATTACGTGAGTTTACCAGTGCTCACCAAATAGTGAGCTTAAAACGTCTTCAAGCAAAGATGATTTAACACAGTGAACCATCACAAACTGCAAGAATAAAAATGTATGCGTATTGGTTGCTGGCTAATCTGTGACGCTCAATTTCAGAGGCCCTGGAGATGGTTGTGAATACTGAAGGGCTAAACCTTAGCACAACATTTACATCTCTGTCATATATCTCTATATGAGAGCAGAACTTACCTACTAGTAAAAAGAGTGAGTTAAGCAAAAATAAAATGGAAATGCTCTGTGCAGAACATGCAGCATAGCTCAGAACCCTCAAAAATAGGATAAATGAGTTGGCAGAATTTAATTGATGCACTCAGTTGATCCCTGACCAATTTGCATCATATTCTTATTCACTGATAAATGTACTGTAGTGCTGCTGCCTAAGTTTCTCAAAGGCAGAACCAGGAGCTAATGATGCACTGCAAGTGTCTTGACCTGAATTTCACTTACAAATTACTCAAAAATAAAGGAGACTTTACACTGTGAAAAATGTTTTGTCAGGCAACCTAAAATGTCCTTCATGTGGTAACATCAAAAAGGTTTTATTCTAAACTGATCAAAAAAATAAAAATTGTAAGCCTTATTTTTTTTGTTTTCACTAACAAAAGTAATTTTAAGACTTTGTTTAGGGAGAAATAGATCCTTGGTCAAAAGTATGCTTCAGTTTTCTACTTTCTTTCTGTAAAACGGATTATTGAAACATGGCAACATGTTGGCTACTCATTATATATGGAAAAGTCCACAAATGGAAATGGGAATAAAAAAAAACTCCTTATAAAATACAGAAATAGGTCACTACCTTCATGCTTTAACAGGAACTAGAAATAAATAACTGTTACTTCAACTACTATTCTTAATTTTGTCTCAAAATTTGATTTGCCTGATTTGACTTGTTGTCATAATGCCTTTAATTATGTTAATTGTCTAACATTGCAATAAAAATTTGTACACACATCACACAATTGCTGCTGTGCTGCAGTCGCAAAGAAGTCGTAAAAAGAAGACCCTACAGTCAAACAGTTGCAAAGAAGACGCTACAGTCGTAAAGAAGCTTGTCTCCAACAGGTTCCGCATGTTTGCGCACATGATTGATAACACCAACCGTTGGGCTGTTGCTTTAAAGAGCTTCTTAAAGAAGAATTCTAATAAAACAGCAGAATTCGAATGTGGAAACAACAAACATGGATATGCGAGGATATGCCAGAGTTATAGTTTGCTGAAGAAATTACTAATTTCTGTTCACACCAATAAAAGACAATATATCAAGTGAATGAGCAAACTCATCCACTCTTGTGACCAACACAGAACAGTGATAATATCTGGGTGAAGCTTTTGTAATACTAGGAAATGGATAAATAAAATGTATTTGTTGGAAGACACAATATAGTAAAGGATATAAACTCTCAAGGGCCGCTACAAATTGAAGGTTCGTCTTGCTGAGTGCCTGAGCTGTGTGATTTCTAGTCTCGTGTAGCCAGACCTTCAGACCGACGGCTGAAGGTCTGGAATCTATGGTAGCTTTCATTGGCCAAGGCCTGCCCATGAGGCTGTTTGACCGACATGTCAAACAACCAATCACAGTTAGTTTCGTTCAGAGTCACGTTTCGGGGTGTGGAAATGTCGCCACAATAACAGACCGGTGTGTAAAACTCTTGGAGGTATTTTAAAGATTCTATGCCGTGAACTTTAAATATTTCACATACTTTTGAAAATCCAGCATTTATTTGATCCTGATAAGCGCTCGTCGTCACAGTTGTAAACACCAAGGCTTTCTTCTTTCGTGAGAGGGTTAGGCATCACGACATCTTTGTTTCCAGGCAGAACGTTAAAGAACACGACACACACGTCTCCCTGAAATCCTGTATAATTCAACCCATCTGACAATGACTTTCAAAACTCCTGAAGTGTTTACACTTTTGTGTGCCATATGCATCAGACGTTTAGCCAACGGTCCATGGGTGTGATGTCTGAGGCTGAGACTATTTGATCTCCAACTTAGACACTTTACAAGAGCTCAATCAATTTGTCCTTGGGCCAGAATTTATTTACAGCATACAGAGTTGTACTTTCTGAACATGCCCTGAAACTGCACATCTGGTACGGTAAGACTCTGGATGTGTCAGTTTTGTCCTGGACAGCAGCCAATCAGACACAACAAATAGACATGCCTTATCATGCACTGTGTGAGAGCTGTTACTAATCGATGGAGGAATGTACAATAGGAACAACAGTGTTTGAAACACTCCCACAAGGCATTTCTCTCCTTACAGGAAATGACTCAAATGGGGCACCTGATTCACTGTGACTCCGTGCCCCACTTACCTTCACTGTATTTCTCCTCTTTTATTTCTTCACTACTTTTTGTGCATAATAATACCCCTTCTGTGGTCATTTTTGGTAAGTATGCCTACTTGGTTTGCATTCACACACTCTAAAAAATGCTGGGTTAAATGTTTAACCCAACCTTCTGGGCAGTTCAAGAGTTTCAAGAGTTTTATTAGTCACATACACAATTATACAGAGTATAACCAGCAGTGAAATGTAGGACTAAACGGTTGTAGTAACCCAACCGCTGGGTCAAAACAACCTAATCGATGGATTTGTCGATATTTTACCCAGCGCAGGGTTGTGTTTAACCCAGGACAAGAATTTGGGACAAGACCCTAAAAATGTCTTGAATATTGGGAGGGCGGGGTACTTTAATTAACTAATTGCCTTATTTATAATAATATAGGCTATTTCTGTTCTTGTATTACTTACATTTCTATCCTAAAACAGTTATCAGATATTAAATGATTAGCAACTTACCACTACCTCTTTCACTGTTAAAATTGTTGTCACATTGAAATTTTGTACTTCTGTGCCTTTTTTTTATTTGATTGGCCAACATTTTGACAATGGCAAACACTGTTAGTCTGCTAAAGCAGAACGTTCCTAAATAAATATATATAAAAATAACTCTTTTGTCATTGTAACAACAAACAGAGTATTGTGTAAAGGAGTGCAAACAGAATTGGGCCATATTCATATGTACTTTTTTATGGGTTTATTATTGTCCCCTCAATGTGTATGGTAATTACTTCCTTGATTTTAGCTGATTTGGATCACTGAAATTAGAAACAATTCAAATAAATATATTATAAATAAACCTAAACAAATATATAATATATTGAGTAAGATTCATATAGTGAGTTAAGGGCAAAATTAACAATCACTAGCTTAAAAAACTGGAATTCACATAAAATCTGTCACAGTAATTGTCATTTTCAAATTTGCTTTTTCGAAAAAAATTAAATAAAAAAAGCAACAGCGTCTGGTGAGTCATCAGCCACTCTATTTTCAACATCCGCATTCATGCTGTTAATGTTTGAGGGAAGCCACAGGATCCTAACCCACCCATCTCTCTGTTGCCTGCTGTTAAACATGATAGGAGACTTATAATTATATAGAGCTGTTGATCTTGTGGGATGCATTCGATATGATGATTGTTCAGCATTTGTCTAAATAATATTATGTTATTTCTTATATATATGAGGTGATAGCATATCATGAATTCCAGAGGGATGGGCTGTCATACACCTTATTGTTAACATTTACATTTGTGTTTAAACTATGTGGTGTTTTTTCAAGGCTCAGTTGTTGTACATTGTGTCTCCTTTGTCCTACCATAAGCACTTGCTTGGTCACCATCCATGGTCCTGATGTTATAAACATCCAATGGAGCCACAATAAATGGTCCTAGAGATGTGATTGCTTGTTGACTGTCTTGTACTGTTTTCATTAGATTGCATCTGTCCAGACGTCTCAAAGAAGACATTGCTGAATTGGACCATTTGGGTTTTCATTTTCTCTCACAGAGATATGATCTCTGTAGACTTGTCCTTACAGCTCCTTATGGAGAAATCAGGGGCACTTTTTCATCATGTCGATATGGTGCTTCACCTTCATAGGGCTTGATTTGGGTCCCACTCTCTCAGTCCAACAAATGACAAAAATATATGCTTCTGGCAGCAAATGCTGAGGGGCTAGTAATGTACCCCAGTCATTTCCGTCTCTCACATCCATGTAATGTTAAATTATGCGCCAAGGGGGGTTGGTGTTCGCAAGCCTCTTTGAAAATGTCAAGGAGACCTCACTTCTGGCTTAAGGAAAGGGGTTCAAATTATGTGAAGTCAGTGAATGCCCAGAAGGACATTTGGAAATGGGGTTCTAGTCACCTCCCAGCTCATCAACCCCCTGCTTCTGTATTCACTTCAGAGTAAGGATCAAATATAGTTGTACTATGTAACCAGATGTTCCATTATGCAGGGCTGCAGCAGATGCCAATGCAACACAAAGCATTGATACAATGCAGGTGCAATGTTTGAGGGAGTCTTTATGCATAGGAATGCCTCTGCCATCAACCCACCTCTTCTTTTACACCTGTTATCCTGAAGGTGGAAAAACATCCAACAGTGATGGTGAACATGTTTTGAAGGATTCTATCATGCTACCCAAGCCTAGACGTAAAGGGATAGTTCACCCATAAATTACAATTCTGTCGTTCTTTACTGACTCTCATGTCGTTCCAATTTTGTAAGACTTTCATTCATCTTTGGAACACAAATTAAGATAATCGTAATGAAATCTGAGAGATTTCTGTCCTTCCATTGACATTCTATGCAACTACCACTTTGACGCTTCAAAAAGTTTATAAAGAGATCATAAAAATCTGAAATGAGTGGTTTGGTCCAAATTTTCTGAAGAGACTCGATCAATTACTTATGATGAATAGATTTAAATTTGAGCCTTTATTTGCATATTTACATTGATAAGTGAACATGAACAGAAGCTCAGCCATACTTGCCTGACGCATGAGAAAAAATCTTATTGTTCTTATGGAACCTCAAACATGTTGCGTAATACACAAGAATGAACCTTATGGGTTCTCACACATTAAGCAAGCATACTTGAGCTTCCATTTGCCATAACGTCTTGGTTACGTATGTAACCCTCGTTCCCTGAAGGAGGGAACGGAGACGTCACGTCGGTGACCAACGAATTGGGATCTCGCTTAGAGAGACCGATCCACTTTGACTGTAACTAAACGAGCCAATGCACATTGGCATGTGATTATTGCATCCAGCAGCCGCTGATCACAGCGTGAGTATAAGTAGGCAGCAGGTGCAGCGCATATTCAGGTTTTCGCTGAGGAGCCGAGCCGGTGACCCGTACACCGTGGCGACGGGACTTGACGTCTCCGTTCCCTCCTTCAGGGAACGAAGGTTACATACATAACCGAGATGTTCCCTATAAGTTGGTCACTCCGAGTCACGTCGGTGACCGACGAATTGGGATCCCTACCAAAGGGCCATGGATACTGCCCCTTCCAGTGTCCTTTGGAAGCCTCCTGCACCCCTGTTTTTTGGCGCAGGTCAGGGCTTAGCACAGAAGACAGTTACTGTTGTTATGGCACTACCCACTCAGTAAGACTGGATAACACTGGGAAAACGTACCCGTTCCACTTGGAACCGGACGCCGCGGAAGCCCACCCTTCCCGAAGGAGGTTCAGAAGCACTTATGCATATGAACAACCGTTTAGGTGCATATGGAAGATTAGAGGAGATTGTAGCCTCTTGGACAATGGCAGAACATCTGCCGGGGAAACACGGGCTCTAAGGCTATACCGTGGACTTCACACATATGGGATCCAATTAGGTCTCAGATATGGAACCCAGCCATCTACCGGTTCTCACGGATTCATTGAGTGAGGGCCTGGCATCAGACAATCCGCCACGTCTGACTGCCAAGGGAATGGAGGAGCACTTCTCGCCGAAGTGATGGTATCAGCTACCTCATGGGGTAGGTCACCTAGAACCTCCGTGTCCCGTTCAGGGACCAGGCATGAAGTTTCCAGAGGAAACTGCAGAGGAGGGGCTGTCACGAGGAGCATCAGTTCTGGGAACCAAGTCTGAGTGGGCCAGTACTGTGCCACGGGCAGGACCTGCTCCTCATCCTCCCTGATCACTGGAGGGAACGCATACTTCCGAAGGCCCCGCGGCCAGCTGTGTGCCACTGCGTCCGTGCCGAGTGTTCCCTCAGTCAGGGAGTAAAACAACTGGCAATGAGAGGTCTCTAGAGACGCAAACAGGTCTACCTGAGAGGGTCCGAAACGTCTCCAAATCAGCTTGACCGTCTGGGGATGGAGTCTCCACTCTCCGTGGAGTGCAGCTCGTGACAGCTCGTCGGCTGCCCGGTTGAGCAAGCCCGGAATGTGAATGGCACGAAGCGACCTCAGATGCTTCTGAGTCCAGAGGAGGAGGTGGCGGGCGAGTTGCGACATGCGACGGGAGCGTAGACCACCTTGTTGGTTGATGTACGCAACGGTCGCAATGTTGTCTGTGCGGACCAGTACGTGCTTGTCTCATAAGCGTCTCCTGAGACAGATCAAGGCCAGGCGTACTGCTAGCAACTCTAGGCAATTGATGTGCCAGAGCAGTTGGGGGCCCGTCCAAACCCCCAACACTGCAAGCCCATCGAACGTGGCGCCCCAGCTGGTGGTGGAGGCATCTGTGTAAACCACAGCATGCCTGGAGACCTGTTCCAGGGGCACCCCCACCCGAAGAAATGAGAGGTCTGACCACAGGGTGAGGGTTCGGCGGCAGGCCGGTGTGACTTGGACCCGGTGAGTGCCGCGTTGTCACGCCCACCTCGGGACTCGGCCATGGAGCCAGTATTGAAGCATGGAGTCTCATATGAAGCAGCCCCAGCGGTGTGACTGCCACCGCAGCTGCCATTTGCCCCAGGAGCCTCTGAAATTGTTTCAGTGGGACCGCTGTCCTGTTCTTGAATGTATTCAAGCAGTTCAACACCAATTGAGCGCATTCCTGCGTGAGGTGTGCTGTCTGATTGACCGAATCCAACTCCATACCGAGAAAAGAGATCCTCTGCGTCGGGGAGAGTTTGCTCTTTTCCCAGTTGACCCGAAGGCCCAACTGGCTGAGGTGTGAGAGCACCAAGTCCCTGTGTTCGCACAACTGGTCCTGAGACTGAGTCAATATGAGCCAGTCCTTCGAACGCAAACCGCAGGAATGGCCTGTAGTGTGGAAGGATCGACACATGGAAGTACGCATCCTTCAGGTCGATCGCTGCAAACCAATCTCGGGGACGGATGCACCCGAAGATGCGTTTCTGCGTGAGCATCTTGAACAGAAGCTTTTGAAGGGCCCGGTTCAAGACGCACAGATCCAAGATTGGTCGTAACCCACCGCTTTTCTTGGGCACAATGAAGTAAGGGTTGTAAACCCTGTCTTCATATCGGCTGGAGGGACCGGCTCCATCGCGTCCTTCACCAGTAGGACAGCGATCTCTCCACACGAGACATGAGCATCAGCTGCCTTCACTGCTGTGAGGTGGATGCCCCTGAACTTGGGAGGGTACTGAACCGCATAGCCGAGTCAGATGGTCACCGGAGCCAGCAAGACGGGCTGGGTAGCGCTGCCAGGCACCTAGAGGTATATATATAAATATATATATATATTTAAACCTGTATGTTTTTTTCCTCTGCAGAATGTAGTCCATACACTGAAACTATTTTGTACAGTGGTGTACAAAATAATATTGGAAACCAGGTACGTGCACACATAGACATAAAAGGGGGCTGGAGCACCTGCCCTTTTTCTTCCTCGAGAGAAAGTGGCCTTTTTTCTGTTTCTGTTTTTTTTTTTTTTTTTTTTTAATGAATATAGGCCTATGTATATACTGTATGTATGTGTGTGTGTTTCTGTTTGAGCACAGCTTTCCCTGTCAAACAAATAAAAAAAATCCAAATATCAGGTCGGGTCGGAAAATGTTGAGCCTTGAGTTCCGATGCCTTTCTCCCCTCCGTGTCTCGGCGCAGGCGCGCAGCACAGACAGAAGTGAAGCCCTCCCTTCCTCTCCAGTTGTGTTTATCTTGGTGTGGAGGTGAGTGGTGATAAACAAAAGACTAGCTACCTGTGCCTCGAATTTACAGCTAATTATCCAAAAGACAAGAGGCAAATATAGTTAATTTGTCTTGCTAACATCAGCTACCATAGACCAATGGGCGTTTGTTCACTGCATGATTCAGTTTATTAAAATGCCTTTAGATTAAGAATGATCACAAAATTCAAGATATGGGGGCAGAAATGTATATATTCATATCATTTCATATAGTTAATCAGTATCACGCGAAGACTGACGTTTTTTTTTTGTTGTTCGGTTTTTTTCCCCACCAGAACGCAACATAATTACAAATGTGATATTGATTTTATAAATCAGTTAAATAAACAATAATTTAAAATTAACACACTTATGTTTTAGACACAATATTGACTGTTTTTGCTCTATTGCGCCAACAAATATAATTTCAATTTGCGTCTCTGAGGAACAGCTGTTTTGTTCCTGATTGAATCAACTGTTTAAATGATTCGGTTCAGTTGCAATGACTCACTTATTAACAGTTACTTGCTGTTTTAATTTCACATTTGAAGTATCTATTCATTTTATTTTGATCAGTATTCAATGTTTTATGCTTAAAATATCAAAACAGTATTAATGCATTTGTAACTGCAGATTAAAGGCATTCATGGCCTGCATTAAGCATTGTGTAAATGCATCTAAATGCCACTTCTAATGCAGCTTCTGTGTTTTCTCTGCATTGCAAAGATTAATTTTGTCAATACTGATTTAATTTGCTTGGTAACAGCTTAAATGACTTATTCTAATTGACTGATTCAATTTAAGAATTTGACTGAAAATATGATGCACACTCATGCAGGGCTTTATAAAGGTAAAAATGCCCATAGAAGGTAAAAAATCAATTTAACCTGATTGGAAAAGATTAATTTCTACCACTGCTGTGAACCGATCACCACAGAATATGCAGAATATCAAAAACTTTAGGAGTCAGCTGTCCACGGTAGTCCTTAAGATATCAGCACAATAACACACTCGGCAAAATATTGTCTAATTATCATTATCGATAAAATCCCAGAAAATATTGATATATATTTTGTCAATACCGCACACCCCTAATATATTTAACGTTTTGTTTAGAAACTTTTTTCCACTTGAGCCCCTGCCCCTCAAAATGTCTGTGCACGTCCCTGTTGGAAACACTTCAGATATTTTGATATTTGAGACCTTGTGTTCCAAAGAAGAAGAACGAGTCATATTTGGAACTAACTGTGGGTGAGTAAATAATGAAAAAATATATATATATATATATTTTTGGGTGATCTATCCTTTTAAAAAAGTGTGCATTGGCTTCTTTCACCATTCCATACATTTCTGATGGATAAAATTATGCCCCTCAACAATTCATGTTGCATTTAAGAAACAACAGATGTCTGTTTTGATTTGTGTTCGATCCAAAAGTTTTATCTCAGATCTGCCCATGCAGTGGAGAAAAGCATCTTTTTCAAACTTTTTCAAACAGTGCTTTTGGGAAACACTCAAGAAATCGTCTCGCACTAACAAATGTTTCAAGATAAAGTGTTGTCTTTAAGTGGCAGCAGATAGCTGTGCCCTGCTTCCACTGCATGCTGCCTCTGGCTAACCAGGCATGTAGAGCCCCACAGAACCTTTCTGTGAGCAGTCCACCAGAAAAAAAAAGAAGAAAAAAAATGAATTAAAGTGGATCGACAGATTGAAATTACAGAATGAAGGATTGCTGGCAAAAGAGATGAAACCAGGCTGTTTAGTATGAGTGTTCAACACTGGTCTTCGAATGGAATGGGTGAAATTCAATAATTCAAGAATGTCACGCATGAGGATCTATAGATACTGACAGATGCCATCTAAAATTACAGTTTTGTCATTTTATAGTAGTTTTTGGGTATACACTGTATATATAAGGCAGCATTTAATAAACTTTAATCACCTTTTATTCCATGTCTAAATACAACAGATGTTACTGTACATTGTAACACAATATGGCTTGCTTAGTTTAAGAGGCTTTGCCAATTTCACAAGATAAAATGAGCATGATGGTGCCTCTTAGTTCACTGGTCTTTTCAAATCGGGTGCATGTCATGATCAAGGGCCAGACATCTCTGAACATTCTCCTCAGGGCATAAGACATGCTCAGATGTATCCTATTCTGTTTAAGTTTGCTAAGTCAAGCAAGAAATCAAATCTTGATATGACATATGAAGGACTGATACACAAGGAGTGAGGAATTCAAAGAGAGATGTTGATGTTCAGAGAAAGATGTTGTATATGTTACATGCAATATTTACTTTCTGAGTTTACAAATCAGATAGGAATTACACATGCCATATATTTGGCACAGATGCATGATCAAAGCATGGAATTGAATTTTTTCTTGCTTATTTTATTTCTGGTCACTGAAGAAAGATTCAAAATCCATGTAATGAAAATCTCTTTTAAGCATGGATGGATTTCCCATCGGACAGGAAGCTCAATCTTCTGGACTCATCTCGTCATATTCACTAGCTTCTTCCGTAGCTGAGCTTCAACTGCTTGGCACCAAACCTAGAATCTTCAAGTGCAATTTCTGATAATCCGGAATTCTTACATTAATTATTTCTCAGATTTTATCTGGTTATTGGTTTCAGTTTCTGCCAAAAATATGGAGGTACAAGCTGTTGGGTTGGTATCTGTTCTTCTGTGGTGATGATTGAAATATTAATTTTGCAGATCCAAGGCTGCCCGAAAGATAAGTAACTCAAATTCCAAAACACAGACAAAAACACCAATACACATAGATTTCCTCCTATTGGTATGACAAAATGATAATCCCCATAAACTGTTGAGCTTAGAATATATCTCTTGAAAGATTATTGCATTTGTGTATCATCCAAAACTTGAGTTTGTGGAAAAAAGAATGTATGAAAAATACTGAATATATAGTAAAAAAAAAAAAAGTAAATAACATTTCTGAAATGTGTTACAAATTATTTTAGAACAAACGTATTCATCCATGCATGCTCTGTAGCTTTCTCTCAATAAACCTTTTCTATATTCATATTCCTGTTCTATAGTCCATATTTGGGCAGAGATTTGAAGAAAGCTTTTGGTGAGCAGTGACTCATGTGGGAGGCATATTTTCCAAGGCAGAATCTCTTATGTTAGAGTACCTTAACCACATGTCTGCTACTGTTTGTAGCATATTTTTTTCTTTCTTTCTTTCTTTCTTTCTTTCTTTCTTTCTTTCTTTCTTTCTTTCTTTCTTTCTTTCTTTCTTCTCTTTTATGGAGAACTATGGAGGCTTTCATAAAAATATCAGAAATCAGAATGTGCACAATAGTTCAGTGCCTCAACAGTGCTCAATGCCTGTCAATATTTACAAGTGGGAAAAGTTAATGAAATTTCCCTCACTTCCCATTTTTTTATTTTTTTTTATTTTTACTGATGTTTGATTCTTTATGAACTCCTTGGGTTGAATCTTAATGAATTGGTTGTACTGGTTCACAAAAACAGTTTGAATGGTTTGTTCACTAATCATACTAATCGGAATCATTCCAAGTGGTTCTTGAATCAGTAACTCGCTGACTCATTGAACCAAGTAGGAAGCCAGTAAGTGAGTGTCTTGATATATTTTATGTGTTGCAAGCCATTTTTAACAGAGGAATAGCTTTGAAAAAAGTGGACTTTGGCAAAAAAGGGATCAAAACATTAGAAACAAAACAAAAAAGGGATCTTACCCATTCCCATGTATGTCCCTTCTCTACGCCTGCTCTATGAAGTATTGCACTGCACAACAAACCAGAAGAGGACAGTCATTTCTAAGCGCATGCAGAATTTCATAAAAGGCAATGAGGTGTTGATATTCTTCACAATGCTTTTAGTTTTATCTGCTTTTGAAACTGAAAAAGTTATTTGAGTTATGAGTCGTGACCCTCAGTCCCCTGTGATACAAATGCATTTGAAATGACTGAGATGAAAGTGGTCTTGATCCTCATATATCTTGAAAAGCATCTGTTATTGGCCATTAGTGTTCTGACCAACCAGACGGATCTCTGTAGCAGTTCTGTTTCTTGGTCTGGTTCCTCTGCTAAACTATCAGCTGTGAATCGAATGCCTACAACATGCTTTTAAAGGCACCCTTATAACCACATACAGAAGTACATATTGTACTGTAATGATCCTGCTGAATGTAGAATACATTGTTTCAATAGCAATAATTTAATATGGTGAATAATGTAGGAGGGCTTTGCGAGCATTTACATATTTAGACACGGGTATATGTCATTGGAAATGCTACTGTATGAAATGATAGGCAGCCAGCATCAGAATGCATATTAGCATATATATTTGGTCAATTCATATTCTAAAATTCTGAAAGGAAAAACGTAAATATACCAATCTGCAGAGTGAAGATTTACCTCTCTGCAGTCAAGTTGTGATGTTGAAATTTAGTGTGAGATGGTAAAAGTAAAAAGATTTTAAATCACCCTTCAGAGGTGGTCATTAACTGTACTTATATCACAATTATGCATTTGACTGGATTTCAGGGTGGTTGTAATAATGGAGTAAAATTTTCTCGTGACATCACTTTATTTCTAGAGCCCAGTTAAGGCAATTTCCACTTTTAAAGGATGAGTATTATGAAGCTGCATGATGTGCTGTAGAAAAGAATACTACAGTATCTGCCAAAGAAGGACAAATCCAAATCACAAAACAACAATAAAAACCGGTCACATGGTGCTAAATTCTAAGCAATGTTTTTTTTCTCTTATCTAAGGCTCATCGTTCATCTTCTTGATCAGATATGCTGTCTCTTTTAGCTATATAAATCAAGTGCTGTTGTTTCCAGTTATACCATGTGACTAGTTTAACGTGAATGTGTGCTAGATATGGGCTTTGTGTGTCGGCAAGATTATCAATGAATAATTGCTTATGTTTCAAAACAAGAATGGCTTCAACAGACATGGATGGATGACTTTTGTGGTGCATTTTTAGCATCTTTTCATCCTTTTTGTAACTTGACATGCCCTGTTTATACACTCTTCTGGAACAAAAAGGTACAAAACTGTCACTGTGATGGGATCATTTCAGAAGGTACTAATTTTCCAACACTTTAGGAATCGTATGGGTAAACAAGGTAGAAAGATGTACCTTTTGTACCTATTGAGTATTGTCCCAGTGACACCTTTGCACCTTTTTTTCTTTCTCTGAGAGTGTATAAACTGTTGTTGTCAGTTTTTCTACATTTATATTTCATAGAAAAAAGAAACAGCATATGCAATTGGAGTAAAATGAATGTGAGTAAATGAGACAGAATTTGCATTTTGGGGTGAACTATCCGTTTACATCAGTGTTTCCCTGCAGTTATTTTGCATTGGTGATTCAAAAAGTGCAAACTATTCAGTGAGAAACTCTCAAAGAAGTCTAAAAGGGATGAGAGAGAGAGAGTTTTTCAGGAGTATCCCACAAGCACATCTTGTTTTTATCTTTTAATTAATTTACCTACAATCTATAAGCATCTGATTTAGGAGGTTTTGTAATATCCATCTTTTTTTTCTGCAGAGAGAGAGGATAAGGAATTCTCTCAGGCTGTGATAAACTCTCCAACCTTCTGCCTTGGTTTATGAACTAAATGCTGAATTTAATTGAAACTGCATGTGTAATGAAGCTGCTTTAATTGGTAGAGGCTGGAGCAGTTCTTTGAGTATTTGTCACTTGAAGCCCATTGAAACAGGATTGGGCATCTTCATATGCAATGCCATTGTGGCTGTGTCAGTCATTATTAAATTTAAGATAGCTTAAGGAAGAATCGCGTTTAGGGCTGTTGGGAGCCTGTGTGCCTGTGCAGTCTGAGATAGATTGTGTTTCACACTGTTCTGCAATTAGTTGCAGGAAATCTACATATTACAGTGCAGCAACATTATGGAAATTATGCTCGCTTACAGTCATTTGTTCAAAACCTGAAAGATATAGGCTTATGTTTGTGTAATATAAACGCAGAGGCTATTTAATAAAAATGCTTTTGAATGTAATATCAGAATAATTGCAGATTGCTGAAACTGGGAAATTGCAATAATGGATGGATTTCTTGAAAATTCATCAATGGTGTTGCATAACAAATCCATTTGTGCACTAATCTCACTAACGACTGTGTGCTTGGGGGGCACTTTTTTTTCTGACATTTAAATGGCATTGTTCACTTTTCATTTTATCCAATAATATTAAATCCAATAAAAAATGACATTGCATTTATTGACCCTATAAACAAAGACCTTCCTTGTAGCAGGAGTTGCTGGGTGAGTGAGAGCAGTAAAATGAGGCAAAGCTGGTTCTCATGCAGTGCAGAGGATGGAGCTGGAGGAATCTCCACTTAATCATTGCTGTGGAGAATGATGGATCTGTGTTCACAAACTGGGGCTAAGAGTGGATTGACACATTTAGTTTATTTGTCCCATTCAGTACCTCTCTCACTTTGGATTAGTGAAAATCGCCTCAGCTGCAGTTTAATGTTGAGAAGCACATTGTTAGAGATGCTGATTCCGTAACTGTTGTTATTGATTAAAAATGTCTTGCAGCTTAAATGGATTGCAGTTTGGTTTATCACCTCCAAACATGCCTTGATGTTTATTTGATTTATTATTTTGGTAAAGCAGGCTGATTTAGTGATTAGAAAGAAACATTAAAGAGAATTTTGGCAGACTTTTAGGCTTTATTTGTATTTAGATGTATTTATGGTGGTGGCCAAAATTATTAGAACACTAGTTTTTTTTACCAGCTAAAAATGGTTTTAAAGGGTTAGTTCACCCAAAAATGAAAATTAACCTGTGTTTTACTCACCCTCAAAGCATCCTAAGTGTATGTGACTTTCTTCTTTCAGACGAATCCAATCGGAGTTAAATCCAGTTAAATCTATGTCATCCGCCTGCACGGCTTCTGCGTATGACAGATGGTGGAAGTGAGAAAAAAGTGTTTATTACGTTTGAAATATGGATATTTATCTTACAAAAACACATAGATTCGCTACAGGAGGCCTTTATTCACTCCCCGGAGCCGTGTGAGGGACATTTTATTACGGATGCGTGCACTTTATTTCACGTCTTCTGAATTGTTGACAAAAAACACCCGCTTACCCCATTGAAAGGCTTGGAGGGGCCAGGACAATTTTTAATATAACTCCGATTGGATTCGTCTGAAAGAAGAAAGTCACATACACCTGGCTAGGATGCTTTGAGGGTGAGTAAAACAAAGGCTAATGAGATGAAGAAAAATAACAAACCTAGACAGACTAAATCCAGAAGAACTGTGGCAACGTCTCCAAGATGCTTCAAGAAACCTACCTGCAAAGGCTACAGTACTGTTAAAAGTTTTAGGTACTTGTGAAAAAATGCTGTAATATGAGGATGCTGTCGTACTGTTGTATAAAAGCAGTATCACACAATAAACCTCATAATATCCTGAGCCCATTAGGGAAAATGCTTCAATTTGGCCATTGTTATTTCTAATTTAATTTTTTTTCCTTTACAAATAAACAGAAAAAAAAAATGAATTTGAAATTTCAAGTTGAAGAAGTTGAATAGGATTGTTGTTAGTTCACATCTTCGAATTTCAGGGCATCTTTCAAGCAAGATGATACCAAATTGGAGATTATTTTGGAGACCTGTGGAAATACCAAATACTAACCCTGAAATTTAACTTTTTTCCACTCATTTGTAAGCAAAAAATGTATTCAATTAATGATAAAAATAAACACGGCAAATTACTAGTGACCTCAGACTTTTATAGCACACTGTATATTTAACAGTGTATTAGTACAAGTATCGGTGTCTTGTAATCAGCAGTATTTTTTTCTATATGCACTTGCTCCTGTTCTTATGACTCATTCAGTGCAACATTTGGGTCAACAATCCTGCCTGCTCACATTGAGTAAATGACACTTAACCCTGGTAGCTTGAGGGAAACTGTCCCTGCAATTAGTGTCCAATTACAATTTCAACAGCACTCGATGGAAAGCTTCCACCAGGTAAATAATTTAAACCGGAATGCTGCCTGATTCAGTTCAGTGGTGCGCCATGAATATAGATTGAATGTTAGTGATAGACTATGGTGAAGTGTAGGCCTACATGAAGATCATTTAAAGGGCCTACATTTAACATGTTGTCAGACAACATCTCAGAAAGTAATTTCAAACATGTAACGAAATGACTGGTTTTGAAAGAAGTTTGGATGAATGCAAAAAAAAAAAAAAAATTCCTCAAATAATAAAGCATGGTACTATCTATCTATCTATCTATCTATCTATCTAATCTATCTATCTATCTATCTATCTATCTATCTATCTATCTATCTATCTATCTATCTATCTATCTATCTATCTATCTATCTATCTATCTATCTATCTATCTATTACTTGAAAAGTCTAGCAACTAGCCTGTCATGCTAACATTAGAAACATGCTAAATCATGCTAGCAACACGTTACAGTTTTTCTCAGTCACTTTGGTGCATTTCTCAGATCAGAAATGAAATATTCTAAACTACTTGTTCAACCTCCACATCATCTAGTCACTTGTGCACATCATAAAAGCAGTTTCTCATTCTTTTGAACAAATTGCGATTGCTTTGGTACATTCATGCAACTGAGGAGAGAGAGAGAGAGAGAGAGAGATGAACACATTTTTGATTCATAGGTGCTTGTGTGGGAAATGCTAGGCCATGGTCACAGCTGAGGAAAGTCAGTGCTGCAGGGAGTTAGATACGTTACATACTGGGTCTTAGTGGAGAATGTGACCCCCACACTTGATGTGCAGTGTCTGACTCTACACACAGGCTTTGAGGCTTGCTGTCTGAACCCATGTGCTACAGATAGCCTATATGCACTTCAGACAGGAGTATAGACCTCTCCAGGCCAGCAGACACATGTTTTAGGGCAGAAATCATTTATTACTCTAAGCT
Source organism: Barbus barbus (assembly GCF_936440315.1). Lineage (NCBI taxonomy): Eukaryota > Metazoa > Chordata > Actinopteri > Cypriniformes > Cyprinidae > Barbus > Barbus barbus. The sequence goes on along the minus strand of NC_136736.1, from coordinate 8,853,567 downwards.
AAATACTTGTATACATGTATAAATACATAGTTAAAGATTTTAATATTAAAACAGTCTGAATAATTTTGATTCTCAATTACAAGTTAACTCTATTTAGGTCATGAGTACCTATAAGTAACACTTTTTGATGCCATTGGTATAACACAAACAACAATGACAGCATACAGACAAGTTGTCCGCTGGGCCTGTGGTGTTCTGGGCAGCCTTTACCTGCATGTGTTGTGTCAGCCATTAGAAGATAATTTACAGAGGAAGGAGGACTTTATAAAGGTTTTGAATGGCCCCATTTTGTTGACAATCAATAAAAAATAAATCGCAATCAAGCAGATCTGCATTTATGGTTAATTCAATTCAGGTTTATTTATACAGCACTAAATCATAAATATTATTTCATAGCACTGTTAATACCCAACTCAAAACACAACATTTCAACCGTTAATATATATGTAGATGTACCAAACATATACTACCAAAAGAAATACCATCTGACCCATTTTACCAAAAGAAATACCATCTGACCCGATACATTTAACAATCTTTCAGTCTGGGTATCACACTAATGTGTTGTTAAAGTGTGTTAAATCGTGAAGGCTGTGCTAGATATACACCAACGATGATAATCCTCCGGTGTAAAGTGATCGTTAAGTTACACACACCGCGGTGTTTGAAGCAGATGCATTAGTGAAGTCCAATCTCTTCAGCTGCAAAAACGCACCGAGGCCCGGAAGATACCATCCTATTTCTTGTTAGGAAACCTGTGGACTCGATGTCCTGACAGGCTGGAGTTTGTGCAACCTCCACAAACACAATAATTTACCATGACAATGATAAATTGAAATAAAAATAACTACCGAAAACACACTGACTCGCGCCCGCTCAAAGCAGAGCGCGGCACACGACTCCCTTATGTGACGTAGTATGACGCGATGTTGAAAAAAAGCGTTTTTTTGAGAACTGTCAAGGAAAGCGTCACTTTTTCATCTAAATTTGTGCCCTTGTGTCTTGTAAAACATTTTCAAATCCTGCATTAACGGTTCATATGGTATTTTCATACAAGGTTATATATTCATTTGAATTTTTTTTTAACCTGCAATATGCACTTTAAAGAAGATGCGCTGTTCAGATCTAGAAACGTTCTTCATTAACTGTAGTCCTTTCTATTCGCCGCAGGAGATTTGCTCGTTCATTCTCATGAGCATTTACATTCCACCACAAGCGAACATGAGCTCAGCTCTACAGAAACTCGCTGATCTGATCACAGACACAGAACAACAACACCCAGACTCTGTTTTAATCACAAACGTTAACACCTCCTGCAACCCCCTCTCCCCCACTCCTGTACTTCAGATCAGTGAAGAAGATGTGCACCAGGTCTTCAGGAGGAACAAGAGAAGGAAGGCACCAGGCCCAGATGGTGTGAATTGGGACACTCACATCAACTCCATTATAAAAAAAGCCCAACAAAGGTTGTACTTCCTTCGCCAGCTGAGGAAGTTTAACCTGCCGCAGGAGCTGCTGAAACAGTTCTACTCAGCCATCATTGAGTCTGTCCTGTGTACATCAGTAACTGTCTGGTTTGGCTCAGCAACAAAATCAGGGATCAGAAAACTACAGAGAATGGTTCGGACTGCTGAACGGATTATCGGTGCCCCCCTACCCACCCTCCAAGAACTGTATACATCCAGAGTGAGGAAAACGGCTCAGAAAATCACTCTGGATCCCTCACATCCAAGCCATTTCCTTTTTGAACTTTTGCCATCTGGCCGGCGCTACAGAGCCACAATTACCAGGACAGCCAGGCACAATAACAGTTTCTTCCCCCAGGCAATCCAACTTATGAACAGTTAAATGTCCCCCCCTCCCATTATGCAATAACATGTGCAATAACCTTATATTTATTTGCTACCACCTCCATCCGTGTACATCCCTCCTTCTATTCTATCCCATTCTATCATCTATTGCACAGCTGTATATACAATCATTTATGTTTCAATTATTATTATTATTATTTATTTTTTATTTATATTTATATATGTGTATTTTTTATTCTCATCTTATTCTTATTGTCTGTGTGTCGTTGTTTTCTCTGTGAACTGGAAGCTTATGACACTAAAATAAATTCCTTGTATGCGCAACCATACTTGGCAATAAAAGCTCTTTCTGATTCTGATCACTGCATGGTGAGAAATACAGTTCAGCAGTGGGTCTCTTTCCTTAAAATATTGTTCTTTTTAGATTCATTACCACAGAATGGCTTCATCTACAATGAAATCTATTAAAAGTAGATATAAAAAGACAAGAACTTTACTCACTTATCACGTGGGATAAATTGAAATAGTCAATCCCATTTGTGGAAAGAAAGTAAGATACATCTTCACATGAAAGTTATGTTCTTGAAGGACAAATAAGACAGTTACATTACTCTCTGCAGCTCAGACTAATTAAGGGTACTTGATTAATGATATGCCTTATTACAGTAATATGAAAACAATAAGAAATCAATTATCCAGTCTTCTAAGGAGCACCCTTTCCATTTAAGGTGTCAATATGCTAATGACCAATACCACAGACTTTATAGGTGTTTGTGTGTGCATGCTTTTTTGAAAACACTTTGCTGTAATAATTACTTATCTGTCCACAGGTTTGGAATCAATTGATGTGTTAGTTTTGCAACATGAATCAGTAAGCTGTGGAAGCCTGAATTATGTTTTCTTTCACTTTAGTTGTTGTATCAAACAGATGTTGTTACAGTCCAAAATCTGTTTCTACAGGATTAAATCTACCACTCACAATGAGGAATTTATTCATCTCTGCAGACAGTGTTTAAAGCTTAAAGTGATGAAAGACTGTTGTGCACTGACAGAATATTGTAATATATTATGTAATATAAAATATAGAACTCTCATTCCTCCGGGAACATTTTCTGTGCTGTTTCATAGTAAAGTGATTTAGTTTTCAATTCTTGCTTGTAATATATATACCTTATGCCATAGGTAACTGTCTAGAGTTACAACTGTAATTTGTAAATAATACAATTTAATTACAATTTATTTATTTATTTACTTTTATGTTTTATTAAAGTTCTATTTTGACCCCATAATATTTTACTTCCATAATATTTGAGGGAGGGGGCGCAACAATAAAATCCTGCTTAGGGCACCCATTTGGCCAGCAGCGGCTCTGATAAAAATGTCTCCACGATCTGCTTTAGAAGAAATTTCGTTGTATCTTGCTACAGCGCACATTCTATCAGCTGCAGTTCTGGCGCCGCCATATCAATATACTGTACAGCGCCACATACATTCAGAACAGTTGCTGGTCCACATTGGCTCTGACAGTGGGGGGGGGGGGGGGGGGGGGGGGGGGGGGGGGGAATACTATGGAAGTCACTGTGGACCAGCAACTGTTTGGTCTTTACTCTTTACTCTTAACTGAAAAAACTTTAATACAGTTTCTTTAATAGGAATCCATTTTTATAGTGTTTTATTTTTATATTTGTTCATTCAATTTCTTGGATGCTCCTGCTAAATACCCCTATTGCCTACCTGAAAATAAAACACTGTTTATTTGATTTGTATATTATGTGTATTTGTAATGTGTATCTTTGTTCTCATTTTTTAACAACAAAGATAAAATAATGACAAAGATTTTTATCTTCACCCACTTTGGCCTAAATATCTGCCATACTTTTTAATATTTTGTTACCTTGAAAGGCTTTGTCTTTATAATAGGGAAATGAGGTTGGCTGTAATGCTCAAACAACTTGAAAAATAGACAAAAAACCAACATGACAAAGAATTGTGATAAAATCATGAATCGTGAACTCTCGGCTTTATATAATTAGGAAATTGTTTCTTTCAGTATTTAACATCTGATATGTCAATGCATGTTACATCTAAAATGACATTACATCTAAACAAATATGTATGTCCTCATAGACATAGAAAGAAGAATTTATTTGGTTGGTACAATTTTCATTCTTTGGTTGAAAGAAATGTGTGTAAATGTGTGTTTCATGTGTAAAAACAGGACAATCCACAACATAATTCCTACAATTTGTTAATTTATGACTAAATTTATACTGTGACCAAAAAGAAAATATAAAAACAATTTAATTTGGTTATATATATCCCTTTTGTGAAAAGAAAGAGCTTCACATGAAAGTTATGTTCCTGCAGGATAGATCAAGCAATTATATATATATATATATATATATATATATGTGTGTGTGTGTGTGTGTGTGTATGGTTTAATGGCTTTAATAATGGTTTTACCACTATTTTAATCAGTTAACCAGTCAGAATCAACAAATGAAAAACACAAACTCTTATTTCGTTTTTTACAAAATCTGTATATTTATTTACCAACTAGTGCACATATTCACTTTTTTCTTCTTGTGTAACGTGCTCATGTATAAATAAATCTATTAATGTGTTTAAATCAAAGGAATGGATGGCTTAATAGCAAGCCTGTGATGTAAAAGAAAGTGAAGCCCCAGGCATAAAAAGCTTATTTACCTCCACTTTTTTTTTTTTTTTTGCAGGATCAATAAGCCATTAAAGGTTTCCTACAACCTTAATAAGACATCCATAGAACTACAAAGACCCTCTATATGTATCTCACTACAGCACTGTTTATTTTCATGCCTCTAAGCTCACAAAGCACTAATTTCAACTCAGTGAATTGGATGATGGGATAGATTCAACATCAAAGTATTAAGAGTGAAACAATTTGCTTGTGGGTCCATTCATGCTTTGTACTGCATTGGCCAAGCGGTGACCTTAAATTGGATTTGGGTCCTAACACCTCTTGGCAGTAAATGCAGAATGGAGTCATTTTTCCTTTAGCCTTTTGATTAGATCGTGACCTTAAGTGGTGTGATTTAGCAAATACAAACACACCAAATCATGTCAAGTGGCATCTTCATTCACTACAAATTGTGACTCCATTATCAAAAAAAAAAAAGAAAAGAAAAAAAGACCAAGATGACTTTCGTGTCAAAAAGGCCATTGCAACAGAAAGCAGAAAAAAATAACGTTTTATGTGCTCTTAATATACATAACTCGTGAACTTTTATACTTTAATTTTTATTTTTTAAAATAGGTATGGGTAACCAAAAGGCAATCTCTCTCTCTCTCTCTCTCTCTCTCTCTCTCTCTTTATTTAGATTTCCTTCTTCCTCAGTGCTTCAGAAATATGTACTTTGTCACAATTTTACCAGAGTATAAAAACAGTTCTGTTATCTTTCCCATATGAAAAGCACCATTGTCTTGTTTGTTGAAATTAGCTAATTATGAATGAGTCTAGCAGTTTCTAATGATGCCAGTTGTGAAGACTCAATCTGAATGTGAGCTAATGTCTTTTCTTTAAATGGAATGATTATTGACAATTGTTTCATTCTGAATAGAGCTACGTGTATCACATTTGCAGTAGGCCTAATGTTGTTGTTGTTGTTATTAACCATTTTATTATACTATTATTATTAGTATTATCACTACTGTTATTATTTTTTAAATCGCATTTCAAAACCACATATTTCCTATGCCTCGAGTAGACGTATTTGCTGAACAGTAACTGATCACATTTTACTTTACATGACTTTTATTTTGATAGAAAATGGAAACCTAATCGACACGGTCGGACGTTGGTCGGTCACGTGTGTTTTCCTGGAACACAGAAGTTGTCAGTAAGTTCTTCCACTGTTTGTCATTTTTGTAAACAGGCTCTGACGTTTTTCCACTTACTAGCTGTGAAGTATTAAGGGTGCTAGCTTAAAGTTGAACTGCGTGTCTTTACTCTTATGTTTACAGTCATTCATAAGACTTAGCACTGCTGTACTGAATTAACGTTACCTTTACACTCTTCACGAGACACGATTGCGGCGCATAATGAAACATAACTAAATTAACGTCGCATAATGCATGATATATTCCCCTGGATTAATCGTACACTCCTGAATGTTCATCACCTACAATTACCTATCAAAACATTTTCAGGTTATTTTTTATACATAAACTCTGCATGCAGAATTTGTTAATCTGGGATATAAACATGACCTTTAGAACTGTTCAGTATGACTGTAAAAGGGTGTTGTCTTTTATAGCATTTAATTTAGTCAAACTAATGAGCCTTGCGTTTTTATGCTTTTCTCTACACGTTTAGGTTCTTATTGAAGACAATGGGCCGTTTGGACGGGAAAGTGATTGTCCTTTCTGCAGCAGCACAAGGCATTGGAAAAGCCTCTGCTATAGTAACCATGCATTTTACATCCATTTCAAAGATTTCATGTAGTCCTTACAACTCTATCAGTTTGCTGCACTCTGCTGTGGCTTATTGACAGCCCTGCATGCTACTTTGATGAGTATAATAATGGATTTACTCTGAGGGTTTACAATTGCTATGTGTTTTCCATTTGAATTAAAGCTTGTCATGCAAGGGCTGTCAACATGACATTTTGAGGCTGTCAAGTGTAGATGCAGAATGCTTGGACATAGTAACACTATGAAGAATGCTGAAATAAGCTTGAGGGTGTAATGTTTCTAGCATTTGTGACCTATTTTTACAAGCATTTTTTAAATATGAGAATGCTATAATTAATCATTAAGGGGTGAAGCAAAGAGTGTTTCAGATCATTTAGGCAAATTCTCTATGAGTCAACAGCACGTTATCAGCAGAGCGCTGGGGGTGGTTAAGATGCACACCTGCTAGGTGAATACATTTCCATATCAAGTGAATATTCAAATGAGTATTAAATGAGAGAAACTGCAGATTGAGGAAATAGTCTAGCCCTGAGCCAGTTGGTAGATCACATGGAGGGAACACTTGCCATTTCACGATTGTCTTCAAATGAAATCTCACCAGTGGAATGTTATTGAAAGCATAAATATGGCAAGATTTTATATCAGCCCAGCCTGCTGTGTGCACTAACCCTGCTCAATCTGAGCTATAAAATATCTGTTATTTGGAGAAATGGATTTGATGAAACTGATGAAAATTTAGCATTGCATGAATTACATGTCCATGTTATCATGAGAAGTTTGAACTAGATTAGGATGTTGAGAAACATCATGTTAATCATGCATATTGTTGTTTACTGACTTTAACTGTAATGTCTTTTTAATTGAAACAGGCTTTTGCCAAGGAAGGTGCCCAAGTCACTGCTACAGATATCAATGGAGACAAACTTAAAGAGCTGGATGGCATTCCAGGTAACTCATTGACTGGCTATGTATTGCCACCTAGTGGGAATATGTGAAACACAAACTTTTCTAAACATAAACATGGTCCTTATCTGTAATTTCCCAGCTATTCAAATCAATTTTTTGTAATCTCAATCTTAAAATATCTTCTCTAATTTTTGGAAACTGATTTGAATTTTTGAACAGATTGTTGACTCTAAGGTAATAATGCAAATTCGCTCAAATTTAAACGATTCAATTATTCTACATAATTTACTAATTTAGTATGATTTAAAACATATGCTGTAAAATATTATTAAGATACTTTTCTGATGACATTAAATGATGAAATTTTAATGTCTGTCAAAAGTTTGTCAAAATCACTATGTGAAAGCTGGCTTGTACAGCTAGCGTTGAAAACTTTGGGGATGGTAAGGTTTTTATTTTTTTTATTTTTTTACTGTTTTTGAAAGAAAGCTGCATTTATTTAATACAAAAATACAATAATTTATGTTATTACAATTCAAAATGACTCTTTTCTGTTTTAAAATTAGATTTTTTTAAAAAGTGCCCCTATTATGCCATTTTTAAGGTTGCTAATATTGTTTTATGAGTCTCCTAAAACAGGTTTACATACATCCAAGGTCAAAAAATAGCTTTAATTTTACCTCATTTCTAAATGATTCCTAAACGACTCGTGCGAAGCAGTTAGAAGAATCAAGTTCAAGTTTCAAGTTTATTTGTATAGCGCTTTTTACGATACAAATCGTTGCAAATCAGCTCTACAGGAAATTAAGTTTCCACAATATATTTATATATTGCAGAACCTTAATATATTTAACTTATGGCAAAATTTGGTAGTTCTGTATGTTGTCTGAGTATTGGCATCCTCTGAGGTTGGCATTATCTTTTCTCAGGTGTTCGGTCATCTCGGATCATTTAAGGGTTGGATCCAGACTGAAGCTTCTGTAATTGTAATCAGTCTCTAAAGCCCTCCTTTCCATGAGCTGCTGTGATTGGTCAGATGGCGCAGTCCTTTGTGATTGGTCTACCGCGTACAGCGCGAATGACAGCCCATGGGCGGACATTATGCAAATGTATTACTTTGTGACGTACAGCCGTAACAGAATAAGATTCGAATTCCTAACGACTCGTTTAAGTGATTGCGAGCCGACTCTTATTTTTTTTTTATAGACAACAACTTTTTATATCGTGCACTTTCGGCTTCACAACTTTGCAGAGAGTTCATGCTCACATACTGCTACATTAAACACTGCATGAAAGGTAATATTCGAAAAGGCATAATAGGGGCACTTTAATTTTTTTCAGCAAAGCTGAATTTTCAGCAGTCATTACTCCTGTCTTCAGTGTCACGTGATCTTCAGAAATCATTCTAATATGCTGATTTGGTTCTTAGAAATATTTCTTAATATTATCAATATTGAAAACAGTTGTGCTGCTTAATATTTTTGTGCAAACCATGATAAATTATTTCATGAATAGAAAGGTTTAAAGAACATTTATTTGAAATAGAAATCTAACATTATATGTGACATTTTAAATGTCTTTACTGTCACTGTTGAATTTTGTTAGTGTTTACAAAATAATTTTTAATGATTTTTATATAATTAAATTATTCTTACCTGAACTGCCTACAAAAACTCTCAAATTCTAACTTAAGTGATGGACAGCTGGTCAATATGTGTGATTTTTTTTAAATTTTTCTATTTGCTCAAGCATTATCTTTGATCTTTGAGCGTGTCTATATAAGACTCTTCCACCAATAAGGGATTTCAAAGGCTAGTACCCCTTTTCATACTGCTCTGCTTTGCCACATAATCCCATTATCTTGGAAACAAATTGCTTTAGCTCAAGAGTGCTTCACCTCTCAGGCTTCTATATGCTCTTCTGATTCCTGGAATGTTCTTTTTTTCCCTTGCTTTTTTTTTTTAGGGATCAATACCAAAGTTGTTGATGTTACCAAGAAAGACCAAGTGGAGGCCTTGGCCAAGGAGTTTGACTATGTGGATGTACTCTTCAATGTTGCTGGGTTTGTATTTGTCAATAAAAGCAGTGAATATATATCTTTAGCTAACTTTTTATAATATTATATTGAGTTTGAGCTGTTGCGCTATTTTTAGTCTATCCTGCTTAGAGTGTACCACCTTCTATAAATCACATTTCAGGAATGATGCAAAAGCATGACTATGTTTCATTTTTGGGGGGACTGTTCCTTTAATGTGCATTCATCTTTCTTTGACACAGATTTGTCCATCATGGCTCAATACTGGAGTGTGAGGAATCGGATTGGGACTTCACTATGAACGTGAATGTCCGTAGCATGTACCTGATGATCAAGGCCTTCCTGCCTAAGGTCAGGTGGATTATCCCAGAACACCTAATGTTACCTCTTCTTTTCTCCCCCATTATCCCTGGAACAGACCTTCGTATTTAAAGATTATGTTTTTATCCCCATCTTGTTTGTTCTTTGGGTTAAGAGTACAAAACAGATCTGTACTATGCGGTTTAATACTTAATCCCTGTGACGGCATAAATGTGCTCAGTCGGTTACCCAGACATTGTTTTTTTTTTTCTTCTATGAAATTAAAATGTCTCTCAAATTAGTAGAATAAATTTTAATACATCATTATGCGAATACTAGCTCATATACTAACGTTCAAAAGTTTGGGTTTCAAGATTTTTGAAAGAAGTCTCTTCATGGCTGCGTTTTTTAAAATTAAAAATACAGTAAAAACAGTAATGCTGTGAAATATTATTACAATTTAATGACTGTATTGAATGCAGTACATTTTAAAATGTAATTCATTCCTGTGATGGCAAAGCTGAATTTTTAATGTGTTGATTTGGTGCTCTAGTAACATTTCAATTACTATTATCAATGCTGAAAACACATATTTTTTTTAAGATTCTTTGATGAATAGAAAATACAAAAAGATAATTCATTTTACATAGAAATCTTTCATACCATTACAAATGTCAGCTGTTACTGTTGATCGATTTAATGTACCCTTGCTCTAAAAAAAGTTTTAAATTCTTCTTCTTCAAAAAATCATATATAATAATATTATCAACATGGGATCCATGACGGCTACACAAAGGCAATAATGCTGTTGTCTGATTTGATATATACTTTAACCAGTCAGCCAATTTAAACAGATTTTCCCTTATCCATCTCCATATAGATGCTGCCTCGTAAATCTGGTAATATCATCAATATGGCATCCGTGGCATCTAGTATCAAAGGTAATAATTATATTCTGTTGCAACCTATTTGCATTTTGATGTTGAATTATAAATGGGCTGGTGTAATACATCATGTTGTATATCAAGATTGGTCCCTTTGCTCTTAATTACATGTGATGATTGACATTGTTCCATGTTGCTCTTGGCATATTATCTTAGCCCCATTATCTCCAGTTTGGCTGACGCTGAAATTGGATAAATGCCAGGTCAAGTGAAGTTTGCCCTCTCCTAATTGCTCATCCTTAATTGCATGTCCAGGAGTTGTGAACAGATGTGTTTACAGCACATCTAAAGCTGCCATCATTGGACTGACCAAATCAGTGGCAGCTGATTTCCTGGAACAAGGGATCCGCTGCAATTGTATCTGCCCTGGTATGCTACTTTATCGATTGGTTTCTTATATTAACTTAAGTCCCTGTAATGTACAAAAACTTCCCTGTACCTAGTGATTATATGAGTCATTTTGCTTTTGACCTTTACAGGAACTGTAGATACGCCTTCCTTACGACAGAGAATTCAGGACAGACCTGATCCAGAGCAGGTACTGCTTCCATTACCAAGACACTGTACTATACAGCCAAGAAACATAGTAATCTGAAGCTGTTTGCGTAATTGTTCATTGTCTTTTTCCAAATGCAAAAGTCTTTTAGAGCTCTCTGGGAAGATTACTACTAACAGCCAACTGAAGTGCAGCCAGAGATGTTTCTCACATGAAACATGCCAGCAACTTCTTATCAAATAACAATTATAGAGACAAGCTCTGGCTTCTCTGAGTGAAAGTCAATGAGGCTTAAAGTTTATATTTTATGCACAGCAGAAGAAAGTTAATATAAATATACACTATCGGTCAATTGTGAAATATTACAATTTAAACAAACTGTTTTCTGTTTTAATATATATATATATATATATATATATATATATATATATATATATATATATATATATATATATATATATATATATTTATTATTGTCACATAATCACACAATATTATCTATGTTGAAATAGTTTTTTTTGCTGCTTAATATCTGTATACGATGTGATACACTAGCATTCAAAAGTTTTCAATAAGGAATATGTAAAAAAAATGAATACTTTTATTTAGCAAAGATGCAATAAGTTGATCAAATATGATAATAAAGACATTTGTTACAGAGTATGAAAACTGTAAATGCATTATAATTATTATAAATATAAAAAAGATTGTACTGTAAAAATTTTCCACCATGAATCTGAATTCTGTGATCCAACGATCAGCAGAATAATATGACACATCTGATTTTTGAAACATTTTGAGAATGGATGTGTATGAACATTTAAGATGCTTCTGTGAAGCTTTTGTGAAAATTATCCTCACACAAGGTGCTATTTTTTTGGCATTAGCACCTTATTGAAGGTCCTTTAGTACTATAGATTGTATCAACCGAGTACAAAAATCTTTTTTATACAAACACTTTTTCCAACAGCAGTTACTAATCATATAAATATACAGGTCAGTCTGTCATTCATATACGTTCTGTGTTTTATCTCTCAGGCTTTTAAAGACTTTATGGCCAGACAGAAGACTGGTAGAATGTGCACTGCAGAGGAAGTGGCACATCTGTGTGTGTACTTGGCCTCAGATGAGGTGAGTCTTTGACCATTTATTTATTTTTAATATCATTTAAGACATACCATGGCATACTGAAAAGTGGTGTTGCCTTTTTAACAGTTCACTTGGATAAAAAATATAGCTGGATATATAAAAAATAATCAAAGGGTTTTTATTCCTACAGTCTGCCTATGTAACAGGAACGGAAGCTATCATTGATGGAGGATGGAGACTCTGAGGATGATTTGTTATATTTACTAAATAACCTTTAACATGCATGCAATTTGACTTCCAGAGAAACATAGTCACTGATTTTCTTTATTTTTTAAAACTTTAATGCTGCTATGGTGCAAGTGATTATACTGAATATTAAGTGAATCGTTCTTGGTCATTGATGTAAAAGATTGTGGATGCCAAGCTCACTTATTGCCAATTCCTGTCTATTAGACAATTTTCTAATTCATAAATAAAGGTTGAGAATAGTAGCGAATGTTTTAAAACTGAAACCTGGCATTAAAACAATTAGTGATTTAAAAGACTTTGGCTTTAGCTTGACTATTCATGGCGAACATGAACCATAGAAAGCATGAAACATAAACACAGAAGTCTCCTGCCGACGCCTTGTGATTGGTCGGTTACTGTTAGCTCTAGCCAATCACTCTAAAGGAGGTGGGACTTGTCAGAAAAGGGTTTGGTAAAATAGCACCGCTTGGATCGGATTGGACCATTTTATTATTAGGGTTGGGTTTACGGTTAAGCCACCCTCCAGCTGTCACTCACACTTCCGGATACCTCTACCGGATAAAAGATTAACCTTTAAAATCTATCTGCTCATTCTGGGATCAAGCGCATATATTTTCCGTGTTATATGTTTTTCTATGTGTAGACCTTAGCACATAGCACAATACCTTACAGATGGTCAAACTTACAGATAATTCCGCATGAGATTTGATTTGATGGCAGTAAGGTTTGTAGCCATGATTGTATTCATTATTCATGTCAGGTAATTAATTTACCATAACAAAAAATTATAATCATCACAGAGAAAAGACAACACGATTGCAATCGTCATGAAACAAGGAAGAAAATTAATCTTATACAGTGTTGGGAGTAACGCGTTACAAAAGTAATGCATTACAGTAACGTATTACTTTTTGCTGTAACGCAGTAGTGTAAGGCATTACTAATCAATTTTCAGTAATATTTTACTCGGTACATGTTCAGTAACGCTTGCGTTACAACACACTTTTAGCCCCCGATTTTATTTTATTTAATTTAAAGTCAGGCTCTGACTTTTTTATATCCATAGAGCCGGGCTTCGGGCCAATATTCACGTCATAGTTCAGACGAGGCTGTTTTAGGCTTCTCCTTCTCTTTATATTTTAGACATCCATCATGGAAACAACATGAGTCCGTGCTGCAGCGACTGTCAAGACCGACTTGGCAGTGTTTAGTGTCCCGCAGCGAGCCGTCAGCACAGATGAAGAGTTCTGCCTTCAAATACACACAATAAAGCAAAAGTAATTACCATGAATGTGTCCGGGGGAAATAGTAAGGATTCGCCATCTCCTCGTTAGACGCGCCTTTAGAGAGAAGTGCATCTTCACGGATAACGATTATATTAAATAGTTTTTGTTTTTATTTATTTCGTTAAGTAGTAATTTAAAGCTTTCGATATAGATATTTATCATGTCTGTGAGGCATGTATTCGCTGTCTTTCGGTTCATTTTTGTGAAGCGCTCCTGTTCAAGATAAAAGCACAACGTTTTTTTAATATTGTGAGTGCACACAAATAAAAGTAGACCCTTTACAGTTACAAATTATGTATTACTCTTATGAGCAAAAATTATGGCATAAGTTGTTTCCATTGAAAAAAAAAATTGTAATTGATTGCGCTGGTGCCTCATGTCCTGCGCTTTAGCTTCCACTCTCTGCACAAACTACTGGATGCAGCGCACATTTAGTTTAAAGGTTTAAACATTGTTATATGCTTGAACTGTTTTAATATATCTATAGATTTTATTTTAGGCAAGTCATGATGATTTGAGAAGGCTAAATTGATCAAGCATAAGCTATGATCAGCCTGCCGGTCTGCCGCTGGCCGCTTCTTACTTTAAGAAAGAAAAAAACTTATTTGATGAACAAAAAATACTCAATGTTTTTTTCTAAATGAACTTAATAAAAAGCCGGAACGAAATATAAACACTTTGCCATTGGGGCAGGGCTCTAGTACATTTTGTCATTTTAGAATGTTAAGTTCTACTTCTGAACATATTTTGGTGAAAGTAACTCAAAAGTAATACAGGAGTCATGTAACGCATTACAATTCTGAGACAGTAATATTGTAAGGTAAGGGATTACTTTTAAATAACAGTAACAAGTAATCTGTAATGTATTACAGATTGGCAGTAACTTGCACAACACTGATCTTATATGTTACTATATAGACGACATTTGAAGATGCTGTAAATAAGACTATCTGGACTAAGAAGACTGGTGCCAGTAATGCATCAGTGAGGGGTTTACCATGGTTTTACAAACAGACCATATGCCATGCGCTCTTCAGTCTAAAAAGGACCATATGGCCTAGGCGTCGCGGTTAGTCCTGTCACAATCCGATTAACCAGCCGGTTTCTTCTCTAGTACTCGTGTTATTTCCTCTTTGAAGTTCATTGACAACAGCTAAGGCTTCATCGATAGGCAGACGCTGTAATATTTACAGAGATGAGTGTTGATAAACAGGAGCCGGCCATGATCACGTGCAATGGCTAGAAAACTCGAGCGAGGATAGAGCAGAAGTACAGTGCCATGGAGGATGCCCAGTCCAGACCCCATTCAGCCCACTCCACATACTCACAGACGACCGAGGATGCAGCCTCCGCCTGGGGAAATCATGCAGAAGTAGGTTATCAGTCACAATTCCCCACTATATGCTGTTTTTGTCTGTATTATTTCAATAGTGGTTCTTTAAAATGGGACAGATGCCTTTATTGATGTTACAGTATGTAGCTAAAATGATCTCAAGCCTTAATGGACAACTAAGGTTCAACACTTAATTTATTCAGTTAACAAATATTTTAATGCTTTATAGAGCAACAGTTCATGTACTTTCAAATACACGGAGAAAACTGAGACCAGTGTCATATCTGCTTCTGTTTTGCATTGTTTAATTTAATACACATATTTTTTCTTTTCAACTTCTCACTCAAAGTTTCTGCTGTGCAGTCAATCATAATACTATATAGACTGCTTCTAGTCAGTCAAAGCCATCCTTAAACTGCAAAGGTTAAACAGAAGCTACATCTTACATGGCATTTATGTTGATTTACACAGTCTGTTTATGTACATGTATTTACACAAAATTTGTAAATGGCAGATATTTTTTATTTATAGGCTAACTCCAAAAGGCTGCAATATAATAACATAATAAAATCCCTTCCCTTCCCTTCCCTTCCCTTCCCTTCCCTTCCCTTCCCTTCCCTTCCCTTCCCTTCCCTTCCCTTCCCTTCCCTTCCCTTCCCTTCCCTTCCCTTCCCTTCCCTTCCCTTCCCTTCCCTTCCCTTCCCTTCCCTTCCCTTCCCTTCCCTTCCCTTCCCTTCCCTTCCCTTCCCTTCCCTTCCCTTCCCTTCCCTTCCCTTCCCTTCCCTTCCCTTCCCTTCCCTTCCCTTCCCTTCCCTTCCCTTCCCTTCCCTTCCCTTCCCTTCCCTTCCCTTCCCTTCCCTTCCCTTCCCTTCCCTTTCCTTTCCTTTCCTTTCCTTTCCTTTCCTTTCCTTTCCTTTCCTTTCCTTTCCTTTGTTTCTCTCCAGGTTTAAATGGAAAACAATAGGTGTGGTCTCTGACTAGGGTTGCAAAACGATTAATTGCATTTAAAATAAAAGTTTATGTTTACATACTATATGTGTGTGTTGTGTATATTTATTTTGTATATATAAATACAAACACATACATGCATATATTAAGGAAAAATAGATAGGTTAGACTTATGCACTTGTATATAAATTATATACAAGTATAAATATATACACAGAAATATTTTTTTAAATATATACGTGAGAAATATTTTTTTAAATATATACGTGTGTGTGTGTGTGTATTTATATATACATAATGCGATTAATCTCAATCAATTGTTTTGCAGCTCTATCTCAGAGTTATGGAAATACATCATACAGTACTATGTCTTATATGCTGCACTGGATAAAAACATCTACAAATTTATAATTTGCTACTAAGATCATGCTTCTTTATTCATTCTCCAACAGCATCACCTTACTGTCAGTCAGACAGTTCTGGTGGTTCCGAAGCGCTCCGAGAGCCCCAATCCGAGTATGACCGAAGAGACGACTTATGTCCCTCGACCGGTGTCTTCAGTTGACGCTTGTACTAACACAGACCCTCCGTACGAATGCTGCCCATGGCTGCGCAGACTGTGCCCGTGTCCACCCAGAGGCCTGCTGGACACCATTATCACCAAAGGTTAGAAAAGGGTCAATAATCTTCCCAAAAATGATGATAGAGATTACACATACACTATTTTTCTAAAGCTTTGGGTCAGAAGGTGATTTTGAAGGTTTTCTAAAGAAATTTGATATTTTATTTAATAAAAAAATACAGTAATATTATGAAATGTTATTACAATTGAATACAGCTGTTTTTTGCCTTAATATATTTAAATTTGTTCCTGTGAACACAGTATCTGTTTTTTTCTTGTCCCCTTTGTAGTGTCCATGGCCGCAGTGCTCTTTGGGGTTGTTTGGTCCATTACAGAGAAGGAATGTCTTCCTGGCGGGAACCTCTTTGGCATCGTGACCTTGTTTATTTGTTCTGTAGCCGGGGGAAAACTGTTTGGACGCATACACTTCCCAAACGTGCCACCTTTACCTCCACTACTTGGTATGAGCAATTTCTGTGTTGTTGTCTGTTGTTAATGATGTTGTAATTACTACACAACACTTGCATACAGCACAGTTTTCTGTTGGTCAGCATGGTGAATTCACGTGACTAACTCAAACTTGAGCGAAATCTGCATTTGGAAATTTTTTGATTGCTGTCACCTATGGAATTTCAATAAAATGGGAAATGTGACCTCAATCTAAGAAAATAATTGCTGTGTTAGGGATGGATTGCAATGCATATGGCACAGTACATACTGCAATTCTACCTTTTATGTTAAAATATATAACCATTATACTATTGTCATAATGAATACAAAAAATAGCCCCAAAAATGAAGTCATTCTGATGTTAACTTCTATAAGAACTTTTAATTTTGAACGTCGACTTCATAGCAAGTTTTAAATTGATTGCAAATGTGTATTTGACTAATTTACAATACTTTTCAAAAATTCGGAATTAGTACGATATTTCTATTCAGCAATGACACGTTAAATTGATCAAAAGTGACAGAAAAGACTATTTTATTTTTTAAATGTTACAGAGATTTCTATTTCAAATAAATGCTATTCTTTTGAACTTTCAAAAACATTGAAAATAAGAAAAAAGATTCTTGAGCACCTAATCAGCATATTAGAATCACTGGAATAAAAATAATTGTAAAATATATTAAAATTGAGAACAGTTATTTGAAATTGTAATGATATTTTACAAAATTTCTGCATTTTATTATACAGTAATATTGCATTTCATATGATCAAATAAATGTAAAGATTAGGGCATAAGAGACTTATTTCAAAAACATTTAAAAAGTCTCACTGCCCCCCAAACGTTTGAACGGTAGTGTATAATTCAATTTCCCCCCACAGCTCGAAGATAAACTGCCTGTGTTATTTCTTCATTTTTGTCTTTTTTTCTCAGAGTGGTCAGTTTCATTGTCAGTGTGAGAACTGTAATGAATGACTATGGGGTTTCTGTTTGTGTTATTCAGTTGTGGTGTTTTCTCTGCGTGTGTTCGCAGGCATGCTGCTGGCAGGGTTTATACTCAGAAACATCCCTGTTGTGACAGATGCAGTTTACATTGATGTTAGATGGTCTGCTTCTCTGAGGAACATTGCACTGGGTGTCATTCTGGTCAAGGCTGGGCTGGAATTAGACGGAAAGGTATGAAACCCCACCGACCCCTGTAGAGTTACACCAAAAACATTACTGCTAACCCAAGAGGATGTACCTTCATGCTCTTGAGAATTCTCTTTCTGCCAAACACCATATTGTTTGCTAATATCCAGTTTCATTTCACAAAGGCTTTTCACTTTTATATTTCAGGCTCTGAAGAAGCTCAAAAGCGTGTGTTTGCGTTTGTCCATGTTCCCTCTCACCTTCGAGGCAACCGCTATGGCTGTGGTCTCCTATTTAATACTGGGTCTTCCATGGATCTGGGGCTTTATTTTAGGGTAAACCACTGATTTTGATAAGACAAGAACATCTCTGAAATGTCTGCTGCCACCAACCTAATTGCTGCCATTTTCTGCTTGGTAGGTTTGTTCTTGGGGCCGTTTCTCCTGCTGTTGTGGTTCCATCTATGCTGCTTCTGCATAAGCAAGGGTACGGTTTAGAGCAGGGTATACCTACTCTACTCATGGCAGCATGCAGCGTTGATGACATCATTGCCATTACCTGCTTCACCACCTGCTTGGGTATAGCTTTCGCCACAGGTACACCAAAAGATACAAATACAAATGCAAAGATACAAATACAGACTATATTCCTAAAAAATGTAATTAATGAGAGATCTTGGATATGAACAGTGCCGACATGGGTGCCAAGTCAGCAGACATTTGATTCAGCACTCATTTTGATTGTGATACTAATAATTTAACCAGTCTGACAGAGGAATTCAAAGTGCTTTTACACAGATGCAAGATGTTTAGGATAGACTACATTGTGCTAAATTGCACCAAGGCTGCATTTATTTAATCAAAAAAATGAGTGAAAACCATAATATTGTAAAATATTATTTCAGTTTAAAATAACTGTTTTCTATTTTAATATATTTTAAAATCTAATTTATTCCTGTGATGGCAAAGCTGAATTATCAGCAGCTGATTACTCCAGTCTTAACATGCAATACTTCAGAAATCATGCTATTATGTTGATTTGGAGCTCAAGAAACATTTCTTATAATTATCAATGTTGAAAACAGTTCATATTTTTGTATTACAATTAATTCTTTTTTTTTTTTTTTTTTAAACACACCTCACCTTTCAATAGTGCATGTACATGAATGATCCCCCTTTTTCCAGATGTGCCTTTTGGAAAAAGGCTTTTTGAAAACCAAATCTTTTTTTTTTTTTCTCAGTAAAACACATTTTTTCTTAAATTATTTTCATATTGTATATTTTTCCTATTTTAACTTTTGTTTTGAAAGTATGGTAAATACTGGTAAAATGTACCAACAATCACATTTAAAAATATACACTTTTTGATATACCATAACAGGTAGCCCATCTGAATTATATAACATTTAGTCTATCCATCTAATAGTAGCCTACCAAAATTTTATTAACATTAGAAGTGAAATCTTATTTTAGTCTTCAAATCTGGGTACTGTCTTACGTTTTAAAATCAGTTACAGAGGAACTTTGGTCCCATCAGGATAACATGACACTCATATGGTAAGCTTTTCTTTCTCTTTTGTTTTCACTCGCAATCTTTACAACACACATTACATTATATATTTCATGGCACATTATTTGGCGCCACCTATTGTTGTGGGTGTATTATTGACATGTCAAAGTCTAGACCCTGAATATAAGACGACTGCGTTTTTTCACATGTATTTCCAAGAAAAAAAAAACATTGTCTTATATTCGGGTCAATATGGTATAACATTTTGTATATTAAAGGGATAGTTCACCCAAAAATTCTGTCATAAATTACCCTCATGTCGTTCTAAACCTGTAAGACCTTTTCATACGTGGATAAGCTGTTTACATTCAGATCAAAGCGTAAACAACGTATCTGCGTATATATATATATATATATATATATATGTATATATGTACGTTGTTTACGTATTTGATGCTCTCCAAAATGGCACTATAGGGTGACACAGAGGAGATTAATTGTTGAATAAAGTTATTTTGGTTTTCTTTGAGCACAAAAAGTATTCTTGTAGCTTCGTAAAATTGCGGTGGAACCACTGATGTCATATGGATTATTTTAACGATGACCTTGCTTCGTTTCTGTGCCTTTATCGTGTTAGGATCCTTGCTGTCTATGGGAGGGTCAGAGAGCTCTCAGATTTCATCAAAAATATCTGAATTTGTGTTCCGAAGATGAACAAAGGTCTTACGGGTTTGAAACGACATGAAGGTGAGTAATTAATGACAGAATTTTCATTTGTGGGTGAACTATCCCTTTAAGATTTATTGTAGGGTTCTTGCTCCAAGTTTTATGGACTTCCTTGGTGTTAGTGGTCCCATTTTATTTTAGTGTTCTCTCTTTCGCCCTCTGCAGGCAGTGTGTGGTTAAATGTGCTGAGGGGACCACTGGAGGTATTAGGTGGTGCGGTTGCTGGTGTGGCCTTAGGGTACTTTCTACGTTACTTCCCCAGCAGAGACCAGGTACGTGAGCTACAGCTTTATGATTGAGAAGTACATGTTGAATTCAGAAATTGATGTTGTCTGTTTAACAGGTTTCATGACTATTGATGATTTGTCTTTTGTCCTAACACACAGGGAAACCTCGTGCTGAAACGTTCTTTCCTGGTGTTGGGGCTGGCCGTGTTTGCTTTGTTTGGCAGTAATGTGGCCGGGGTTCCTGGTGCAGGAGGACTTTGTACGCTAGTTCTGACGTTTGTGGCTGCAATAGGCTGGGGGAAAGCTAAGGTCTGAATCTCTCCTCCCAAACACAGCAGGGATGTGCAAGACTAGTCTTTTTTTTTCTTGGCACACTTGTTTTGCTTTAGATTTTTACAAAGTCTACATGTTAGGCTTACATTTTTAAATCAATGTATGATTTTGAAGAGTATATTTGGAGTGGAAAACTAAATTATATGGTTTTACTTGCGTTCTTTTTCTCTGTGTCAGCACTAATAAATCTTTCTCCCCATTTGCTCAGATCACACGTCTAATGTCAGTGTGTATGTGTGTTTCAGGCTCCAGTGGAAGAGGTGGTGGAGAGGTTTTGGCAGGTGTTCCAGCCTCTTCTCTTTGGTCTCATCGGTGCTGAGGTTATCATTACTTCTTTGGAGGTCACGACTGTGTGTGAGTGTTACACCCTCAAGTTGTTACACTGTCATTTAAACAAAACTGGTTTTAGTAAAAGAGCTGGAATACACTAAAGTAATTGGGATGTCAGCAGTGTACACTTTTTCACATGTATAGCATTTCAAACATGCAGTTGACCAACTGTAATGTAATATGTCTGCAGTTCTGGGTATAGCAGCCCTGTTCATCGCACTCGCGGTACGCCTGCTTATCACTTTTGTTGTAGTACTGCGAGCCGGCTTTAACCTGAAAGAGAAAGTCTTCATCGTTCTAGCCTGGATGCCTAAAGCCACAGTACAGGTATACTTGCCAAGTCTAACAAATAGACCCTCTGTTATACTGTGCCTTTGTCTTTTACTCAGTCCTTCTAGTAGACAAGTGTGAGCTAAATGACAAAAAAATGAAATGCACATCAGATACCTATGAGTGCTGTGTGATTGTTTTCAGGCTGCCATTGGCTCTACAGCTCTGGACATGGCGCGCTCCAAGAATGACCTTGAGCTGCAGAGGTACGGCATGGACGTCCTCACTGTGGCTGTGCTGTCCATTCTCATCACTGCTCCTATTGGAGCGCTCCTCATCAGCCTGCTCGGCCCTCGACTCCTGCAGAAACCAAAGAATCCTGAGTGGGGTGAGATATTTGTACACGCACACGCACACACGTCATATAGAGTGAGCTGCCCACCTAGGCAACATTTTAAGGAACCATTGGCAGGATTCTGAAGTCAGTTCCAAAGAGTTGGCACAAATTTTGCTTGGATAATATTATTGGTCAGGAAACACAATTTTGTTTCAAAAATGTTTTTATTATTTGATTGATTTTGAACAATTGAAATCAAATAAAGATTAGAACATATGTGACCCTGGACCACAAAACCAGTCATAGGGGTCAATTTTGTGAAATTGAGATTTATACATCTGCATAAATAAGCTTTCCATTGATGTATGGTTTGTAAGGATTGGACAATATTTGGCTGAGATGCAACTATTTGAAAATCTGGAATCTGAGGAAAATCGCCTTTAAAGTTGTCCAAATGAGGTCCTTAGCAATGCATATTATTAATCAAAAATCTTCATGGAACATGATCTTTACTGAATATCCTAATGATTTTTGGCATAAAAGATTATTATTTTTTCTTACGATAGCAATAATTTTGACCCAAGACAATCCAAGATTGTGTAGCTAAGAGACATGGTGGAATTAAGTAATTTAATGATTTCATAAAATGATTAGAATATAATTAGAATATAGAATATGATATTATGACATATATAATATGTAATATATTATAATATAAAATTTATTATGTGATATTTAAATATTATATTTAAAATAAAATATTAGCACTGAATTAATGGCTGTTGAAAATTCAGTTTCGCCATTGTAGGAATAAATTACATTTTACCAAATATGTAAAAATATATGCAAACAAATGTAGACTGGTTAAGCATAAGATATGACACATGAAAAAATGTGGAGAAATATTAAGAATCTGCAGATATATATACATGCATCTTCTACAGTGTGTATTACAGCATTAGGTCATTAGCTTAGCAACATGAACGTTAGTTGCTCTTCACATGAGAAGTGCTATTTGTGTGGTGTGCGTGAACGAGTGTTAAGTTGCTATACAATTTTTTTTCATCAGTCAAGATGGTTTAGGATGCTGCTTTTTATAGATCGTAAACAGAGTTTGGGTCAAATCTAAACTGCTTAGCTGTGCAAATAATACTGAAGTAGGTTTCTGCAGTTGTCTTGCCATCAAAAATATATGGATAGCAACTAATCTATTTTGATAAACATGCGACATGAGATGCACATGGAAATGTATTACCACAGTTTGGTGAATTTGCATGCTGGCAGGTCACACGTTGTCCTGTTTCACTCTGCGTTTGCTTTATTGTTTGTACAATGGTGGCTATAATTACACTTTGCTAATGTGTTAAAAAACATAAAATGCTCCAGCTTCTATAACAGGGA
Source organism: Barbus barbus (assembly GCF_936440315.1). Taxonomy (NCBI): domain Eukaryota; kingdom Metazoa; phylum Chordata; class Actinopteri; order Cypriniformes; family Cyprinidae; genus Barbus; species Barbus barbus. The sequence goes on along the minus strand of NC_136736.1, from coordinate 8,830,387 downwards.
CCAGTACATTCAGTTTTTGTCAAATTCATATGTTCTGTGTAAAAATATTAAATTAACCCCTCTTATTGCCTACGGTACATATTTTTATTTACTCTGTATATAAATAGATGTAAAAAGCAACTGGAATTAAATGAATGTTTGAGTTAATTGTCATTTTCTGAATTGTAGCTGTCAGTCAAGGTGCTTTATCTGCATCGGGGACCCCGGTGACTTATGAGAGTGCCCTGTGATGTTTCTGGAATGCTTCTGGGAAGTGACAACCCGACGTCTAAGGCTGCTGCTGATCCTTTTCGTCTTCAAAGTGGATTCTCAAACTCCTCAATACTGCGACCCTCTGAAGTCAAACTGCAAAAGTAGCAGACACGCTTTTCAGTGAACTCTCATTTTTTACCTTCCAAGGTTGCTTTTACAGGTGATAAGATATTTTTCTCCTTTAAAAGGTGGGATTTTGACAGATCGAACACTATAGGGATCATTGTCAGCACTATAAAGTACAAAAACATGTTTATGAATATAATTTATTTTCTAACTGGCTTATGTTTGTGTTGATAGTATTTGTTACATACAGATATACAGTATTAGATCTAGAGTCTGCAGTGACTGCATATCAGTGTTACAGAAAGTTGTGTAGTGGTCATGACTATGTTCGGAATGGAATACTAGCAAACTATTTACTAAACACTGTGCAGTATATACTTTATACAGCCTTCTATATTTTTATATTTATATTTACAGCTTGTCTATAATACAATATAATTAAATTTAATGTCAAAGTCCTCGAAGCCTTTAGAGAAACCACATATGCCAGTTTTATTATATGATTACACTTTAAGTGGCATGAACAAAAAAGACATATAAATGACAACACTGATTGGCTGACGCATCAAAAGCCTTCACAAGTGACTATCCTGGTGTGACATAAAAGCATTAAAATGACTTAATTGGTAAGTAATTTCATGCTTTTAATAGCCCTTAACCAAAGAATTGGACACAGAGAAATGTTCACTATTATGCATGCCTAGTTATATATACAAAAAAATAACATCCTGATCAAATAAGGCTAGAAAAAGAAGTTTCTTTCAATTTATCCATCAAGTTAAGTACATTGCAGGATAGAGTATTTCATGCAAGAGTTACATTTTGGCAAATGTTGTCGTTTATCCAAGTATTCTAGGCATATTATATACTGCAGCAATAGTATGGTAATAACGATTCCGAAAACAGTCATTGATCTGTATTCTGAGATTAATCTGAGTTTGTACAGATGTTTTGTCAGCTCTGTTATACATACAATCAAATACTGCTGTAAAAATGATGTGGTCACTTCAGAGCTCAGTTACATTTTGTTTACAGTGGAAGCAATTTTAGAACGTAAAGGATTTTTTATTAGTAGTAATAGAATGACAAATGGTATATTTATATGAACTATATTTATGATAAGTGTATTTTAAATGTTATACAGAGTTATGTGAAAGGGCATTGTCGATATCTCTTGTGAAAGCTGTTAGTGGGTTATGTTTCCTGCTTCAAAATGACAAGGTTTTGTGTTGTGGTTATGTTATGGTAATGCTACATGCAGGCACTGTTAATTTAAGCAATTAAATGACTACATTTTAGACCTTATTCTTAAATTGCCATCTTTATATAACAACTTGATTTCTGTGGTGTATGTGTAGTTTATTTGTAGATGTATTGCTGTAGAAAATGAATGACATTTGCCTTTTCAGTAAATGACAGGCAAAACCCCCCCGTTCATATTTGAAAGCATATCTTGTTATATCATCTAAGGCAAATCAGATGTAAATAAGCAGCACTGTTACTTTCAGAGAAGACTTTAAGCATTGGGTGTGGTAGTTAGACCATTGTGTGTTTTAGGAAAAGTACACAAAAGAAACAAAAACTCCATCGCTCACACTTATTAGATTAACACAACAGATAAGAAAAACAAAAACAGCATTTAGATGGATGTAAAAGAAGTTTGGTTACCTTTTATTTGACAAATTAGGCACATTCCAGTTAACATACAAATATAACTTTTATGAAAATATCTATGAACGGGAGCCATCTGATATGAACCATGGCACAAAAAAGAACCAAGGGATTGTCTAACTATTCTGAATAGGAATGAATGCATACATATTATGAATTGTAATTGTTACAGCATGTTGGTTCAGGTGGAAGTGAAAAGAGGCCACATTTCTTTGTTACATTGATAAATATTGCAGTATTTGAAATGTATAACCATAGCTTTGACAAAAGCATTTGTTAATGTAATGCAATGTGAAATGTCTATGTATGCAAACAAGTCATGTTTAGTATCCTGCACTTGAACACTTTTCAATAGTTTAGCAAACATTGTAGAACTCTTGTTGGTTTAGGAATAATTCTGCAGAAAGTAAAAACTACAAAAACAAATCCTGTACTTCACATTGAAAAGCATTTAATTTTTTTTATATTGTCTCAGAAAATTTCAAACACATTTTATCATAATGACAACACAACAGTAATAGTAAAAGGCAACTTAACGTTAAACTGAATCTAGATAAAGATTAAGAACAGAAAAGACACTGTCATGTCCAAGAAGACGGTGACGGTAATCGCCATTTTTTCCTACGGCCTATGGAGTTATATTGCACACAAAAATCTACTACATTTGCCAAGTATAAAAAGTAAACATACCAGAGCAATGTAACAAAAAGTAATATACTTAATCTCTCAGATCAACCACAATATCTTGAGCATTATAGTTAGAATTTACAGCCCTATGCATCTCTATACCACAATAACAAGTTGGAAATAGTTTTGGGTAAGTACAACAAACTAAATTACAGTAGGTTTTTCAGTGGAGAAAACCTAATGTATTATGGGCCAAAGCAGGAGGGCTACAGAGTCTTCTTCTTAAGAATAAGTGGACCAACGTTGTCTCCGGTCAGCTCGTTATGTTTTATGTGCGATTTATCGCAAACAGGAAACTGCAAGATAAGAAAGAACAATTTAAATGTTGATAGTAAGTGCTTTTTAGGCACCCTGAGGCTTTTGACAAAAATGACACTCGCAAAGAGGAAGTGAAAAGTCACACACATACATTTTTTTTTATTTTTCCACACATATGAATGTTAATAGTTTCACTGCAGTTTTTATATAATATCAATATCATATATTTTTAATTAATTTTAGAATACTTTTCTCTCTTTGATCTGTTTTTTAGTGCCAATAAGTCAATGTCCCCCCCCTTCTCCATCTCCCCTACTGTTTGATTGCTTGTTATCATCAGAAAATGTAAAATATATTATCTCCCTAATGCATTAAAATAATAGCATCATGATTTTCTGTAAAGCTGTTCTAAACTGTGTATTGTGAAAAGTGCTATACAAAATTTGAATTGACTTTGGTATATGTTCATAGTACATCAATCTACTTTACAGTTTCTCATGATATGACCTATTTAAATAAGATAAAAATTTTTTTTAGAATTTACTAAAATTTCCTTTAGACCTATTTCTCTCAGGCATTGAACCTCCTACCGTTTTAGATCGCCAGCAGCGGCAGTAGCAAACATTTGGAGTCCTCAGGTCCTCTATGTCGATCTCATTCACCACTTTAGGGCTTTCTTTTTGGATCTTCAGATTTATTAGACTGTCTCTCTGCTTTTTCTTCTTGGGCAGGAAGGGCCGGACGGTCAGATAACCCAACAGAGCCAAAATGCCCAATAACGGTAGGAGCCGCAGCCACTCTGAAACTGAGACACAATCAGGAGTTACAACTCATCATAGAGTTTGCTGTATTTTAATCATCACAATGACAACAGAACCTAATTAGTGAGAGCTCTTCTGCTTACTGTGGGAAAAAATAAGTGTGGTAAGTGACAGATAAAGTAATCTTCAATGATTAACACACTTATGCACATGTGCATTAGTGAAAATTAACTGTTGCATTACAATGAAATTTGCTTAGTTGTCTGTAAAGGCTGCTTTAACATTTATACAGGTGCAATTCAGAAAATTAGAACATGGTGAAAAAGTTCCTTTTTTCTTGTAACTTATTTCAAAAAGTGAAACTTTCATATATTTTAGATTCATTACATGTAAAGTAAAACACTTCAAAAGTTTTTTGGTTTTAATTTTGATGATTAGAGATTACAAGTCATGAAAGTCAAAAATACGGCCTCTCAAAATATTAGAATATTTCCTAAGATCAATCAAAAAAAGGATTTGCAAAACAGAAAAGTTCAAGTTCTTTAAAGTATGTTCATTTATGCACTCAATACTTTGTCAGGGTCCTTTAGCACAAACTCCAGCTTCAGTGTGGTGTGGCATGGAAGCGATCAGCCTGTGGTTCTGCTGAGGCACTATTGAGCCTTCAGCTCGTCTGGATTGTTGGATTGACTGTTTCTCATCTTTCTCTTGAAAATATACCATAGATTCCATATGGGGTTCAGGTCAGGCATGTTGGTTGGCCAATCGAGCACAGTAATATCATAGTCAGCAAAGCACTTGGAAGTGGTTTTGGCACTGTGGGCAGGTGCTAAAGTCCTGCTGGAAAAGGAAATCAGCATCTCCATAAAGCTTGTCAGCAGATGGAAGCATAAAGTGCTCCAAAATCTCCTGGTAGATGGCTGCATTGACTCTGGACTTGATAAAACACAATGGACCAACACCAGCAGACGTGACGGCACCCCAAATCATCACTGACTTCGTAAACTTCTCACTGGACTTCAAGCAGCTTGGATTCTGTGCCTCTCCACTCTTCCTCCAGACTCTGGGACCTTGATTTCCAAATGAAATGCAAAATTTACTTTCATTTGAAAAGAGGACTTTGGACCACTGAGCAACAGTCCAGTTCTTTTTCTCCTTAGCCCAGGTAAGATGCTTCTGACGTTGTCTCTGGTTCAGAAGTGGCTTGGTATCCCTTTTTCTGAAGACGTCTGAGCGTGGTGACTCTTGATGCACTGACTCCAGCTTCAGTCCACTCCTTATGAAGCTCTCACAAGTGTTTGAATCAGCTTTGCTTGACAGTATTCTCAAGCTTGCGGTCATCCCTTTTGCTTGTGCACCTTTTCCTACCCAAATTCTTCCTTCCAGTCAACTTTGCATTTAATATGCTTTGATACAGCACTCTGTAAACAGCCACCCCTTTCAGTAATGACCCTCTGTGACTTACCCTCTTTGTGGAGGGCGTCAATGATTGTCTTCTGGATCATTGCCAAGTCAGCAGTCTTCTCCATTATTGTGGTTTCAAAGAACAAGAGATACTCGGAATTTATACTGTAGAGATGGTCATTAATTGAAACTCAGATGTAAATATTCTAATATCTTGAGATACTTATTTTTGACTTTCATGAGCTGTAAGCTCTAAATCATCTAAATAAAAAAATAAAAAAAAACTTTGTGTTTTACTTTACATGTAATTAATCTAAAATATATGAAAGTTTCACTTTTTGAAATAAGTTACAAGAAAAAAAAACTTTTTCGTCATGTTCTAATTTTCTGAGATGCACCTGTAGATGCAAATTGTTGTGCATTTGTGTCATGTTTTATGTTACTATAATAAAGCAAAGCAATGAAAGCATGCTGTCAGATGCTCTGCATATTTTGTCCTTCACATGTCTAAAACAGACGCTCACTGTTGTGGATATTTTGTATACGAAAGCAGAATCGCTTACAGTGCAAAGAGACACTACGTATTGAGCATCTTCTCAAGAATTTGCATGGAAGATGGAAGATCATTAAAACTTGCATTTTCCCAACCAATGAATACGTTATGAGTTATTTGAGTGTTTAACAGACGGAAAACAAAGACACTTACATCACTCTTTCTATGCAGGCATGCGCGCTTAACTTAACTTTCCTCCTACGCTTGTGACTGTGTGATAAAACACATACCTGTGAGTCTCGCAAAGCCGCCGATTGTTTCCGGAAGGGGCAGTTTCTTGAGGTAGACTGGAAGTTGTACTTTTATAATCTTGGAGATACTTTCTAACACCATCTTGAATGACTTTGTGCGCTTCTAATTGACACGGAGCAGGAAATTTCTTGGCGCAGGGTTGCCAGGTTTTTACAGCAAACCCGCCCAATTGCTACTCAAATCTAGACCAATCGCCTTTCGAGAGGGTGCCGGGTAAAAATCGCGTTCAAGGGGCTAAAAAATTAAAAACAACCCGCGGCAATATTGTTAATGTCATAGATATGTGTATAAATATCTATGGTTAAAGTCCTACTAGAAAACAGCGGACTTGGCAACATTGTTCCTGGGACATCGCGTTAGTTCACTTGCGTAGTCGTTTCCGTTTGCTCGTTGAGGAGGTGCTTCAAGGCTGGAAGAATATACGTAGTTGTGACCGTGAATAAGCGTAAAACACCACGCGCAATAAAAGCGTCAACCAATCAGCATCTGCAGAGTTGGTTGCGTCCGATTGGCTGCTTTCACCGCGCCACTTGCTTTTAGTTTTATTGGCTCTTTTTACACTATGCTCTTTACTTCACTGTACAGAAAAAGAGTCTGGACTATAACAAACTAATACTTCGTAAATAATAGAGTTAGAAATTTGAATTGAATTATTATTTAAATTATTTGATTTAATTTGGATTTTTGAAATTCTTGCAAACTGTATGGTGTTGCAAAAGGAACTTCATGTGAATATTCAAGATTTGTTTTTGACAGCTGTTTCTAACTTTTTAAGAATCTTTGGGTTTTTATATTATTATTATTATTATTATTATTATTTTAAACAAAGTCCATGATGTCATTAGATTTTTTTTTTTTTGTACATGATTGCTTGCAATATTATTTTATCATACGCCTGTTTATTTTACTAGGAAAGTCTCATGTGAGAAAATGGACTAAAGCTAAGCCATATTTTATTCCGTTTATACGAGATTAAATAATATGGATCTGCTTTGAAATTATGATGATAATGATGATGATAATAATAACAATCTGCCTCTTTATTTCCTTTATTTTTTTCCTGTTTGTCTTGCAAAACAACAACAACAACAACAAAAATCAACAACAATTGGAAAACATGGATACTGTTTGTACTGTGTTACTTTCTGTGGTGTAATAATGGTGCAAATAGTAATAATAATAATAATAATAATAATAATAATAATTTACTGCTGATTATCTATCAGATTAATCTGATTATTGTATTATATTGTATTATATTATATTGTATTATATTATATTATATTATATTATATTATATTATATTATATTATATTATATTATATTATATTATATTATATTATATTATATTATATTATATTATTATTCAGGGCAGTCATGAACAACATTCTCCAGCAATAATGTCCGTTTTCATGGATTCATTTAAAACACCGTGCTAAATGTATTTCTAAAGTCACATTTAATTCTACGGTGTGTTTTATATGAAGGCGTTTCTATCTCTTCAGGCGTCTAGCAGGACTACTATGTGCGCTGAGGTTCAGGTCCATGTCTGTCCGGTGTCATTGGTGAATGACCGAAGATGTCTCATAGCAGGCTGTTTGCCCGGTTGCTCTGTAAGTAAAACTGACACGAGTGTTGTTACATTTGAAACACATGGCTGTCTTTGTTTTGACATTGTTGCATTAGCCGTTGTACCCGTTAGAGTCATTTATCTCTCGTTTTCTTCATTAAACACACACAGTTAGCTAATGCTAATGCTGTTGTGTTCGTGTTATCAGCACCAAGTGTAACATATTTAACAGTGAACTTCTGAAACGTGACCTTTACTGGTAAATACGCTTCATTTCAAACTCATCGCGAGCTTAATTTATTAAAATTGATTTAATAGATCAATGTTAGTGAACTTGAAAAGTTGCAGAATGACAGCAGTATCGAATAATGTAACTAAGTGCTTATCTATATGTTGGAAATAAAGGAGTCTATGTCTATTTTACTAATATCTTTCATATAATTCTGCTGAACGCAAGTTGGCCGGTATTAATGCATGAGGACTAGTGTGACAAGCTGTGTGTGGTTGCTTGTACTTAACTGTCATCAGTGCATAACACTCTAAATCCCCTTTTTCTCCCTCTCTCTTTTAAGAGTAATATAGTGGATAATCTAAATGGTCAGAGCATTGTCCTGTAATCTGTAGTCACCACTTTTGAAACTTTTGGTTCTCTGTTTACTCTTCCAGTCTTGTGCAATTCAAGTGCCTGTCAATAAGAGAATTTTCACTCACATAAAGTTTTATCACATAACTCTCTCACTGCGATACACTGCATACTATACTTTTTCAAATCCAACAGTATACTTACTGAAATTACAGTGTAATGCTGTGTATTGTTGCATTTATTTCACATCTGCAGACATCCAGACAAAATAGCTATGCCATTGAGTAGATAAGCAACTGATTGTCTATGTGACTTTAACCTAGATAAATGGATGGACCATCTAATCCTGGCAGTTCAATTGCGTGTTTTTTGAAGTCTTGTTCTTTTCTGTTGCATCATTCAGGAGTTTAAACTCTTTGCTGATCACTTATAAACATATTGACATTTATAGTTCAGCATGGTGCTTTGTGCTAGTGCTGTCGGTTCGACCCCTGTCTTATTTCTAAACTATTTGAGGTCAAGGCAGCATGACCTTTGGACATCAGATCCTGTAGGGAACTTAGAGTAATGTGAATGAAACTTCTTAGGCCTAGACTAAGTTTACTAATGTAGCTGTCAAGTTGATGCCAGTTTATTTTGGAGTTTCCTGACTTAATTTAGTTGTAACCCTAGAGGTCAAACATTTGCATCTGTTGTGACAGATTAATAAATAAACTGCAGGCAGGTGTGTTGGACCCAGAAAATATTATGAAGATGGAAATAAAATCCAATATTTATAGAAACGGCAACATTTGGACATAAAGACCTCACTAAGAAATGTAAAAAAAAAAAAGAAGGTTTAATAGGTGTATTTACTGAATCTTGGATCGCATTCCACTGCTGTTGTGTTTGTATTTGCAGTGCAGCAGGCTGGGGTGAGACACTGTTATACTGGCAACAGGAACAACCTTTACATCAACAAGAACACTAAGGTCATCTGTCAAGGCTTCACAGGAAAACAGGTGAGTAGCCACCGTCTGTGTTCCCCACAGCATCCTGCATTTCAGCCTAAATATCTGAAAAGATATTTCTATATAGCTCTCCTATGTTTCATTTAGTCATTAATTGGAATGCAGTCTACTTGGTTGAGGCCTGTCTGAGTGAGAGTAATTGGCTAAGCAACAGCAGTAAATCTCACTGTATTTTAAACTTGATCATCTGCTCACCATAACATGCCATAAGGGCTTATATGTAATGATGTACTGAAATTTCAGAAACCGAAAATATAATAATATTCAGTCGAAAATGTATTTTCGGTTTCAGTCAACAGTTTTGGAGGGCAAAAATGATTGACCAAAATTGTGATATTTAATTATTGCTTCTCTGAGTGAGTTTCGAAAATACAAACAATGTGCATAAATTTGATGATAAAATTCAAGCAATAAATGTAATTTTGATGCTCTTGTTTTTAAAACTGAGGTACTCATAATTTTCGGTGGTATTTAATGCCACAGATGCTGTTGATAAAGCCAAAGCTTTATTTGACCCAAAATATTTAAGTGGATAAATTCAGATTTGCGAACAGTGAGTCACAGAACACAGATAAACTTGATGTAAAGTCTGCATGCTTCCTTGTTTGTAATAATATGGGCACAAAATTTTGAGAGCAGAGTGGGTTTTGATGCAAAAAAAAAGAGACACAAGTGGGAGGTTATATAATAATAATAATAACAACAAGTACAAATAAGATAATTTATAAATTAAAATATTAATTGAATAAAAAAAAAATCCATAAAAGATATAATATGGCCACTTCAAAGAATACTGTTGTACATGAGTTGGTTTTCAAATGTATTATCCATTCTTGTTTTATGTTATTAAATAAGGATTGACGTCTGTCCATAGGCCCTTTACACTAAAACTGCTGGCTCCATATCCAATAACCTTGCTTTTCTCACCCCTGTGATTTATGTTGTATCTCTCATTGTATTTCTCTCGCTCTCCTTCACCCTCTTTCAAATGACTCTTTACTATAATAAAGGGTTATTAGATGAAGTTTTAATGAGCACTCATTATAATTAGAAGGGGATGAGGAATGACTGGAGTGTCATCGCGGCATATTAACTTTGCTGTACGGCTACATAAGCAGACCATATCTCAAATTAATCGCCACACTGTTAACGGAGGCAGCGTTCAGAAAAAACGGCAAAGTTAGCACTGCACTTCAGTGTTAATGAAAGCATAAGAACAAACGATGCTAGAAAAGTTGGCAAGAGGACACTCTGAGGGGAAATGGATCGAAAACGTGCCCGATTTCTTATTCTTTCTAATTATATTTTTAATATTACAGTGGTAGATATTGACTTGGTACTGGCGACCCTTGCCTTTGGACTTATCTGCGATGTTTCAAAATCATTTGTAATAATTAACATGGACATAGCGTGGAAGGAAGGTTAAAGTTCATGATGTACAATTTCCACTGACTCTTCAAGTTCCTAATCATTGGGGAAATAGTCGTTTTCATTTTCATTGATTTTAAAGTGCATCACATAATAAAATTGCATTTGTAAGTCTATGTTCTGGGCTGCATGCAGATCAAGTATTTATGTCATGTTCTGCATTACTCTTTGTGAATTGATTTAACTATGTACTTAAAAATCTTTAGCCATGCAAAACATGTAATTGTGCCTATATTATGCCATGCATAACTTTTAGGCAGGTTTTCCTTTTTTCGAATTATTGAAAACTATGATTTTCCTTTGTGCAGTGGTTTGGGCTCAACTAATGTCATGTGTCAGTTATACAGATGTAATTTAGAATTTTATAGACACAAATGTTTGTCAATTAAATTTTTTTCAAAGCCATTTTCCACCCACTCTCTGACATTAACCACCCACTCTGTGTCTTTTTTTGCTGCTGTGTCTTTTGAGAAATGCCACCTTTGTACTCTGGTCTGCTCATACTTTGGCAGCAGGTTTGTTTTTAGGTTCAGTACAGATTTTAACATCCTTTATTAACAACATATTTCTGCATTGCATCGGTGTGGCAGGTAATCAGGGACCTTTTAAAAATAAGCTTCAGCCGTTCCTGCTAATGCTGAGATTTGTAGAACAGCAGGTGCTTCAAACAACCGACTGTGGTTCAAGGTTAATGAACTTTCACACACTTTACACTAATGTGTCTTTAGTTCCTTTGGTGCTTGGGAATGATAGTATCTGCTTGTTTAGAATTGAACAGTGTGGACTGTGGATCACCATCAACAAATGATCTTTTTGGGCTGGCGAGGAAGTATGTTGTTTCAGTTGCAGTATGTTTTCATAGTACGTAAATGTCTTTGACTCAAAAGTAAAATGTGATTCTTTGTCCCTTTTGCGTTAATAGAAGCTGACTGTGCTGAACGTTAAGGCAAATTCTTCTTTGCCCTTGGCTGAAAGATGTCTGTTTTCTCTCTCTGTCTCTAGGGCACCTTTCACAGTCAGCAGTCTCTGGACTATGGCTCGCAGTTAGTAGGAGGGGTGTCTCCAGGCAAGGGGGGCAAAACACACCTGGGTCTGCCAGTCTTCAACTCTGTGAAGGAGGTAATGGCCTGTGTGACTGCTGACAGTCTCCTGTGAGCCACAGTTACTTTTTGGACAGCTGCTCTGATTCTCTGAGGGCATTAGGGGACTTATTTAGAGCAAGTGACACCAACAGTAACAGAAGCGTTAAAGGCCAGACGCCAGTTGTGTAATCCATTTAAACACTTTAACATGAAGCCAAACTGAAATACCCAAAATTGCACGTTTGACATTATTTTTGGTTTGGTTCTGTGAATGATTCTTTGAATGTTTTTTTAGGCTAAGGATGGCGCAGGGGCTGATGCCACCGTGATCTATGTGCCGCCTCCTTTTGCGGCAGCTGCCATCATCGAAGCAATTGACGCAGAGATACCACTGGCCGTCTGTATCACAGAGGGTATCCCTCAGCAGGACATGGTGCGCGTCAAACACAAGCTGCTCCGCCAGAGCAAGACCCGCCTCGTCGGCCCCAACTGTCCTGGTGTCATCAATGTAAGAGCTGCACTTGTGCTGTTTTTTTTTTCTTTCAAGCTTTGTTTTTGGAAACTCAACTAGATGTTTTGAAGAGAAGGCATATGGTTGAAGTTGGCAAAATTGTGGCTGTAATTCAAACACTCTTTGCCTACTATAAAACACTGTTGGAAATTATTCCAGGTAATGTGGATAAGTGAAATGGGATATTCAACAGCAAACCATTTTTTTTTTATTACTACTTTTATTCAGCAAGGATACATTAAATTGATCAAAAGTGACATTGACTTTGAATTTATGAAAAAAATAAATAAAAATGCATCACAGTTTCCACAAAAATATTAAGTGGCACAACGCTTTTCTGCATTAATAATAATAATAATAAGAAATTTATTTAGCCCCAAATCAGCATATTAGAATGATTTCTGAAGGATCATGTGACACTGAAGACTGGAGTAATTGTTGCAACAAAAAAAAATCAGTTTTGCCATCACGGTAATGAAATACATAAAATAAAAATAAAAATAGAAAACAGATATTTTAAATTATAAATGGTTTTACTTTTTGATCAAATAAATGCAGCCTTACAATTTTAAAGGGTAGTTTATGACAGGTGGCATCAAGTTATAAGCAAGTGATTACATTTGAATAAAATATTATTTTTTTTCTTTGGAATAATGTGCACCGATGAATCATTTACAATAATACCTGCAATGTGTATTAAATTGTCAGTTTTGTTTTCAGGTTGATTCTAAACCCCTGCTGCTTGCAACCTTTCTTGCCTATAGGAAAATGTATAATTTAAGCTGATTTTTAATGTTTTTTTTTTCTGTTATCTATTTGTAGCCTGGTGAGTGCAAAATTGGGATCATGCCTGGGCACATCCACAAGAAAGGAAGGATTGGTAAGAGCTCCACTGGATGACACCTTTCTTTATGACAAAGAAAACGCATCTTTTCAGAAGATGAGCATAGCAACATTGCGGAGCATAACATGCTGATCGAATAGAACCTTAAGAGATCCTTGACAAGCCTAGCGCACCTCGTGTCTTCATGTTCATGAAAGAAGCATCAAAGCTAGAGCTAGCGGGTCTCGATTTGAGATGGACTCTTTTTAATGCATTGAATTTGTTAGCGTTTCTCACCATGTCAGGGATGATGAGATGTCTCTGCTCAAACATGAACTCAGATGTAGACCGTAGTGCAGTGTTCAGATTGCTAAAAAGAAAGTGGTGCAGATAGCTTCTCATCAGTCATGTGTCAGGGAAGTTTAAACTGCAGGCCTGTGCCGTTTCAAGTCAAATCACTAGACAGATGACACAGGTTTTTGAAGAGCTCCGAAGAGTACTACTCAGCCTTGAACTCTATGCTTGTTTCTGTAATAAAAGTTGTGACCTCGTAAAATGAAATGAAATGATTCAACCAAGTTTGGCCCTTTCCAATAGTTTTTTTTTTCCCGTTAGGTTACATTTCACACTTGAAAAGTGCATTAGAATGTTGAAATTGGCTAGAAATTTACATTTTTGTTTTCTAGAAAATTGTCTGCAGACCATATATAATCAATTGAAGAAAAGTAGAGACTCGTGCTTGTGTTGATGTTGTATTAAATGTATGGATGTTCACTAATTAAATATTTTTTTTTTATTACATTCTATACGTATGAATGAATCAAATATATGAACAATTGCCAATTAAGTACTTAAATGTGTAAATTTAAATTGTTGGCCGTCTTTTTAATGTAATAATTGCACTAAATTAATATGTTTAACAACCAAATAAAATTATAATACTGCTATTTATCTTTATCTTGCTCTATTCTTTTTTTTTTTAGGCATTGTATCTAGATCGGGCACCCTTACGTATGAAGCCGTACATCAGACAACACAAGTGGGTCTGGGCCAGTCGTTGTGCGTCGGTATGGAAAACTAGCAATCAGTCATCCATTATTATTAGTCTACAGTGTTTTATTGCAGAGAGGTCTGTGAACGGTGTGTATTTTCTTTCAGGTATCGGTGGAGACCCTTTTAATGGCACTAACTTCATTGACTGCCTGGAGGTGTTCCTGCAAGACCCAAAAACTGAGGGCATCATTCTGATTGGAGAGATTGGAGGAGATGCAGAAGAGAATGCAGCAGAGTACCTGAAACAGCACAACTCTGTAAGGGGCTTCTCATGTGTTCATATCTAAAAAAAAAATTTTTTTAAAGTTTATACAGCTGTGCTCATAAGATTACATTCCCCTTGCAGAATATGCAAATATGTTAATAATTTTAACTAAATAGGAAGGGTCATGAAAATTGCATGTTATTTTTATTTAGTACTCTCCTGAATAAGCTATTTCACATAACAGATATTTATACTCCATATACTCCACAAGACAAAATAATAACTGAATTCATAAAAAATGACCCCGTTCAAAAGTTTACATACCCTTGAATCTATACACCCATGTAACACAAGGCAAACTGATTTGTCTTTGTGCTATCTCTAGATCTTACTACAACAGTAACTTCCTGTTTTTTGAGGGGCCAGGTTTGTTAGAAAAAAATTGATATAATGCACTGTTTTTAGCTGTATAAATGAGAATTTAAGGCAGTAGTACACTCAAAAATGAACTCATGTCGTTCCATCCAGACACACATAAAAATCTTTCTTCAGTCAGTCACAAAAGATGATGTTTGGCAGAATTTCCACAATGCTCTTTTCTATACAATTCCATATTTTCATGATACAAAATGATAAAAGTAATACATAAGACTTTTGGATGATATTCCAAGTCCTTTGAAGTCAGACAACAGTTTTGTGTGAGAACTAGCAAAATTTAAGTCATTATTCAATGAAAAACATCACATTAGTTCAGTTCAAATATGTACACATTCACATTTGATGTTATGTATGATCTTTCATGAGATTTGAATGATGATGTTTGGCAATAATGACACCAAATGTGCCATATGTAAATATCTCTTCAGCACACACAAATATTTTATAGATTCAAAAAACTTGCAATATAATGCACAAGTCATATGCATAATTTATGCAAGTGTTATTTTATTTTTGGTAAACTGTCCTGTAAGATCTTCTACACATGCCTTTACACACACTCAAAGAAGAAGAATCACCGTTATTCATTCATGAATCGCTTTTAGGCCCATGAATCAGTGCTTTGTTTTTTTCTTAGCCCTTGGGAAGTACACACTGTTTTTCATCTTCTGGATATCGGCAGCTTTCTCCAACAAACAGGAACCCTCGCCACACATGGAGCTCCTCTTTCTTTGCTAGCAGGAGCTACTCGCCCCTGCAGCTCACATTGTTTCTGTGAATGAGAAAGCAGCCTCCAGCTGCTCTTTGATCTGTTTTGGCTGTGAAGGAAAGAGCTGTTGTTGTGATCTTTGGACCAGCCAGGCTGGATTGCACTCAGTCAAAGACCTCCTCCACTCCTAACGGCGCCTCGGTTTGTGTCATCATTAGCCAGTCATATTTATACCTCCGGTCATACAGAAGGCTGATGTGTTAACAAGTGTCTTGCATTGGAAGAAATTTCAGTCTGTTATATAAAATAAAACAAGCGTTGGCACAGTGAATACTCATGGAATAGTTTCAGCCACGCTGATTGTGGCAAACTGCCGTACGAACGTCTATTTTCTCAAGAGGAACCCAGGCAGTCAGACATGATTCAGACAGAACTTATGTCTGAGACCGTGGTAGCGCTGGGGCACGGTAACCACAGAAAATCAAGCAAATCGCTCTGAATACGTTCACGGCATGGACAAGTGCCTCATTTTGAAGTGAGTGCTTGGATGTTCAAAGAAACACTCCTCCACTCTGTGAATCAGACCATGCTAAAGAGCTCATTTTTATTGTTGCCACATTTGAACTGAACCCGAAATGGCAAAATCTGCAATTTCCAGAATTGTTGAGGAGTTTCACAGTTGCAGAAACCATTAAGCACTTTTGTGTACTTGGAGAAAAGCGAGCACAGATTAGCTCTGTGAAAGTTTCTTCTTTTCCGGCCTGTCAGTTAAATTAGTGGGAGAATTGATTTGGCGGAAATTATTAGTTGCAATTTGTATGAAATTGCTCCTTTCAGGTGAACTTTTCTCATTACCTCAACAATGTAGTTTTTAAAGATGGCCTTGGCTATGAATAATGGAGATCAATACATGGTCATGCTACATTTCATGCAGCGGATTTAGCCTTGGGAGAAGTATTTGGCAGTTATGAAATTTTCCGTCTCTGCCGCTGTTAACAAGACCTGAATTGATCAAACTGTTAAACGCATGCCGGTCTCATTAAGAATTGTGGGCAGGGATGATACATCAGGTTCCAGGCGGTAATGGAAGCGGCGATCCATACAGGAGCTTGTAAACTATTAGCTCCAAAAAAAGTCATGTCAGATTTATGTTGCTGGTTATGTATGACTGGCTTAGGAAGAATGTCTGTTTTTCTTATGGAATAATAGTAGTGACAAAGGGCTTATGGTCCAATCCCATAACTTCACAGTGCATTTATACGCCCCCACACTTCCTGCTGGATCCATATCTGATGCTTGCTTTCCATTTACTGTAGTGGCGTTGTGCAAATAATTGTGAGAGCACCCTGTTTTCCTCTTTTCTTCTAATTTATCAACTCCCAACACGCATACACCAGTAAGTCCTTGTGTCAGAATTGCCAAGGCAAACTGCAAAATTGCTTTTCAGCCAAATTAGCACATTGATATGAATATTCCTCTCAAGTGCTTGTCAGCTTCATGCTTGTTTTTGCTTATTGCTAACATTTGTCACCTAGGGAACGTTGCCGATTAAGATCCACTTGTAGTCCACAGTCACTGCAACATTATTTGGATCTGCTGAATGATCGAGAGGAAGCTTTCCAACTTTTAACGTGGAACCTGACAAATAGTTTTCCGCAGACGTCCGTTGCATACCTGTCAGCTATTTTTCTGGGCTTTGTTCTGACAAAATACATTCAATTTATACACTTAAAGAGAGAGTTTACTCAGAAATAAAAATTATGTGCGGTTATGTTTTACTATGTAGTCATGGCCTAATGCAGGGGTCTTCAACTAAAATGGCTTGAGGTCCAGTAATGGACCCTCCCCACCAGCCGAGGTCCGGACAATTCTAAAAAACAATTGATGGTTTTTGCCAGGCCAGGGTATATGCAAGATATTTAAGCTTAATTTCAAGACATTTAAAGACCTTTTTTAAGACCTGCACAAAAATAAAATAAATAAATTAAATAAAATGACTGTAAAAAGCATGATTTACAGTTCAGATGCAGGTTTTCACAAAAGCAATAAAGTATTATATTAATTAACGTATATAAATATATTTTACTGCCTTAATTGGTTACATTTTACAACACATTATCTTCTTGTTGATCCACCAGTTCACATTTACAACTCTGCGTGTTTGCTGCTTATATGGGTTGTTTTCACATTGATCTTTGACAACAGCAGACGTACTGATTGAAAATGGAAAATCATCCTCTTCCAGCGGAATGGCAGTACACAAGCCCAAGAGACAGACTCCACAAAGCACCGCACTGACCGCAGCAGCTGAATCTGAAACGTGCAGCGATCATATTTATTGAATGAATAGCCTTTTTAAGTTTAATCGCAATTCTTGTCTTTCAGTCCCCACATTTAAGGACGCGTCAACTTTCCTAATTTTTGAAAATGCCATCGTTTTTCACTCACTAAAAGTTTCATCTCTGCGCGCATGCATCTCTCATCACTGCACGCACGACTGCACCCAAATGGCTCTAGAGCTGACCTTGATGTGCTTAATATAAATTTGATTTATTAAATTAGCGTTTGGTATTTATTTATTTCATTATGTCAAAAGCCTTAACGAATTCGGACCGGAGTCTGCCAGTTGGCGACCCCACTACCGTAAAGACTTCAAAAGCTGCGCCGGCAGAAATAGAAGCGCACCGTCAGGTTTAAATCTTAACCTTCTGTTTTGGCTGTAGACGGGTCCGTATGGGACGGCTTTTGGGTCCGGATCAGGACCGCGGTCCGCCTGTTAGTGACCTATGGCCTAATGGATAGAGAGTCGGACTTGTAACCCGAAGGTTGCGGGTTCGAGTCTCAGGTCTGGCAGGAATTGTAACGCTCTCTCCTCCTTAAATACCATGACTGATGGGAGACCCTCGAGCAAGACACCGAACCCCCAACTGCTCCCCTTGTGCCACAGCACTGGCTGCCCACTGCTCCGGGTGTGTGTTCACTACTGTGTGTGTGCACTTGGATGGGTTAAATGCAGAGCACAAATTCTGAGTATGGGTCACCATAATTGGCCTCACTTTACTTCACTTCATTATCAAAGAATTAATAACAGAATTTGTTTTGGCGGAACTGTTCCTTTAAGACCGTTCTTTGACTCATGTAATTGCTAAACAAGCTCAAAATAGGGTTGACTGGAGAGTTTCTGAAGAAGCCGTTGTCATTCAGCAAAAAAGGAGTACAAAATGAAAGGATGGCATTCCTCTCCAACATTGTCTCAAGGTTTTGTGCCTGAGCAAAATATAATTACCGCAGTTCATTATTGTAATCTTCCCAGATTAGGCTTTAGTCTTTAGTCGGCTGAGTGAGCATGAACAGCTTGAGCTTTGAACCGAAGACGGCTCCTGTGGAGCGTTGTAATGTTAGCGGGTAGTTGAAGATTATCAAGTATTAAGTCAGACTGCCTTTGACGGTCACATTCATTTCATCTTCTCTACCTAAAGTTTGCGTTCCCTTTTAAAGTTTAGTGAAATCAAAAATTGCCAGTGAAGTTTAGGAACCTACTCTTCTGTGAGATGCTAATGAGCACGTCTGAATTAGTGATGACTTCATTTGAGCCCGAGGAGGTCTATAATACCGGAGAAAACGATCCATTAGCATTTCTATTGATCTAGATGGCAGTAGCTCAGCTGATGCAGGAATGCCCAGAAGTATGCAACTTAAAAATATCTTCTATAATATGATATTTATAAGATGTTAAAAGCTTGCTCAGGAAAAAAATCTGAATAGAAAATAGAAATGCTGTCAGTGGAGAAAGATGCAGAATGATGAGGTTTGGCACATGCTAACCAGCCATCCCTTTACTTTTTGTTTGAGCCTCATGTCATTTCAAAGATATGCCAGGTAGCTTCAGCCTACATCCAAAATGTTAGGCTACCAATTTATGCTATTGTTGGCAGCTGCAGTTGCAATTATGACAACCCACATCCCACTCTGGAATAAGGATGTCATTCATGAGGACAGAATATGGTGGGAATGAGGGAAAAAACAGACCTGAGCATGATGGCCTATGAGCAATGACAGTTAATTGGCGTGGACATGACAAATTGCCTTCCATGAAAGTGAGATTGTATTAAATGACATACTCGAGTCACTGTCTGCCCCTCTGCTTACTCCCACACAAGCTATTACATGCCTTGATCTGCCTCCCTTTTAATGCCAATTTAATATACTCTGTCTAAAAGCCTCTGCACTTATCTTTACCTTTTGTTTATAAGTATGTGAACTGCATTTTGAGGAAATAAAAATAGAGACTAACCTACTGTAATTGTCTCAAAACATTTTTCTTGTAGGCCTTACTTAGCGCCATTATGGAAATGGTTATTTTTAAGGAGACCCACAATGCAGTGGTCAAACAAAAACACATTTTTACTAAAGATTGTAACTTTATGAATACACACATACACATGCCATACAGATGTTTGGGATCGATAAGATAACTTTAAAATTTACTAGTTTTTAATTTACTTTAAAGTTTACTGGGATGAGAGTTGCTGAAATCGCGTTTGGTCTCGTACTGTATCGTGTATCTTGTCAGTGTGTGCACTTGCTTGGCCATTTGTAGTTGATAAACAGGAAAGTGGGTCCAGCTGAATTGAAGTGATGATTTGTTGGATTGGTATAATAAAGGTTATTATACCGCGGCAGCGGTCGCGGCAGTCGTCGTGTGAAGCCCTCTTAGTGTGAAGAGGGCTATATGTTTATTATTGAAATGTTGTTATATGCATGTCAATTTTATTTAATTTCTTTATGTTCTTAAATATGTGGGTAGATAGTATTTATAGAGTTGTAACTTTTTAGTTTTAGTTACTTTTTCTTATTTGTAAGTCGCTTTGGACAAAAGCGTCTGCTAAATGACAAAAGTAAAGTAAAGTAAAAGTAAAGTAAAATGGTTTCGAAGTATATCTCAGGAATAATAATAAGATTTGCATGTGAACAAAAAGTATTTCAGGGAAACGCATACGTTTTGTGAGCAAATGCAAAAACGTACGCTAAGTATTTGATGGAAACTCATATGTTTTTAGAGCGAATGCAAGGTATCTCTAGAATGCATGGGTTTTGTGAGCGAACGCAAAGTATTTCAGTGGAACGCATGCGTTTTGTGAGTAAATGCAAAGTGATTTAGGGGAACATAAGTTTTGTGAGCAAACGCAAAGTATCTCAGTAGGGGTGGGAGAAAAAATCGATTCACCTAACTATCGCGATTCTTTTTAAAACTATTTAAAAATCGATTGGTTTAGCCCAGAATTGATTTTTCTTTTCCTTAGAGGTGGTGGGGAGAAGCGCTTTATAATTCTAACAGAGGGTGAAATGTATAGATGTGTTCGACTTGGAGCAGCACCGCACAGATGATCAGTGTATGACATCAAAGTACCGCGAGAGTGATTCGAAAGCATGCGGAGCCGTCATTATATATCAGGGGTTACCAAACACGTTCCTGGAGCCTCCCCAACTCTGCACATTTTGCATGTCTCCTTTGTCTGACACACCCATTTCAGGTCATGGAGTTGCTACTAATGAGCTGATGAGTTGAATCAGGTGTGATTGATAAAGGAGACATGCAAAATGTGCAGTGTTGGGGAGACTCCAGGAAGCCCTGTTATATATAGATCAGTGGGAGCCGTCTGCTCTCTGTAGCTCCCACAGTGCTTTGATGTCATACAGCGATCGCTCTGTGCGCAGTGCCGCTGCATTAGATGACGTCATATAAGTTTAAAGCCGGCGCGAGAAAGCAAAACCATGACGGAGGCAGAGGATCAAACCTCTTCCAGAATTATTTCTGCACCTTCATGTTTTGAATCCCAACTTCCTGGAAATCATGACTTAACATGACTAAAACGGTATGCAAAGTAACATAGCACTTTATTTTATTACAGAAAGTGTTATTTCTGCTCATTTTGTTGAACATTTGACTATTATATTCATGTGCAAGTTCAGGGTTTTGGTACTTTAAATATACACTGTATGTGTATGCTCCTGAAATAAAAGTTCAGAAAGATGTGATGCATTGTTTTTGTTAATATGACTCATCATGTACAGTCTCTTTTAAGGGTATAATCAACTATTTTCCATTGTCTAGTCTTTAATAAGCAAACCAAAATCACAATAAATTGTAATATCAAATCGCAATAGAGACTGCTAAGATGAGTTTTTTTTTTTTTTTTAT
Organism: Barbus barbus; assembly: GCF_936440315.1. Taxonomy (NCBI): domain Eukaryota; kingdom Metazoa; phylum Chordata; class Actinopteri; order Cypriniformes; family Cyprinidae; genus Barbus; species Barbus barbus. Next base: position 8,808,869 of record NC_136736.1, on the reverse strand, counting down.
TGTGACAGTCTATATATTAAATGTATCATTCAACTTTTTCACATGGTCTAGAGTTAAAAACAAAAAACAAAAATCGCGACACAGCAATATCGAATCGCAATACTTGTAGAATGGAAATTCTTTAAAAAATCGCAATACATATTGTATCGGCACCCAAGTATCGTGATGGTATCGAATCGGGAGGTAGGTGTATCGTCCCATCCCTATATCTCAGGGGAACGTATACATTTTTTGGGGGAACGCAAAAGCATTGAAATATTATTTTTTCCTCTCATCTATTTTTTATTTTTTTTTACCATCACTTCATAGAAATTATTTGTGATGCTTAATGTTGCGCAAGCAACTTCTTTTTACAAGATTCTTTGAATAGAAAGTTCACAAACAATCATTTGAAATAGAAACGTTTTGTAACCGTGTAAATGTCATTACTGTCAATTTACTATCATTGTCACTTGACACATTGCCAATGCATTGTTGCTATATATAAATATTAATTTCGTTCAGAAAATAAAGTGTGTGTGTTTATTTCGAAGTCTTTTAACTTGTGTATTTTTTATTTTTTTTTATTCTTTAGGGTGCCAATGCTAAGCCAGTGGTGTCATTCATTGCTGGCTTGACGGCCCCTCCTGGAAGGAGAATGGGGCACGCAGGAGCCATCATTGCCGGAGGCAAAGGGGGTGCCAAAGAGAAGATCGCTGCTCTGCAGTCGGCTGGAGTCATCGTCAGCATGTCTCCAGCACAGCTGGGCAGCACCATGTACAAGGTGAGACCGTTTTTCTCTCAGTGTGAGCTGTAACTCAGAGGCAGATTCACCACAGAGCTGTCACCTCGTGTTTTACCTCACTAAATGCTCAGTGCTGTTTTTGGTTCTGCAAACTCAAACATGTTGAGAGCAAGACTTTAAAGAGAACCTTTTTAGTAAAAAAAAAATAAAATATATATATATTTTTCTTCTTAGTTTGAAGTCTCACAGTGATGTCAGTTTGCTGATAACTCTTTTTAAAGTAGATTTATCGGTTTGTGTGGCTCTAGCCGAAACAGCTCTGGAAAATTCAGCGTTCTGTGGGCCAATGTGGTGACTAATATAAAGGGCCCCCTTACACAATCACAGGAGTTTTTACCGTAAGATATTCAATAGAAAGCTACACCGCAAGAGAGGAAATGAACAAAGCTCCATTTATATTGGTGAGTTAGCAGCTCTGACTCTTTATCTCAATTTATCACAGCCAGGAGTTTTAACAAGATGTATAAAAAGTGAAAGCGTGTATTACACTCATTCATCATTTTAGCCTTTCATTATCAGCGTTAGCAAGTGCTCCTTCCTCTGCATCAATACCATTTTCTCTCCTCTTCCACCACACCCCTGGATTCTAATTTGTAATCATTGGAAGTAATGATGAAAAACACTCTGGCTGCTTGTTAATTTTGCAGCCCATTGTGTTCATACATCTGTGTTTATCTCATTGGCCGATTTAATATTGATAGCACATACACACGCCTCAAAGTTGATTGTCTGTTTCCCCCATGTTAACACACTCACACATGTGGTGGCAACTCACTTGCAGTGTACCTGCCACAGTCCCAACCTGAATATTAACCCTTTATACACCCTAGTGTCTCACTTTTAAGTAAGCATAAAAACAATTACACTGCCATTCAAAAGTTTTGGATCAGAGATTTTTAAAGGTATTAATACTTTTATTCAGCAAGGATGCATTAAATTATTGAAGTGACAGTAAAGACATATATAATGTTACAAAAGATTTGTATTTCAAACAAATGCTGTTTTGAACTCCTGAAGATCACTGTTTTCACAAAAAACATTAAGCAGCACAACATTTTACAAAATCTTTATAATATTTCATGAGCATGAAATTTGAAAATTTAGAATGATTTCTGAAGAATCATCCGAGTAATGATGCTGAAAAAAGCAGCTTTGCTATCACAGGAATAAATTACATTTTAAAATATGTAATAATAATAATAATAATTTAAAAAACAGTTATGTAATGTTTCACAATATTACTGTTTTTACTAAATATTTTATGAAAAACATGAAAACAAATCATTCAGATCTCACAGTTTTCATCTTTAGTATGGTAGTGTATTTTTGAAATAGCAATGCAGAATAATTTACTGCAATATTTACATGGTAAAGAGCCACAACGATTTTTGAGTGATGATACAAACAAACCTTTGCATCAGTGTTTTGAATCATCATTTAAACAGACAGTTTGAACTATCTGAAGAATCGGTCTTAACGCTTCACAATTTTAGAAACACTAATGACCAGAACATGTACATATAAATCAATATTCATAATCATGCTTAATTTATATCACAAAATCTTTGCAAATGTATTATGAATATTCAGTAAAACACTGAGCCCTACTAGTTTACTACTAGCTACTATACTGCACATGGCATGGGAATATACTAAACAAGCTCTCATTCTTTTCCCCCTCTCATTTTGCTAATGATGTAATCACTGCAAATACTTAATTTCTTGTTGTGTTACTCAAGGCTATTTTCTGCAATCTATATTATTTCAGTCTGCAGCAGACACGGCACTGCACGACCATTAGATGGCAGTAGAGCTTCAAGTATTTTTATAAATAAACCGTGCATTTTCGTTTTTGAAACATGACATTTGCATAAAGAAATTCAGAATCTCAGGATCTCAGAAATGCACCATTCTGTCACCCTTACTTGAGGAAAATGCGTTTTCAAAAGCACAATGCATCACCCTGTAGCTGTAAGCCTTTGTAAATGAACTGTAAATAGCTATTCCTGACTGTATACTATTTGTATCATACAGTACATTTCTCACGGCTTTATGTGTTTGCCCACAGCTTCTGTCAATGTTTTTTTATTATTTATTTATATTTTTTTCTGTGCAATTTAACCTTTGTATGGCCTTAAATCCTGAAATTTAATGCAGAGGGTTTTCCAGCTGTTGGGACTTCCACTTTTGATAAATCAAATATATATATACTTAAATATCGAATATAGAGATTCTCATTAAACTATTAGGGACACCAAGCTGAAACAAAACATTTTTGAGCAGTCTAAAAAACAAAAAGAAACAAAAAAACACTCCAGAAACTCAGCAATGAAAGATTTTGTGCAACAGGCAAGGTCAAAACCCTGGCATTTTCTCCTAAAATACAAAAAATATGAAAACATCAGAGACAAATAAGAGTACAAACCACATTTCCAAAGAAAGGTTTCCAGACTTGAAAAAATAAAAATCATTCTGGTAGAAGGGAAAACCGTTTTATATCCTGAGGGACACAATATAAGCAACACCAAATAATCTTTACTCTTAATGATGTTCATAGTTTGCATTTCAAGGAATAATTTACCCACAAATGAAAATTCTATCATTTATAAGTTGTCATAAACCTACATGAATTCCTTTCTTGTTTGGAACACAAAAGTAGTCTTTTTGCCCTGTTGTGTCTCTGATCCTCATCCTCTTTTATTTTATGCAAAAGAGCAACATGGACACTCTTTTTGTGTTCCATTAAAGAAATAAAGTTTATAGGTTTGGAACGGCACAAGGAAAAAATACTGCATTTTCATTTTTAATGTGAACTGCCTTTTAAATCCATTTTATTGAACTTTTTTTGTCATTTCAGTAGTAAAAGTGCTCTTTAATTTATCTAGCACCTTTAAAAGAAGCTTCTCAAAGCAATTTACTTAACCCTAATAATTCAAACAAAAAAAGTACAATGAAAATACATTTTAAACAGCACATTCTTTACATTTTGCTTATCTCTTCGCTTTTCGTTTTTTTTTTTCTTGTTTCCTTCCATTTCCTTATAATTAATTATTCTTTGTGTTGTATTTCAACACTTTTAAGCACAGTATACTCTGTCAAATGTTAACAAATCTTGGCAGTAAACTTTCTCAACTAACTGCATAACAGACCCCTGCTAAGGATGCATTGAAGGCAGTCCCTGCCGATCATGTTTGTATGACCCCTGTTTACTCTTCCCTGTTTTCTGCAGGAGTTTGAGAAGAGGAAGATGTTGTAATTTGTTAGAGGGAGTGTGAGAAGCAAACTGCCCTCCCAGCCTTAGGACCTTCATCCCTGCTGGAGCCCACCACCTTCCTCCAGACTCAACAGTGTGCACACTTTGTGATTTCAACTGATTCTATGAGTACATATTCCATATTTGCACCAGAAGAAATAATGATTAAAAAAAAACATTTCAAAGTCTATCAAAACCTTCGTCTTAGAAGTGTACAGCACAGGAACATATCCACCTTCTAATCCATCCACAGCAATGTCTGCCATGTTGTTGCTTTATGCCATAATGTTCTCTCTCCTTCTGAAGCAGAAAATATATCTCTTATGCTCTTCCTTGTAGTAGTTGTAGTTCTTTTTACAATTACCATTATGCTCTATTAATTGACAGCAGCTCAATGCAGGTTTCCGGCGATCGTGTTTTTGAAAGAAGCATATTGTCCCTTTGGCAGTCTTGATGAATGTATCCCCTCAGTGAGATCTAATGTGAATTTTTTTTTTTTTATGAATGGCACAATGACCTTCACTCTTTGCATTAGAACTCATTTGTACAATTGAAAGCCTTTGACATGCTTTCCCATTGCAATTCACTCGGGCTCTGCGTGACCTTCTGGCTTCCCGAGACTTTGAGTGCATTAAATATAACTTTTCTTTGGCATTAAAAGCAAAGACATTTTCTCCTGTATTTTTCAGCATTTACTTCAGAAGGCAGATGCAATTATAGACATGATGGCCATGACAGGTTTAGAAAGCTGTACAATCGCGAGGTAATGCTGGTCATCCACAGTTGTTGTAACGAAAGCCGTGAGATGGACTATTTAGTCTTTCGTACGACAACTTCTACTTTAGTGTGATGAAATTGGAGCGTAAATGGACCAAATTACTGCAATCTAGTTTGCATTGAAAAGAGCGGAGCTACATGTCACCTGTCCCAGGCTTTTAGTAAGGATTTTCATTTGCAGACACAGGTTTATTAATTCTGACATGCCTCACTGGAAGGTAAAATGTGTGTGGGAGGACTTTCTCCTTTCGCCCTGTAATCTCTCCTGTCTAATGACATGCATTCTCATTTCATTCCGATAAAGAATGAAAATGCAAATTTGTTCTCTTGCCAGGTGCATTTCAGAAGTGCTCAGTTGATGAATATTCTTAGTTGGAATCACATATTTATCAGCCTGAATTATGCAGGGTTGCACAGGTTGTCTGTATCGGAAAAAATGTGCGAGTTTGCTCAAATTTCAATAACACCAATTTGTGTGGAATGAGGGGGAGGTGGTCAGCATGGAAATGTCACCGAATGTATCGTACGCTGACTGTATCGTTACAGCCCTCCAGCTGATCTGTAATGTGAAGGATAGGGGCGGGAAAAACACTGAGATGAGCTCTTGAACTGACACACATCACATCTCTGTATCTGCCTTTGTGGCGAACAGAAATTTGATTTTATAGTTCGTGTTACATGCTTCTTTTGCCTCTTGCAACTCTCAACCATAATAAATTAAATTTCCTTTGAAATGTGTATATATAGATAATCAATTATTTGTATAAAAAATATGTAAAGAATTTTCTGGAACAAAATAATAGAACAAACGTCATTCTTTTTCTACATAGGGGAATTAGTGTTAAATGATCACTTATGGACTTTTTTTTTTTTTTTGCATCAATTTAAAGTTTTAAATTGTTTTGATTCACTTCATAGTTGTTTAACTTGGTTCGGCACTTTTAATAAACTCTGTGGTGAAAATAATTCCAGAACCAGTGCTGTTGAAATAGTGAGCAGGCACTAATGCAATCTAAATTTTAATAAAAAAAAAATGATATAATTATAGATAGATTATTGATAATAGTTTTTTTTCTCTCTCTCTTAAAATGTAAACAAGTGTATCCTTATGAAAATTAACCATGGTTTTATGATATATAAAAGTGTATATAACAATAGCGTTGTATTTTACTGTTTGTATGCCACAGTTTCACTACAAATACCAAGGTTAAACTATGGTTAGTGTAGCAAAACCATTTTTAATTTTAGGTTACCATGGTTAAACTATACTAACCATGTTTCTTTGGTTTTATTGGTACACTGTAAAAAAAAAAAAAAAGAAAGTTGAGCCAACTTAAAACAAAAAGTTGAGAACTCAAAAATCTGCTGAAGCTGGTTGCCTTAATTTTAAGTTTATACAACAAAAAGTTGGGAAATTTCCTAAAAAATAAGTTGAGAACTCAAAAATCTGCTGAAGCTGGTTGCCTTAAAATTACGTTGGCTCAACTTTTTTTTTTTAACAGTGTAGTAAAACCATGGTTAATGTTCATAAGGGTACACCATAAATGTGTTTGTGAGTTAAAACATTGTAATTAATTCAGTCTGAAATTTTATTCCAGTGTTAATAATACATGTTTCTACAAAGTTTAATGTAGTAACAAAATGTAGTAGTTTAAATTGTAACCATTTACACCACACCCAGGCTCATTAACTTGCACAAAGCTGATTTGGTCAGCCCCAAAACATACTCCACTTAATAGGAAAAAAAAAGTATATCGATTTTAGTCTGGGTTGATGCCATATTTCTTTTGACAAAAACAAAAGCTGTACTAAGGTCCCTCATCATGTCTGATTTTAACAACCCACTTTTTTTTATTTATTTATGATCGACACAGAGGTCTGTCAGAAGTTCTGACAGGCTGAACTTCTTTCTCTCAGCCTTGTTTTCATTCATGTAAAGTTAAAAGTGAAAATGACCCTGTTCAAAAGTTTACATATATATATATATATATATATATATATATATATATATATATATATATATATATATTGTTTTCTGGATGATTCAATTCAAGTTTATTTGTATAGCGCTTTTTAAGATACAAATCATTGCAAAGCAGCTTTACAGGAAATTAAGTTTCTACAATATATTTATATATTGTAGAAACTTAATAAATTAACTTATGGCAAATTTGGTAATTCTGTATTAGAGTTGCTGTGTATGCACAGCTGTTTTTTGTGATAGTTGTTCATGAGCTCCTTGTTTGTCCTGAAGTTAAACTGCCCGCTTTTCTTCAGAAGAATTATTCAGGTCCCACAAATTCTTTGGTTTTCCAGCATCTTTTGTGTATTGAACCCTTTCCAGCAATGACTGTATGATTTTGAGATCCATATTTTCACACTGAGTACAATTGAGGGACTTGCATGCAACTCTTACAGAAAGTTAAAAAGCTCACTGTTGCTCCAGAATGAAACACGCTGCACTGGTTCTTAATGCATTGTATTTCCTAATGGAGAATCAGTGATTACATATGAGCCCCTCAGTTGTCCTCAGTGTGAAATGATGGATCTCAAAAATCATAGTCATGGTTGGAAAGGGTTCCAATATGCAAAGAAATTTGTAAAAAAAAAAAAAAAAAAATATATATATATATATATATATATATATATATATATATATATATATATATAATTATTATTATTTTTTTTTTTTTTTTAGATCTGTACAATTACCCAATTGTTTGGGTAACAAAACTGTAAGGAAAGTTAACACACTTGCTCTTTTCAAAAGGGGCACAAAGTCAAATAAATTCAGCACTCCAGGGTAGCCAGACTGCAAGTATCTCATTGTGGCCTCAGTAATACAATATATCTTTTGTTCAGCTCCATTCCTCTCTCCTCCTGTAGTTAAACCATTACCTCAGTTTGTATGGACACAACTGCACAATCAATCCACTGCCTCTCAGACAAATCAATGTCTCGCTCATATAAACTACTCATAATTATTTGTGAATCCTGTGGCCACAGGTAGAGTGATTTGTTGCTGAATTACTGAATTGATCATTGAATTTGTCTAGTTAGAGCCATTTTGGGATAGGATATGGGAGTGTTTGGCTTATCTAGGGCATTTTCTTGAATTGAACACTTCCTTCATTTCAAGATATATATATATATATATATATATATATATATATATATATATATATATATATATATACATATACACTCACCTAAAGGATTATTAGGAACACCTGTTCAATTTCTCATTAACCTGTTAACCCGCATCGGCCCGCGGGCGGGCCGGAAGGGCGTGGTCGGGCGTGGTCGGACTTTTTATTACCTTTGTTTTAGAACAATATTCAATCAATTATCATTAACTATATATCATTTGAAAGCTAAAACACTCAAGATTAACGATGTGAGCTTGTTTTTGAAATCAATACACCAGAGAGGAAAGGGTTAACAGAAATGCTGAAAGACCGGCCATTTAAAATGAACAAAGCGAACCGCAGTACTCACGTTTGATCGCCAATAGCGCTGGTCAGCTCAGACTATTCCAAGACACACCAGCATACATTTCAAGAGAAGGGTCCACTCTTCAAAATGCATCCACTTTTTAATCCAAAACAACGAAAAAATAGGGGAAAACACGATAGATCCTCCTTTGTTTACATAAGCGATTCGAGTTATAGTTATCGATAGCGTCCATTTTCCAATAAATATCGATTATAATTCGTATTCCAGCTTTGAAACGCCATCTATTTCCAGCAGAATCGTCTCTTCCGAGTAAGAATAGCCCTCCCTCGTCTCTCTCCTTCAATCGCAGGAGCTGTTATAACCCGGGACAGTAAGCGCGTCCGTGAATGGGTCAGCGAGGTGTCAATCCGGACACATCACAATAGGGGTGTTTGAAGCCAGCCAATGCCTCGCCAGCACAGTTTTGATGGATGGAAGTGTTAGCCAACCACAAGGACGTTTAAAGTGATTGACAGTTTGAATAGTTTACGTAAGATTGTTTAGAGAATAGCTCGGCGTATTGTCCGTGTGTTTTCGTGCGCTCTCGGGTTACGCATGAAGCGTACAGATAATGGCGTCGCAGCGCTACACAGACTGGCTATCAGCGAACAGATGTTGTCCAAAGCTCACATCTGAATCTCTCCATCGTGGATCTTCGACTTGAGAAGTGTTTCTGTGGCGTTTGGTGGTGTTTTGGAGGACGTGGGGAGAAAAATGGCTAATTTAGTAGCCGAATACGCGCTGAGATCGCTGGGAAGCGTGGATAGCATTAGCACGTAAGTGTCTCCACCCTCCTCTTGAATGTTTATGTGTCTTTATCATGTATTTGCAGCTTTTGTTTCATGTTAGCTGTTTTAGATTCTAAAAATGACAACGGAGAGGGATAATATGAGGGGATTACATGAGTTTTGTTCGTGTGGGTGGGTGGGTGTGTTTGTTTGTGGGTATGTCCCGGTTATTGTGTGTGTGTGTGCGTGCGCGCGTGTGTGTGTGTGTGTACAAAATGTAAACAGTGTTGCAAGTTTGATTTGTTTTGCTTACACACTTTCTCACTCTTTTTCTCTCACTCTTCCCTGTCTTTTCAGAGGTCTGGTGAATCCAGATGGTCAGAAAAAAAACCATTTTAGTGGCTGCTAGAGCGTCTTCCTCCACTGTAAATACTGTAAATAGTTTTTTTTTTTTTATTATTTAGTAATATTAGTAATAGTAATCTATTACTATATTAGTAAAATAGTAATATTCATAATATTCACCATATAAAATAAATAAAAAATACAAATGTTGTAAAAACAATGTATTTTGCATGTTTTGTGTTTTCACTAGTTCAAAAATGATCAAATCTGTTTTGGTTCACTGTTTTCATTATTGGAATTGTTCAGAATAAAGACTGTTTAGTTATGTTCAAATTCTGAAATAGTTTTGTGTTTTTTTGTGGTTTCATTGGTAGAGCAGTTCTGAATTGATATACATATGTAATATGCAGTGTCTTATGGAGTCTCTAAATAGCATTTTTGAAAGGATTCCTAGACTTTTCTTGAAATAAAATATCCAAATGACTTTTCCAAAGCTTTTCTTGAAATGAAATACCATAAAGATGTACTTTCTGTAAGTCTTTACCTATAAAAAATGTATTATTTCATATTTTATTTCAGGAAATATTTAGGCGTTTTTTTTCAAAAATGCCATTTGTAGACTAACCAAATGACTAAATGAGTCAGCACTACAAATGCTGTTCAGAAATAGTTTTTTATTGTGTGTTTTGGTGGGCAGAGCAGTTCTGAATTGATATACATATATGTATTATGTAGTTTTGACTCATTTGGACATTTGTTTACAAAGTGTCTATTTGGGGTCTCCAAATGGCTTTTTTGAAAGGACGCCTAGATTTTTTTTAAATAAAAGCTTACAGAAACTACATTTTTGGGAGTATCATCCTCAAATTTGAATCAAAACATGGTCAGATGTTCAGCTTTATCTTTATGGTGTTTTCAGGCCTTTGGCATGAAAGTCTCATCCATTTTTCCCTTAGTGAGCTTCATTAAAACATATCGCGAGTCAATTTCATGTATATTTTACCTTGTTTTACTCTATTGCTATACTAATTTTGAGTTATTATGACTCTAGAGTAACAAAGGATCAAGTGTCTAGTTTCAAACAACACCAGATTTTTAAATATAGACCTTAGGGTTCAAGAGCTACAGACATTTTTATTTGGTTATATCGTTTTTTACAAAATGCTCAAAAATAGGGGCGCAGGGTAACAGGTTAATGCAATTATCTAATCAACCAATCACATGGCAGTTGCTTCAATGCATTTAGGGGTGTGGTCCTGGTCAAGACAATCTCCTGAACTCCAAACTGAATGTCAGAATGGGAAAGAAAGGTGATTTAAGCAATTTTGAGCGTGGCATGGTTGTTGGTGCCAGACGGGCCGGTCTGAGTATTTCACAATCTGCTCAGTTACTGGGATTTTCATGCACAACCATTTCTAGGGTTTACAAAGAATGGTGTGAAAAGGGAAAAACATTCAGCATGCGGCAGTCCTGTGGGAAAATGCCTTGTTGATGCTAGAGGTCAGAGGAGAATGGGCCGACTGATTCAAGCTGATAGAAGAGCAACTTTGACTGAAATAACCACTCGTTACAACCGAGGTATGCAGCAAAGCATTTGTGAAGCCACAACACGCACAACCTTGAAGCGGATGGGCTACAACAGCAGAAGACCCCACTGGGTACCACTCATCTCCACTACAAATAGGAAAAAGAGGCTACAATTTGCACGAGCTCACCAAAATTGGACGGTTGAAGACTGGAAAAATGTTGCCTGGTCTGATGAGTCTCGATTTCTGTTGAGACATTCAGATGGTAGAGTCAGAATTTGGCGTAAACAGAACGAGAACATGGATCCATCATGCCTTGTTACCACTGTGCAGGCTGGTGGTGGTGGTGTAATGGTGTGGGGGATGTTTTCTTGGCACACTTTAGGCCCCTTAGTGCCAATTGGGCATCGTTTAAATGCCACGGCCTACCTGAGCATTGTTTCTGACCATGTCCATCGCTTTATGACCACCATGTACCCATCCTCTGATGGTTACTTCCAGCAGGATAGTGCACCATGTCACAAAGCTCGAATCATTTCAAATTGGTTTCTTGAACATGACAATTAGTTCACTGAACTAAAATGGCCCCCACAGTCACCAGATCTCAACCCAATAGAGCATCTTTGGGATGTGGTGGAACGGGAGCTTCGTGCCCTGGATGTGCATCCCACAAATCTCCATCAACTGCAAAATGCTATCCTATCAATATGGGCCAACATTTCTAAAGAATGCTTTCAGCACCTTGTTGAATCAATGCCACGTAGAATTAAGGCAGTTCTGAAGGCGAAAGGGGGTCAAACACAGTATTAGTATGGTGTTCCTAATAATCCTTTAGGTGAGTGTGTGTGTGTGTGTGTGTGTGTATATATATATATATATATATATATATATATATATATATATATATATATATATATACATACATACATACATACATACATGCATGCATGCATGCATGCATGCACGCACGCAGACAGATATATATATAATATAGGAAACGTGTCTGTGGAAAATTCAGCTTTGCTAGCACAGAAATAAATGACATTTAAAAATACATTTGTTAAAAAATACAATATTTTTTAACAAATAAATGCAGCCTTTGTGATTGAGACTTATTTAAAAAAAAACTGAATTGTGTATATTTTAGTATATTTATAGATTTTATCAATCAGTTGGTGATCACATTTGTGCTCTATTATTTAATAACATTTTATTTAATGCTGTATTGTTTTGAATGAAAACATGAGCGAAATTAATAATTATTAAACTAGATTCTGGGCTGAATCCTCAGTGCTCATGTCATTGCATTACACTAATCCAGTAAGACTCATTGAACATATTTGCCGCTGCCACTAGACCAAACGTTCAGTTTTAGTAAATCCCATACATCTTTTAACAACGCCACCTCTCATTTCTACAGGGAAATCAGCTGTATGCGTTTAGAAAAGGACACCTAATAGTTCTGTAATTTAGAGTCACCAATGCACAAGTTTTTCATAATTAATCAACCAAAATTGTTTTTTAACAAAAGCCAGTAACCAGAGACTTTCTGGCAAGCTAAATTTGTGCACATGTAGGCCTGCAAGATGAGATGACTAATATATTCAGAACGATTTTGGGCATGCATGCAAATTGCTACAAGCCATTCATTATAGGTCTAAAGGCATAAGAAAAGTTCTGATTTCCCACCTCCTCTCCAATCCTAAAAGGCTTTAGGGCACTGGTAAGTGCTGTTCATTCTGTGATAAGTCGGCGTGGGTTCTTGTTTTAGTGTCTCAAAAATGGTTAAGTCTGTCACTCCGAGTGTTGCTGCTGCTGTGTACAAGCAATAGGCCTTGGTTTCTGAACTGCATGAGACAGACATTAACCGCACTCCACGTCCCATAGAACACACTGCAAATGACGGGAAAACATTTTAGCAAATGCACCAAACTGAAAATAGCCTGAAAAAATAAAGCATATATTTTAAAGGTGGTCACAAAATGGAGAATCAAAATATTCTTGATACATATACTATATAGGATACTTTAAAATAAAAACATACTGCAAGATTCAGAACTTAAAACTTGCTGGTAAGTACATTTATTTTTACTCATGCAATGTGTTTGTAATAGACGTCAAACCAGCGTTAAAGACTATGAGGACACCAAGTTTTTAAGTGTTGCTATCAAAATCATACCAGCGCGTACATGCAGCAACATTTGTAATAAGACAAGTAATAATAGTCCTTTTAAAACTATATATCATAAAATAAGTAAACAAAAGCAATTACCATGCATACGCTATTGCAATCGTTAATGGGTTGTTTCTTCTTCTTCGAGATCTGACTTGGGCTCAACCATATACGGCTCTATCACAGCTCTTGCCATCTTAAAGTATCAAACACACACCGTGCTGTAAAAGAGGGGGTGTGCAATACATGAAGTTAGCCAATCACGGCAGCGGGCTTTTACTTCGGTTTCTGCATGAGGTAACGCTCCTTGAAATGGAGTGTTTTTCACAGAGAGTGAAAATAAAGGTAAATTACACAAATATTGGACCTCTTTGGTACAAAAAGAGAAACCCTAAGAAATCTGAAACAGTATTTCATGATCACATTTAATTTTAAAGCAACTAGTAGATTTGTATATTTTTGTGTCTTTTGAGTTACAGCGGATAGCAGTATATGTACATTTGTTGCTGCCATAAAGCAGTCCACCATTTTGGCATTTTGATGGGGGAGTGTGGGAAAGAATTATTAGAACTCAGTGTACCATCAGTATGATATTGAAACTATGAAAACTCGCATTTGTTTTAAAAACGCAAACTTAGTACTCCAATTCCAATGTATTTGGTAAATTAAACCCTTAAAGGGATAGCTCACCCAAAAAATGAAATTCTGTCATCTTTACTCCTCCAGTAGTTGCAAACCTGTATGAGTTTCTTTCTAATATTTAAGTCAGTGCCCCCTGTTTGGTTACCAACATTCTTCAAAATATATTTGTGTTCAATAGAAGAAAAAACTCATACAGGTTTGGAACAACTTGTGGGTGAGTAAATGATGATAAACACCATGGAATTGGAGTTCTAAGTTTGCGTAATTAACATTCTTGGGTGTTTACCCATGCAGTTAGATACTGCCGCTCACTCTAGAACTAAATATGGAGTGATATACAGGCTGTATGATTCATCTCTATCGCCGCAATGGTTGTTCATCACACTCCTTTTAAATGAGCATACCTGTGAGAGAGAGAGAGGCGATAAAAACTGATAAAAAATGCAATTTGCATGAAGTATTGCTGTATGCCAATAGCAGTGACTCAGACTTACCGCAGCGCTTCAAAAAAACATGAAGAGGAGGGTTAGAGAGAGGGAGGGAGGGCGAGCAGGGGTGGGAAAAAGATAAACAGTTGCTCCTATTGAAGCCAGTTAGAGATGGTTTTTGCTGTGTGCCGAAAATAAGGTTTCATTTTTCACGCTTGCAAAGCTGATGAGTACAAAGCGAGATGGTTCTGTAGGAATAAGCTATTGTTTTTCCACTGTGACACTTCACTTGAGAAATGTGATCATAGCTTAAATGGAAAGAACTCCCTCCTAATGCATTTCTGAAGAGGCTGTGATAGCTTCACTGAAGTACTTTATTCATTTTAACAGAATCGACTTCAAATCTACCAGCAAATGACTATATCACCTATTGTCGCGAAAACGGTTTTAACTGGGGCTTTTGAAACTCCATTATACCTTCATTTCATAATGTGCGCAAAGGGACAGTACTATTATTGTGCTGATGAGCCTCTCTGTATTATTAGCATTTGTACTATTGCTATCTGTGACAGTACTATTTGCAAGCTGAAAGTACGTCAAAAGGCTCTGCATTACTCTAGTCTATTCCACTGAAGTGAACCAGGATAACTCAAATAGATGTTGCCACCAACTTTTTTAAACAGCCATTAAGGTCTGGCATTAAGCTAATACAATATCCTGAGAGTGGAGTAAATCGACCAATAATGAAAATTTTCTCAATTTTGTTTGTTTTGCAAAACCGATTTGGAGAAATTCAGCATTACACCACTTGCTCACCAATGGATCATCTGCAGTGAATGGGTGCCGCCAGGATGAGAGTCCAAACAGCTGATAAAAGCATCACAAGTAATCCACACCTCTCCAGTCCATCAGTTAATGCCTTGTGGGATGAAAAGCTGTAGGTTTTCCCATCATTATTTGAGCTATTTCTTTAAACTAGGGCTGGACATGAATAATATCCACAATAAATTCCTGAATATTTATTAATAATTCACAAAAAAAAAAAATTATTTTGGATCTGTATAGCCTACTGCATGTTAAACAGGATTCAGTTGCGTTTAATATTCTGTTTCATCCGTTTTCTCGGATGTCTTTCATTCTTTGTCAAAACTGTCAGATGAAAAACAGTTACTCTCAAATTAGGATTTGTATCAATATTGACAAAGATAGCATTTAATTATGATTAAGAATGAATTTAGAGTACAAGATGGTTTCAAAGTGATTGTCAGCTCCATCTATTGAAAGAAAAAAAAAACAAGGTTTGACAGCTGGCAATGTTGCTAAAATAACATTAACATTACTTTTATGCATTTGGAAGACACTTTAATTCAAAGCAACATATACTTAACTGCTAAACATTTGTTCATCTATTAAAGGGGAATCAAAAAAATTACTTTGTGTTGCCAGTGCCATGCTCTTCCTTGAGCTTAAGTGGTTTTTTAAAGAATAGCTCATAGAAAATATTTCTTACTTGACAGATATCACTGGAATGTGTCCTGAGATATCACACCTGTCTCTGACAGCCCTAGGCTTTATCAAAAGTAAAAACGAATCTGACCACAGAGCACTGTTGTTTGGCCAATCAGAAGACATTGAGGCATTTGCTGGCTGTCAGTTATTTTAAGTATTCGGGTTCATTTTGAGTGTTGCTGACATCTGTGGAAGCCAGAGTTTTTGGAGAGGGGCCAGTCTAATTTGCTTGGGTGCAGTTTCTAAGGTGGAATCTCTCTGCGCAGAGCTCTCGGTATTCAGTGGACAGATACTTTTGTTTGTTCCTCAGCTCACCTCTGAGAATCCAAGGCATAGGGGAAGAATTCTTTATGCCTTGAATGTGCTGATCACTAGCCAAAATAATTTGTCATAAAACTTGTAATTTATATACATATTGTAATTTATATATAAATTCTGTTTGTTTGTGTGTAAAATACTATTTTGATCAATTTAATGCATCCTTGGTGAACCTCAAACTTTGTTCCATTCTTATATTTTATATCATGTTCAGTTGGATAAACTGTCTTTTTCTCTTTTTTTCTTTCCACTTTTCACTTTTTTTTTTTACTACTGCAGTCTAAGACTTTAGAGTAAGAATTATATGGTAAAAGTATGGATGTTTTTTTTTTTTTAATGTGATGATTGCATTATTATTAATAATGAATTTTAATGAATGGCTTTTAAGTAGTGGGATATGTGCCACTGCTTGTTACTGAATATCTCTACTTCTACTATAAATGTTTCTGTTGACTTGTCTTTTTCTTCAAATTGAAACCAAATTATTTTTTTCTCATATCTTGACTTGTGCCTGCCTACTATAGTGAACAGTTTATTAAATAAAAATCAGAAAATATGTAGCTATTAAATTGGTGATCATAATGTCCGTCCATCCAACAATTATTAAATGCAGAGTATATTTCACAAACCTAACTTCGAAAATGAAGTGGACTACACAGCTGTTTTACAAAATCTAGTGCACACTCTAAAAAATGCTGGGTAAAATATGGACAAACCCAGCGATTGGGTTGTTTTCAATCAACAGTTGGGTTAAATGTTTAACCCAACCTTCTGGGCAGTAACCCAAGCCCTGGGTCAAAACAACCCAATCACTGGGTTTGTCCATATTTTAGCCACCATTTTTTAGTGTACTTGTTTCAAAGTGCCTCAAATAAAACTAAAGCCCCTAATGAAAATCCAATGATTCATTCTTCCTCTTTTGTTCAACCGTGTTAACTAGATCGGAAGCTGCAAGCCGTGCTGTGATCCAGTGCTTCATCTAGTCTCTTCTCGGCTGCGCTCACCTCAGTGACCTGGAGAAATACAGTCTTTCCCACTGCGGCCGGGTCAAGCAGTCAGCCTGACATACTTAAAGCCAAAATGCTTCAGCTACTCGCATTAAACACTGCTCAGCTCCTGGCGCTGGCTTCAAAACTCTCCCACCCTGAGTCCCCAGCCATTTTTATTTCATAGCTTTTGGAATTCATGAAATTGGAGAAAAGGTAAAGTGCTCGTATAAGACAACTATAAAGCACACGGCCCTGGCTGCCCACTTAGTGCTGGAATAATATGAAATACTTTCTGTTTTTGCACTTCAAAAAGCTGTGGGCTCCCCGGTTGGTTTCTGAGTTCAGTCTGTGATTACACCAGTGTGCGCTTAAATTGACGGCAAACGTCTGAACGTTTCAAAGCATCGGAGCCTGATCACATCCTGTTTCAAAGCGCCTCATTCCCCGTGCAGCCGCATGCTAATGCAATTTAACCTCTACTCACATCCATGTTGATTTCATCAAGTAGCAAAACACCCCGGCTGCAACTTAATAACGATGCAAAGGGAACCCAGGTCTGTCTCTCAAAGGTGACACTTCTGAAAACACGAAATAGTGAGAGGGCTTCCATCATCTCGCCTCAAGGATATCATTCATCTTTGTCTCACCCTGTCACTTTTTGCCTCGTCTTTCTCCCCGTGATATCCTGAGCTAATTTGATGGTGCATTTTGCAGTCTAGTCACTGATTAAGGCATATCCATTCATCATGCTTCTGGTAAGGGTTCCCGAGGCTTGTTGTTCGCCTGTGAAAAGAAAGCAATAGCATTGCATCATGGCGACAGTTTTTCATTATAAACAGTTTACTTACCATCACTTATCCATCCACATGATGAGCTCGTCAGTCATGTGGCAGGGGGGCAGATCCCATCACATCATGAAATTAGAAGCAGCGCCATTTCCTTGCAAACTTCCCACCCAGTAAAAATAAAAAATACAATACAACAGCGGCGTCAAAATAAACACGTCAATTTATCTTTTTGATCGAGAAAGTCAAGCAAAGAGCTCTTCGCTTGGAGAGCTATTAACTTGAGATGCTTTTAACGCTTGAAATAAGAGAGGGTTTCATTTAAGTTTGCAAGTTTTGTCATTCTCTAAAAATGAATGCATCAGTATCTTTCTTGCATTTTCTATCAGATGAAATGATGCTTCCATTAGTGCTATGGAGGAAACGTTAACGCTTAGGCATTTAATACTTGGTATTTTGAATATGATGTGCTGCTTTCTTGGTGTTTGTTGTGTTTTTTTTGTGTTGTTTGAAATAACCCCAGTCACAATAGATTTGTTTTTTGGACTTCTTATTATGCGGTGCAGACTGTGTTGATTTTGAATGAAGTTTACTCCACAGGGGTTCCTTCTTTCATGCATGTCTTATTTTTGTGTGTTTTTTTTTACCCCGGAGAGAAAAAGAACTGGGTCAAAGTGTCTCAGGAGTTTCTTTTGAAAAATCTTTTTCTGACCACTGTGTATTTTTTATTTCATTTCAAAATTTATCTTTGTAACTAGTACCTAACTGTAACTAGAAATGTTTTTAATGTATCATAACCCTATTAAGTAGAGATATAGGCTAATTATAATATAGCTTGTCTTTGGACGTTTGGTTAAAATAAATAGGATATGCATGTATAAGGGAAAGTGTACTGTATGTCCTTTACATCAAACCCTTTTCACCTTTGAAAGTACAAATGTTTCAAGAAATATATTTATATGGGTTAAGTTATTTTTTATAAAATATCTATCATTATAATAATTACTTTATATTAATTATAAATAAATAGCAAAATGCAAATAGTAAAATAGTTTCAGAATTGTAGAGGTTTAAGCCAGTGTTGCTAGACTACAGCACTTCTAGATAACACATCATAAACTAACCTATAGATTAAGTATAATTATTATTAAAATTTAAAAATTGTGTTGCGAACCAGAATCAGCTTTTTCACGAATATACAGTTTTTGATTAATTAATCAATATACACTCTGTTGTTTATACACTCTGTTGTGTGTGTGTGTGTGTATTAATCTGTACATTTCTGAATACTGTATATTTTGTTCTGGTTATTTTATTTTATTTTATTTCTTGAATCAGCTGAGCAGCTGAACAAGTTTTCGGCTACTAAAAACATTTATACTTCTCAACACTGTCAAAATAACTAGGTCTATTTATTGATGTCAAAACTCAAAAGTTGTAGGCCACCTCATTCTAATCCAAAACATAAAGTTAATGATCCACTACTTAATTATTTTTTTTCAAATATGTTTCTGAATGTATTTATTTTTTTGTCTTTTTAATTATTTCAACTCCCAGCTATAAGGCAAACTCAAGCATGCACTGACACGTGTTTTCTTTTTCTTATGTAAGTTGATGCAGACAGGGTTCAGCCAGGAAAAAGTTTAAAGACTAAAGTTAGGCGAGGGGGAATATATCTAGAGAGATTTGGGAGGTGAGACAATACATTTTCTTTAATAGAGAAAAATTGGTGCCTTTCATTTCAAAGAAACTGACACAGTCATGAAACAATACAAGTCACACTGTTATTACAAGCAGACAGAAAGGCATGTAAGTACTCCTCAGCACAAATAAAATAATAACTGCATATAATGGAGGCATGAAAGTGAATCTATAGCAGAGCAGGCACAAGGTGTTTCTTTGGTTGAAATATTTTCAAAGTTTTTGATCTAGCAGAGGTAAATAAAATGACAAAACAGAGATGTTTGTGAGCAGGTTTCTCTTAAAGAATAGGTAAAAACAAAAAAGCACCACAGAATTATCATAAAAGCATTCTATATGACTTGTTATGCAGTACGTGTAAGCACTGTGAGCTTTGTGTGATGCCAACATTTATTTTTGTTACTCAGAGTTACTCAGTGATAATCCATTAAAATATAGCACCTGAGCAAGAAAAGCTTTTATCATATGGAAAAGAAGGTATTCTTCAACTCCAAGTCTGTTTATCCATTTGTTTTCCAGAAAAGAAAACTAGTATGTGTTTGAAACATCATAACTGTGAGTAAATTATAACTACATTTTCGTTATTCCATTTTTATCATGGTCAAAGGAAGTTATTTGTCAGGTGGGTGATTGTTGCCTATTAGGTTTTCTGTTTTCATCTTAGGCTTCAATTCAAGAATTCAATTTCTTTTTTTTTTTTCTGGCCAGAGGAGCAAATAGGCCAGTTTTGATTCCAGCCCTTATGTTCTCAAGTAGTTTGTCACTGAAATTTGTATGTGTCAAACTCAGATTGATTACGACACTCCAGTGACAGCGACAATTTTTTTTTTTTTTAGAATTTTCACTTTCATTCTCTTTTGGACATTTTATCAGAGAGATGGTTAATGCTTCCATCTCTTGATCTGTTTGATCTGTCTGTAGCTCCAATGATGTCTGACGGAGATCCATGCTGATGTATGACAGTCTCGCCACACTTGACACTTTGTCTTTTCTGTGAAATTGAACCTTTATTTGACTGCCAGTGAAAGGCTGCTTGTAAATAAAGTAAAATTTTAGGGCTGCCAAGTTTAATTCTCAGCTCACTGTGCTGACATCCTCAAATAGTTGGCTATGGAGCGAAAGAGACAAGCAAAACATTTGCTATGGCACTGTTTCCAACTCAAAGCAGGTCATAACCTGAAAAGAGTGAGTCTAAGTTTTGAGGGGTTTCGTAACCTTTGCTATCACAAATTAACCCCTTATATACCCCGTATACGGGACGCCTACGTTTACTTCACTATATTACAATTAAATCTTAATGTAGTCATGACAAACTATATATCATTGGAAAGGTCTAAGACTCCTTAATAGATATTATACCATTTTTTGTTGTTACAAATTATGTAGGAACAGTAATAGATTCATTTATGACAAGAGTGCACCAAGAGTCTATGACAAATCTACATCATAACAGGAGCTCTGACCTTTGTCACAAAAAGTCTTTATTTCGTTGCCTTTTTCCCTATCACGTTTTAGTAATCATCATAAGTTATATAGGCCATGTGACACTTCCTGCCAAAGCGCTCCAGCTCTGCAGCTGCTCCTAGTCGCCCTAAGCCTATGCCGACTCAGCAGCCCAAGAAGCCAGCACCTGCTGCCCCCACCGTTCCGCCTGCTAAGACTCAGCAGACCCCTTTCCTAAGTGCCAGGGAACCCGACCCAAGATAGCATTGGACTCGGCGCATCAGGCATCTTCCTCATCTGCAGGACAGGAAGAGTAAGGGGCCAAGTCTCGCTACAGCCAGACCACCCCCCAAGCGGCCTCTCTTAAGCCTCCTATCACCACGTTCAACCCTGGGTACAGAGGGAAATGTGTTTGTTGCGAATTCTGAGCCCATTCGAGCACCTGAGCAACCAACTGCTGTTATAGCGGGAAAAATAAAACACAAACATTTTTAAAAAAGAGAAAATGTCCTCTTCCTTTTCTCACAAGTGCCCTGCTCCTGTGCAGCCAGTGTCAGAATGGGTTATGGGGATAATAAAACGAGGTTATCCATTCCAGTTAGCTTGAAGACCCCCGCACTTCAGCGGCGTGGTCCCCACCTTAGTGCAATGCTAGGACGCTCACGTCCTGCGCTCAGAGGTAATGAATCTACTGGCAAAAGGAGCTGTAGAAATGGTGCCCCCATCTCAGAACGAGTCAGGCTTCTACAGCCGTTACATCCTTGTCCCCAAAAAGGATGGCGGCTTCCGGCCAATCCTCGATCTCAGACTCCTGAATCGCGCCCTCATGAAAAGGTCGTTCAGGATGACTGCACTGAAACAGATCCTCTCGCAGTTTCGCTCAGGGGACTGGTTCTTTTCTCTGGACCTGAAATACGCATACTTTTACATCCAGATAGCCCCCGTCACAGACGATTCTTGAGATTCACCTTCGAGGGAGTGGCTTATCAGTACACGGTCCTTCCCTTCGGGCTGTCTCTGGCTCCCCACACTTTTTACGAAGTGCATGGACGAGGCTCGTTCCCCTCTGAGGCAGATGGGAATCCGCATTCTCAACTACCTCGATGACTGGCTTGTCTTGGCCCAGTCGGAGGCAGAATTAATATCGCACAGGACTCTCCTCCTCAGCCACTTGGAGTCACTGGGCCTTTTTTTTCTAATTCTTTTTTTTTTTTTCACATTTTGCCAAGAGCACACTGTCCCCTAGCCAGCGAATGTCGTTCCTGGGAACAGTTCTCGACTCAGCTCAGTTGAGAGCGGTAGTCACACCAGAACGTGCTCGAGCCATACAGAAACTCGTGGCCTCCTTCAAGATCGGTGCCACTCATCCTCTTAAAGCGTTTCAGAGGATGCTGGGCCTTATGGCCGCAGCGTCAGTAGCACTACAGCTGGGCCTGCTTTGTATGCCCCTTCAGCGCTGACTGAAACCTGTTAAGGAACTGTCGGACACAAAGGTAAGTATTTCAAGTGATAATATTTATTAACAGTCTTGGTGATTTCCCAGCACCGGTGGATGATGTGAGAACAGGTGAGTGGTGATTCTCCGTGAGTTTGGTGATCGATCGTCAGGATTCTAACCGTCCCTTTCTTAACTTGCAGGTCCGTGGTGAACCGGAGTTACTTCGAGCTCGGGAAGATGGTAGTCACCAGGAGCTGGTTCCTGAGAGCGGGGTGGATGAAGAGGAACAAGGCAGAAGGTAAATACGACAGGTAGGGAAGTACAGGAAGTATACTCAGCCTAGTAGCTTCGTAAGCGGTCTCTCCTTGTAGTCACAACAAGATCGGACAACTGTGTGAACTGAGGACGGTGCTCTTATTGAGGGTGGTGATAGTAGAGGTGATGAGGTGCAGGTGAAGGTGATCAGAACTCAGGTGAAGCGGATCGTGGTAATTGGTTTTGTGATGAGCCTGGCCGTTCTGTGACAGTACCCCCCTCTCCACGGCCTGCTCCTGAGGGCCGACCCCGGCGTCGTGGTGGTCTACCTCGGTTTCGTGGAGCAGGAAGGTTTGGATGGGTGGCATGAAACTCCTCCAGTAGAGCGGGATCCAGAACATCATCCCTGAGGACCCATGAGCGTTCCTCGGGGCCGTAGCCCTCCCAGTCCACCAGATATTCCAAACTCCCACCACGGCGCCGGGAATTCAGGATCTCATTGACCTTGTAAATGGCGCCGTCGTCGATGATGAGAGGGAGAGGGGGTTCCTCGACCGGACCAGGCTCTGGGGAAACAGAAGGAACATGAGGTTTGAGAAGTGACACGTGGAATGTGGGATGTATCCTATAATGTGAAGGTAGTTGTAATTTGTAAGTGACCGGGTTGACCTGTTCCAGAATGGTGAAGGGACCAACGAATCTGGGACTTAATTTGCGGCAAGGCAGGCGCAGCCTGACGTCCCGTGTTGACAGCCATACCTTTTGACCAGGTAGGTAAGTCGGTGTAGCAGAGCGACGGGCGTCAGCGGAGATCTTCTGTCTGCGCACTGCCTGTTGTAGATGGTGGTGTGCCGAGTCCCAGACTCCCTCGCTCTCCCGGAACCAGTGATCTACGGCGGGCACGTCGGAAGGCTCACCTGACCAAGGGAAGAGGGGAGGCTGGAAACCGAGTACGCACTGGAAGGGAGTGAGTCCAGTGGATCCTTGCCGGAGAGAATTCTGGGCGTACTCGGCCCAGCCTATGAACTGGTTCCAGGAGTTCTGGTGACTGTGGCAGAAGGTTCTCAGGAAACGTCCTATTTCCTGGATTTTGCGTTCAGTCTGCCCGTTTGATTGGGGATGATATCCGGAGGTTAAACTGATGGTCACACCCAGGAGAGTGAAGAAGGCTTTCCAAACCCGAGAGATAAATTGAGGTCCCCTATCGGAGACAATGTCTTCAGGGATTCCATAATATCGGAACACATGATTGAAGAGTAACTCAGCCGTCCTCATGGCTGTGGGTAGTCCTGGTAAGGGAAGAAGTCGGCAGAATTTAGAGAATCGGTCGACTATGACTAGAATGCAGGTATTGCTATTGGATGGTGGCAGGTCGGTGATAAAGTCGACTCCCAGGTGTGACCAAGGACGGTTGGGTATGGGTAACGGTACCAGTTTGCCTGAAGGAAGATGACGGGAACTTTTTGAAATGGCGCAATCTGGGCAGCCCTGAACGAACCTTCTCACGTCCCTTGCCATGTTGGGCCACCAGAAGCGATCCTTTAGCAGCGAGAGAGTGGCGTTGGCCCCTGGGTGGCCAGTACCAAGTGAAGAGTGTGTGGAGTGGATGAGGGGTGTGCGCTGAGTCCGTGGAACATACTGGTGATTGGGAGGACAGTCCGGCGGATTCGCTGGAGGAGCCTCGGAGACGACTGGTGGAGAGGTCCAAATGATGGGGCTTGTGATAATGCCAGCAGGAAGAATCCCTTCGGGTTCCTCGAGTATTTCTTCGGAGGAATACATGCGTGATAGGGCATCTGCCTTGATATTGCGAGAGCCGGGGCGATAGGAGATCTTAAAATCAAACCTTGCGAAGAACAATGCCCATCGAGCCTGGCGAGGGTTGAGCCGTTTAGCCTCTCGCAGGTATTCAAGGTTTCTGTGGTCGGTGAGTACCAAGAAAGGATGAGATGCCCCCTCCAACCAGTGTCTCCATTCCTCCAATGCTAGCTTGATAGCTAGCAACTCGCGATCTCCGATGTCGTAATTTCTCTCCACTGGGCTGAGTTTTTTGGAAAAGAAGGCACATGGATGGAGCTTGGGAGGCTTCCCCTGCTGCTGAGAAAGTACCGCACCAACTCCGGTGGTGGAAGCATCTACTTCCACAATGAAGGGTAGGTCTGGATTGGGATGGATGAGGAGTGGTGCGGTAGAGATGGCCTTCTTAAGGTGATTGAAAGCCTCCGTAGCGTTGAGGTCCCAGGTAAGGGATTTGTTTTTTCCCCGAAGAAGGTCAGTGAGTGGACTGGTGATTGAACTATAGTTGGCAATGAAGCGGCGATAGAAATGGGAAAATCCTAGGAACCGTTGAAGTTCCTTTATGGTAGTGGGACGTGGCCAGGATGAGATAGCTTCCACCTTCCTCTTGTCCATGCGAATGCCACCATTGCTAATGATATAGCCCAGGAAGTGCACAGAGGGTTGGTGGAAGAGACATTTTTCGGTTTAACAAAAGTTTGTTATTAGAGAAACATTTCACATGATTTGTCAAATCACTTAATGAGCTATTCAGTACAGCCTTTACAGAGCTGTAAAACTGTTCTTATTGTCCTTTTTAATACTTTTGTAGGTGGATTCATGGTAAAACATTAACATTTCACAGACAGGGAAATAATTCAATGAAACTGCTCTCAAGTTTAGATCTTGTGCTTATATTTTTAAAACAGTTTGGATTTCAGTGTTTATTGCTTGACTATGTGTGCTTCCATTGTAATTGCCATGTTGTTAAAAAAGTTTTTTATTGAAAATATTTGAAATTATATTCTGTAGTTCTCAGCATTCAAATGCCTTCTCTATAGAGCTGTACAAGTTGTACTTAACCTGAAACTTTCATAAGTTCAAAGACCAGGGTAATTTTGAATGCAGTGTTCAACCTGAACACTTTATTTCATTATCACTAGACATGATGTGAGTTTCAGACTTGCTACAAGGCATTCACTTTTAAAGTTTTGTGAAAAAAAATAAATAAAATGAGATCAGACATCTTCTAATCAGACAAAATATGAATGAGAATTCTGGTGCAGAAACCAGCATAGCCGATGAAGAACTTGTATTTGCTTGTGTAAAGTAAAATTAAAAGCAACATGCAAGTCACAGAGAGGGAGGGATATTAGTGCAGAAAACCTTTCCTTTCTGTAAATTAAGATTAATTCTCGCTGAGCAAGCATTTAGTAACAGTATTGAAGCAGACAGTCTCTAATTTATCTCACCAAGGTTATGCACCGCAAGTCCAGAAGTCTGCTTTGAGTTTGTGTTTGTTGGTACATAAATATTTAGAGAGATTGCCCTAGTGACAGTTTGAATTTCTAAAATCCCTGAAGTGTCTGTGCTGACTTTTTATCCAGACAAATCAATGCAGTCTACAAGTCTAAGGCATGAAGAGATTAAAAAAATGCCTCAGAAGTTTAAAATACATGTATACTACCATTCAAAAGTTTGGTTGGTAAGATTTTTTTTTTTTTTTTTTTTTTTTTTTTTTTAAGTATTTTTGAAAATGAATTTAGTTGATTAAAAAAAGTCATATTTTGAAATATTACAGTGTAAAATGAATTCCATTCCTTTATGAATTCCATACAATTTAATACATTTTAAAATATATTTTAAACATACATTATCATTGTTGAAAGCAGTTGTGCTGTTGTGGAATCCTTGATATTTTTCAGGATATTTTCATCCTTGCTAAATAAAGTATTAATTTCTTTAAAAAAAATAAAAATTTAAATTGGAGTTGCCACTATGTTGAAAAGTGGTGGACTATTAAATAAAGTTCACATAAAATTTAAAATGTTGTTTTTATTTAATGATATTGTTGTTCATAGGAAAAAAGGTGAATACAATAAATTGGTTCTAAAACTTTTAAGCTTTATAAAGTGCAAAGTATATGTCTTATGAAACCATAATAATAACTCAAATATAAGTCATTATTTATTGATACTTCAAAATGAGGACAGCCTTTTAATTTTGGGGTGAAATGTTCCATTAAAGAAATAATGTTGCTGTCTGCCTTCTTATAAATTCTTATTGTGGTTTTTAAGATGATATGGAAAAAATATCTTTCAAATAAGGTAACATTTTAAAGTTTGGTCTCGCTGCACAAATCCAGCCGGTCCACCAGGTGACCCGGCTCAGCGGTGGTACAGCAGCCGTGGCGACGGGACGTGACGTCTCCATTCCCTCCTTCAGGGAACGGGGGTTACATACATAACCGAGACATTCCCTATCAGTCGGTCACTCCGAGTCACGTCGGTGACCAACGAATTGGGATCCCTACCAAAGGGTCACGGATACTGCCCCTTCCAGTGTCCTGTGGAAGCCTCCTGCGCCCCTATTTTTTGGCGCAGGTCAGGGCTTAGCACAGAAGACCAGTTACAGTTGCTATGGCACTACCCACTCAGTAAGACTGGATAACACTGGGAAAATGTACCCATTCCACTTGGAACCAGATACTGCGGAAGCCCACCGGAGGAGGGTTCAAGGAGCCCAAGGAGGTTCAGAAGCACTTATGCATTTAAACAACCATTTAGGTGCATATGGAAGATTAGAGGAGATTGTAGCCTCTTGGACAACGGCAGAACATCTGCCGGGGAAACACGGGCTCTAAGGCTATACCGTGGACTTCACACATATGGGATCCAATTAGGTCTCACATATGGCTCTCAACCTGAACGGGCAGGGCACACCCTGTGCCTGATAAGCCAGGGTGATGGCGTCCACTATCCAGTGGGCCATCCTCTGCTTGGAGACAGCATTCCCCTTCTGCCGGCCTCCGTGACAGACAAAGAGCTGGTCTGAGGTCCTGAAGCTTTGCGTCCTGTCAACGTAGCAGCAGACAACTGTACATAATCAGTTGCATGAATGTACCAAACCAATCGCAACTTGTTCAAAAGAATGAGAAACTGCTTTTATGATGCGACTAGATGATGTGGAGGTTGAACAAGTAGTTTTGAAAATTTCATTTCTGATCACAGAAATGCACCAAAGCAACTGATAAAAACGGTAAGATCCAGCCCGACTTAATTGTTAGGTGAGAAAAAAAACTTTCGTTCCCTGCCGTATTTTATGGTTTTCCTGATTTTAATGATGGTTTGCTCTCATTGTTAAAGCTTCTGCTCTAAAGACCCTGGCACAGCTTTAAGACAGATATTAAAAAGTGCCCTTTAAGCAGATGTAGGGAGGTGGGAAAAGTGCAGCGAGGGTGGGATGATTGAGGGACTATGAATCACCTGGCTTGGGGAGAAACGAGTAGAGTTCAGTGGTGTTTTTACTCTTCGTTTGGTTTCTGTCAGCTTTATGGTCATCTGTCTTTCTGGCTCCTCTCTGGTGACTGTGATGCACGGCGTGATTTACATGCTGTATAATTGGCTCAGTAATGGTTCTGATGGGCCTCTCTCACATAGTTTGTTCTCTTAATATTTGCTTAGCTCACCTTCAGGGTCTCGCTGATAAAAATGTGCGTCTCAGAACTAATTTCTTGTAAAACACATCCTCTGTATAATGACATTAAATGGCAGTTAAGAACCAAACATGTTCAAGGTTGCCAAAAATCAGTTTCAGGAACTCAATTTGAAGATAGAAAATTACATATTGAGCTTCCTTTTCATTAAAACCGGCAACTTTTTATGTAACAAGCAGGCCTGCCATTCAGTTTAAAAGTTTAGGCGAATTAATTATGATATAGAACTGTTAATCAGAACCTTTTGAACTCTTACTAACTGTTAAAAATGAATCTGCTTCTGTCATTTATTTTTTATAAAAGAGTGAAGCAGACATGCTCTGCTCAAGTGGTTAAACTTCAGAACTGTATAACTTTTTTACACAATGGCCAGAATATTAAAGATATAACAGTATGGAAGTAAAAAGCTGAAGTTAGAGATGGTTTTGTTATCAAAATATTAATAATATTATGCCGGTTTGTGTTAATTTATTAACCTAACAAGATGATACTGGGGTCTTAATGATCATCAGTTGAAACACAATTTCCAAAAAAACATTTTTTTTAAACATTTTGATTAGAGAGAGAAAAAAAAAGATTAAACATATTTCTTAATTAATTGTCAGTATTTAATTTTAGATGTTAAAGGCATTTTATCTGGGATATGGCAAAAAATAATAATACCTGCTTAAACTGAAGTAGTGAAATTACTTAGTTTTAATTAAAATAATTGTCCCTCATGTTTGTTTATTTGTGATATTGTTATGAAAGAAAACTGATATCATTTTCACATTTAAAATTTTTGAAAACAGTTTACCACAAATTATGAAGGCTTAGAAATTACATTAGGCAAAACCCTTCTATGTTCCTGAAGTTTTTGATTTCTTTTTTAAGGTTTTAAAAAGTCTTGTTTATGTTTCTCTGAAGGCTGAGTCCTGAAGGTTACCTAAAATTATCCCTGCATTAAATAAAGCTTTACGGTCAATGCTTATACATGAAACTCACTCTGGAAGACACAGGAGTCTTCAGAAAGCAACCAACTCCACCCCCCAAAAAGTTTATATATAAAATCCATCACATCTTCTCACTAGACAGAATGGCTCATAATGAATGCATCTAAGACTGCAATTGTGTGGCTGGCTGGGGGCAAAATGGCATGCTGTTTCTCTTCGCAAGCGGCATATTCAGATAGAAATCTCAAATCACCCTTCTCTTGAGCTGCTGCTTCCATTCAGTCTGAGAATCTCAGTGTTTATAACCTGTTCATAATATTTCACAATACTGATGATTAAACTAAATAGATATTTCACACAAAATTAAATTAAATAAGCTCACCCTTATGTCATTTCATTTGCAGAATTGTGAGAAATGTCCAAACAACATTGGACTCTATTGACTTTCATTGTATGGAGAAAAACAGACTGTTTTTTACTGTTTCTTCTTTACGGGTTTAGAATGACTTGGAGGTGATGGAATGAGGACATCATTTTTTTTTTTTTTTTTTTTTTTTGTGAACTATCCCTTTAAATCATTTGGATTCAGTCAGGTTTACTGAATGGAAACTACTGTTTATGTGTCTGTCACTGCCTGTCAAATGGTGGAGTAGTTTACTCCAGTATTTTGTTACTTCATAAAATTCTACAATGCAAAACATTGCGTTCATAAAAATGTTTACAGTGTCTTTTCAATATATTTTCTGAGTTAATGTGCAAGGCGCTACAATATAGCCTGAATACTATAACCTCAGTGTGTGCATGACACGTTAGGCCTCTTTTGCGCATTTATTTTAGCATCAGTACAGCACAGATGCCAAAATAAATGCACAAAAGAGTCCCAACACTACATGATCTTTCTTAGGTGCCCATTGAATTCTTTATATTTTCAGCTTATGCTTGTGGGCACAGTTTATAAAAGGTTACCTTGATACAACCCTTCTAGCTAGAGGTTGATGGTGTTCAGTGGGGCACTGAGGGAGATTACCTCCAGTTTTTATTTAGTCCCAAAATTGATCCGTGTGAACTTTGGGCTGACATTAATGATGGCGCCTATCTGGATCTAAGCTGCTCGCTCTGGAGCAGGGTGCTATCTGAAACCGATAGGGCCCTCTGTTTTTCTCTCTCCCTCTCACTTTCTCTTTCTCCTCTCTCTTTTTCTTCCAAGATCCTGAGTTGTTTTTTTTTTTTTTTTTTTGGATGATGTGAATCATTCAATTGTGACAAATATGCAAAACAATTAAGAAGAAAAAAAAAACATGAAGGGGGCAAACACTTTTTCACACCACTGTATGTTAATAATGTTATTTGCAAGTAGTTAAAATGTATTTTATATGTTTTGTTAATCTCAGAATGCACTATTGGAGTCCTCATGCCACTCAGTAATGTTTCAAATTGAGAAGCTTATAAAAAAAATGCATCTTCACAACATTAATTTGTCACTGTGTCGATGTGTTACAAGAAGTGAGAAGAAATGCCTAGAATGATATGTTGTCCCCCCCACGCACACAGCGACTTAGCACACAACATCATAAATCATGTTATAGTACAATGACTCTGGCATATGAACATGAAATAATGACAAGAAAAAGCATCAGCTAAATGACGAAATAGAAACAGGAAATAATATAGTAATTGTAATGGTTTTAGTTTTCACATGGTAAATGCACAAAGATGATGTTTCAAAACAAAGTGTTTGGCTTTGATCTGTAAATTTACTATAGCCGTAACATTATAATAATTATTATAATATAAAGTTTTTGTAGAAAGGTAAGCTAATATATGATCTCAGATTCATACTCTTCAATAAAATAAATAAATAAACACATTTAATTTGAATTTTAAACAATAAGAATTATATTTATGTAATAATATATATTATATTATACTATAATAAAACTATATATTATTTAATATAATTATACATATAAATAATTTATATTTTTAATATATAAAATATTCATTTATTCATTAGCTGTGCACAAACCTCAGTTTGGAAACATGCTGCAACATACTTATAGGGTTTAAATAATTTTTTTATTATTAAATCAAGTGTTTTATCTCTTTCAACATTAGAAGTGATACATTTGTTCAGATATTTGTGGGTAAAATATGATAAAATCGACACACTTAACATTTCGAAGAAGGCTGAAGTCTTCAGATGAATGTTAACATGACATTTTTTTTATCACATTACCCTAAAACATTGGCACTGTAGCAGAGATATAATATTGTATTGAGCCATATGGTGCACAGAACCCGATTGAAGACCACAATTTGCTCACATATGCTAACAGCCCACACAATATACAGCATTGAAGTCTCCATGAACATTTCCACAGGCAAATTACATTTAACAATCTGACAAATTTATATCTGTTAGTGTGAATGAAATGAAAGCTATGAGCAAAGGTGTTTTAATGCCTATTATTTCTCGCCTACTCCTTCTATTCATAAAGGAAAATTCTGTCGTCATTACTGATGTTGTTACAATATTCAGATATAGCACAGCAAATTGTGTCACAGCAGGTTTAACATCATTGATGCCAAACGTTGTTGGTTCTCATATGTCTTATAACCACAATATTGCACATTTGAATATGCACATATTCAGTCACACAAATTGGAGAGATATAACAGAAAGAAAAACAAAATGTCTATGAATAGTGCCTTAAAGGTATAGTTTACCCAGAAATGAAATGTATGTCATCCTTTACTCACCCTTAATGTTTCTTTCTTATGTTGAACACACAAAAAAGAAGATATTTTGAGGTTGTGGGTATGAAAAAAAAAATACTGTGGAAGTCGATTTGAACCAGAAACCATTAGTTTACCCACAGTTTTCAAAATATATTTTTGTGTTTAACTGAAGAAAGAAACTCATACAGGTTTGGAACAACATCAAAATGAATAAATGACAAAATTTTCATTACATGGGGGAAGTACCACTTAAATAATTTTTTTTTTTATGCTTTCTCTGAGCTATCAAATGACTTCTGAAGATTTGGAAGTTGTATGAACTACAGTTTTGATGCTTTTGTGGTGTTTCTATTTTTTTATTTTTTGCTCACCATTCACTTTCATTGTATAAAAAAAGGCAGAATGAGCGTTCCGTCTCCTTTGGTGGTCTCTAGAGGAAAGAAAGTCACACAGTTTAACAACATGAGTAAATGATGACATGATTTTTCATTTTTGGGTAATCTGTAACAATTCGTTTGATACTATTTGTTTAGAACGAAGCATTTGGGTTGAGGGATTGGAGGTACCACACTTTGAAGTGACAATTCCTTCCGCTGGAGCGGCTTTTGATGCTGAACCGTCTTCTTAAAAAATAATCAGGGAAGGGCCGGAGGGTGTACAGCGAAGGAAAGAAAGACGAGAGAACAGATGAGGGTTGGGAGAAACCGAACTGTTTCCCAACTTCAGATCACTAGATGTGTTAGCTGAGAAAGTAAAAGAGTTGGGAAGATAGGCTGAGATGTTTCTCGCTTATTACAAGCCACTGACTGACAAAAGAACACATTGTGGTTGACAGAAACCAGTCTACTTACTGTAGCTTTATTTTATAAAGTGGGCACAATGTCACTCGATTGCACCAGTGAACTGCACAATGACAGTTTCCTTATTGTGGCTTGAATGACTCAAAGAAAGTCCTACTTTTGATTATTATCAGTTTGTCAGTTACAGTTATGGTGGCATGATATCCAAGCTGGATACTTCACCCAAAAATTTAAATTCTCTCATCATTTACTCACCTCATGCTGTCTTTCTTCAGATGAGCATAAACAGATGTTTATGAAAAATAAAAACGACGCTTCTAAAACCACACAAAACAAATCCAACCAACCTAAATTGATGATTCCATGTCTTCTGATGCAACACAGTAGGTGAGTGTGAGACATTATTTTATTTTAGTACTTTTTATTCATTGAATTGGTATTTATATAGCATACATTTATATAACTTTCACAAGGTGAACTGAGTAGCATTGGGTTCAGGGAGCATTGGCTAAATATGTTTTTTTAACACTTGCTTTTAAATAATTAATTGCGCTAAATAAATTAATACATATTTTCCAATTCAAATTCTTTCAATTGACTTTTATGCAGGTTCACTGACCCAATAAATTAACCAAAAAAAGACTATTTGCACATGCAACCCACATTATTACACACGCTATCGTCATACCGCACTGATCTCCATATATTAAGACTTGAGCTGTTCATACTGACATTGTCATTTGCCTTAGGAAAGAGTTGCACAGCAATCACAACTTTGTTAACCTGAGTGTGGAAGCAGGCTTAGTAAGTACTGCAGAGAATTCATTTATGAGATATGCATATTCCATATTTAACAGAGCAGAGGGAAATAGAGGGAAATGTCCATTAGATCTCAGACTAAGGGCAGAGAATTTAAAAAAGGGGGGAAATGGTAAAATTATGCAGAAGTTATCCTTTTGACTGTCCCTTGGTTTGCTGGAGAGTTTTATAATTCAATCTTTTTTTCTCTTTTTTAATATTAAATTGCAGGTGGTATAATTCATAGAAGGGCCAAGGGTTAGTAACCAACTGAAGTGTCTCTGCAGATCCGATTTGCAAGTCTAAATGAACTGCTGAATATGAACTGCTGTATTACTGAAACGTGACCAGGGCTACTCAGAGCTCAGGGTATTGAGCCTATGTATTTTTAATTTGGGGAAAGAATTTACTTCAGTAAACCAGATCAGAATGGGAAAAAGAAAGTCTAGACAACAATTACAAAAATGGGGTTGTTTTTATTCATAGGAGTCAAAGTATTTGCTTTAAAATTCTGAAAACTTGGGATAGAAGTTATGCATAACTTTGGAATAGGTCCATTGAACATTTGCGTTGGCAAAGCAAACCAGGTGAAGATCCACCTGCGGTCAAACAGTCATGAGATCATTTCAAATTCATATTCTTCTGACATTGAATGGTGTGGCGTTGAGATACTGTCATGTTTCATATGTTTCAGCATTCATTTGTATGTATGTCAAAGTGATACATTCAGAAGTAAAAAGTGTCAGTAAGGTGTATTTATATTTCTTTTGGAAGTGTTGAAATCCCTATTAATCCAGTGATTTTTTAAAACAAATTCAAATGCAGATTTTTATGTTTTTATAAATTTTGGACTTAAGGTTATGCTATATTATGATTTATGACCAGGGCCGATTAAATTGTTTCTACGATCTGCTTTTGAAGAAATATTGTAGTATCATGCTACAGTGCACATTCTATTAGTTGCAGTTCAGGCACATCCACTGTACAATGCGACATATAGTCACATCAAATATTAACTCTGCGGTAGAGTTGCACTCCCAGGACACTGCATTTAATCGCAATCACAAAAGTACATTGTTTGCATGTGCTTTAAAGCCTTGCCTGTTAAACATTACATTCGTGTGCTGTTCTGACATGTTTTTTTGTTTTTTTTAGGAACATGTACATCTGAAGCACGCACACTAAAGAGACTGTCAAATAGCACCTTATTACTGGACTAAGTTATCCTTTATGTCTGATTTAGCTAATACTGTAAACAAAACACTAGGTTCACATATAAACGCAGATGGTGATGTCTAAAGTGAAAGTAAACAGATGAGAGAAAAACGAGTGCTTGAGTGTATATTAGATGTGTGCAGGTCTTCAAGGGACTAATAGAGGGTATGCATTGACGTCACTTTCCCGCCGGGACACACCCCCTCAGCCGGACTGAGTGGCAAAAGAGGCAGCTGTGTGAATGTATTCAATAGGGAAGCTGCGAAAACGCGAGTAAAACAAACAATAATCAGTATAAACTAACTGTTGCTGGACTCAATATGATATTCCTAACAACTTACCAAATATCCAGTGGTCCATGGATATTGATATGCAGCCAGGAAACGTATTTTCTAACATTTATATGTGTCTGATTTTGACGCCAGGGAAAGAAATAAAGCAAATTTGCCTGTGAAATCATTTTGTAAATACAAAATAGATTGGTCCAAACCCCGGTGATCACTTATATATCAATGTTATATATATATCGTCCAGCCCAAACACTTTTGTCAGTGTTTATTTAAAACATCCAGTTATGCAGAATTTAAGATGGTAAATATTTTAATTGATGAGTTGTCAATGTGATGTGTATTATAATACAAAATATAGGGTATGATTTTACTGCAAAATTCAACATATCATGAAATGATTACTGCAAATCTGTGTTTCGCTGCCTGGAGTCCATTTGTTTCTGTGAATTGCAGCGATTCATTTGCTTCTTTTGGCTTTCAGCAGTCTGTAAAAATATACCTCAGATTTCTTGTCAACTCTCTTTGTGCAGTCAATCGCAAAGCTCTTTCTCGTTTTGGATGTGTTTTGTGCTTTCTGTCGCACCATTCACGCTGAAAACCAAAGCTGCCATTCAGTTTTTTAGCCACTCAGTGAGCAGAACCGTACTCACTCCAGCTGATGTCACATGCATACCCTCTATAGCAGGGATACTCAAATCTGGCTTGCGAGATCTACTTTCCTGCAGCCTGAAGTTTAGCTCTAACCCTAATCAAACACACCTGATCAGGGTTGGAGCTAAACTTCAGGCTGCAGGAAAGTAGATCTCGCGAGCCAGATTTGAGGATCCCTGCTCTATAGCCTAGTACTAAACATGTTGCTACTTGTCGTTAAAGGGATAGTACACCCAAAAATGAAAAATCTGTTGTTATTAACTCATTCTCATGTTGTCCTAAAACTGTATACATTTATTTCTTGTGCTAAACACAAAAGATAGTTTGAAGAATGTGTAACCAAACAGTTCCTGGTCCCCATTGACTTTGATAGTAGGAGAAAAGAAAAAACAACAACAAAACAACGGAAGTCACTGGGGACCAGAAATTATCTTCTTTTGTGTTCAGCACAAAAAAAGCAAACAAAAAATCAATACAGCTTTGGGGCAACATGAGAATGAGTAAATTATGACAATTTTCTTTTTTGGGTGAACTCTATTGTTAATAAAACAGGAAAACACAAAGAGAAACATCACTCACTGCTCTTGACCTAAGAACGTTAATACAGTTGCTAAAATAAAAATCAGTGTATAATTTATACAGTGAAGCTTATATAGTGTTTTATTGTTATATCTGTGGCTGTGCATTCAATTTTTTGAATGCTATACTGCTAAACACTACTGTACCTGAAAAATAAAGCACCGTTTTTTTTATTTGTGTATTATGTGTATTTGAAATAGGTAATTTTGTTCTTATTTTTTAATAACAAAGATAAAATAATGACAAAATGGCCTAAATCACTGCCATTCTTTTCTATTTTATATTTTGTTACCTTGTAAGGCTTTGTTTGTAAAATAGGAAAAAAAGTTTGGCTGTACTGTTCAGACAACTTGCAAAACAGTAAAACCAACATGATAAACATGATATTTTTTTTCTTGAAAACAAAGAAATACCCCCCCCCCCCCCCCCCCCCAAAAAAAAAAAAAAAAAAAAAAACATGATACAATATTTTTGCCATATCACCCACCCCTAGTTGGACTCAAATGACCGTTTGAAACATTTTTCAAAATATCATGTTTTGTGTTGTGCAGTAGAATATTCAGGATTGGAATGATGAGAAAATGATGACAGTATTTTCATTTTTGGGTGAAGTATCTCTTTAATGTTGCAGTTCGGATACATGTAACTTTTGTTTTGTTGCCACTTTCAGTTTGTTTCTCTATTGCCGTTGTGTTGCACTCCCAGAACCCATCATATACATTGGCCCACAAGAGGACTCAGGGAAAAATGAAGATGGAAGAAAGCATAATTGAGAAAAGCAATTTATTTAGCTTATTTAAAGTTTCACGGAGCCTTTAATTATCCTTCAGTGAATAATTCCCTAAAGTTTGCCACCATTTCATAGAGCCAGAGAAGTAATTCTCTAGTTTAAACAGAGGGTTGCCTCACTTTTTCTCACCCCCTTCAATCCCTTTCTCTTTGTCTCTCAAACATACCTGCCTTTCTATGGACCTGCTTTATTCACCGGCTTCATGGCTCATTTTTTCGTAGAGCAGCCAATTTAGCACAGGCTTAATCCAGAGAATAGCCTACTGGTGTGCTTCCAGTTCGTTCTGTGATTGACGTCTGGAAAGATCTAATCGAATGCAATGTATTAGCAGGATTGACACTCAGGTACAGTGCTCTGATTCTGTGACGGAACAAGGGTTGCTAGGTTTGTGGGAAATTCATTTTTCTGAAGAGAAGAGAAGGCGTTGGCCACAAAACGTAAAGGGAATTGCTTCTGGCTTAATCAGTCTGGAGATCGCAACATTTATCTTTCTCTTTTTCACTTTTCATTTGCTCTACTTTCAAAGATTTGTCAGTCTGTACATGACATTGCCTAAAGGAATGATGCACTTGAAAATGGCAGTAAATGTAACTGAAGTTTATTGCATATTTAAAACAGCACACAAGAGTGGGCATGGCCCTAGATGGGGGTCAGGCTTGTTTTCCAAGCATCCTGTGCTCCCCAGAATTATATAGCACATAAGGAACACATGACTGCGTTCCTTATTAAAATAAAATTAAATAAAAACGATATAGATACTAAATATTTGTACTGTGTAAATGCAACATTTGTGAACAGACTTAAAAAATGTTAAAATATCTTGCCAACCTGATTATATTATATTGTATTGATTATATATAACATGGTTATATAACATAGTTGCATTCATACCTCAAGACTGAGGCTATTTTATGTCATATATAATGAATTAATGTTTTGATTTGTGATTTCTCTTCATAACTGCCAGTTTCCTGCTGCCAATTTTTGAAGAAGAACGTCTGATGGCACCATGATTTCTTCTAGTTTTCTTAACTATTGCAAGCAATGAAGATATACCAAAAACTAAATTTTAAAATTACTCCACACTGAGACTTGATCACTTGCAAATTGCAGAGCGTACAGTCAGTCCTGTAGGTTGGATTTGAAAAACAGATTGAGTTGACACAGCCCAAGTTGCCTGGTAACCGTTTCCACTCAGTTCATTCTTAGTGTTCAAACAGTTCAATGTAGCAATTTCTCTTCTGTTATGAAACTGTTTATGTGCACTTATACTCTGAGGATGCAGTAACAACATTCAGCACTTCAAAACTGCTCTTAGATTAGAAAGTGCCAGAAGAAATACTGTAGCTCTAAATTCACTAATCTACATGGATCTAAAATATGACAGCTACTATGGAAGTTAAATGATTAATTACATAAGATGATGATACGTTGGGTTTGTTTAGGGTGGCAGCTCTTTAAATTGTTTATCTGGACAGCAAATGTACAATGCTATTTGCTAATGTAAAGATAAATATTTTAATTGTGTAGCAAAATTGAAAGAGCACAAACTATTTATCCTTAAAGGAATATTTCACCCCAAAATGAACATTTTCTAAAAATGTACTCACCCTCAGGCCATCCAAGATGTAGATGAGTTTGTTTCTTCATCAGAACTGATTTGGAGAAATTTAGCATTATATCTCTTGCTTAGCAGTGGATCCTCTGCAGTGAATGGGTGCTGTCAGAATGAGAAAGCTGATAAAAATAATCCATAAATAATCCACACAACTCTAGTCCATCAATTAACATCTTGTGAAGCAGAAAACTGTGTTTGTAGAAATAAATGAATGAATGAATAAATAATTAAATAAATAAATATAATCAGTCAACATTTTTAATTACTAACTGTTGCTTCCAGCCAGTTCTCAATCAATAACATTGCTTTCTTCATTGAAAAAAATCATCTAGTCTGAATCAGGAGAGAAATATGCACAGATCAAGCACTGTTAAAAGTGAAAACAGTTCTTAAATATGTCAGTGTATTTTGATGATGAGACCACAATGGGGGATGGACATTTTTGCTGGAGGAAGCGTTATTATTATGGATGGATTATGGACTTGTATTTTGGCCAGAAGCGATGAGTAAAAGTAAAAATAACAGAATAAAAATGGATTTGTTTAAACACCCACAAGTAGTAAGTACCCTATGGCATCGGTCAGAAAAGATTTATGGCTTTGACCTTTTGACCTTTCCCACGTAGCCCACCCACGTCACTCCACGTGTTGACCCCGTAATCTGTAAGAAATTTTTCAGGAAGTCGTGCGTGCTTGCGTGCGTGTGTGTGTGTGTGTGTGTGTGTGTGTGTGTGAGAGAGAGAGAGAGAGAGAGAGCTCAAAGAATTATTTATTTTTCCAACGTAAACCACTCATTCGAAGAATGGTCCTCCTTGCACAAGGAAAACTTTTTTTCTCACTGGAAATTTTTTATCCATTTCTTTATTTATTGTTTTATTTTCAATTCATTATTACCCATGTTACATATTTTATTTAAATCCTTTTTATATAACTATCAGATTATATGTGTGGGACGTGCACATACATATTGTAATATGTTCTCATGATCTGTTAAAATTGTCTACTTAGTTTTGATATTGACCTTAAAATCGAAATGTATTTCACAGCTATTTTCTGATTTTCCACAGATATGCCTGAGATCTGTTTATCTAAGCATACCACGGTACGCAACCGGACATATGGGCGTCAGATTGTGGACCCCACCGGATGTGGGTATTCAACACGGACCATACAGTTTACGGGGTCAACACGACATGGGTGGTCGCGGCGTGGGTGGGCTGCATGGGGGGGAGGGGGTGCTAAAAAGGTAAAACAAATATATATTTTTGACAAATGCCATAGGGTACATCCTACTCCTACAGCATTTCACTTTACATTAAGGTTAAAAGACGATTTTTGATGGACTGGAATCTTGTGGATTCTTGGTATGTTTTTATCAGCTGTTTGGACTCTGAAGGCACCCATTATGTAATGCTAAATTGTGTAATGCTAAATTTATCCAAATCTATTCCAGTGAATAAACAAAGTGAGTACATTGAAAAAAAATTATTTAATTTTTTTGGTTGAACTACTCTTTTAAACACATGCTAGTTTTGTTTTAAAACATTCGTAAAGATATTTACATCCATAAAGGACAAATATACCATGTAAGCTAAAAGTTTGTGCTTGAAAGTTGGTCGGCGATGTCTTACATCCCCTTCTGTCACTAACACCATAACGAGCACGTTAGTGACATAAATCCCACTAATTGAATTTGCATGTAGATGCCTAGCTTGATTTAGAGCCCTGTTTCGGGGGTGGGTGAATTGGAATAGATTCAGCTGTGGATGCAACATTAACTCCCGGTGCTTTAAATCAGCACACTGCAGACAGACAGTGGTTGCCATGTCAGTACAGAAGGGCATGTAAAATGCATGGGGCTTTTTGGGTAACCTTGTGCGAAGTAGTTAATGATTCAGCCATCTCCACTCTGGGAGTTGGAGATGTTCTACAATGTGCCGTGTCTACTCCTTTCAGCTCCAGAAGGGTTCAGTCTGCTCACGTTTCTGTGTTCTCACCACTAGCCTTCCTTCGTTCAAAATAGTGCTGTTCCTATTTTGTCAGATTTAGGAATTCTTCTGCTGATGTTAAATCACTGCTGTTGTGTTGTGGAGCTTGTTACAGATGAAGCTACATTTTAAATGCAGTGTCTGATGGGAGCTGATATTTCTGTAAAACAGGCAGTTCTACATTCAATAACATTTCATAAGAGTGTTAGTTAAAGTCTAGGAATCATTTTCACTATTTTAAAGGGCCAATAACATGACACAATTTTTTTTTAAAACCTCAGACCTTTTAATAATAATAATAATAATAATAATAATAGTGAATATTTTTATGCTATAATTTTTTTTGTCCTAGAAGTTTTGTTAAAATATTAATATTTAAAAGCTTTTGCAAGCCAAATTGACATCATGTGCACTGTAGTTTTTTCCATATAAAGTTTTTCAGAATTGTAATTAACACAACCAATTAATTAATTAATTAATTAAATTAACAAAATTCAACTCTCTCCATCGACTTTGTCATTTCTGACAAAAAAAACAGAACAATGTCTAAAAGCTGCTATGTGACAAGGACAGCCTGCATTTTAGAAGGACAGCAGAGAACAAATAACAAAGGAGGAGGGAACAACAAAAACAAAACCCCCTGGCACGTAACACCCCACCCCTTAAAATCAAACATTATACATGTTAATAATGTTTGTACACAGAACAATATTTACCCTCATCCAGTTATGCTCTAGAAAGAGAAAAGAGAAACAACGTTATTTACTCCCTTGTTGTGTCGGATTTCAGTATTGTAATTTTGAACCACTAAAGACCATCGCATTAGCCTTTGATTCTGATTGTACATTCGACACAAGAAGCTGAGACGATTGTGGTCAGTATACACAACTACTGGGTATGAGGTGCACCCAACATACACCTCAAAATGCTGCGATGCTAGTAACAAAGCCAAAGCTTCTTTCTCAATCGTAGAATAATTATATTGATGTTTATTAAACTTCTTAGAGAAGAAGCAAATCGGATGATCAATACCTTCCTCATCCTCTTGCAACAATACGGCACCTGCTCCAACTGTGCTGGCATCCACCTCTAGTTTAAAATGAAGAGAAAAATTAGGAGCAATTAACACTGGAGAACTGCAAAGCAACTGCTTTATAGCTTTAAAAGCACGTTGATTCTCGGTGGGCTAACCTAATTGCCTTGAAGGACTAAGCAGATCTGTCAAGGGTTTCTCAGCAGGAGAAAATTTCTTACAGAAACTTCCGTAGTATCCTGCCATTCCTAAGAATCTCCTCAACTCACGTTGAGTATTAGGCACTGGGAATTCTTTGATGGCAGAAAATTTTGCCTCTACGGGACGAACTTGACCTTTCCCTACTTGTTTACCCAAGTAATTCACCGTAGCTTTGCCAAAATCGCATTTAGTTAAATTCAAACAGGCATCAGCAAGTCGTTGGAACATTGTAGTCAACACAGACAAATGTTCAGGCCAGGTAGAAGTGTAAATAACCAGATCATCTAAGTATGCACTACAATTTGGTACACCTGCCAGCACTGTATTTACTAACCTTTGAAAGGTGGCAGGTGCATTTCTGAGCCTGAAAGCCATAACATTATATTGTAGGAACGAGTTGGGTGTTACAAAAGCAGAAATGTTGGATGCCCTTGGAGTCAATGGCACTTGCCAGTAACCCTAGAGCATGTCTAACTTGCTAACGAATTTAGCAGAACCCACATTATCGATGCAATCATTTATCCTGGGCAACGGAAAACAATCCGGGACAGTTAGAGAGTTCACTTTCCGAAAGTCGGTACAGAATCGAACAGTTCCATTAGCCTTAGGAACTAAAATGCTAGGAGAACTCCAAGGACTGACACAAGGCTTTGCAAAACCTTCTTGTAACAGTAATTTCAACCTACTGCTTCATAGCATCTCTCTTAGCAGTATTCACATGATATGGGTGTTGTTTAACAGGAGTGGAATTATGAACTTCAATATCATGAGACAGTACATGAGTTTGTTTTGGCACATCTCCAAAAATTTGCCCTTTGATCTTCTGTCATGTGAAACAACAGCTTAGGAAGGTCAGTTAAGAATTAGTCATCAGAATTAGTCAGTCGAGTAAAGGGTATTGGGTC
This sequence comes from Barbus barbus, assembly GCF_936440315.1. NCBI lineage: Eukaryota > Metazoa > Chordata > Actinopteri > Cypriniformes > Cyprinidae > Barbus > Barbus barbus. Next base: position 8,766,251 of record NC_136736.1, on the reverse strand, counting down.
GACCTGTAACCTCACCTCATTCACATCAAATTCAACATCACTAGGAGGAGGCAAGACTGTCATGCAATTCACAGCAGCCAACAAAACAGTCTCTGTGTTTCCTTCTGAAGAATGAAGTAGCCCTTCCTCCCTAGAATGATAAGCTTTAAGCATATTGATGTGACAAACACGTTTATGCCTCTTATGATCAGGTATCTTGATTATGTAATCTGTCTCACCTCTCTTCCCCGGTACTTCGTAAGGACCAGCAAAACAGGCAGATAACACGGACCCTGGAACTGGCAACAACACAAGAACGTTCTCACCCACTGAAAACGAGCGTGACACAGCTGCTTTATTGGAATTTTGCTTCATGTGGATTTGAGCTTTCGAAAGAGCATCTTTAGCTTGAGCAGAAGCTTCCTGCACACGTTCCTGAAAACAAACCACATAATCAAGAACATTCCCCTTAGAACTTAAGCTATCGTTAAGTCCAAGCATTTGTTCTTTATAACCTTTAATGGCCCCTGGACACTATTTCCAAACACAAGCTGGACTAAAGCACAGAGACTCCTGAGGAATCTCACGAACAGCAAACAAATCAAATGGTACCCCTTCATCCCACTCATTTTCTGTATCCCAAAAGTATTTCTTCGGCATAGATTTTAACATCTGATGAAATCTTTCTAGCACACCCTGACTTTCAGGATGGTATGGGCTAGAAACACGACGTTGGACACCTAATGAACGAAAGGTTTGTGTGAACAACTTGGACATAAAATTAGTGCCCTGGTCAGTTTGTATTTTCCTAGGCAATCCGAAAGTAGAAAATAACTTGACTAAAGCCTTAACAACTGCCTTTGAAGTGATTTTTCGTAATTGCACTGCTTCAGGATAACGAGTAGCTACACACATTTAATATAAGCAAGAATTGATTGCCAGTCTTTGGTTTAGGCAATGGCCCAACGCAATCCACAATTACATGTTCGAAAGGTTCTTCAATCACAGGGATTGGAACCAAAGGCGCAGGAGGAATAAGCTGGTTTGGTTTCCCCATAACGTGACAATTTTCCTGCACTGCTAACGACATCATCTGTACACATAAATGTGTCATCCAACTTAAACTAAGTCCCCATCTTCCTTGTCTGGGCACGAGTTAGCACACAAGCTGGAAAGGCCTCAGGATACTCTCGAGTCAATTTATCTGTAACAGAAGTGATAACAGTTCTATTCATCACTTCCAACACAGGTAACACTCTACCCACAGCCAAGTCATTACCTAAAATAAACTCAACACCAGGCACTGGCAACGCTGGTCGTGCAACCACATCCACAAATCCTGTAATCAACTCAGTCTGTAAGTGTACTTCGTGCAATGGCACCTTCACTACTTCCATACCTTGCACTAGAACGCTGGAACCAAGATAAGAGTCCTCTGAGAATGGTAAGACATCTCCACATATGACCGAGCGCGCTGCCCCAGTGTCCCACAACACTCGTACTCCAACTTGATCTCCAGGTTGGCCAATGAAAGACACAAAACCTTCAAACATGAATGGTTCATAAACAGCATCAGTAGGAACAGACCGTGTTTTAATTAAACATACAAGACTACACACCAGAATCATTTTGTTGCTTTTTCTTCAACATCCAACAATCTGCAATTATATGGCCCACCTTTTGGCAGTAAAAACACTCACACTTCTCTCTGGGCTGTTCTACTTTTATTTTTGATGGAGCAGTACACAGAGAGGAACCAGCAGAACTGTTTTTGTCACCAACACTCATAGAATAAAACACACTTTTGTGCATTAATGCAAACTCGTCCGCTAACACAGCAGATACAAATCTAATAAATACAGCCTCGATGAACAAGAGATTCCATTGAAGAACTTTAAAAATCTTACAGATTTTTTTTACGGGGGGGGGGGGGGAATTCAAATCAATTTTCCTAGATTTACAATTGTCCATAAACATTTAGACATGCGAAATAACCCCGTATGGCCCTGTTGCACATGGAAGTCTCTGAGATGGCTTAGGCACGGCTCTACTAATCATACTATGGAATACACATATGGGATCCCGGCAGGGTCTCCCATATGGGCACTAGCCTCACACCAGATTTTAAGAAGTCATTGGCTGAAAGGCCTGGCGCCAGACGCTCCACCACGTCCGGACGCCGGAGTGCTGGAGGACTCGACAGAGCCTGGTTAAAGAACTCTCTGGAGAATTAGGCGTAAGGACGCCGCAAGCCGACTCTGAGCCGGGTGGACACCCCTAGTGGAGTGAGCACGCAACCTGAACGGGGGATGGAGTCTCCACTCCCCTGGAAGTGCTGCTCAAGACAGCTCGTCGGCTGCCCGATTAAACACTCCTGGGATGTGGATGGCACGAAGGGACCTCAGATGCTTCTGACTCCAGAGGAGGATTTGGCGGGCGAGTTGCAATATGCGACGGGAGCGTAAACCGCCTTGCCGGTTGATATACGCAGCAGTCTCAGTGTTGTCCGTACGAACCAGAACGTCTTTGCCCTGAAGGCGCCATCTGAGGCGGCTCAAGGCAAGGCGTTCTGCCAGCAGCTCGAGGCAATTGATATGCCAATGCAGTTGGGGACCCGTCCATACCCCTGACACTGTGTGCCTGTTGTACGTGGCTCCCCAGCCGGTGGCCTAGGCATCCGTGAATACCACAGCCTGCCTGGATACCTGCTCCAGGGGCACTCCCCGAAGGAACGTGGGATCTGACCACGGGCTGAGGGTTTTGCGGCAGGCCGGTGTAATCTGAACCTGGTGAGTACCGCGTTTCCACACCCACCTCGGGTTTTGGCCATGGAGCCAGTGCTGAAGCGGTCTCATATGGAGCAGAGTGAGCGGAACTATCGCCGCAGCTGCAGCCATATGCCGTCCTGCCTGATAAAGTCTTGAGGCAGTTCAGCACCGACTGAGCATGTTCCTGGGTGAGGCGGTCTGGTTGACCGAATCTAACTCCATGCCGAGAAAAGGGATCCTCTGCGTTGGCACGAGTTTGCTCTTTTCCCAGTTGACCCAAAGGCCCAACTGGCTGAGCTGCCTGAGCACCAGGTCCCTGTGTACGCACAACTGCTCGCGAGACTGTGCAAGTATGAGCCAGTCGTCGAGGTAGTTGAGGATGCGCACACCCCGTTCTCTCAGGGGAACAAGGGCCGCCTCTGCGATTTTGGTGAAGAAGCGAGGCGACAGGTACACCCCAAAGGGCAGGACGTTGTACTGATATGCCTGACCCTCGAACGTGAATTGCAGGAATGGCCTGTGTCGCAGGAGGATCAAGACATGAAAGTACGTGTCCTTCAGTTCAAATGCTGCAAATCAATCTAGGGGATGGACGCACCCAAAAATACGTTTCTGCGTCAACATCTTGAATGGTTCAAAACTTGCAGATCCAAGATCGGTCGTAACCCCCACTTTTCTTGGGCACAATGAAGTAAGGGCTGTAAAACCCCGACCTCATATTGGCTGGAGGGACCGGCTCCGCACGTAAGACAGTGGCATCGACGGCCTTGACTGAAGTGAACTGGACTGAACTTGGGAGGACACCGGGCAAACTTAATCGCGTAGCCGAGTCTGATGGTCTGCAGGAGCCACCGAGATGGACTGGGGAGCACTAGCCAGGCTCCAAGAGAACATGCCAGCGGGACCACCAACATACCCGCGGTGGGGCAGCGAGGTGGAACACAGGGACCTGGCCCGGGGCCTGTGACCGCAGGGGGCGGGGTCTGGATGTGCAGTGTAACACTTACCAAAAACAGAATGAAAGAAAAGATTCTCCACCCGGCCCTCCTCCGGGGGAGGGACTGGTGCAGTCACCATCTCCCGACGAGCAGTCTCCTCCGTCTCTGGGTCGCCCGTCTCAGGGCCTCTTGCACTTGCGCTTGCCGCCAGGTTTGGCGGGGGCCTGGACGGGCTGGGCGTCCTGCCTGCGCCCGGCTCCATGACGCTGCCTGGTGGAAGGCTGCTGCAGCTGCGTGGGAGCGGGGGTAGCCACAGGGGGGCGCCCATGGCGACGAGCAGGCTGAGGGACTGCAGCCGGAGTGGAAGCAGCAGCTTTCCTCTGGCGCATGATGTGTTTGATCGCCCCAGTCTGCTTCTGTGCTGCCGAGAACTGCTGGGCAAAGCTCTTGACAGCGGGCCGAGGCCGGTCTGTGACATTGGAGCATTCATTAACTGTACCTTCTCCTGCACCTTCATGTCAGCGAGGCACAGCCAGAGATGGCGCTCCTGTACCATTAGCATGGACATTGCACGACCCAGAGACTGTGCGGTCACCTTCGTTGCTCGAAGCACAAGGTCCGTCGCAGCATGCAGCTCATGTAGAACCGCCAGGTCGTGACAACCCTAGTGCAGGTCTTTCAGGGCTTTGGCCTGGTGGACCTGCAGTAACGCCATGGCGTGGAGGGCAGAAGCCGCCTCCCCACAGGCTCTATAAACACTGCCAGTTAGACCTGACGAATACCTACAGGCCCGTGAGGGAAGACACGGGTCACCCCGCAGGGCTGTTGGACACAGTTGCATGGCCACAGACCGCTCCACCGTGGGGATGCCCACGTACCCCAAAGCGGCCCCACCACTGTCAAGCAAAGCTGATTCAAACACTTGGGAGAGTTTCACAAGGAGTGGACTTAAGCTGGAGTCAGTGCATCAAGAGTCACCACGCTCAGACGTCTTCAGGAAAAGGGCTACCAAGCCACTTCTGAACCAGAGACAACGTCAGAAGCGTCTTACCTTGGGCTGTGGAGAAAAAGAACTGGACTGTTGCTCAGTGGTCCAAAGTCCTCTTTTCAGATGAAAGTAAATTTTGCATTTCACTTGGAAATCAAGGTCCCAGAGTCTGGAGGAAGAGTGGAGAGGCACAAGAATCCATGTTGCTTGAAGTCCAGTGTGAAGTTTCCACAGTCAGTGATGATTTGGGCTGCCATGTCATCTGCTGGTGTTGGTCCACTGTGTTTTCTGAAGTCCACAGTCAACGCAGCCATCTACCAGGAAATTTTAGAGCACTTCATGCTTCCTTCTGCTGACAAGCTTTATGGAGATGCTGATTTCATTTTCCAGCAGAACTTGGCACCTGCCCACACTGCCAAAGGTACCAAAAGCTGGTTCAATGACCATGATGTTACTGTGCTTGATTGGCCAGCAAGCTCGCCTGACCTGAACCCCATAGAGAATCTATAGGGTATTGTCAAGAGGAAGATGAGAGACACCAGACCCAACAATGCAGATGACCTGAAGGCTGCTATCAAAGCAACCTGGGCTTCCATACCTCCTCAGGAGTGCCACAAACTTATCAACTCCATGCCACGCCGAATTGAGGCAGTAATTAAAGCAAAAGGAGCTCCTACTAAGTATTGAGTACATACACAGTAAATTAACATACTTTCCAGAAGGCTTATGAAGTATTATAATTTGTTGAGATGGGTCCATGTGACCATGTGATATTTCAGTTTTTCTTTTTTAATAAATCTGCAAAAATGTCAACAATTCTGTGTTTTTCTGTCAATATGGGGTGCTGTGTGTACATTAATGAGGAAAAAAATGAACTTAAATGACTTTACCAAATGGCTGCAATATAACAAAGAGTGAAAAATTTAAGGGGGGTGTGAATACTTTCCGTACCCACTGTATATACTGTATATATTAGTGATATATAGTGATAAACACGTGTCATGAATGAAAATATATAATATATTCTATTCTGTTCTGTTCTGTTCTATTCTATTATATATATATATATATATATATATGTATATATATATATATATATATATATATATAATATTTATTTATGTATTTTAATTTATTTTTATTTTTCCTGCTTATCCAACACTTTTATTTGTCATAGACCCTAGTATAATACTTAATATCTCTGTGCTGATGGTATGTGTTTCTTTTCAACTGTTTCTTTCATTATGAGGCTCCCGTACATGCACTGACCTTGTAATTTGGATTTTACTCTAATAACTACCGATGGAAATTACCAAGAAAAGCCACCTCAGGTACTGAGAGCAGCATGCAAAATTTAAATTCAGCGTATTTGTACTTTCCTCTGGATACACACATTAACCCTGAGCACATTCCAGGAGCGCATGCAGTCCCTCTGCGACACGGACAGAATAACACACTCTCTCCAACAGGTTTCACAAACAGATAGTTGTGCCGTTGGTTTAAAAGTTTCTCCTTTAAATCTTGCCTGGAAGTCTTTAAACCCATTCAGCCCATCTCATGTTGACGTCCCTTTTCTCATCCCCTCAACCTTCGCTCCGCATGCAGAGACAACAAAAGAAAAAGCAAAACAAAAAGTTTAGGTAAGAGAAGCGCAAGAGAGAAGTGGAAGACGAGGGGAGCACCTGAAATGCTCACTGTTTTATTTATGAAGGCCCTGCCTGCCACGAAGGAGACAAATTACCTTTTAACAATGTGAAATAGAATTTTGTTTACAAGGCTGCGCTTCCCCTTGCTTTTTAAATGAGATTTCTCAATGCTCCCATTTATATCCCCCGGCATTATCATCTCAATCTCTCAAAGCCTATCGCTCTTTAAGGAAATGCTGGAAAGAAAGGAGCAAATCTCTTCCCATAAAACCAGCCATTAGGAATATTCACAAAAGCTACACCTCTGTCTGCACTAGTCTAGCTATATATGACTTTTGTGGCTACAGGTTATTTAAAGTTGGAGCTCCATCGCCAGAGCGAGTGAGGCTGATCCGCAGTAAGAGGTCGCGCTTCTGGATATCTCCGGCACTAAGTGGCCATCTGGAGAAGAACAGAAGTTTAAAAGTATGCGGGGCCTGTAGTGATGTAAAACAGAGACGGAGAGAGAGAGAGCGAAAAAGAGCAAGCTGGAGAGAAGCACATTTTAAGACAGGGGTTCTCAAAGTCTACATTCAAAGGTCCAAATCTGAATTTTCATCAGTGTCAAAGGTCCGGAACAATTGGTTATTACAAAACGTGTTTTTAATAAACATACATAACATATAACAAATAAACACTCTTTTTTAAAAAAAAAGGTTCCCTTTGCATTCAAAATACTTTAATAACAAGTGCAAAAGTGGCAAAACAATTCATTTAAGTGTCAGCAGTAGAAGTCGACCTATAATGTTTTTTTCTCTGGCCAATGCCGATATTTAGAAATCAGGGCAGCCTATGGCCGATACATGATGCTGATTTTTTGGGCCGATTTTCTCTTTTTTTCCCTTTATATCAAAAGAGAGTTTGCGTAAATGGTTATTGCAGGGCACAAGATAGTAATAGTAGTAGTAGTAGCCTAATTCATAGTAATAATACATGGCTCAAAACTTAAGCACCTTCTCAAAACAGTTCTGAAGCATGCTTTTTTGTTTATGTTTGCTGACAGACACCAGTGTTTCCCGCATACTAGCAAATGCAAGTTGATTCTCTGCCAGCAGGAGGCGCTGTTGGAGCGTGATATGTAGCTGTTTCCCCGGTAACGACTGTAATCAAATAAGCGCTACTTTATCAGCCATTACAGGAAATGAAAATTGGCATCAAAGCTTTTCTGAAGAAAACGGACGGTTCTTTTAAAAGATACAGTCATATAAAAACACCCGCGCAGCATTTTATTTTTGAAACGCGCAGTGCTCAGTTTATTCAACGAAGTATAAGCCTTTTGGAAAATCTATTTGTAGCGGTCAGTTTTGATATTGTGACAAGCCGCCACAAATAAATGTATACACTGGTCACTGCTATAAGACAAATTTCCATAATATAAGTGATAGCAAAACAAAAAAAAAATAAAAAAAAATATTAGCGGTGAAATGTCGCCCGATTATGTCAAACGTCATACGATCACTGGATGTCATGATGACAACAAATGTCATGAAGGAAAAGTTTCAATATCTCGCCTGCAATTTCGGACCTTCTCCAAAAGACATAAAAAAATAAGAATAAATAAACAAATGATTTACAAGTTTAACGTGCGTTTATCGAAGTAGGAAATATAATTAGTGTTCTTGAAATATGAAATAGAAGCGGGTCCGGATTGAATTCCCTCCGGGTCCGGACTTTGAGAAGCACTGTTTTAAGACCTTGTTGTATTATAGGGTTCTGCCTGTATTGAACCGAGAACATCTCATAAATCACTGGTGCAATGCTCCAGCCAAAATAAAATGGAAAAGTCTCATGGACATTCTTGGTTAATTCATCTTTGGCCTTTTTTTTGGGTGTCCCCAATATTATTGTGGGCCTCTTGACAAAGGTTTTTACGGTTCTTTTCCGCAAGCATGCATTTGAAGTGTCTTTACTAGGTGTATTTTTATATTTATTTGTATATTCCCTGCAACTATTTGTTGTTCTCTACCATATTTGCTATATTGAATATAGATTATGAATGATAAATTGTATAACTTTTATTAGGTCGGGCAATTTTTCCAGTTTTATTGATTGGAATATAATGTTTTGCAATGTTATTTTAAAGGGATAAAAAAAAAAAATCTGTCATTAAGTACTCACCCTAATGTCGTTTCAAACCTGTTCATTCATCTTCATAATTCTGACCCTCCATAGACATCAATGCAACTGACACGTTCAAGGCCCCAAAAGGTATTAAGAACATTGTTAAAATAGACCATGTGACATCAGTGGTTCAACCTTAATTTTATGAAGCTACAAGAATACTTTTTGTGCACAAAAAAAACAAAAATAAAGACTTCAACAATTTCTTCTCTTCCATGTCAGACTTTGCTCTGATACAAAGCTCTCGGATTTCATCAAAAATATCTTAATTTGTGTTCCGAAGATGAACGAAGGTCTTATGGGTACTTAGGTCTTACTATCCCTTTAAATTGAAGAATCAGTATACTGAATAAAAATATTTGCAAACGTTGCAATTAGACACATAGACAATATGCTAATGATAATAGTTGAGAAAAAAATGATCAGGCGCATGATGGTGCATATGATTAACTGTTGTGAACTTTCGTTAACTAGATGGTTAATACAAATTTTACTTTAGTCAAGCTGTAGTTATGATTTTAAATTTACTAGTTAAATGTAAGAAATAAAATAAAATAAATCAAAATTTAAATCTTGAATCATGAATTGAAATCTTGATTCTGGCTGATAATTATTTTCATGTTATAGATAAACAAAACAAACTAAGCATAAATTACTAAAAACTAAAATGAGGGTACTCAATAAGTACTCAGTAAGTACTCAAAAGGTACTCAATAAGTACCTTGGTCCATCTTTATACCCCCCAACTTGAGTATCGCATAACTTATTCTGTACATTAACTAATAGATACATGCACCAGTACTTACATAGAAAGTATATGGAAATAAGACTGTAAAACGAAGTGCACCATTTTGCATAAACATTACACATTACCAGTTCTTCAAACTTTGTAAGCACTGTTGTGGAGAGCAATTTAGCATTAACAGTCCTACCTAAGCAATTGAAAAACAGTCCTCTTTTATTAGGTAAGGTTAGGACTTACCAAGCGTACCATATTTACCAAGTTGTCTGTATGTACAAACTAATTACCATGCATGTACGACTGTTAAGTATAGTCAGTTGGCTGATTTGTCAGTGGGTCAGTGCTTATATCTTATGTAAATGACTCAACGTATGTGTGCAACACCAGGGTTTTTGCTGTTCCTAACAAGTTCATTGCAGTGTTACAGAGTGTGAGTGTACAGAATGTCTGTACAGCTGATATGATGTGGTGAGAATGAAAGCATGCATATCTCCATTCCCGCTTTGCATTGTCATAAATAATGCAAAAAAACAGTCACACTCCATTTGCTAGTTTTTGTCAGCAAAACTTGATTTGTTTCAGAGCAGTTTCTGAGAGTTTCGTCTTGACAGTGACCCAGCAGCAGAACTAATCGACTTGTCCCATAACCCCTGCCCTCATAGCCCTCCTCACTTTTACTTGCTGAATTTAAACATGGAAAAGGACTTGCCATCTGTGCCCAGTAGGGATTCATGTGTATTCCAGTAAGAAAGTCACAATTTCTTATTCATTTTGTACTTTTCCAGCTTTTATCATGAATGCATTATCATAGCATCTGTTTTCATAAACTAACTAAATACAGTCCAAATGAAATACAAACTTGCTGAATAAATATACCTCATCTTGGATTTCCCTTGTGGCTATAGAATAGATTTTCTCAAGCGCTGCTCTGTCAAGGCTATATGCACTTTATTTAAAAATCAATTTTTTAAAAGAAAAGCTTCATGCTGCACTGAATATCAATAATACATACTTTTTTAAGGTTCACATTTGCATCACAGCCCTAATTAGGCCAAGGGTGCAAAATATGAACTCTCTCTCCAGCGATAACATAGACCAAACACTGCTTTCAGTTTGGTTAACAAATTTTATTTACAACACCAAAGTACTTTAAAGTGTGAGTCTGACCCAAAAGGGGTTTTAATATCTGTGAAAAAAGAAGGAAATGTTCATTTATGTACCTCCAGAACTATTTGCAAGTTTCTTTCACTGTTCTCATAAGCAAAGCCCTAACTCTGTGTCTTTTGTAGATTTCTAGAGATTTCCAGATTTTTTATACTTGTGCACAAGTGAATGTAGCTGTGTAAAGAAAGATGGACATGTGCCTTTTGTTATGCAAAATGGAGCTTTTATTAGTTAATATGGAATATGATAATTACAAAATATAGTTTCTACATTGTTTAACTACTCTACGATCCAAAAGTTTAGTCATTTTGTGTGTGTGTGTGTGTGTTTTGAGTCTTTATTATTTGATTAAAATACAGTAAAATAGTAATATTTTGAAATATGCACTATTATATATTTCAGTTTTTTCTTTCTTTATTTTTACATTACATTTTACATTATTATTTGTTTTAATATGCCATTGCAATATATACAATGATAAAGACTTTATTAAGTTCAGTAAATCTCATTTCATTAATATGTACAGGTATATCTTTTCTTCTTAGAACTAAAAAGGAGACAAATATAATTGATTTGTTCTTATACATGAATCATGATTACACATTATTATTCATATACATGAATTGTTATTACATACTGTACCACCTGTGACAGTTTCAAAGAATCTGTGAAACTCTCAGATGTGAAGTGAAAATAACTTCAAGATAATAATTGCAGCTATTTTCAGTCTCTGCACCCAGCATTTTTGCACAGAATTTCATAAAAGACAAGCAGAAATGTGTATAATACATTTTTAATTGATCCAATCTACCATGTTAAGCCATGATGGTGATTTAAATTAAAGAAGTTTTGTAGTTCACAGCCTGCTGTGAGGAATCTCGCTCTTGAAATGTATCGAGGTCAGAGACCAAGCTAAAAAAAACACATCCATTGTTTTCGACTTAAACATGGAACACCACACCACCATCTAGGCCCAAACCACTGATTTTTCAATTTCTTTCTTTGCTTGATAAAAGCAGAAACCCACGGAGTGACAAAGGTGTATTGGAGTCATTAAACACTAGTGAGAAATGTGGCACACTTGGCATGGCTCCCTCCGCTGTGTGATTGATTGGGTTGTTGACCCGCTCCACCCCTCTGCCACTTCCTGTTACAGCAGCCACAATGGCCAGTGCAGTGTAGTGATTCTGCTTCTAAACATAGACAAATTTTCCATCTCGCTGTTTAATTTATTTAGATCGTTGCATGCTCTCTAAATGACAGATGTGATTTCCTGACACGCTGCTTTAATATGAACTGCAACACTCCTAATGCATGCACTCATTTGCAAACTGTTGAACTAACTTGTAATTGATATTTCTAAGTACCATCTGGAAGGCACACAAACAACAACAATTGTTTTCAGCTCTAAACGACTAAAAACAGGGGAGCACAAATTATTCCCGTGGTGAGGGGCTTATTCCTTTTCACGTGTTTTGGTAAATATGTAAATATCTTCAAATTAAGGCTGTTTAAATAGCGCTCCCGCTTTCATTAAAAGTTATAAACTGGTAACGTTTCCACACCTCATCACCCTTGCAAAAGATGAACACGTCTCTGAATTTAATTTCGATCTCATTTTGCCTGCAATTACTGCACTGGCCTGCTATTTCTCCTTCCCTAACAGCAGCATTTATTTTCCCTCTGAAACATATCACACTATTGCTATGGACTGCTCATTGCTATGGAGACCTTAAGTGCTTCCTGAGGATACTTTAACTTTTGCATAATGCTGTCAAGGAACAAAGGTGGCATTGATTTTAAGTGTTATTTGACATTTAAAACATTTCTGTGGTTTGGAAGGTCATGTGAATATAGATCACTCGCAAATTTGATAGTATTTTGTCTCCTGGTGGAGCTCATTCTTTTATAATAATGGTAGTGAATGGTGCTGTGTTTATGTGCTGTGTTGAATTTCCACATATGAAAATATTTATTTATTTAAATATTACTGGCAGTGCTGGTTGGACAACAAGGGTGACATAGATATGGCTTAGATTAGCCTCTCCACATCCCTCAGCTTTCATCATGTATTTTTTCCTCTTTCTACAGAGATTCTCCATAATCTCCTCATGTGAAAAGCTAAATCTAAATTCCTTTTTTTTATTTTTATTTTTTTATTTTTTTGTATTCTTTCAGTAACCAGACTAACCAGGCCTCCATGAAGAAATGAACCGAGACAGGTTTGAGTGTTTGGTGAGGGATGGTCTTGAACCTGATGGCAGATTCTCTGTTGATTTGATTTTCTTTAGTGTGGAGGCAGCTGCATAAAGATGCCATCACAATGAATGCTGCATACAAAACAAAGTGAAGAGAGCATTTTGGGTCATGGATTCCAGCAATTAAACCTTACCAGAAGTTTAGCTCAATGAGCTGTGCATGCATTGTAAAGAACACACAAAGTAGTTTGGATTTAATTTAGAACGACTGCAAGAAAAAAACCTTTGAGGTTATGCATGCTGCATGCAAAACAGTTTGATTAAAAAGAAGTATAAAACAGCTGACTTTAGAATGAGAGCTTGAAATGCCATTTGTAGCCCATTTTACTTCTGTAATTTCATGCATTTCTGAGTGAAACAGGAGATTTAGAGAGAGAAAATGTAGCACTCTACATTTTTTTTCTCACTAAATCTTGATTTTATCCAGTGCTTTTTACAAGAATCTCCTTTTTAATATAATCATTAACAACATCCACATTTCTGAACTAGTCTCTTGGTTTCACAGGATAGACATTCTGTATTCTTTCAAGCATTGCCAGAATCATTTATGAAAATGTTTGAAATTATCACGAAGGAACGACAGATAACATATTCTTGTTGTTTCTTACAAGAAGCCTAGCTTCACTTCTGATTCTTTCCTTTAATGCTGTTCAATATAACTAACAATATATGTACATGAACATGAATGATCAGTTTATTAATTGCCCCCACAGGTGCATAGATGAAAGCAAAAGGGGTTGGATTGACCAGTACTCTCCTGAATATTTCTCCTTCTCTTTCTAAAGAAGAATCTTCTCTTTTTTTGGCTCCTCTTTCTGTAATACAGCTCATTATCTATTTGCTGAGAGTGTTGTTGTATAATTGAAGGGTCAATACTAAGCTGTTCCTCCTTCCTCATGTAGGAGGACATTCATTACTCGGCTAGATGATTCATCAAGATGGTGTAGATGCTGTCCTTGCCCAACCAACTCACAAAACCTCTAAAACCACCAAACAGGACCAGTCTGGGAGTTAACACAAGGGGGTATTTCCACCAATTTTTCTCTCTGATAACAGTTTGATTATGAAAATAGTATGTTTAATTGCCCTTGAATTGCCCAAGCTTTGTACGCTAGTTCAAAAGTTTACTATTCGGTTTTCCTTTCTTTTCAAAGAAATGAATACTTATTCAGCAAGGATTTAATAAATTGATCAAATGTTAGAGTAAAATCTTGTATCATGTTTCTAAAGATTTACATTTTAAATAAATGCTGTTTTTGAACTTTCTATTAACGAAACAATCTTGAATAATGAATTAAATAATACCATAAGCAGCACAACTGTTTTTAGCTTTAATACTAAAATTACATGTTTCTTGAGCACCAAATCGGCATATTAGAATGATTTCTTAATGATCATGTGACACTGAAGACTGGAGTAATGGCTGCTGAAAATCCAGCTTTGCCATCACACAAATAAATTACATTTTAAAATATTTTAAAATAGAAAACAATTATTTTATATTGTAATAATATTTCATAATAATACTGCTTTACTGTATCTTGGGTGAACATTGCAGCCATGGTGACAATAAGAGAATTCATTATAAAAATCAGCTTCTACCTAAAACTCCCAAAAAAAGGGCCTATGTTTTATATACAATTCACTGCAGTTTTCAGCTGAAATTGACATCAGCGGCAGTAATACACCAACAACTTTTTTTTCTCCCCATACATCATGATTACAGCAGCAAATTAGTGACTAATAAATACTTATTTTCACTTGCTTCCTTGCAGAATACTTATGACCTCAAAATGCTTTAACTGTAGTACATGATTTATAAACTAATAAATGTTGATCTTTTCATCACATGGCCAGCTCCATATGTACTGTATGACTTCTCTGACATAGTAAACTTGCTCAGTAGCTCACCTGGTACATTATTGCATTTGCAATGTAAAGCTCCCTGGTACGAGTCCCATGAAACATGAGTGATGATAAAATAACTCAAAGAATGAAAATGGCATGGTTGCCCCAGCAAATGCGTTTTTTTTCCACATTTGCTTTTGTTAACACTGTTTATGGTAGGATTTAGTGTAGGTGGTACATTAGTTGTAAACACAATCAAGCATTAACCTTGTAGCGCCACACACCAGACATTTAATTTCCAAACTGCCACGATACGTGCAACAACTGACTTAATAAAACGTTGGCAGATTCATGTTCATCTGCCGTGATTAAAACTGAACATGTTTTTAGCTCCACTCACTGAATATTTCACTTTAAAGGTATCATGTGCAAGAAATAACACAATTTGCAGAAATGTTTCCACAGGTACATATTTCAAATAAGCCTGGGTTGAAATTCTCTCATCTGTGCTGACTCCGCTCTCACCCTTTTGACTTTTTGTTTTTGAACATTTAAGTCTGATGACAAAGAAAATGAGACACATGACAGCAGTTGACTTTTGTAGCACCAGTCGAATAAACTTTTTAAGTGTTATGAGATGCATGCAGCAAAATTTGAATCTGTTGTATTAGCATATAGCACAGCAGTTACCAATAGCCATAATGCAACCGAGCCACATGTTATGTTTAGTGCATGTGTTTTGCAGTATGTTGGTTGTTTACTTCGTATCCCTTAACAGTAAAATAAAAAGGATGATATGCTGAGATGGATGAAAATTGCATCTGCTGCCATTGTAATTCTATATCATACACCTGGCCCACCGTGTTAAATCGATATTCGCACACGCTCATGTGAGCAGTCATGCAGAGGTAAATCCTGTGGGGAGATCAAGCACATGACATTTCCTGTGTTCTCAAGGTCACCAGTCTTGATTCTCTCTCAATGAAGCCTACAGATAAAGACAGATGACCCTGATATATACTAATAGAGGGACATTAAAGATAGAGCTCACCAAAATGCCTTGCCGTGCAGTTCAGAATAAATTACACCTTCTATGCCTCGCCTCTGTTAAAATGATCACCCCATGCCTCTCGAGTAGAACTGGCGTCTCATATTCACACATCACCTTACAATGTACTGCTCATACTAATAGGACAGGACTTAAAGACACGAGAGGCATCTATCATTGTGCCGGATGTCAGATGTAAGTTTGATTATTATTAAGGCCTCCTTTGTAAAGGTCATTTTGACAAGTTCAGCAGTTAGTGACGCAGTCTGAAATCATCAGCTCTCTGCATGGTCCAAATTTAACACTCAGCAAGTGCTAAATGTGAGAAAGTTCTTGGGTTTCTCGCCATTAGGCCTGTAGCTTTATGAATAAAAAGCAGCATAGAACATGAGTTGAATCAAATTTTCAAAATAGTCAGACTGGCATTTTTCTTTTTCTTTTTTTTAGAATGGCAACACGTATTCTAGCAACGATGTGTCACGTTTTTTTGTGACAGGCACAATTTCACTTAAAGTCGAGAGACAGAGACTGTCTCATATGTTATGCTGCATCAAGTTCAAGTCAAGCCAAGTTGAGCTTTAATGTCATTCCGCTACATGTGGGGACATACAGTGGAACGAAATGTCGTGCCTCGCAGGACCACGGTGATACATAAATACAGACCTACAACAATGAAGTAAAAAACACTATAAACCTATACACAACTAACCTACTGACAGATTATATATAAGATTAACTATAAGTATACTATAAGTATTTACCCTATACAAACTAAAAGAATAAAGGATAAAAAATACAAACTATACGAATACTTCACAAATACTGTACATGTGCAAAGAGAGACATTTTGAGTCAAGCAGCTGTTTGGGGAACAGTGCAGGATGATTTGTAGTGCATGAGCATGTAAACATACATATATTGCTGAGTCTTTTGTGGGATTGTGTAGGGGGGCGGGGGGGGGGATTTGAGATTTTGAGGTTTGAGTTCAGGGCTCTCACAGCCTGGGGGAAAAAGCTGTTGAATGTGACTCAATTTGCATGTGACTCAATGATCTGCGCAGTTTGTCATTAATATATAGGAGAAAAAATAAATATCAAAACAACAGACACTTTAAGAAAAAATATTAAATTTGAAGCCTTTAAGAAATACACACACACACACACTGAAAAAATTGGTGTAGAATTTTCACTCAGTAATTGATAGTTAGTAACACATTGAAGCAACTGTGAAATAAAAAAAAAATAATAATTTGAAATTCATTCATTCATTTTCATACATTGAAATAGTATTTTCTTACAGTACATCTATCTGGTTTACAATGACTGGAACACACCTCTTTTATGGTGAGTGTTATATTTTGTGTGAATTTTTTTTTTTTTTAAGGTTATGTACTGTGACTCACCAAAAGCTAAATGATGGTTATGAATTCATAATTCATAATATCTATTAAAAAAAATAATATACAGTTCCATTTTATGTTTTTGAAAAGTCTCTCATGCTAAAGCTTAAATATTTTTTTCAGCTTCATAATTAGTTTTTACTTGATGATTCGACCATTATCACATATATTTTTAATGTCAGTGAATTAACAGTTTTCTTAAAATTTTATTTTTATTTGTTTTACACTATATGAAATCAGGATTAATACAACATTAATTTGTAAAAGCTTGGCACTTGTGTTTTAATTTAAATTAGTAAAAAAACTAAACATTTTATTCGGTAATTGCTAGTTTATAACACATTGAAGCAATTGTGAAATTAAAAAAAGAAAACATTGAATAAAAGCATTTCCAATAATCTCTCTCTCTCAATATATATCTTTAATTAAAAAATATTAAAGATTTAGTGAATATATAGTACATTTCCTTACAATAAGCCATTTAATATATTCAGATCATGGGCCTCGTGCTCACTTTTTATGAATGAGGTTCATACAGTGAACCAAAATAATTGGAATCTGCTGCTTTCAGAGAGAACATCAATTTGCAAGAAAACAAGTGTCTTTCAACAACAATATTCCCAGGGATTTATAGATGCCATGTCGAAATTTACTTTCACAAACTCTCAGCACCTCATCGCATTTACCTTGAGAAGCATTCACGCTGTCTGTCAGTGGAGGGCCAATTCCCACACGCTAGTCAACTTTAACAAACTTCAAATGCACGCTCAGCCATGACTGCCAGGGTGAATTTGTAATTAAACCTGCTGGTTAACAGGAACACCTGCAATGAAGGAAAAGATTTGGAGGAGCGGCGGAGAGATAGCATATTCTAAATTTCATTAGAGATCAAGAGGACTATGGAGGACTCGTACGAGCTTCTGAGGATGAAACACAAATTTGCATTCAGTGCAGATCTCTGTTGGTGTCTTGGAGACAGCTTTCCTAAGAAGGAAATATAATGAAGTGCCTTCATATCGATGTTTTGACAAGGCAGAGAGAAACACGGCACACGTAGGGAACAACCATCCATGCCTGAAAACAAATAAATCAATGGGGCTGGCCTTCGTCCAGTTGTTAGCTCAGCTTATCTCTGTGTCCAATCTGAATGGTGATGTGTATCATTTTTTCCATGTTAAAATATTTTATCTGCTAATATACAAAGACAGTTTGCGCATTTTGGTCAAAGCGCCAATACTGCGACTAAGGTGTTTACATGTGTTTACAATATTAAAAACTTACTGTCTTTGTTGTTTCTATATTAGTTTGAAGATTGAATGTGAAATTATTGTCATATAAAAGTATATTTAAAAACTTTTATATAATCTTGATTAATCATGATTAATTTCAGGAAAAAAATTGTTATTAGTATATATATATATACAGGTACATCTCAAAAAATTTGAATATCATGAAAACGGTCAATACTTTTTGTCACTCATTTCAGAAAGTGAAACCCATATATTATATAGATTCTGTAAATAAAAAAAAAATATTTTAAACAGAAATGTCAGGCTTCTGAAAAGTATGTTAATTTCTATGCACTCAATACTTGGTTGGGCCTCCTTTTGCATGAATTACTGCATCGATGCTGCGTGGCATGGAGGCAATCAGCCTGTGGCACTGCTCAGGTGTAATGGAAGCCCAGGTTGCTTTGATAGCGGCCTTCAGGTCATCTGCATTGTTGGGTCTGGTGTCTCTTATCTTCCTCTTGACAATTCCTCTTGACGGTTCAGGTCAGGAGAGTTTGCTGGCCAATAAAGCACAGTAACACCATGTTCATTGAACCAGCTTTTGGTACCTTTGGCAGTGTGGGCCGGTGCCAAGTCCTGCTGGAAAATGAAATCAGCATCTCCATAAAGCTTGTCAGCAGAAGGAAGCATGAAGTGCTCTAAAAGTTCCTGGTAGATGGCTGCATTGACTGTGGACTTCAGAAAACACAGTGGACCAACACCAGCAGATGACATAGCAGCCCAAATCATCACTGACTGTGGAAACTTCACACTGGACTTCAAGCAACATGGATTCTTGTGCCTCTCCACTCTTCCTCCAGACACTGGGACCTTGATTTCCAAATGAAATGCAAAATTTACTTTCATCTGAAAAGAGGACTTTGGACCACTGAACAACAGTCCAGTTCTTTTTCTCCACAGCCCAGGTAAGACGCTCCTGACGTTGTCTCTGGTTCAGAAGTGGCTTGGTAGCCCTTTTCCTGAAGACGTCTGAGCGTGGTGACTCTTGATGCACTGACTCCAGCTTCAGTCCAATCCTTGTGAAACTTTCCCAAGTGTTTGAATGTGCTTTGCTTGACAGTATTCTCAAGCTTGCAGTCATGCCTTTTGCTTGTGCACCTTTTCCTACCCAAATTCTTCCTTCCAGTCAACTTTGCATTTAATATGCTTTGATACAGCACTCTGTGAACAGCTACACCTTTCAGTAATGACCCTCTGTGACTTACCCTCTTTGTAGAGGGCGTCAGTGTTCGTCTTCTGGATCATTGCCAAGTCAGCAGTCTTCCCCATTATTGTGGTTTCAAAGAACAAGAGATACCCGAAATTTATACTGTAGGGAAGGTAATTAATTGAAACTCAAATGTAAATATTCTAATATTTTGAGATACTGATTTTTGACTTTCATGAGCTGTAAGCTCTAATCATCAAAATTAAAACAAAAAAAAAACTTTTGAAATGTTTTACTTTACATGTAATGAATCTAAAATATATGGAAGTTTCACTTTTTGAAATAAGTTACAAGAAAAAATGAACTTTTTCACGATATTCTAATTTTTTGAGATTCACCTGTGTAATGAACTCTTTCACGATATTCTAATTGTTTGAGATGCACATGTGTACTTTTTTTTTCAAGTGGCAGAGAAATTATGTACTTCACCTTTAAGAATAACACAAGCACCTTTTAGTATTCCCCCAAATATAAGGCACTGCGATTCTCTCCCTACATGCTTCCGTTCTCCTTTGCATAATTAACATGTTGCACTTTCACAGGAGCTGAAAAGCCTTTCTCAGCTGCATTGAGGAACTGTCACTAGGTGGAGACCTTAATCTAAAGATGCAGACGGGAGAGAGAAAAGGGGTGAAGGATGCATAAACATTGTCACAAAGCAAAGTCCTTTTATTTGACTATACCCTGACGGGAGGAGGGGATGCAAACACAACCTAACATCCTCCTTCTACCTCATACACACCAAAGCAGTACAAACAATACAACCTACAGTTATTTGTTTTCCTACTGTATTTTCCTTTGGGGATACGGCTGGCGGATGGAAACGGCAACCCCATTATTACAAGACCGTGTCCTTTTTTGCTGAACCCTTGTGTTGTATGAAGTTTACACTTTGAGTTCTCATTAATAGAACTGCTGCTCTGCAACCACCCAGTTAGTCTGAATCGCAGTTGCTTGGCAACAGTGAAATATCTATCCCCTGTTCCTCCTCTCAACATGGCAACTTTTTGTGGATAATCAATGCGTTATGTGCAAGGCGAATCATTTGTTGCATGATTAGCAGGAAACAGTGACTCTTCCCGAAAATCCCAAGGTTATGACAAAGTTAATGGGCAATTTGCAAGCATTGTTTCTTCCCCATCAAGTCATGCAGCGTCTGTGGCGACTTCAGGAGACACTAAAGAACATCTTTGTCATCACTATCCGTCAATTCTTGCGGCTTTCCTTACTGACACCCAAGACTTTTGGCTACAGAGATATGGTTATAGAATATGGCTTGTAGTTCACGCGTGTTTGCTAGGTGACAGACCTGTAAGCTTGCTGGAGTGGCAGTGCCCCAGTTAAGCTCCCTAATAAAGCTTGACAGGCAGGCCTCTGCCCGGAATACTGATGCCAGCTGCCTGGAAAGCTGATGGAGAGGCGTTCAGTGGTAGTGGCTTATGTTGGCATTACCCTCACACCTGAATTTTAAACCTCTGACTAAGGGATCTAATGCCTCAGTGCCCGTCTGGCCCTGAACGGAAGCGAAACCTTCGTAATCCGAGTTTTACATCTCTCAGACAAAAGCTCCGAACTTGTTTCTCTATGTTTGGTTGATGCTTTTACAAAGGTGTCATGATGCATCATGCTTCACAGACACAACAAATCCCAGCGCGCTTTCGATTTTGACCCATGATGTATGAGTCGTAGGAGTTTGCTGAACTTTTATTAGATGTGGAGATGTAGAAGGGATAAATCTTCTTCTAAGCACTTTGTTGTAGACATTTGTCTAACCTTGGGCTAGTGTTGGTACGCTAACACCAACACTGTCTCTCTCTCTCTCTTCTTCACTGCATTAATGCAACACACACACACACACACACACACACACACACACATAGACTTTTTATTTAGTTTCCCACTCTCAGGCATCTGATTCCCTACAGTTTGCTGATTATAGAGGAGAGAAACATCAATTATTGAAGCCTGGTTTTCTATGAGTCATCATGGGTTGCTGAATTAGCCATCTTGCCTATTTTTCTTCAGACTGTCTGCATTTCAACACATCTCTGCTGCAGACAGTGCTCCTTAAAGGAATAGTTCAGTAAAAACACTGTCATCATTTACTCATCGATTCAGAACTGTATGACTTTATTTCTTATGTTGAACATGAAGGGATAAATTCTGAACACTGTGCTTATCACTTTTTCTTTTTTCCTTGCAATTAAAATAAACTAAAAAGGAGCAAAAGCACCATGAAAACAGTCCATGCCACTGGTGAGCAATACTCCAGCTTCTGAAGTCACATGAGAGCTTTGTGTAAGGAGAAAACTCAAATTTAAATATATATTTTTTCATCTTCCCCTTCAGTGTTGCTCTCATATGTCTGTTACACATCACAAGTGGTGATCATAGAACGTCATAATATTTGACAATATGTGACATATATACGTTTTTTTTTTGTTTGTTTTTTTTTAATTTTTACACTTTACAGTTTCCACAAGGTTCGTGTTCATGGAACAACAGCATTGCAGATAGCAAATTTGAGATGAATAATGAGATGTAAAACAAAATTAAAGAAATATCAAGATTAATATCACTTATAAACTTATTTTTTTATTGAGCCTAATTTCCAATCTAGTTTTTTTGTAATTTTTATTTATTTATTTGGTAACACTTTATTTTGATAGTCCATCTGTTGAGACTCTAGTAGAGTCTCAACAGATGGACTATCAAAATAAAGTGTTACCATTTATTTATTTATTTATTTATGCGCAAAACTTGTGAAAATAGCTTGTATTTTAGATACACTCAAAAGTTTGCTGTTTGATAAGATTTTTTAAAATATTTTTGAAGGAAGTCTCATGCACACCAAGGCTGCATGTATTTAAGCAACAAATACAGTAAAACAGTAATATTGTGAAATATTAATACTATTTAAAATACCTGCAATTTGTGATGGTAAAATGTAATTTGTGATGGCAAATACAAATTTTGAGCAGCTATTACACTAGTCAAATATATGTGTGTGTGTACTGTGTGTGTATATATATATATATATGGGTTGTTGACGTGACATAGCATTTTCACTGTCGCACAAGATAAAAATGAATATCATTAATATTGTCATTATCTAAAATGCTTTAAATCGATAAACATTTATTCATCTTACATGGAACTGTTGTTAAAAAAGCTGCAGTGTTATTCGATTTTTTTACATTTTTGAGCCAAATGTTAAATTGTCCTATGGTGTGACTGTCCCAAGCATGGTTCAATAAATTACAACTTTTATGAATTAAAAAGAAAAGCATAAATATTAATAAATACCTCTGGCATAATTGTACAAGTGACTATTTTAGTAAATGGCAATAATGTATTTAATTTATATATTTCTGAAAGTGTAGGAACCTAGTACATTTTGTCTCTGAAAACCATGCCCTCTGGTGTGACACCATATCCTGATTGTAAATCGTCAATTCAAAAACTGAAGGACCCCATTCATGGTCTTGTTACTGAAGCCCCCTGTGAAGCCCATGACATGTGCACATGGTCAATTTTTGTCTCAGAATTGTTCAAATATTTAACATTTTTGGAACCACTACAAAAGTGTTACGTTTTGTTGACCTTTGGTGTGACAACCCTAAATTATATATATATATTTTATAAAAAAAAAAAAACATATGTTACACTACATAATCATGGAAAATTATGCAAATGTTTCTCGCAAACCACTAATGACAGGTTAGCTCGGAATAGCAAGGATTGCAAATCCTTTTGCAATAGCAAAATTGACAGAAAAATCCATCTTGACAGAAAAAGGCTGAAACCGTCCTATGGTGTGACAGAAAATGTCCTCTGGTGTGACGCCTGTTCTGACAAGGTCTGACAAGGTCTCTTTAAAAAGCATTTTAAATAATTAAATATTATTTAATTCCTTTTTATTATTTTTTGATCATTTTCAGTGTTCTTAAATGCAAAAATTACATTAAACAATTTTTTGATGTTTTTACAGAAAACTTTTACTGTTATAAAGTGTCATGAAAATAAGTATAAAATGTGATACTGTGTTTTTGAAACAGAAATAATTGAGGGGGAGAAATTATAGACAGAAAATTAACAGGGATCCACCAGAAGGGAGGAGATCCTAAGAGAACAACGCTAGAAGTGCTAGAAGAGATTTAGTAACATACTGACTGAAAGAGACTGAATTTTGTTAATGAAAATTATTTTGTTTGGTTTAAAAAGCATGTTGATTTTGTTTAATGTCAAAATTAAACTTTCTTTCTCCTTTGACATGTTCAAAGTTAAATAGAAATACTTTAATAACTACCATTTCCGTCCTTTAGTGTGACGTAATGTCCAATGGTGTGACACATAAAAGAATCACAGATCTCAAAATATCTTTAAAAAACAGTTGAGTATTGCAATAGAGGAGATAGAAATATCACTCATCTTAAAAATGTATAATTTTCAGCAGTTTTGTATAGATGACAGCAAAATGTATCTTGTTGTCAAAGTTTGTCTTGAAGAAAGTCATGGGGAAAAAATGATGTTAATTATAAATAAATAACACTATATAAAAAATAAGTCTCTAACAATAAAGAAAAATCTCTCTCGTGCTATTTATATATTATTAAGAGTTTTTTTTTTCTTTCTTATTTTTTGCTATGTCACACCATAGGACAAATTTATGGTACAGTTCAGCAAAAATGTTTAAAAAACGTTAGTGACCCTTTATATTTTCTCAAAGATCAGACTTTACACTACATAAATGTATGCATTTCTTCTTCAAAAATGGTCTTTTACAAACAAATAATTTTTACCAGCTATTTGTCAACTACCCATATTCTTTTAAAATCATATGAAAAAAATTATAAATGTCAGTTTAGATCCATTTAATGCATCTTTGCTTAATAAAATGAAAAAAATAAAATAAAATAAAAACTTACCCTGAACTTTTGAATGACAGTGTGCATAAAATGATAGCTATGAAATTTAACGAGACTAAGTTGATTTTTTTTTTTTTTCAGTCTACCACCCTAATCTTCACAATGAATGATGACATAATTCTCTTGTGATGTATGTAGCCTGAATCCACTGATGGACAATTTAAACTAGAGTGCGAGAAACGAGTTTTAAGAGTTCAATTTCAGTATATCCACAGGGACAGAAGTGTCCATGACACAGCCACATAATCGAATATTAATATAAAAATATTTTGGATGTGTCATTTTAAATTATTTGACATTACACATTCAGACACAGATCATAGTGGTCACACATTATGCTTAATAATTTCCTGCCAATTACTAAAGAATGACGGTTAATTAGTCATTATCTTTTAATTGGTGTGTTGTAAAAAGATTCTCAGCCCCATCTCGGGTTATTTGAATAGAGACACGGATTACAGTGCCGTGATATGAGGGAAACAGCCATAGCCGCCAGCTTGGTAATTTTGCTAACGAGTCATATTCTCATTTTGATTAGATTCATTTTTGTTTTTCCAAACTGCAGCCGTCAGGCATGTTTTCGTCTTCTCTCTTTGCAATTCTTTATGGTTGTGTGTGTTGCTGGCAGCTGGCAGAATCTTTTACAACTCAGCAGGTTTTTGTCATAGAAAGTAGCTCTTTTCACTGTTTACTGTAATTGCAACAAAACTGTTGAAGCGTGAAAATGAGTTGAATGTACATTAGGGCGTATTCTGATAAAATGGTGACAAGGGATCTTAGCATTTTAATGAAACTGAAATGTATCTTGTTCAGAAGCTAGGCTGTCAAAAAAGTGCAGTTTGTTTCCCCTAAGGGGAACCGTACACATCTATTCCAAAACCACATGACCCTTGGTCAGTATTTACAACCAGATTGTCTGATGTTGGATTGAAGCCCTGGTTGGAAGGAACTTTTCCTTTTTTCCAGCAGTATTGACTGCTCCCTGCTGTTGCAGCTGTCTGTGATACTGTGGAGGGCACCAGGGAAGTGTGTTATAACGAGAGTAGGTCATGTAAAATGGCCACTCTTAACTCCCATCAAACAGAAGGGCTGCAGCTGACAGGTTGGTAATATGATCAAGGGAACAAGGTAATCGACAAGTTAGTGCTGCATTTAATTTGACTTGCGCAGTCTGGCACACTTTACCAGGACCGTACAGCTCCGATCTGAATTAGCTCTTTAAAATGATGAAAGACTACCCAGCGAGTCTGGATATATGCCTTTTTATAGCAATTTTCTCCATTATTTGATTTACTACTTCCATGATCAATAAAAATACATCTAAGTTTTCATTGAAATAGCACACAGCAGATACTAATAGCGTAACAGTTATTGTGCCAAGGAAGTAAGAGTCATGTAGGGTAGAATGACAAGATTAGAATGACAAGAATTTAACAATGTAGATAATAATACAACTGTTCATTGTTAATTAATGTTAGCTCAGATACGATAAATAATAGGTCTATAAACAGATACAACTTTTGATTTTAAAAAGGTATTAGTGATTAAATCAGTTAAAATGTCTTTAATTCATCTTAATTCCTGTAGTTAACTAATGTTAACAAATGGAAACCATATCGTAAAGTATTTCCGCTATATTATATTATTAATTTGTTATATATTTTAGTATTTTAAAATGTTTAAAATGCAGCCTTTATTAATATAGGTTACTGTTCATTTCTGCATAATAAAACATTTATAACATTTTATACGGCAGCTTTTATAAATTGACACAAATATATTATGAACAAACATATATAGTTTACACGAAAATGAAAAACGTCATATAAAAATATAACATTATACTCACTTTGATCTTCTGTCAAAAAAATACAAGATAATTTTATTTTTTTTCCCATACTATGGAAGTCAATGGTTGCAGTTACCAACATTAAAAAATATATATAAATAAAATAATAATAATAAATTTAAAAAATCTTATTTTGTGTTCTGGAGAAGCAAAACATACAGGTTTGGAATGACATGAGGGTGATTAAATGATTAAAGAATGTTTAATCTTTGAGTGAACTATTCCTTTTTCAGTACTAGTAGTGTATTTACAGTGTAAACGATAAATTAACAGCAATGTTGTCCATGCTGTAACTTAATTTTCACACTTGCAATGCTGCGATATTTTAACAGATTTACTTCAACCGGATTGTGTGCAGTTAGTGGTTGAGTAGTACAGGTTTTTGCTGATTGCAAACATGGCACAAGTCTTTAGAGACTTTTCCCGACAGATACTTATTGCCATAAATTCTTCGCTGGTTATTACTGATACATGTTTTCACAAAGCCTCTCCACCCACACACACCACTATACTGTAAATATCTAATACTCCATAAGAATATAAGTTATTTTCCAGTGTAACTGAAATCTTGGGGTCGTAAAATACAGTGGACATTGTATCACTGCCTCGGGAAAGCTCACTCATGGCAGGCCTGAGAGAGGATCGTTAAACAGACTGCAACCTGTGTTATATTACAGTACAGCTCGTTTCCTCAGTCAGACTACTAATGGCAGAGAGACGTGGAGGAGAGAGAAGTGTGGGCAAAGACCTGGAGACTAATACTGAGGTACTAACTTTAGAGAAGCAAAATTAGAGAGGGGTTCTGTGTCAGGGATGCATAAATTTGGCCGATGTTAGCAGGTCCTCTGGGACCCCCGCAGCAATTACTATCAAAAGCACTGTTTTATGTTGCCGCAGTCCGCTTCCCCAGAGCCGCCTGCACGCCGCTCCTCATCACCGCTGCAATAAATCAATTTTCATCCTTCTGCCACCACTGCCACTTTACCAGTACACACACATACACACACACACAGTCTCTGTCTCTCCTTTAGCCACTCATTCCCCGCAAGGGCTTCCCTTCCTCTTATACATACACAAATGTGACAGACTGACATCCTGGTCAGCATACAAACTCACTTTTATGCACAAAATTATAAATATATATATGAATTTCTAAACCGACCCCAAAATCAATTTTTGTATTAAATGAAAGGATTGCAAAGAAAATAATATTATTTCCTCGATCTAGTGTTTTTTATTAGCGGATTCAGACATACAGTTGTCTCTGTGTTTGGACATGGGTTTGGAGAAAAACTAGTTTTTAGCAATGTACTGAGACATTATACAGAGTGCGGAGAGTGAACTGTCAGTTAGTATAAAATGCATGACTTGTTCAGTTGCATCATGCCTAAAATTTAAAAAGTAAAGCAGCAAAAACAAGTTATCTTGGAAAGCAAGGCTTTTCAGCATAATGTGCTATGTGCATATTTAAGTAATACAATTTTTAATTTTTAATTTTTTTGGAAAGATGTCTCTTATGCTCACCAAGGCTGCATTTAATTGACCAAAATACAGTAACATTTGTAATAATTATGTGAGATATTACTATTTTAAATAGCTGTTTCCTATTTGAATATATTTTAAAATGTGATTTATTCCTGTGCTGGCAAAGCTGATTTTTTTAATCATTCTGATTTGCTACAATTGATATGTTACTATTTTTATTACAACATTTATTTATGATAACATTATGAAAGCAGTTGTGCTTCTTAATATTTTAGTTAAAACTGTGATGCATTTTTTTCAAAGTTCAAAAGGAGAGCATTTATTTGAAATAGAAATCGTAAATGTCTTTACTGTATCTTTTAATTTATGTAATGCTTCCTTGTTGAATAAAAATGTCCATTTCTTGAAAAATAAATAAATAAATATCTTACTGTCCCAAAATTTTGAAAGATGATAGTATAATATTATATTCATGCAAATATTTTTAATTGTATTTTGTTATATATGAAATAATAACTTTTAGCGGTAACGCTTTATTTAAAGTGTCCATGTTACGTCACATCTATTTACTATTATAACAACAATAAATTATGCTGTATATATATATATATATATATATATATATATATATATATATATATATAAATAAATTATTTATATATAAAATATATGAAAGGGTTATTTTTACAAACACGCTCCATGCTGCCATGGACACCCAAGTATCTCAGACAATGTTTCTGCCATAGAGCTTATAAGATCAGACTGTTGCCGTTCCAGACTTTTAAATGTCAGGTTGGAGCTCTGAGTAAATATCCTTATTTGTCTGAGCTTTGATAGATTACTTGCATCTGCTTTATCCCAGAGACCATTCTGATATTTGGAGAAACGGGCTGTTTGCTTGCATCACTAGTGACAGGGCAGCCCCTCATTTAGAACTTTTCTGACAAACCCAATGAACAAGAGCACTCCCTGACTTGACTTCGCCATGTGAAGTGTTGTCAGAGAAGTAGGGGGCTTTACTGGCTCAGAGGAACAAGCTCTGGAACCACGCAGTGTTCTGGGAAATGACAGCAGTCTTAGAATAAATAAATATCTCAAAATCAGTCTGGCAAAGACATTATTTGTGTACTCGTACCGAAACAGCATGTACTACATTTGGATGGGATTATATAAATGTGTATTTCGTGTTTTATAAATTCATGAGTTGAATTTACACTTTCTGTTTTCTCACAACATTAATTATTGAACAGCCTAAATATAAGAGTACAGAGCAAGTAAAGCATGCAGAACGCAAGTATAGTAAATTTAAATTTCGTATTGTCAACTCAAGTTAGGACAAAAAGGCTTCAGCCAGTGAATGGCTAACTATCTCAGCGGTTGTCCCTTTAGATGGATACTTTCATCTTTCCTGCTTCGCCCAAAACTTTTCTGTCATGTCTTTCTTTTTCTTATTCCCCTTTTTACTTTGTGCTTGCCAGCTTCTCCAGCTACTTTGTCCTCAGGTGATCTTCAGTAAACTGCCTAAAAAACAAATGAAAACTAAGCACCTTTTTGACTTCACTTGTTTGCTTCTAATCCCCACCAAGATGGCTTATGAAGGCTCCAACCGTGTTTGGCACTGCCACCTTTAGAATGAAGTGGACTGGTTTATGCAGGTTTAAAATTTACAGCTTTATGGATTCCAGGAATAATCGAGCACTTTCCAGAAGTGTCAAGGTGTAGGCAAAAGCTCTTGAAATGTACTGTAATTACTCTACTTTCTTAACCCTCTTTTGTTTAGAGCTTGGATACATTGGAGGCAAACAAATCTCTCACCATCAAGGAAAGAGACCTGCGTTGTTTTTTACAAGTGTCTCAGGCTACGGCCATCAAATTGATGTAAAGTGAAGAGCTGTAGCTTCATAAACCATTAAACTCACCTAGAGAGACGTTTGCATCCCATCACTCCTTCGAGGCATTTCTTTCTATCTCTTACTGTCTCTTTCCACCCACTGTCTATTCCTCCTGCCAGAAAAAACAAACAAACAAACAAAAAAACAACAAAAAGAACAAATTTCCTCTCTTGCTCAGTTTTTGGCAAATTCACCTGGTGGCCATAAAGCATCTAATAGTCTGGAACACCACAGTACTTTACTGGTCCTAAACCCTTAATCTGCACATCTGCAGCTTCAGATACTAATGTACAGTATGTATTCCCTCAGGACTTTAAAGATTTAAAGAGGACAAGTGCTTGGTTTGTTAGCCTCTAGACGGCAGAGTTTTGCAACCGATCTCCTTTGTTTCCTGTGACCACTGAAAATGTACTTACTTCCCCCTTCATGTCACCTGACCCTTTTGAGCAAGACTAACTTTTTGTCAAATCAGAAATAGGCCTAGTCATTTTTACCCATTGGGAGAGCACATTGCTATTATGTTCTTATTATAAGGACAGAATAAGCCATATGAAAAGTATTGTTTGAATTTATGTTTTGCTTAACAGAATCAATGCAGAATCCTGCTGTATGCTGTTTTATTCTTTATCACCTTTTCTGACAGCCCCTAATTAGCAATGTTTAGTCACCAGTGTATTGAATAGTGGTGGTTTTTAATAGTTTTGACTGAACATCCTTAGCCCAAAAAGCATTGTTTTGCTGTAGCACAATTCCATATGTGCAACTAAAAAGTATTTTTTTATATTCTTTTTATACACACCAGCTACTTTATTAGGTACACCTGTTCAACTGCTGGTTAATGTAAAACAATAACAACAACAAAACAACAACAACAAAAAGTTATCTCTAGGAAACTTACACCTGAACCAAACTTTGCACAAAGATTCTCAACTATGGCATGAAAGATATTAGAAAATTATTTGATATGCTTTTTTACTTTGCACAATGTTTTTGGAAACATGGCCAAAAATGGGTTTTCCTATTATAATCAATGTATCTATAATTTGCATATTAATGGATTTTTTTGGGTAATGTGTAATAATAAAAAGAAGTAATAATGAAAGTAATAACTTAGCAACATTTTCATATACAGTAACATCCCATGTCTCACAACAGAAAGTCATATTTTGATTTGACCCCGCAAAAGTTGTCCTGAGATTTGAAAATTACTCTCTATTTTAAATGATAACTACAAAATTGTATAATATTTCCATAAGAGTGCTGAATTTAGTCAAACAGTCAATGTCTGTCATATTTTAAGACCAAGGTATGGTGGCCCAGTAGTGCACAAAACAATGAAATTAGCACAACCCTGTTGGAAAAAAAACAGCATATGCTGGTTAGATAGGTTTTGAAGCATGGATGCTGGTTTGAGCTGGTTTAAGCTGGTCCTTAGTTGGTCATGAGCTGATTTAAGCTGGTCCTTAGCTGGTCCCTCCTAACCAGCATATGTTGTTTCAACATGGAAACAAGCTGCAACGCAACAAAATTTGCACAACACAGCAGAACCAAGACGCAACACAACGGAATTAGTACGACACAACAGAAACAAGCCCCAACACAATGGAAACAAGCCACAACACAACAGAAACAAGCCCCAACACAATGGAAACAAGCCACAACAAAATTAGCACAACACAATGGAAACAAGCCACAACACAGTGAAATTAGCACAACACAACAGAAACAAGCCCCGACACAATGGAAACAAGCCACAACAAAATTAGCACAACACAACAGAAACAAGCCCCAACACAATGGAAACAAGCCACAACAAAATTAGCACAACACAATGGAAACAAGCCACAACACAGTGAAATTAGCACAACACAACAAAATTAGTCCTGTGCATTGTGTTGTGCACTACTGGGACACCGTACCAAGGAAATGGAGTTTCTGTAAATGTGCTCTGTACAGGACATCCAGACTCAAAACTGTGGCATTTATGGTCCTCTACACAGAACAAAAGTCTTTGCCTGGGTCCCTATAAAACCTAGATCCACTTACAATTGCACAGCGAAATAATCCCTTATAATTACATGAATGAGTGTATAAGTAGTTCTCTGTACAGCAAGGTCTGTGAAAAATCTGGGCAACAATAGGTTAATGATACTGCTGATTAAATTTTTTTTTAAAATAATTTTAGAGAGTTTCAGAATCATTAATTAATCATAAATTTAATAGACAGTTAAAACAATGTTGGATTGTACTAAAATCCATATGTGGGGGTGTTGACAGTTATACTGTATATGGAGACCTTTAACAGACTGTACCCCATTTCATATTTCAAGATTGTCATATCTTTTGCATGCTGTCAAACAACTGCACAATTGGAGCTTGAGGGTTAGTTTGAAGCCCGTTAAACGGGTGTGCTGCGTCCACATAAAGAAGATTGATCCTCAGTGTCCCATTCAAGATGACCTGCCTTACTACAACACAACTTAACCTACACGCACAAGACTGCCTCTCTAATATATCTGCCACCTAGAATTGCGTTAACCACTAACATTTTGACACCAGCTGTTTGTCAGTCTCAAGCCTGATAAGACAGTGAGAGACTTGTCCAGAAACTTCTGCTACTGTTGGGCATATCAAGCCTTCCCAACTGACATGAGGCCATAAATGTGTCTAAATCTGAATAGTGGCTGTAACACACATACTCTGTGCTACCGTATTCCCATCCATCTTTCTTGGTTTTAAAATTGTGTCTTGAAAGACAGCCATCAAGATGAGCCATATATTATATGGCTTATTGAGAAGCATGCTAACACAAATGAAATGACAATTGTGCACATTTTTTATACTGCACACAAAATTATTATTATTATTTTTTTTACTATAATGCATCCAAAATCAATGATTAAATTCACTGAAGGTCACATAGTTAAGGAATGAATGAATAATTAAAACAAAGTAGTACTTGAAATTCTAGTTGGATTTGGTTTGTAAACATCAGTCTGGTTTTGTTGGGGGTATTTTTTCAGGCTGAAAAACTAAACGGATCTTAGTGGGATATGCCAATGCCTGAGATTTAGCTTCCTGTCTTCCATAGTATTTGTTTTCTTAGCAGCTTGTGTCAATCATCAAATCCTTTGTCATGTCTGTTTATGCTCAATGTTGGTAAATGGCCAAGATTACAAGAATTTGGGTGATATTTTGCATGCTGTAACGCTGGATTAAACACCTATACTCTGCACGCTGTAGATCACAGAGTCTGCGTGGATTGCTATAATTGAAATTAGTCATAGAAGAAATATGGAGTGTCTCACGCTGTCCAGTATTCTAAAGTAGAGCAGGTGTGAAATCGTTGAGAAAATGGTGGCTGTATTTTCCTGCTCCACCACCTCAGGCAGCAGTGCGCATAGAGAAACCAATTAACTCACCCCAGGGCAGCCATGACGGACGTGGTGACCCAACAGTCGTAACAAGTCAAGCTTGGGCCCCCCCACATTCATTCTAAACGCATCCTGTCAAATCCAAGTTGAATAACTGATGTCTTGCTGCCTCTGTTTTGCCACACACTATGTATCAGAAAACATAGGTTAGACCAAGAGATTTTTAGACCCCCCTACTCTAAATCTTTTTTTTAAGAAAATCATTTTTTTTATTGTGGCCTCTTATCTCTAATAAAATATTCAAAAAATTGACCTTTTTATGACAAGGGCATGACAACATCTTTTATGACAACATCTGTAATGTTACAAAAGACTTCTGTTTCAAATAAATGCTGTTCTTTTCAACATTCTGTTTATCAAACAATACTTGAAAAAATTGCACAGAAAATATTATGTAAGAAATATTTTATAAGTTCATTCTGGTTCCAGTTGTGCGATATTCCGTTAGAATCAGGACTCAGTTTGTATCACTACACTTGTTATCAGATCTATACTGGCAGCAGTATACTCTATACTCTCAGTGAGCGTCAATTGCGGAAGAGTGAACCCACTGTAATTTTACAGTATTATTACTGTTATAGTGTCACTGTCGCTGCTACTGTGCCGGAGACGAGGACACTAAGGAAACTTAACATAAACAGTCTTTATTCGTTCCAATCCAGAGGCATAGGAGACAAACACACACACACACAAACGTCTGGTTTGCTATCCTTGTGGGGACTATCCATAGGCTTAATGCTTTTTCTACTGTACAGACCCTACTGTATTGCCCTACACCAACCCTACCCCTTACAGTAAACTTTCTGAAACTTTTTTTTAGATTTTCAAAAAACGACATTCTGTGTGATTTATTCGCTTGTTTACCTGTGGGGACCTCAGATTAGGTCCCCACCATGACACGAGTCCCTATGAGTCTGTGTGTATTCAGGTTTAAGTCCCCACCTGAATAGAAAAACAGGTACACACACAGGTACACACACACGCATGCACGCACGCACACACGCACACACACGCACGCACACACACACATGCATGCGCGCACACACACACACACACACACGTAGGACGAGGGGTAGACGTACACAGGGCTTAAGTACAGAGGAGAAAACGAGAGAATTAATAAAACACAGCTGGGAACTAATGAACTAATAACCAACCTAAATGAGGTCAGGAACAGGAAAACCCAAATAAGGACATAGAGGGAGAAACTAGGGCAAGGAAGGCACTTGGGGAGCAAAACATAAGAAGACAGGACAGTCTGACATTACTCCCTGTATGTCTTGTGCCGTACTACATCCAATGGGGAGGGGGGAGGGGTGCTCTGGACACCTTGAGGGACAGGAATTCAGGACGGGAGGCCTCTAGGGTGGCGCCCGTTCAGGGACCCATTGCGGAGCAGGCAGCTTGGGCAGCCATGCCGGATCAGCCTCTGAGGCCGCGGCCCCAGGCCCAGTCCCGGCCCTGGCCTCTGCGGCTGGAGCCATACTACCCCCCCAAAAAAATACTTGGGGGAATTTACGGGGATTAACTGGGGCTGGAGCCTGCACTGGACTCTGGTCAGGGGCTGAAGCCGGCTGGAGCTGGAGCGAGCTCTGGGACTGGAGCCGACACTGGAGCGACTGGTGGGCTTGACGTTGTGGCGGCCGGCGGGCTTAAATAAGCCGTAGCCGGTGGGCTGGAGTGAGCCGCGGCCAGTGGGCTTGTGTCAGTGGCAGATGGTGGGCTTGAGTGAGCCACGGACGGCGGGTTGGTTCTGACTGGGGCCCGGACACTCTCCAGACACCTGAAGACCCCTTCTTTCCAATTTAGTCCAATTGTGTCTGGGAGGTCCACGGGGCGATGGTAGTTTGCCCCGAGCCAGAACAGAGAATTGAGCGTCATCCCACTCCGGTAGAATTCCCTGGCATACTTGTAGAAGGGGAGATCTTTACGGGCTAGGGCAAATAATTGCGAACCAAACAGGGAAAAGAAAAATCTTTAAAAAAAACAGGACAACAAGCACGGGGAGAAGGGAGGCCGCTTACTTTGTGTTTTAGGTCTGGTATTCTGTCACGGTCGCTGCAACTGTGGCAGAGACGAGGAGACGAAGGAGCATGGAGACAAAGGGAACTTAACATAAACAGTCTTTATTCTTTCCAATCCAGAAGCACAGGGAATACACACACACACGTAGGACGAGGGGAAAATCGAGTACAGGAACAGGAAAACACAAATAAGGACATAGAGGGAGAAGCTAGGGCAAGGAAGGTACATGGGGAGCAAAACAAGACAGGACACAAGTCTGACAGTCACGGAATGTAGTGTTAAGAAATTTTTTGGTTACAATGTAGTTGTTTAGAGCTAAAATATGCTAATTATATAAAGATAGTGTTACGAGTCTAGTTTGCAAAGTAAAGCGCACGACGGAGTATAATCAAACAGTTCTTTTAATAATCCATAGAATGAACTAAGCACAATAGAACGCAATTTCAAAACGATAGCAGACAAGGGAACAGGGGAGAACACAGGCTTTAAATACTAAACACAATCAAGGAGAAACAGAAACAGGTGTGGAGATAATTAACTAACAGTGCAAACAAACTAGGTAGGCTGACGGAGACATAGAAAACTAAACTAAAACAGATCAACATGTAACAGATAGGGCCTATTTGACAGTTTGTTTTAGGGCAAAGTTAAGTTTCATATCTTTTTATTTTTATGTAATTAAATCCTGTACTTAATAGAGCTCTGCTTTTCTACTTTTGACTGAAATGTTTGCTCGTGTTTATTTTCTGTTGCACAAATGTATACTTTTACTATGGCTTTTGTTGTTCATTTATATATTATTGTTCAATGAATAATAATTTATATAACTAATATGCCGTACTTGGTATTGAGAAAGGGTCCGTTAATGATTATGATTTCGTCTTAAAAGTAAGTTACATTATTAGAACTGTCTTTATGAGTGAGTCGCAAGGACATTTATATTGGCAGGAACTGAAACAAGGATGTTATTATTACTTATTACAGCCTTATAAGATGCAAACAAGGACACAACGGCCAAATGCATTGACTTATAAAATGTTTAGAACTTTCTTATAAAAGCTGAAACCATCATATAGACAAAGAGTGGTATTTGTAAAATTTGTTATGACTTTTAAATTTAAATTTTGTTTTATTTGATTCTTATTTGTCATTGACCCTAATATCAGGAAACATCATTTGAGTTTGTGATAAAGCAAAATATCTCATCTCAGTTTCTGTTACCGTTCCCCCCCGAGGCACTTTGTCTGCCTATATTGAAATGTCAAGTCTATCCCTTAGTAAGCAAACAACGAGACAAGAAAGAAAGAAACAACGAGACAAGTATCAAGGAGAAAAAGTGTCCCATCACTTATTCTCCCAGTAGGATCTTTACATTGCAGAAAGTCTCTAGATGGCTGAATTGTCATTTTGCACTCCGCTTCTGCAGTCTAACTCGGCATTTCAATTTACAATGACTGAAGTAGCTGGGGCTTTTTCAGGTTGTCCATGCATACTTGCCATGCATGTCATGTCAAAATGCAGCCTTCAAGTCTTTTTTAATATCTTTATTTTTGATTTTCTTGTTGTGAAGGTGAACGTGAGCAGGTGGTAGAGGGGTCTGTGACTGTACTCTTCTGTTATTTCAAGCATATCCACCATTCCATGAGGTTCCAATCTGGAAGCGTGTGCAGCTCACTTTGAACATCAGGCATTGTGCGTATGGTGTGTGTCAGTGGGGTCTCTACATGTCATGTTTTATACCAGATA
This sequence comes from Barbus barbus, assembly GCF_936440315.1. Taxonomy (NCBI): domain Eukaryota; kingdom Metazoa; phylum Chordata; class Actinopteri; order Cypriniformes; family Cyprinidae; genus Barbus; species Barbus barbus. The sequence continues at coordinate 8,729,455 of NC_136736.1, read as the reverse complement.
GCAGCTCTGATGGTGGCACTTTAATATCTTCACACTACCATATGTATTATCTGTTTCCATTAGTAATTCCCGCTAACTTCTTATTCACACGAGGAGGCCTTGACATCCGCCTAAAGACTTGCGATATAGTCATGGATCATGACTCGGATTTTCTTTCTCTTTGGTGTGTGTCTGTGCGCATACAAAACACAGTCTTAGTGATACTGCAGTGGAGAGACTAGGATAAATACATCAACTGCTTTTCTGTTGTTGTTGTTGTTGTTTTTTAGTAACTCAACACTCGGAGGAAGATTCATGCATTCTATTATCGGAGAGGTGAGGATGTTCAAAGATGCGGGAAATTTTTCAAATCACACGGCTCTGTATCTGTAAAAAAAGAATGTGGAGAAACAAATAAATTGGAATAGAAATGAATGTAGGGGTAATCTTGTTAATTTTTTGGTTCTTCTCTCTTCGTTTCTCTGGCTTTCTGACTACTGATGTGAGCAAAGTATAATGTAATGTGTTTTTAAATGTTTGCTGGAAAACATTCGATCTAAAAACTGCTTGCATGAAGGAACTGCCAGCAGACGTGATTAGATTATTCATTCGCAGAGCATCTCGAAACAAATTAAAATGTATATTCATTCTTCTCTTCAGAATTTAGAGTAGTAGTACTCCATGTTATGGCTACATTGTATGGATGTTTGCTGAGTCTCAGTTTTCGCCATTTCTATGCTGTATGTGAAGTAGCTAAGTTCTGATAGGAGATATCTGATAGAGCTGCATAGGTGTCATCACATGAGAAATCAGATTTGCTTGATATATAAGAGGTCTTTGTACCATAAAATCATTCTGCAAGATTCATATTCATCAATATATATATATATATATATATATATATATTTATTTATTTATTTATTTATTTATTTAGTCATTTAGCAGACGCTTTTATCCAAAGCGACTTACAAATGAGGACATAAGAAGCAATCAAAACCAACAAAAGAGCAACAACGTGCAAGTGCTATTACAAGTCTTGGTTAGCCTAACGCAGTACAGATAATTATTATTATTATTGTTGTTATTTTTTAATAAAAAGACATAGATAAAATACAATTAGAATAGATAGTGCTAGAGTTAGAGGGTCAAGTAAAGATGGAACAGATGAGTTTTTAGCCGTTTCTTGAAGATGGGTAAGGATTCGGCTGCTCGGATCGAGTTGGGCAGGTCATTCCACCAGATGGGAACAGTTAATGAAAAAGTCCTTGAAAGTGTTTTTCTGTGTTTTTGGGATGGTACAATAATTCGTTGTTCACTTGAAGAACGCAAGCTTCTAGAGGGCACATAAGTCTGAAGTAAAGAATTTAGGTAAAGGGGTGCAGAGCCAGTGGTGGTTCTGTAGGCAAACATTAATGCCTTGAATTTAATGCGAGCAGCTATTGGTAGCCAGTGCAAATTGATGAACAGAGGCGTGACGTGCGTTCTTTTCGGCTCATTAAAGATTAATCTTGCAGCGGCATTTTGGATTAATTGTAGAGGTTTAATAGAATTGGCTGGAAGACCTGCCAAGAGAGCATTGCAAGTCATATATATGATGAATCTTGCAGAATGATTGCAGAATGACACACACACACACATATATATATATATATATATATATATATATATATATACAGTATCTCACAGAAGTGAGTACACCCCTCACATTTGAGTAAATATTATATCTTTTCATTTGACAACACTGAAGAAATGATTTGCTACAATGTAAAGTAGTGAGCGTACAGCTTGTATAACAGTATAAATTTGCTGTCCCCTCAAAATAACTCAACACACAGCCATTAATATCTAAACCGCTGGCCACAAAAGTGAGTACACCCCTAAGTGAAAATGTCCAAATTGGGCCCAAAGTGTCAATATTTTGTGTGGCCACCATTATTTTCCAGCACAGAATTAATCCTCTTGGGCATGGAGTTCACCAGAGTTTCACAGGTTGCCACTGGAGTCCTCTTCCACTCCTCCATGACGACATCACGGAGCTGGTGGATGTTAGAGACCTTGCGCTCCTCCACCTTCCATTTGAGGATGCCCCACAGATGCTCAATAGGGTTTAAGTCTGGAGACATGCTTGGCCAGTCCATCACCTTTATCCTCAGCTTCTTTAGCAAGGCAGTGGTCGTCCTGGAGGTGTGTTTGGGGTCGTTATCATGTTGGAATATGACCCTGCGGATCATGCTCTGCTTCAATATGTCACAGTACATGTTCACATTCATGGTTCCCTCAATGAACTGTAGCTCCCCAGTTCCAGCAGCACTCATGCAGCCCCAGACCATGACACTTCCACCACCATGCTTGACTTGATTTGTCTTTGTACTCCTCACCTGGTTGCCGCCACACACGCTTGACACCATCTGAACCAAATAAGTTTATCTTGGTCTCATCAGACCACAGGACATGGTTCCAGTAATCCATGTCCTTAATCTGCTTGTCTTCAGCTAACTGTTTGTGGGCTTTCTTGTGCATCATCTTTAGAAGAGGCTTCCTTCTGGGACAGCAGCAATGCAGACCAATTTGATGCAGTGTGGGGCGTATGGTCTGAGCACCGACAGGCTGACCCCCCACCCCTTCAACCGATAAAAACATGATTTAACTACAGCTGAAATCTGTTTATCAAACTTTAAACTGGAGTCAAATAAAATGCCCAAGTTCCTGGCACACTGTGTATTGTATGGAGTAAGGAAACCAAGATTGAAATTAAAAACACAATTTTCCCTAGGACCAAACAAAATAATTTCTGATTTGTTTTCGTTCAGATGTAAAAATTGCTTGAAAGCCATAGCTTAAGTTTGTTTAGGCAATCTAACAATGGTTGAAGAGAATACTTATTATTACGCTGTATGATGGGTATCGTCAGCATATAGATGAAAGGAGACACCATATTTTTGCTGTACAGTATGTTGAATGATTTTAATAATCACTGATCGTGTCTACACTGGATGCAGTATACAGATCCCTGTTCAATTTGTGACATAGTCCACAAGCTTGAGTATGCCGACAACAGGGCAAATGGATGAGTAGAACATTTGCTTTGATCTGGTCTTGATTAAACATTCTGCTTGTGTCTTTGTGCATATTTTTTGAATAGTACAGTAAATTAAATGCAAATTGCAATGTCAAGTAAGACATGCATTATTTCTCTGCATTATTTAATTTGTATCTCAAACCTGTTCTGCATATTTACACGGCTCTGTTTGATCTTTGGATGAAGTGATTGGATGGAACATCAAAATCACCCTTGAATATTTCCCCTCTCCTATTATCACTTGTACAACAATAGCAATGAAAAGTTTGTTGACCATCTTAATTTTATAGCCTGCAACCTGCTCTATGATAAGACCTAAATGGTGGCAGTATACGCAGAGAAAGTGGCATGATAATGTCACAAAGGCATTCTCGAATACAATTTAAAACCCTCTTTAGGTATCTTGAGAGGTTTTTAATGCAATAATAGTACTGCAACCTGACCTCATTTTTTAATCAATAACCAATATGTTTATACCCTTTCAAAAATGACAGATATGAAATTGATCGTCATATTTCACAAGAAAGTTATTTCCAGCCAGTTTTACTTTGTGTTTATCTAGCGTTGACACAGAGCTCAGTGGAGGGTGGCCATGGTGGCAGATTAGCTATCCGAAGCATATTCGTGATAATCTCAACAGGTGTCATAACATGCTACCATGGACAAAAATCAACCAGCATCGCTGAGCAGAGTTACACTGAAAATGACAACGGGTACGGTATAGCGGTCTGGCCATCTGGAGCTGTGTGGCAATGAGTTTAGCTATATCGTCAGCCAAACTCATTTCTTCGCATTCAGAATCAGGTAAGAAAGAAGAGAATGACTGTAGAAAGATTGGGCTATTATATTAAGATGTCTAGACTTTCCTTTTTTATTCTGGTGTCGAATATGAGTCCAAGACACTAAATTAATTTGAAAAGAATCAAAAATAAATGATGAAAAGATTGTGAAAAATTTCCACTTTTAATATTATTTGCACATAACAAAAAGGAAAGAAAAAGTTATGTTCTGTTAGTTTTAATAATAAAACGAAAATTGCCTTCCACCCACCTGCTTTATAATAAGCACATTCAGTTCCGACCAAATCATAGCTGCGAGGAAATAGACGGCTCATATAATATCAGTATTCTAGGATCTAACTAGGCTGCTAACTCTACAGCACAATATCAGAAGCAGACACCTTTTTTTTTTTTTTCAAGTAGTACTGTGTATTTGTCATTAATAAACCACAATTTATAGCCTGTTCTTGGTAAATGAGAAAATATTTTCCTCAGTATTCATGTTACTGATTCTACATTGCTTTGTTCAGATAAGACTGACATGGTTTCGTGCAGAAGTGATAATTTAATTTATTAGTAATTTTGGCAGAACTTTAAATTAAATATGCATTTTGTAGGTCAAAATCAAGGGAACATGTCTTCCTTTTGACAAAGTTTTTTGGCTTTATCTCACATCATTGACTGCATTGTATATTGTATGCTTTTCACGTCCTGTTGTAAACTAGTCCCTCAAAAACCTTATTCTATTATATATTTATTTTCTGTTCACACAGTACAGCCTTGCCACTATTTGACAGGGTGTAATGAAGTGAAGCCTTCCCTTTGACAAGACCTTACTATTTTATATATTTATTTTCATACCTATGTACTTTTTTTTTTTTTTTTTGCTGTGAAACTGCAATGTCGGCATGACACTGACAACTTTTGAATTAAGTTGCATTGATTTTTTTGGGTTGGTTTACTCTGGGTCAAGGCAGAATCTATGCAGTATGAATTTAAAGGAATACTCCACACGACACAGAAAACAATTTTTCTTTTGTTTGTTCTTCTGTGGAACACACCATGAAAAAAGTTGACTGTGATGGTTGCATTTCTCCCAGACAGTTAAAGGACGAATGGGGATTGATACTTAAGGCTTTTTTTTTTTATATTTCTTAAAGGATAACAAGCACTATTAAATTATCATAAAAGTGGTGCATACAACTTCAAAAGCCATTAAATCTGTAAAAAAAAAAAAAAAATCATAGAAGTTTGTCATATTTGCTAATAATCTTGAATGAGCTGTTAACTGCTATGACTGGATCACTGAGTCAATTAGTTGAACTCAATAACTGGATCACTTGATTCAATGCAAATATTTATATAATATTTATATACATTAAATTACAATTTGGACAATGCAAATTTTTCATGAATGTGTTAAGGAGAGTTAAAAAAAATCAAGTTATATCTTTGAAGAGAAATTCAAGTTTGTATTGCATGTAACTGGCTTCAGACAACTTTGCATGAGTTGCATCAACTTTTTTGTTTATTTTTGAAGATTCCAAAATATTTCTAAAACTTTCTCATTTTGTGTTCCACAGAAACAAGTATATGATATGTGATATGTTTGGAACCACACGAGGATGAGTAATTGATGACAGAGATGTCCTTTTTTTTTTTTTGAGTGAACTTACCTTTCTAAGATTCCACATTGTGAATATAACATTGTTCCTTTTACTGTCGTAATTGATATAAACAGCCTTGAAAGAAGTGAAAAGAAATGGTGCTAAATGTTTCTCCACTTGTTACAACTTTAATGAAAAGGTAAAAAAAAGAAAGAAAAGAAAAGTGCATTACCATAACCATGTCAATGAGTGCTTTTCCAAGAACTAATTTTGAAGAGTGCTTAACAGCAGAAATGGGGACATAGCCATGAAAATAGACTAGAACACTTTGTTGGCATTAGTGGAAGTGCATTAGCATGGTTCAAATCGTACTTATTTGAACACCATCAGTTCGTAGCAGTGAATGAAGAGGTATCATATCGATAACAAGTGCAGTACGGAGTACCTCAAGGCTCAGTAGTAGGGCCATTACTTTTCACGCTTTACATGTTACCCTTGGGAGATATTATCAGGAGACATGGTGTTAGTTTTCACTGTTATGCTGATGATACTCAGCTCTATATTTCTTCGCGGCCCAGTGAAACACACCATATTGAGAAACTAATGGAATGCATAGTCGATATAAAAAACTGGATGACGAGTAACTTCTTACTGCTAAATTCTGAAAAAACAGAGGTGTTAATTATCAGACCTAAAAACCCCACATGTAATAGCCTAGAAAACTATCTAACACTTGACGGCTACTCTGTTAATTCTTCTTCATCAGTTAGGAACCTAGGTGTGTTGTTTGATAGCAATCTTTCATTTGAAAGCCATGTTTCTAGCATCTGTAAAACTGCGTTTTTCCATCTCAAAAACATATCTAAATTGCGACCTATGCTCTCAACGTCAAATGCAGAAATACTAATTCATGCGTTTATGACCTCAAGGTTAGACTTTTGTAATGCTTTATTGGGTGGTTGTTCTGCACGCTTGATCAACAAATTACAGTTGGTCCAAAATGCAGCAGCTAGAGTCCTTTCTAGAACCAGAACGTACGACCATATTAGCCCGGTTCTGTCAAAACTGCATTGGCTCCCCATCAAACATCGTATAGACTTTAAAATCTTGTTAATTACTTATAAAGCCCTGAATGGCTTAGCTCCTCAGTACTTGAGCGAGCTCTTATCACATTATAGTCCTCCACGTCTTCTGCATTCTCAAAACTCTGGCCATTTGATAATACCTAGAATATCAAAATCGACTGCGGGCGGCAGATCCTTTTCCTATTTAGCACCCAAACTCTGGAACAATCTACCTAATTCTGTTCGAGAGGCAGACACACTCTGTCAGTTTAAATCTAGATTAAAGACACATTTCTTTAACCTGGCTTACACATAACAGACTAATACACTTCTATTATTCAAATCCGTTAAAGGATTGTTAGGCTGCATTAATTAGATCAACCGGAACCGGGAATACTCCCCATAACACATGATGTACTCGTTATATCATAAGAAGAATGGCATCTACGCTAATATTTGTCTGTTTCTATTCTGTTTCTCAATCCGTGTCCGGATCAGATGGTGGATCGGCGGTGGGAGATGATGTATGTGGCCCTGATCGTCGTCGGAGGCCGGACACCTGGATGAGCGCCAGAGACAGATCCCCAGTGAGGACCCCGCCACTTAGACAGCCATCGGGAAAGACCACTGGAACCAGTTGAGCCCTTACAATCTGACTTTGCTGCAGTTTGGAATTGAAATGCTGGTTCGTTTGGCCAGAGGAGAACTGGCCCCCCGACTGAGCCTGGTTTCTCCCAAGGTTTTTTCTCCATTCTGTCACCGATGGAGTTTTGGTTCCTTGCCGCTGTCGCCTCTGGCTTGCTTAGTTGGGGACACTTCATTTCCAGCGATATCGTCGACCTGATTGCAAAGACACTATTTAAACTGAACTGATCTGGATAATGAAATCACTGAATTCAATAATGAAATGTCTTTAACTGAAAATCTTTTTTTTTTTTTTTTTATCTTTTCATTTTACATTGACACACTATTTTCCTTTTTTGATATTGTGCAGTTGTTTTGACACAATTTACATTGTAAAAAGCGCTATATAAATAAAGGTGACTTGACTTGACATTTGAGTGTTTTTCATGCTATCTGTGTGAATACAAACTGCTTTGCACCACATTGCAAGTGCTCTTAAATGCTCAGCTTTAATCGCTCATAAAACAAGTCTAAGATGCTATGGAGTGATTTTGTCATAGTAGTTTTCATTGTGACTTTCCCATAAAACATGAACAAGCTTCTGTATAAATCTTAAAACAAAAACAAACAAACAAAATTGTAGCTTTCAAGTCACTGGGAAAGTTTGTTTAGTAAAGGATTTGTACAATGATTTACCCAGAAATTAGCTTGTGCTTGTGCTTGTGTTTCGTGAATAAGTCTCATCTCTATTCTCCTGGTATGTTTGGTATCTTGAATTTGCATACCATGCCCCAATGTGCATACTACTTCTGGAGCCGGTTGCATAAAAGGTTTAGACTAGTCTTAAAAGTTAGTCGTCTATTTTTGTCTTTGAGACTGGCCATAAATAATTTAAATTCAGCTACATGAAATTGTAGATTAGTCTAAGTTAAATCGAAAAATAAGACTGATTACCTCTTTGCTAACTGCTAGTTTGTCAAACTTGTTCTTAAGACACAGTCTTAACATAGAGGCAGAGTTTGGTCCCAGGTTCCTCACTCAATTCTTTGCCACAATAAACTTGAATATGATTAATTATTTAAAGGTTCTATTAAAAACAGTTTCAATTTGAAACCTTTTAACCCCACAGAGAATGTTCTCTGTGAATGTGCTTTCTTTATGGGGGGGCTGCATCATTTATAGTACTGAAGAAAGCATTCTGTAACACACAGTGCTTTAGTTCTAACCCGCATTAATGCTATTAGTTTGAGAACATGTACTATATGTTTTTTTTTCCTGGAACCACCTGTAATATCTTGAGTATGATTAATGGCATTCTGTTTTTTCTGTCCTTTTTTCATCTGAACACTTATACCTATGTAGGAATAATTTTACACTTAAGGTAATCTTGAGTGCCGACAGTAAATAGGTCCATAATAAAGATGTTACAAGTATATGCCAGGTTCTTTGCTCAAAAGATGTGCATTTTTATTCCATACCAGTGTATACAGGCATCTATTTACATTGCTATCTTGCTGTTGTTTTGTAGGCTTAGTTTTTTTTTTGTTTTTTTTTTCTCTCTTTTTCTCTAATTTTATACATTTTATTTTATGTTGATATAATGTGAGGTTTGTAATTTTTAAACACATTTAAAATATAAATATATAAATAAATAATACAATTGAATAGTTCATAATTTGAAGTAGCAAGGCCATTTTTAAACTATTATAAATATTATATAAAAATAATTGTAATTATGTTTTAATATTTTTTTAACAGTTGGATGATTGAACATACATTTGATGTTTAAAAAAAATCATTAATTCATTTAGAAAACAATGCTTTACAGAAGTAGTATGACATTTTTGTTGTCATTATTTTTTATTCATTTATTTTTTTCACTAGAGTAACTTTTGATATTGACATGGACATGGAGAAGATAAAGAAGGCAGTATCACCCATGCTTGTACGTATATTTCTTATCCCTTCATATGGCACCTCACAGCAGTTAAACATCGAATGCTATTTGTGAGCATCCCTTACTGTTTGTATTTTGTGAACACCAGGGACTGGATATTTTGTGGTCATGTCTGTTTTGCTCTGGTGGTCAGGACAGTGGCCTGCTGTTGTCTCTTGTCAGTATGTGTAGTTAGAGGGCTGTAACTTGATTGCTTATATAAAAGCTGTGATGCTTTGTCTAAAAAAATAAAATAAATGTCTGACTAAACTCTGTTGAGCTGTTGATAGTCTACAGCAAACATAAAATCCCAACCATATAAAATTTAATTAAAGAAACAAACAAACAAACATTTCATTTAATGATTTTGTTGACAATAAAAAGACTAGTTCAATGAAAGTGAAAGTTCATTATTCACCCTTCTTGCACCTGTATGACATCTTTCTTCCTTAGAACACAAACAGGCTTGAATATAATTCAGTCGTATTATATACTATAACAATATGTTTAACACTATACATTGTTGTATAGATTTGTAGGGAACACCGTGATGCTTCTTTCATGGTGTTTAGCTGAAGTTTGAACATTTCCGTTCCTTTTCATTCATTTTCTTATTCCTATTCTTTTGTGTTCCATTGAAGAAAGCACATCCGTTGTGGTTGGAATGTTATGAGGGTGAGTCAAATATGCTTTTCTGGGTGAGCTATTTCTTCAAGTCATTACTACAGTAGATTTAGCAGATATTTTCTACACTGCCTGAACAAATGAATCAGATTTCATCACTTGTAAAATGACCAATGAACAGATTTATGTGCAGTGTGACCGAAGCCTGAGGGCCCTTGGCTGCTTTAATGTTTCCTGGGCTGTGATAGCCACTGGGTGGAGCTGTCTCTCTGCCACACAGACACACACACACACACACACACACACACACACCTAAAGAGACAGTAATTTCTGTCTTTTTCTCCATTTGCTTGCCTCAGTTACACTGTCATAAACACACACACACACAAACTTACTTATGTTGCTATTACTGAAAAACATGAGCTGCTTTACCTGAATTATGCCTTTACCACCTACAGAATGTGCCGGAGAATGTGTGAAAATCCTCTGTGATGTTCAGCGGTGCCTGTTAGCTATCACACCTTCTGACAGGACTTCCTTGGCCTTAGACAATTTCTCTTGGCCCTTTTCCACGGTTTAACCGTAATATACGAGTAGGAGGTTTTTACTGTTGTGGTGAAGAACATCGCGTCAGTCTTATCTAACAGACCGAAGTCTCTGAGTCATTGTCTTGTGTAAATCACACCATGAAAACAGTGCTCTGCCTAGTACTTGGTTCCCTATGGAATTATCCTTGCTATTATACTGACACCTGGGAGGCGCGCAGCAATTTTCAGAAACAGCGATTTTAGATCTTCTTCAGCTTTGCTGGCAGCGTAACCTCCAAACAATGGAAATGATTGAAGTAAAAAGGCAAATGTGTTTCAGGATGTAATTTCTGCAATGTGTATATCACACTCAGAGGTGAACACAGTGGCGGCTCCAGGATTTTTTTGTTGGGGGAGCTAAGTGGGGGCTTAACAATTCAGAGGGGGTGCTAAAAAACTAATTCAATTGAGAGAAAGTAATGAACGCCTAACTTCAGCTATCAGTTTTTTTATATACAGCAGCTTTGAAAAAGACATATTTAACTTTTTTCCTGTGGTATTAAACTTCTCATATGCCATTGTTATTAGTAATATAACTTCTAATGCCATCTGCCAAATATGACACTTACAAAGTAACATAATTTAAGAATGAATATAGAAAAGAAAGAAAGTTGGTTTATTTTATTTATTTAAGTTATCTTTATTTTTTTTTATTTTTTTTTACATATCTAGTAATCTAGTAATTTTTTTAGTATCTAGTAATTTTTTATGACCATTAAGTGTCAGTCACTCAATGCCAACTGTTAGGAAAACATGGTAAATTCTAACCATTTACAATAGATAGTGCCTACAGTTCATTTCCACATAGGCACACATTGCGGGTGATAACCTCCCCGTGCTGATTTGCATCGTATCATGTGTAGATGATAGCCATAGATATTGTCAAATACATCAAAAATTGCCAATATTAAGAGGATTTAGCATGTCCAATTAATTTAGGCCTGTTACTTTCTTCTTATTATTAGGCCTATTATTATTATTAGATTATTTTTATTATTAAATTAAATGAAATTATTGCCCCGCAGTAATTTCATAGCTCATCACCCCATGATGCGCTGTGAGGATAATAAAATAGGCTAGCTTACTCCTCATTGAAAATGTTTTTTTTTTTTTTTTTTTTTAAACAGGTCTATTAATTTATCAAATGAATTATAGGCCTATAACATTGCAGTCATCAATGAAATTTCAAAGCAGCTTTATTTCAGGCACTGATTTTCAAAAACATCCTGTTTAACGTGAACTACATTTCTTCTCATGTTTTTCACTATACGAGCCAATAGAGAAATATTAGGGGAATAATTTAAGACATTTATAATAACGTTATCAGCATATGTTAGAGTAGATTCGTCTCTCGTTGTCTCAGAGAGAATATGCACCGTTAATGCAGTTAGCCGCCAGTTTTTTTACTTTCACTTGCTCTATAGTAAATTGACTGACGTTCACCGTCTTAGTTTAGTTTATTTTCTTATAAAGCACATTTCTACTGTGATGAGATTTCTCGCTTTGGAAAATGATCTTCACTTGACCTTGGTGAAGACTGTCTTCTGCTTATGTGATTTAGATGCAGAAAGCCATTACAAAGTGTGCACAATGTAATCTTTGTAAATTGCCGAGTGAAAATAATTCACCACTTACATATTTTCCTTTTACATTTTCCTTCTTGCAGACTGCTATCAAGGTGTTTGTGGCAACTTAAACATTCTGCTTTGTTATAGACTAGGAACAGGACTGATTTTTATGAAAAACACAACAAACTTTAAAAGCTATAAATGAGTAGCTGATGATAATTAAATGCCTTTTAGTCTTAATAATTCTTAATAATCTCAAAGTTTTTATTGAGTCGAAGTATCTTTATTTTATCTTTAGAGATTCACAGACATTTTAATTTATTTGTCACCACCACATGCAATTCACCTTACATTTCTGGGTGCAATGCATTTTAGTGTTTTGCTGCTGGACAGCATTTACATCAGACTGCTTATTTGCATTATGTGGTGTCGGTGGTATTCTGCTTTCTCGGGATGATAATAGAGTAGAATCTCTTGGTGATTGATTGGGGTTGGTAAGATATTTTAGATATTTTTATATGTATTAATTATGCTTTTGAAAGAAGTCTCTTAAGGCTGAAATAGTTTGATAAAATAAATATTATTACAATTTAAAGTAACTTTTCTATTTTAATAAATCAATTATAATATAAAATGTAATATATTCCTGTGATGCAAAGCTCAATTTTCAGCAGCAGTTTTTTCAGTCTCCACAAGATTCTTCAGAAATTATTCTAATATGCTGATTTGCTGCTCAAGAACCATTTCTTATCATTTTTCAATGCTGAAAATAGCTGTGCTGCTCAATATTTTTTGAGGAAACCGTGATATATTTGACAGGACTATAAAGTTCAAAAGAACAGTATTTATTTAAAATATAAACATTTTAAAATATAATAAATGTTTTTACTGTCACTTTTGAACAGCATTTATGTTAAATAGAACTGTACAACATTTAGATTTACAGTACTGTACAGAACTAGTGAATATTAATATTCTGTCAGATAATGCTAAACTGTTAATTAGTTTATGTTATTGGCAATAACCAATAAATAGCTGCTATTAAAATTCAGTAATTTGTCTAAATAAATTAAAAATAATCATTTGTTTTAATGCTAACAGTGAATTCGGCAGCATGAAAAATAGGTGTTTATTTTGAGATTTACTAAAAATGACATGTAATGTTGTTATTGAATTATTAGTGTTTTCATATTAATTGTCAGTTAACTGTAAGTGACTGCAAAGGTAATATAACCTTTCTCCATATCGGAGCAGTGGCCCAGTATCATGTTCAAACGTTCATCTGAAACTTTTGGGCATCAAGACCATAATCATAATTATTGAATAGATGTGCATTAAGATGTGCCTTTTTTGTGTTTTGTCTGCATTAACAAGTAATCTATTTACTTATGCATCTCCATATTTTCAGCATATTGAAGTTTTATCACAACTTTTCTTATTGCATGTGTGTGTGTGGCACTCTGGTTTGCTACAAGACTGAGATCAGTGTGATTAAAGATTCCTTTCCATTTCGCTTTGTAAATGTCACCCAGGCAACACTGAAACATTTGCTTTTTTGCCTTCATTTTCAGAAGCATGTAAAACGCGACCGGCTAGAAAATGATTTTAATTACAAACTTGACAGAAAGCCAACATTTTTGTGAGAAGTGTTTTTAAATAAATAAATCCCTGCAATTCAAATACGCGTGATCTTTCTCTTCCGAAAGGGCAAAATGCACCGGCGTCGCTGTTTCTGCACCTCACCTGAGAATAATACTAATATGTGTGAGATTGTTTCTGAGAATAAAATAAAAGAAGACATTATGTGAATTCTGTTATATTATCTGTAATACAGCTGATCTGCCTATATATGCGAGTGAGTCATTGTTGTTTGAATGGTCACAGAGGGTATGTGAGGGACCTTTTGTGCTTTTTAATCAAGTGTATGAGCGTTTTTTGTATTATTGTTTCTTTAGTCCTATCTCTCAGGACTGTGTTGTTTATTTCTTCTTTTCTTCAGGAAAATTATGCAAAAGAATCTGAGGTGCAAATATGAAATTGCTTTATAGCTTCGTCTGTCACATACAAAATTCCTCTTTTTGGAAGCCACACACATTCCTTTCACATTCATTATAGACTACACAAACTGGTTTATCTACCCCCTCAATGTTATACAGACATTGCTAATGCAATTTACCTTTCCTTAATACAGCTTTGTTCAGTATTGTGTGGAAACCTAATAATTTTGGACCTTGAGAAATACCAGAGCTACTACAAGCATAAAGAATGTTGGTTTTCCGCTAACGGTTCTGTTTCATATTCCTTTGGACAGAAAAGTTTGTCACCCAGTATTGATGCATTTGCCATATCTTGCTTTAACTGTCACTGAATGCTGCCTTGTTAATACAAAGAAAGTACTGGTTTCTTGCCAACATGTAGGCGGTACGAAAGTGCCAAAGAGAAGCAAGATATACAAATACACATTACAGGTAATTAGAGTAATTACATAGAAGCTAATGGAAGCTAATCTTACAGAAGAACCCCTTATTTCCACACATTTATCTGAAAATAAATATTGTCTATATTTTCTTGGTGGCTGAGGTGCATTTGTGGATGCACTGTTGAACAAGATACTTTGAGGATGATTTTGATAATTGCCTCTCCAATGGTTACCTGACAACGATGTATTCATATTTTTTAACTTTTTTTTTTTTTGCTTTTTTTGAAAAGTTTCACGTACTGATGATAACATTGTGAAAATTATCTCCATTAACATGAAAATGTGAAAACAACAACAAATGCTGTATTATGCATGTCAAGCCAGTAGTTGGCAAAGTCACTTTGTAAAGAAACATACCTATAGTCTGAAGGGGTTATACGTATGTGCATGTACTCACCGTTTTCATAAATTTGTGCTTTACATAGAGATGATAATGGTCGTTTTCAAAAACATTAATTGTTTACAAAAATTTGCATTTTAAGGGCCCCAAAAAGCCATTGTCGTGTAAAGGAACGGCCAAAATGCATAAACAAGTTTCTGTTTTTAGTTTTAAGAATGGTGTTGTGTAAATCTGCTGTGTCAGACTTCTCATCATCTTTTGAAATATGCAGAGACAGTAAGTCCTGTCCTCATGTTAGGTTACAACATAAAAACCATAAAGTTTGTTAGATTCTGTACTGCTTCAGGTTGTAGACCTTTATAATACAGCCAAAAGCAAACAAAATACAGTTAAAATCACAAGTTTAGATTGAACTGAACCATTTATTCCTCATATTGATGGTTGAACAGTCAAAGTTGTGTTGAAGTCAATGTTGTATGCGCATCCCGCTAGCTTTATAATAGTTTATTGTGAGCATTTTCAGAGCAGACAGAATTTGGCTGACAATATAAACTGTAATGTAAACCCAATGAAAAGCATCCAGATGGATACAAAGGGCTAAAGGAGTTTTCTCAGGGTGTTCTTAATAGCTTTTTTCTTTACCATCAAAACATTCTTTCTTCATCCCATCAAAGCTCCAGTAGAGGTTTTGTTCAGTCTTTTTGTTGTGATGTGTTGGAATTTTGCAAAATACACAAATGTTTTAAAATATTTTATATAATCAATAAAACTCGGTGTTATGAACCCAAAAATTGTCTTGTTTTTTGGCTAAATGGTGATACATGATGGGCTACAAAGTGGGCTAAATGTTAAAAGGGTCATGTACTGCCTTTGAGTTTTATTTTGTACTGTTATCTGAGGTTATACTTTTATCTATTATAAAAGGCTATTTTTTGTCCTGTATTAACCCCCTCATCAGAACGCTCTCTTTGAATAGGCATGGTTGATTGTAGACTTGGAAGTAAATGCCCACTGCTATGATTGGCTCGTGTATGTTATGCCAGACTTCATCCTTCACAGATTGACGCTGCAGTAATTTATGCTTAAAACTCATAAGTACATATCAATCAATCTGTTTAACAGACAGCAATAGTGACCACGTAATAAAAACAGTCACTCACACTCGTGTTGCAACATTACTGTCGAATCCAATATAGTCGCCACAACATCTGGAACTTCATTAAAAATCCACTCTTTCCTAACATTGGGATAAGAAGGAAGGGCATGCAAAGTCAGCGTTTTGTTGTTTTTGTAGCGATCTTTATCATTTGGTTTCTGCGTAGACCTGTGTTCACTTCTCGCTATTTACACTACGTGTGTGAATCGGTGGCAGGGCTAAACAGGCAGTGATGTAGAAGCAGGCGTTGATCTTCTTCTGCAGAGGCAGTGCTTATCCACACTATTACATCATAGAGTGGCACATTCCACAACCTGTTGTTTTGGCAGACTATCTTCGACATAAGCTGTTTTTAGACTAACAAGAAAGTTTTGAATTCTGAAACTTAAAGGATATTTTTATAGCACAATGACCTATTATATGTCAAAAGTTATAAAAGTATGTGCACATTTATGCAACCAGGTCGTTTTAGGCTTTTTCTTGTTTTTCGTTTTTTTTTGTTTGTTTAAATCTTACATTAAAGGTAGAAAAATATCTAAAATGATTTGGATTAGAATTATTTTTCACATTTCAAAAAGCTGCAGTTTTAACAGAGGTGTGCCGACTTTTTATACCCACTGTATGTCATACAGAGGAAAGAAAGTTATACAGGTTTGAAACGACATGAGGGTGATGACAGAATTTTAATTTTGTGTAAACTAAAAACTATACCTTTAAATACCTTTTGATTTTCTATAAAAAGGCTTGGAGCTGTGGCTCAGACATTATTATAAAAAAAAATAAAATAAAAAAATAACAAACTAAACAGGATTTTTTCATTTGTTGCAGGATCATTAACGTGTGTTACAACATTAGCTCAATATTAGCACTATCATGCAACAATGCCTGGGCTGCTGGCTGGGATTTAAACCTATCAAAGAAAATTGTATTGTTGGTAATTGTATTATTTCTGTAATCTGTTGCTGAATGTACTTTTTTAAGATTTTTTTTGGGGGGGGCACTTTTGCCTTTTATTGTGACAGGACAGATCAAACACGACAAAAAGAGAAGTGGGATAGAGAGGGGGGCAGAATTGGGAAAGGTACTTGAGTCAGGACTCAAACTCGGGACACCCGTATGTTAATGCACTGCCAACAAGGCTATTGGCGTTGGCGCTGAATGTACCTTTCTTTGACTTTTATTGTGTTAATACTTTTCACAGTATGCACGGTTGTAACATGTCTGTAGTCTGAGTCATCATGTTTTTCACGGCATGCAGACCAACAGATTTGTGTTAATTAATCTAACAGAAACTAATCCAGCATACCATGTTTTCTCATCTAAATGATCATCTTGCAATCATGTAACTTATTGGCTTATGAGATCAACAGAGTCATTCCGCATCCGTTATGTCTCAGACAGCAGCTACATTCCTGGTCTTTCATTCATCCATCAGTTGCAGATATAAGCTTGCGAGATAAGAGATGAGTTGCTTAAAGTTTGATCTGCTAATTCATCGCCCCTCCTCCCAAACCAATTACAGGCTCAGATTTGCATCAGAATTACTTAATTACTTGATTAGAGTGGATGTTGAGTTAATTGGATGGTGGAGTCCTTGTAACAATGAAGTGAGTGACAAATTAGGGTTCAATTATGTCTAACGCATGGCTGTATGTTCTATTTCAAGGACTTTAATCAAAGCAGTGCTAAACAACCAATCCTTAAAGGAAACAGCTGTTGCACTGTGCGCACAAGTCATACTGATTTTCACATAGTCACGTCTTGGTGCCTGAGACAGTTGAAAGTTTTCTGCTACTGGAGAAGCTGCCTAATATTGATTGATCGATCGATCGGTCGATCCATCCATCCAACTTTTTAGCACTTTTTTATTTTTTAGAGATGACTTTGGATACAGGGAACTGTAATATTGTGATTTGGTGTGAAATATATTTAAATAAACCGTAAAAATGTATGAAACAAATTCCTGTTGCCTGCGTTCCTACCATGATGAGGCAACACTTTGTATTCGAAACAGACACAATTTCAATGGAAATCTTTCAAACTCTATACATTTTCAAACATAGCATGCTGTGCCGAATTTATCTGGAGAAACTTCAACTGTAGCTTTGCTCGGGGGCGTTTGTAATGTCACAGAGCTTGAAAATCAAAATATCGTTTTGGTATCTGTCTTTGCAACATTGACGAATCTAGGTCAGAAACTGTGATTCACTAAAGCCAAAAAAAACTTATATGTATTTAATACTCTTTATGACATGCCTCCCACTGAATAGCGTTTCTTATAATTTTTATCCCACCAAGACACTTTATTCATGTCTCTCGTTACCAGTGCCATTTATGGACAGCCTGCTCTCATTTCTTACTCATTAAAGTCTTCACCCTCTGAGGTAATGGAGTAATTCAGACAGGCGAGCACTGATCTGTAGCTTGTTGGGCCTGTCGCCGATGGTCTAAGTGCTCTTTGCTGAGATCTTCACTGATGGTGAAGTAGGAATGCTGGCTGAAGAAGAGGGAAGCAGAGCTTTTTAATGCATAAACATCCAAGGAACTTGTCTTATTCGTTCTTATTCTCTTGCTGCCACAGTAAGCTACATTAGTGCATGATGAAGAATTGTGATGCTGGAAGGTGGTTGGGCTTCCCACCGGGCAGCGAGTGTTGAGGAGAGCTGAGCTGAACAGGGCTAATGCTACTGCCTGCTGTCAAGCATGACTGGAGAAGAGACAGGCCATAACATGCACACCTAACACACCTGCTTGAGCACATGTGCACACACAAAAGACAACACGCAAAGATCCTTAAGGGTTTCCTGTTTCCCCACTGTTGTTTATGCAATGATGCTTTTTTAATATCAATCAAGACAATACAGGCTTTAGTTTAGAAACTTGACTGTAACCAACATATGTAAGAAAAGATACATTTTAAAGCTCTTTGTTGTATTACATTTTTTACATATTTTTATTTTTTAAAAACTTAACTAAAAAAAATTAAAATAAAAAAAAGATAAATTAATTTGCCAAACTACAAATGTTTGTTATGGGTTAAACAGTTTTAATAGAAAAAAAGAAGAGTGCATCTTGCTAAGGTTTATGCCTAAAACAAGTGGTGAAAAAAGCATAACATATCAATAATTATTTTCAGAGAAAATATCTTTAATATTTAATGTTTTTGCAGGTTTTTATTTTTTTCATTTAATAAATAACTAACTTTTTTTAAATCAATTTTTAAATAGATAAAACATTTAAAAAAATTGTTCACTTTGCTAGGTTTATGCTTAAAACACATGGTGAAAATAAACACCTCTTTATATGAACAAAGAATAGTAATAATAGTATATTATTACTATTACAATATATTATTACTTTAACAATAACAACAAAAACAACAACAATAATAATAATAATAATTTAACTTTTGAACAATACAATTTTCAATATATTTCAAAAGTGCAAATTCCTTTATGAGTAATTTATAGGAAAAAAAAATATATAAATAAAGCTCTAAATTAATTTTACATTTAGTGTTTGTAACACATGCCTGATCTACATCTGAATCTGTCAAGATCTGTTTTAGTGTAATACAGATACCACAGGCAATCTATATAGTCTTGTAACTTCTTAATAGCACATAAAGGAAACATCAAGGCACAATTCTTTATTTCTTAACTGATGGGGGGAGAGAGAGAGAGAGAGAGAGAGAGAGAGAGAGAGAGAGAGAGAGAGAGAGAGAAAAGTGTTTCATGAGCCTTCTTGTGAGAGGAAACCCATAATCCAGAATAAAAATGAGGTTTTGTTATTGTGAGAGAGAGTCACATTGGTTGACTACTGTTCCTCTGTGTATACTGAATGAAGTGTTGTGTCAGACTCCTGCTGAGATGATGAGCAGTGTGTACTGATCTCATCGAGAGAATGGAGTACTGCATGGGCTCATGGGAAAAGAAAAATGAATCGAGGCCTTTTGTCCACTCAAAATGAGGCCACAAGGTCATTGTTCATCAATGCATAGTTTCCTTATACACTGAAAGTACATTTTTTATCACTATAGAATGAAGGTGGTGGGTGGACCTTGCACTTTAAAATTATGAAGAAAATAGAATATTTTAGCCTAACGCAGCTAGAAAAACATCAATATTGTGTGTGAATAAACTTGCCACAGTATACTATATAGTCTTGAGTGTTTGTGTACAGTCAAGCAGAAAAGCAAGCTATCATTAATGTTTACAACCAAAAGTATTTACAAAGGTTACACGCTATATTATAAAGCGTGGTTTATGCTATTTTTATTTTCTGAGCCGAAATAAAAGCTAAGCTAAACTGTACTAAAGTTAGAGGTCACAAGTTCATATTCAGAAAGGGAATTATTATTATTTGGCAAAAGTACAGGCATTGATAATTTGAGGGAAACAACCGGGTAGTGGGCATTCATCAAGCTATTATTACTATTACATATTCCCTCATTGCAAACAACAACAACAACAACAAACAAACAAACAATAAAAAAATAAATAAAAACACTGTAACTAACTAAACAGATGGACTAGTACAGGGCTGTCCAAACTCGGTCCTGTGTCCTGCAGAGTTTAGCTCCAACTTGCCTCAACACACCTGCATGGAAATTTCTAGTATGCCAAGTAAGAGCTTGATTCGCTGCTTCAGGTGTGTTTAACCCTCTGAGCCCGAAAAACGCGAATACGCGTTTTGGGGCAGATTTTCCTGATAAGGCAGAAATGAGCTTGAATTACTCTGCCATTTTTTATCGTTCAGATAAGAGCAATACACCATTCGAATCTGTAAGGGGTCTACTTTTATTTGTATTCACTCAAAATAACAACTAAACTTTGTGCTTTTGAAGAATAAAGAAAACAAACAGGGTGTGCTCTCTGTCTTCTCCGTCTCCGCGATCTGTTTTCAGAAATGCGTCACTAAAATGAAGTGTAACTCAGAGAATACTCAACACAGAAACATGAGAGTTATATCTATAGAAAGCTTGAAGTGTCTTCTTCCAAATGAAAATATTATGTGATGAAGTAATCCGTATGAAACCAACACGATGTTCAGTCTGTCCCGTCTAACTCATTATTTTTAATGAGATACCGCCCCCTCCTGTTCACATGTAAATAACCACGTGACCCGCGCGCGCGTGGAGACACACAACATAAACACGGAGACTGTTCATCGCTGCTATACTGTTCGTTTCTGGAAGAAGACGCGCTGAGTAAAGGCTGGATTTCCCTCAAAATAACAGCAAGAGTTCATCAAGTAGAGAAGATGATCTGATGAGTAAGTAATGTTTATGTTTTGCATTAGTTAACGTGTTATTGTGACAAACTTGAACACATTACTAGTTGGGTTTTTCTCAAACTACAACACGATGAATGCTACGCATCTAAGAATGTTTAGACCATGTTTATTATTAATAATCTGTTCACAAATATATTTTAATAGCGTGCTAAATGATAACAATTAGTTCTCAGATATAAAATATATTTTTTATAGTGCAAAGTTCATCCTTTTATAGTACAAAGCATGCGTGAGTCTATGACTGCAGAATCATATCTTTTATACTATAAAATCATACATTATGTTCAGGGTGGCTATATGACTACAAAATCATAGTTGGGTTTACCCCAAACTATAATTCCTGACTAACATGTTTGAAATCCAGTAAAACATTTTGAATATGATGGGCAATTCATTGTATTTAAATTTCTTACTGCGCGAGTATGTTTTCATGCTCTTTATAAAACAATAAAAGTAATATGAGAGTACATTGTAACATGATGAATGCTACGAGTCTAAGTATGTTTAGAACATGTTTATTATTAATAGTCTACTCTGTTCAAAAATAGAGTATAATTGCATGCTAAACAATAATAATTAGTTTCTCAAAAATAAAATGTATTTTTTTTACGATAATACAAAGCATGAATGAGTCTATGACTACAAAACCTATATAGATGCTATATATATAGATGCTCCTGATATAAACATGCTCACAAATTTTTCTCTTTTTTTGGTTGTTTGTATTTTATTGAATCAGACACCTGAACCACAGATGATGAATGCTGCTGACTTTCAGTCTCTTCAAATTGTTTTTCTCTGAGAGCGCTGCACCAACATCAGAAGTTCAACAGTGTCTTCTTGAATCCATGGAAAGTAGCCGAAACACTTAAATAACACGTAAATATCAGGTATGATTTATTTGTTTCACTTGTTGAACAGAATCTGTTGCAGGAACGACTCAAAGTATGTTCACATCTCTGTGGTTAGATCAGTGTGCTCAATAATGTGTCTTTGACCTTCATTATGTATGTTTTGATTATACGGTGTTGTAAATAAAATACAAATAATTTTAAAAACCCATTTTTTCAGTCTCCTCACACTGTCTTACCTGCCTCAGTCACAGTCACACTGATGGGCCATTATCAGCTTTAGGGGAGGGCCCTTTGTCTCTCAGGTGAAAATCAATTAATATTCAAGCCCATTACCAATCCCTCGCATATTGGCTTTCGATCACAAAACATGTCTTTAAAAATTTAAATCAATATATTGTTTTCTGTGAATGAGTAAGCAGAATGATTTTCACATAATTGTGAAGTAAATATTCTAGCCTACAAGATCCGGTTCTCAAAAGTCTTGTGAACAATTGTTCTGTATGTGTTTTATGGTCTTATTTCATTGACTTCAAAATTTTAGTTTTTCATTTACCACGCATAAACATTGTTTTCTCAAAAACACAATCATGTACATAAATGCTGCTAACATATCATTGTAGCCCAGTTTGTGCTGTTTACAGTGTTATTAGACTTTAGCCATTTATATTTTTATAAGCAACTGAAAAAAGCACAAATGTCAGGGCATGTCGAAAGTTCTCCAGGCCCCCAAAACACCCTCAGGGCCCAGTTGTTTAGCTCCAACTTGCCTCAACACACCTGCATGGAAGTTTCTAGTATGCCAAATAAGAGCTTGATTCGCTGCTTCAGGTGTGTTTAATTAAGGTTGGAGCTAAACTCTGCAGGACATCGGCCCTCCAGGACCGAGTTTGGACAGCCCTGGACTATGATGATACATAAAACATGAACACTGAACACATTGGTTATTGCAATGTTGTGTGCTTGCTTTCTGATGAGCGGTTTATTGCTTTCCTGTGTTGTATGTATTAGCTCTCTGGTGTTAAATTCTAGCACGCATGTGTTGAGTAGGTTGGCTAGAGATGGACAACACTGTCTCTAGCAGTAATGAAAGTTCATTACATGTTTGCTGCTGACCAAAGCATTCCTTCTACACAACAAACAGCCAACTTCCATCTTTACAGCTGCAAGAACAAATGTGAGCTTCTGGGCTTTTGTCACATTAGATATATGTGCCTAGTGTGACTAAAACAACCCACAGACAGTTTTAAATCATGGACATTTTAAAGCATCAAAGGACATAAAAAGGCACCAAAAAAGACATTAAAAATTAGTGAATTAAAACAAAGTTTAGTGAATACAGAATCTTTAGGCATTCTGCAACATTTCAGATTTACTAGTAATCAAAAAAGCTAATTTTGCAACATTAACCTTGTTGCCTCCTTGGATCAGTGTATACTCTCACTTTTTACAAACCATCACGGTCTATTAGATGAATTTGTTTTGATATCCACACTTCAGTTTTTTTCCTTGAGTCATCTTTATAGAGTTTTCAAAGATACAAGCATTATTAGATCTATGACTAGATGCCCTGAGCTACTGAGTCTAAAAGTGATCTCAGGAAAGTTATTGCACATGTAGTTTAAAGCAAAAAGCTGTCTGCTATTAAATGAACGTCAAATGTTGTGAATCTAATACTGCCACACTGTTTTGTAATGTTTAGAGTTTAATACTATAAAATTTTTACTAACGGATAGAGAGTCGGACTTGTAACCTGAAGGTCGCAGGTTCAAGTCTCAGGTGTGAATAACCAGCGCTCTTTCCACCTTCAATACCTCGCCCCAACTGCTCCCTGGGTGCTGAAGCAATATGGCTGCCCACTGCTCCGGGTGTGTGTGTGTTTATTATTGTGTGTGTGCAGCTGGATGGGTTAAGTGCAGAGCACAAATTCCGGGTATGGGTCACCATACTTGGCCACACATCACTTCACTTTTCACTCACTCACTCACTCACTCACTCACTCACTCACTCACTCACTCACTCACTCACTCACTCACTCACTCACTCACTTCACTTATTAGAAAAATAATTGTCTTAGTAGAAAAGCTTTTTTTTTTTTCTTTCTTGAAAACAACTCAGCTTTTGTCATGCAAATGTAAAATGAATTGCTGTTAAAGCTCTTCAGATCCAATTTTTGAAGCACTTCCTGTTTTTTTTTCTTACATTTTTTCATAGGGTTTCGTCTGAGGTTGAATTTTTAAACACAATTTTTTTAGAGTCTGAATTTATGTTGGTCCTTGTTTCACCCTTGAGAGAAAAAAAAAACTGTAGATAACAGCACGATACACCAACACAAACTCCTCTAGATGGGCCTTACATCAAAACTCAACTGAGCAAAGTCCAGTCATCAGGGTAATAAGTGGAAAAATGGCATGTGTTGCTGTTTGCAGCTTTTAGCACGTAGCAGTCAACATGGTTATGAAAAGCAAGTACACAATATGCTATATTCAGATGGAACAGCATAATATATAACTCTCTATGGGCCCTATTTTAAGGATCTAAGCAGCACATTCTCCCTCCCAACTCGTCGCACCCTTTGGTGTCACTTTTTGATGCACAGGGTACCTCTTTAGCATAATTTTCTCGTCCTCCATTGCTTCAAATAAGAAACCCTTGGCGTCAATCTGACGACACGAAAGGCATTGGGAATTTTATCGTCATGATTAAATTATAAATTGGGTAATAATATTGCCATTATTGCATATATGTTGGGGTGTGATTTTTCAATGTAAACTTTCACAACATTTTTTATTTATATTACATCATTTACACATTTATGAGCACGTAACCCAACCTCTGCCCATAAACCTACCATTTGTCAATAAAACACAATATATTACAGGCAGATACAACTACAGTCATAATTTATTCAAGAGGTATGAATATTCCAAGTCTTCCGAGACAAAACTATTGATTTGAGAGTGGAATAGACGCAATATCCATCTCGGCCCACTGCAAAGCTTCTGCATCATCATCCCATGCCCAGATGGAGGCGCCGTCATCATGCAAAGAATCTGTGCAAACTATTATGGGGGCCTGAAGTGTCCATCAGTTGTACCCTTCGAAATCCTTCATTCCGAGGGGTCCTTTGAAGTGGCCACTTTTGGGCACTTCGGTTTGGAATGACCCTTCAATATGGCAGCTATAATTGTTTTCACTCCGAAGTACCCTTCGGAGGGTGATATATGTCCCGTTTAGAATGTACCATTAATGAGCCATGGGTGTGTTTTGGGCATAACATGCAATAAACCTAACAGAGTCTCATCTCCCATTTCCTTTAAATGTCAGTTGCGTTTGCACCATTGGCGGATTCGTTGTTTACATGGCGGACTGAAGACTTCTCCAGAGAGGAAACGGATCTGCTCATGCACTACATTAATCTTTTACATTGTAATCCTTTAATCTTTAATATTTGGCATGTTTGTGTGCTGCTGCGCGTCCTTGTGTGTGAGACTCTGATTGGTTTATTCCACATTAGATTGTTAAAATAGGGCCCATTGACTTTAGACCATGTTAGTTGGTCAATGGCGCAATCGTTTTCAGTTCACCTGAGCACACCTCATTTGCATTTGCTATTTTAGCAATGTGGCACTGGAAGTGAAAATGATAACTACGTCGGGCTGAAACTAGCAAAAAACACTTGCATCGCGTCTGGCGTCGCTTTGCGCCGGGTGCATGATAGGGCCTCAAGTGTTAGATGCATGTCACTCAACTGCTTTTGTTGACCCAGCATTAACCCCCTTATTATTTAATTTTTTTTTCATTTACCTTGAATATTTTTAATGAAATTTTTGCAATTCTAAAAGCATGATTAAATGATTGATTATTATTTTATTAGTGATCCCATCAGAACATACCCTCGTTTCTTTTTGAGTCGCACCCCAGCAGTGATAGGAAAATTGCGGCTCTTTTGTTGAAGCTTCAACCTCTCCCAAGGTCATCAGAAGTGATAGATATGAATCAGTTATTTTTATTTTTTTTCTTAAAGCAGCAAAAGAGACATTTCTCCATCCCTCGGTTCACAGTTGGGGAAAAATGCGATGTTGTTTGGGCAATAAGATGCTGAACTGACAGCCAGATTGTGACAAACGATCTTGCTTGTGCCAAGATGCTCAATCAAGAATGCTAAGGGCTGGTCTGTAGCCTTACGTTTGCTCCTGAGTAATTGCATTTGAGACTTCATTAATCAACAACCAGACAATAAAGTAAACCTTCATTTAGCCCTGATGAAGCAGAGACTCTTTGGCAGATCTCATAGACTCACCGAGGAAGGAGGAAGAGAGCATCTGTTTGTCATTTTCATTGCAGACAGACCTCTGGCCTCATCATGAAGTCTGAGGGTGGGAAGGAGTTTTGTTTATTTACCGTAGAGGACATTTAAGACATTCCAACCTCTGCAGAGAGCCGAGAGAAATATATGAAGAGTTGATTCGCAAAAACAGATAATTAAATTTTTTACAATTTTCAAAAATCGTGTTTTTTCATTGTGCATTCCAAATTAATCTCAATCAAACTGCAGTCGGTTATTTTGATTAGGTTAAAAAAAAAAAAAAAAACAGTTAACTAACAAAATAAAAACGCAATAAAAACATGATAACATAATAAAAAAACATGATTTTTGAAAATCAACAAAAAACAAAACAAATCTGTTTTTGCACATAAACTCTTCATATATGAATGTGTTGGTGGGTTGAAACATTATCTACTGCGGATAGGGTTAAAAAATGTTTAATTAATTGTTTAATGATTTGATTTATTATTTTAATTGAATATTGTTATTTTTATTCACATTAAACGTATTATTATTTTTTGACAGTATTATAATAACAATAATAGCACAACAATTATTTATAGTGTTATATTTATATATAACAGTGTATTATATGTAGCATAATAAATAATAATTTTATTATTATGTTAATATATAATTATTAATTATTTAATGCATTGAATTTACTCTATCACTTTATAGAACTTTCAGAAAATTTACCTGACTTACGTATCTTTAATGGCCATGTAATTATATGTGCTGTAATAATAATAATAATAATAATAAATATTATTATTATTATTATTATTATTATTTATTCAACTTATTTAAAAAAATCTATTGATTTCACTATAATAAGAAATCACTGTAATACAATTGAACTGTAAATTATTTAATTATCATTTAAATTTATGCAACAACAAAAATAATAACAAAACAACAGCAAAAAATAATATATATTATTATTACTATTATTATTATTGTATAAATTAAAATGACAATGAAATATATAATATACATTATTATTATTATTATATTACATCTGAAAATTACAATACTAATGTTTACTTTTTTGTCATATAGCTTTTATTTTGGTGGAAAACCACAGGCTCTTTTAAAATGTATAACTTTATATTATTTATCATTTTTACTTGTGAGTAAAATTAACAAATACTTTTCCATTATCATGAATTTATGTATGTATTATTTTCAGAAAGTTGTGACAGACAGCATCCCTAGGCTTTTATTGGTTGATCCAGCTTTCTGCTAGCTTCTGCTTAAATTGCATCATATAAAATCTGTCCCTCACTGCAGTCCAAAGCGCACCACACTCAGATAAGACGGCACAGGAGTCCTCTGGCTGTCTCCAGCGCAGCTTTCTCCTCTGCATAGTCTTTATTAAATGGCAAGCCAGAGCTGGTATGTCAGGCGCACTGTCCTCCCTTTGAAAGGCTCTCATCAGCATTGATCTGCCTGCTTGCCCATGGGAGCAAAATAAGCTGTAGAGATGAAAGCTGCCCCGTCTGCTGTCACCTACTGACATGCATCTATGCGCTTACACATACACACAACATGTCCTTGCCTTGTCCTCTCAATTTTACCTCAGTTGAAGTACGGTGAACAAGCTGGGGGAGAAAAGTCAATGGAAAAAAGTGAGAGTTTGCAAGGTTTCTGCATGTTTAAGAGAATGAAATTTAAGGCCTTTTAATGCCTAAAAAAATAGACTCTAATTTAAGACCTATTTTACAAGATGAATGAATGAATGCAGTAGTATATATTAGTCTACATCAATTTTTATCAACAATTTTTATCAAATTTTATACAGAAAAATGCATATTAATAAAATGCATGAAAATGCCCAAAGAGGATAATATATATTTTTTTAAGTTACATGATTTTTCCATTAGGCTTTTAAAATTAGGCCATTGTACGTCATATATCCAGGGGCATAAAGACACTGGTAACCCTGGTTCTTCAAAGGAAGGAAAAAAAAAAGAGTTGTTTAGGAGGTGTAATGGGGGTGTATGGGGAATAATGAGAAATAAGAAATATTAGAAAATATGAGGCCCATAAAAATTTGCTTAGACCCCCTAGTGGGCCCTGACCCTCTGATTGAGAACCACTGATCTAATTGAATAAGACAGATAGATCCCCGCACTTAATGTTAGTATACTGATAGATAGATAGATAGATAGATAGATAGATAGATAGATAGATAGATAGATAGATAGATAGATAGATAGATAGATAGATAGATAGATAGATAGATAGACAGACGATATAGTTCGCATAATCATCAGTAAAGTGTGTTCTGAGATCTGAGGTCTTATATCACTGTATTAGTTATATCACTGAGGCGCGTTACGCATCGTTGGGGAATCCTGGAGTGTGACGGGGAACCCCAGTATTACAGCACAGCGTCACACAAGCCGTGATACAAAGTTACAGAAACTAAGCAACCGAAATAAAAAATTATCAAAACTTCTACTTAGCGCTTGCTCCATTTCATTGCATCCAAATCAGTTTTTGTAAATGAATGACTTGATCCACATAAGGCCTTCATCAACAGGCGCTTGCGCCACCCACCTGCTGGTGAACAGCTGACATCAGCTGGAGATCATGCATCGGTGCTCTACTGCTATTCTTTCGGGTCCCAGATGTGCACCGCTGAATTGTCTGCCGAATTTGTGGCATCGAATTTGGAAAGTGAAATAAATGACCGAAATTTGTCTGTCGAATATTATACATCGTATTTTTAAACGGATTGGATATTTTGGAATTGAATTCTGTAAGGTGAATATGAATTATTGAATTTTGAATTATGAAAATGTTTGTGAAATATTTTGAATTGAAATATTCACAGCTTAAATAAACAACTATGCTAAATTTCAGGACCTAAAAATGCAAGCCCTGGAAATACAAGGCATTAAAATGCAAGCACTGTTAATTGCAAAGCATTATTTTTTTCGATTTGTGGAATTCAGCATGCTTTATGTTTAAAAAACTATTGTCATTATTCTGCTTCCATAGAGAAGTGGAAATCAGAACTTGAAAAGACAGATAACAATTGTTCATCTGAGTATATAAGTCAGTCTTCTGAAGCTTTTCATTTGCATTTCCACTTTGTTTATGAATGGTTTGACCTTGGAATGTTAAATTTTTCACACTCTGTTCTTATATGTGAGGCTTACAGTATGTTTTCCCTATTGAGCTTGTATTAAATTCATCCTACTTTTTAAAATAGCTTTCTACGTTTTGAAAAGAGAATTTGAGACATTTTAATACTTATTTAGGACCCCTGAAAACCCTGTCCCTGTTATTTCAGACAAAGTTGACAGCCTGGGTTGAGGCATTTGATGAAAGAGCGGAGAAACAGCAATCTGTCCTTCCTGCTACCTCCTGAGAGGCCCATTTGAAGCGTTGGAGCTTTGAGGGATGGAGGTGACTCAGAGAGATGTCAGAGTGGAGGGCACAGACTCAATCCCTCAGCTTTGTGCAGAAGGACAGGATCTGTGCCTGCCTCTCTGCCATGCTTGCAGCCAGATGCCAGTGCGCTGCATGTCAAACAGCCAAGCAGGGCCTCTATCCACCTGACACACGTACAAACACACGCAAATCCTTGCCCCAAATCAATGGCTCTCCTTTAGATCTCCCAACTTCGGAAAGGCTCTCAGTTGACCGTGCCTCGTCTCCATTCTTTGTTCAGTCTCCAAGCGTTTTTTTCTTTTTCCTTCTTCTCATACAGCTTAGCTCAGAGGTTTTGTTGGCTAGAAGGCCTTGTCACAGGCTTACAGGCTTCACCACTTCAGTTAGAAGAGGCCAGATGGATGTTTGTCAGGGTAGATGCCATGTTTAGTTTTACATTAATGGAAATGACCCTGTGAGGGATCAAACAGCAGACTGGTTATTGGGTTGTTACTGAATACTTTTATTCAGCAAGGACACATTAAATTGATCAAAATTGAGAAAAAAAAAATACATTTATAATATTACAAAGTACTTCTATTTCAAATACATTGTGTTCTTTTGATTTTTTTTTTTTCAATCAAAGAATTCCAAAAAAAGTCTCACTGTTTCCCACAAAATATGAAGCAGCAACAAATAAGCATATACAGTTGTTTGGTTCATTCCTTGAGAGGAAAGAGATCCAAACTTTTTCCTACTAGTCGATCCTTGCTTTTTTTTTTTTTTTGGCTACGTCCCCCTTGGGAGTCAGCTGGACCAGCAGAGGCTGTTTCATCACAAGTGGCACAAATAATAAGTGTCTCACTGCCGATGCTAAGAAAGGAGAAGTTACTTGACATTTCAGCTGACAATGACCTCATAGACTTTGTATATGACAGTGTTCTTTTTCTCCTCGTATTCATTATTATGTGTTCAGCACTTTGAGTGCCCAACATTCAAATGCATGTGGTGTGGCTTACATGTGATCTGCTGTTTTAGAATTTAGAATGATTTAGATTTTCAATTTTGATAATAATAATACTGATAATGATGATGATAATAATTAATAATGATGATGATAATAAAAAATATTATTATCAATTGTTAAAATGTAACAATTGTTATTGTTACATTTGATTTCATTATTTTATATATTAGGAACAAACAACAGTTGAAATGTTGTAACATAACATAAGAGTCCAAATTAAGTCCTTTCAACTCATCTCTTCTTGCTATGTCTAAAAAGCACAGAATGAACACTCATCTTTCAAACAATATCTTTACACAGTAAAAAAGTCTTCTATCTTCATCAAAGAAGAAAAGTAGCATGCCTCAGAAAAAAAATAAAAAAACTTTGAGAAGAGAACACAAACAACAAACAACATGAAGTGCTTATTAGAGGAGATCAACAAGTAGACTTGCAAGAACTCACAATAATATTATAGATTAAGTCATAAAAAAATTGATAGAAAAAATAATTCAATGTGCGAACAGTATATTTAGAGACATATTTAGAAAGAGTGCGAAAAAACTAAAAACACAAAGCCACTATTTCAGGTGTTTTTCAGTATTCAGTTATGTTATTATTGTATTCATAGTTTGCAAAAATGTGCATATCTGCAAACATTGATTGGTTGCGTATGACACATCCTCATTTTCATCATCTATACGATGCTATTATTACCTCTCAGAAGGGCGATTACATTTTGCAAAGATGCAGATTGAGAAACTGTGACCTTTAAGTGAGCTTATTTTAGTGCTGTGAGGTTGGAGAGATTTTTCAGTACAGTGGAGGAAATCGGTTGATTGGTGACCCTTTCTGGTCCTCTTTTCATTTGCATGATGTTGTTCGTGGCTCACACATGCATGATATCACACATACTGATATAAATCTGAGAAACCTCAGAAATACATTTTCTTATGATTTCTCTTTCTACATCTTTTTTTTTCTATTTCTTTTTTTGTCTCTCATTCTAAATGAATACAATGGAGTTTAACGGATATGGCTTATTTGAAGCATCCAGTTTTGTGCTTTCTTTTTTGGAACGCCTTCACATGAGCAACGAACCGAGGTGTAATCAGATTTTATGACTGACGTCTTGCCTTGAAGCTTGCTAATTTTCACAGTTCGCCCACTTGTGAGTCGGTTTCAAATACTGGAAAATCAAACAAAGCCAAAAAAAGAGTTTTTCTTTGTCAACGGCGACATGCCGTGACTGACTCACATAACTAATGTAGCCATTTTATACTTCGCCAGTGCTTTTATTTACCCTCCGAGATAGTTTTAACACAACATTTTTGCCTTTTTATGTGTTTCAGAGTGCAAAGGATATGTCAAGCATGAAGCTTGGAAGCGTGTAGCAGCAAACAGCGCTGGTCCAGAACCTGAGCGTGAGTAATCAACCACTTTACTGTGCACTTCAAGTCTTCAAAACTGAAATCTACAGTCACGAACCCTGAACACAATTAGCCTCAAACGCACCAGCACTTACCACCCTCACAGGTCACACTCTTCATTTATCCAGAGTATTCTCCTATTCTCTTTCTATTCTTTAATTCATGTGCATGTAATCCCTTTTCATTCCTCTGCTAAACATAAGCAGACGCTTAAGAGGCCGAGGCGAAGGCCATTTTATCATTTCAAATCCCATGGAGAAGGATTACAATAGGAATTTTGTGTTCGGTACATCTTGTTACCTTCTATCAAATTGTGAAATTGTGAGTCAGTCACGATAAACCAACCTCAAAGGTTTATGTAAAGGGCTTTCTGTTTGTGTTCGCGTTACTCATGTCAAAAATTAGATTTCCATTCTTTGAGCTACTATACGAATCGCTGAAGTGTTAGAAGAATGATTCAGTATTTAATTAGCCACTGAACCCTTCAAGAGATAATTATTCTTGCTGCATCCAACATGCTATTCAAGCTCCTCCTGTGCTGAGCAGTAAACAGAAAGTGTATGTGAAACTGAAGTTGTGACACGCACTAATTAGTAATTTTCCACTGTTGTCTGCACTGGCGTGCTGCTGTGAATGCATTGGATATGAGTCAAGAACTTGGAGCTGTCAGCGGAGAAGGCTTCTACTTTGATGTATTGAAAATGCTCGTTGAAAACTATCTAATGTCCCTGCCTGTCCTATTGTGAAGTATCTGTAATTTTTGATGTCTTTGTGGTGAAGAATTCTGCAGCCTTTCTCTATGTGAAATTATTACCATTTATAAATGTTCCCGCACTTTATGTTAGTGTACTGAAGTGCACAGTGTGGTAGGTTGAATGCCTTTTGAGTAAACTGATATAGAAAATGTTAAGAATTAATAAAAAAATGTTTTACAGACTAATGCTCTTATTTTGCAAGGCTGCATTAAATGAATCACAACAGATAGTAAGGGCATTTGTAATATTACAAAAGGTTTATATTTTAAATAAAGTTTTCTTTTTTATTATTAATCAAATACTTCTGAAAAAAATTATCAATGTTTCCACTAAATAGTAAATTGTAGATCAACTGTCCGAATTGTATTCATTTATCTAATCAAGGAATTATTTATATAATATAATTAATTCATTTAGGTTCACTCAATTCACTCATCTGGTTTATTCCCTTTTGTATATTTATGTCTAAATTATATTGTTTTTTTTTTTGTTGTTGTTTTTTGGTCACATCTACATATTACAGATTTTACATTATGTGTAGGCCTCCATATCTCCTCCATAAATAGCATGTTTGGAAGTGTTAGTTACTAGAAATGCGGTCTCCATGTCTCTTCAAGTAGCCCCAAAGGGCTTTCTGAGCTGTGTGTCTTAAAAAGCTCATTAAATTCCTCTTGGTTACTATATTAAGAAACCATCTTGGACATTATATAACTTTGGATAACTGAGTTCATACATTGCCTTGCAAATAGTTCCATAAACTCAGTCCTCTGACCACATCTGGACATCATCTCCCCTCCAACAGCTCTTATTTTCAACACAATATCGTGTTGAATATGTGTCCAGAGGGATATAGTTAAAACGCAGAGGACACCTGCTAACATCTGGCTAAAAGCTAGCCCTTCCCACTAATCAGCACTATATAGAAACTCACTTCTTGGGAAACACTGAAGGCAATTAGTTTAAAAGGCATTACTTGACATTTAACTCCTGGCCTCTTTATGAGCCAGTGAGTAGCTGACATTTGTATGTGACTGAGGCATCGCTGGGCTTCAATTTGGCTGGCAGAAGGGGTCCCAGACCCGCAGACTGGGCCAGGGCTGTCTGCACCCGGACTCAGAGCGGACAACCAAAAGGGTGGAGGCAGTAGGTCAGGCTGACTCTTTAGGCAACCCAGAGCTCCATAATTGGCACAGAACTATGAATGCACTGTACAGTCCAGAAGTGTACAGGGTAAAATACTTCCACTACTGTTGGATGAGGTCAAGGACCTCTCATAGAAGGAGAAAAATACTTATCCAATGCAGTGTACAGAATATCTTTCTGAAGCACAACCGAGTTAGGTACAACCTACTGGTTAAAGGGATAGTTCACCCCCAAAATGAAAATTCTGTCATTAATTACTTACACTCATATAGTTCCAAACCCGTAAGACCTTTGTTCATCTTTGGAACACAAATTAAGATATTGTTTATGAAATCTGAGAGCTCTCAGACCCTCCATAGACAGCAACACAACTGCAATGTTCCCAGACCTAGAAACGTAGCAAGGACATCAGTAAAACAGTCCATGTGACATGAGTGGCTCAACTTTAATTTTGCGAAGCTACGAGAATACTTTTTGTGCACAAGGAAAACAAAAATAAGTTAACATAATTTATTTAACAATTCTTCTCCCCCAAGTTACGTCTTCTGCCATGTTGGAGAGTACCCAAGACTGTAATCTACGTAATCAGCGTTGAGAAAGCGTGCACATGAATGTAATCGGTGTAATCAGCATTGTTTACGCTTAGGGTAAAACCTGCTTATGCGTTGTGATACTCTCCAAAACGGCGGAAGACAGAAACTCGGGGGAATAAAGTCATTATTTTTTATTTTTTTTTGCGCACAAAAAGTGTCACGAATCTGGTCCATGCTCTTCCGGACAATCACCACCAGATGTCACTCACTCACCACATTGACTCTCACACCACACTTCTCTGGACTGCAATACCCACAATCCATTGCACTGACGACACGCAGCTGATTACACTGATCACACAGCTGAATTCACTGATCACCCCATCACACACACTATTTAACCTGGGACTTGCTCTTGCTCTGGGCCGAGTATTGTTAGCGTTTATCACTAACCCAGCGATAGCAACTCTACAGAGCCATTATTCTAGTCCTAGTCTTGCCTTGTTTTCCTGCCGTGTCTGACCCTGCCCGTGTTCCCTGGATTTTCCCTTCGCCTCTGCCGTTTGGACTCTGTTCGCTCCCCGTTTGGATTATTGCTCTCGACTCTGGATTATCTCTCTGCCTTGCCCCTTTGGATACTGTTCGCTGATCGTTGACCCACGCTTGCTCCACGGTTTGCTCTGTCTTGCCTCTGCCATACCTGTTTGCCGATCTCTGACCCTGTCTGTTTCTGACCATGTTTTTTAATAAAGCCTTGCATATGGATCCGCATGTCTCACGTCTCGTCAGCCCCGTAACAGAATACTCGGCCACACAAGGATCCAGCAGCTTTTCCAGAGGACATTGGCCAGGTATGGACACTGCACGACTGTTGTTAACCCTCGAGCAGGGTTTGAGACCGCTCGAGGAATACATACAGGAGTACTTAGACCTCGCCTATTTTTCTGATCTGCCAGACTATGCACTAATAGACTTTTTTTGTGAGGGCATTAATCAGCCGCTCAAGTCTCAGTTAATCCGCGAGGGTCCCCGTTCATCTCTCAGTAAATTTATGGACTATGCTTTGCTGTGTGTGGGCTCTCCGTTCACTGTGGGTGTCGCGGAGGAACACGGCACCGCACTCACTCACAAAATGGCGGCAGCAACAGCACCCCTTCACGTCATTCCTGCCAAGCCAGAGTCTGCTCACGTCATGCCTGCCAAGCCAGAGTCTGCTCACGTCGTCGCTGTCAAGCCAGGGTCTGCTCACGTCGTCGCTGTCAAGCCAGGGTCTGCTCACGTCGTCGCTGTCAAGCCAGGGTCTGCTCACGTCGCCGCTGTCAAGCCAGAGTCTGCTCACGTCGCCGCTGTCAAGCCAGAGTCTGCTCACGTCGCCGCTGTCAAGCCAGAGTCTGCTCACGTCGCCGCTGTCAAGCCAGAGTCTGCTCACGTCGCCGCTGTCAAGCCAGAGTCTGCTCACGTCGCCGCTGTCAAGCCAGAGTCTGCTCACGTCGCCGCTGTCAAGCCAGAGTCTGCTCACGTCGCCGCTGTCAAGCCAGAGTCTGCTCACGTCGCCGCTGTCAAGCCAGAGTCACACCACGTCTCCGCTGTCAAGCCAGAGTCACACCACGTCACAGTGCTCCAGCCAGAGTCTGTCACACCCAAGGATTCAAGGTCGGTCCTTCGAGTTCTGATATCCAGTGTGATGGACCCACCACTGATGTCGGTGCGAGTAGCTGGCATTCCCAGGGCCTCAACCTTGGCTATTACAGAGACTGTTCCCCTGACCTCAGTGCTTCCCGTTATGGCGGTTGCCATTTTGAGTGTGTGGGCTGCACACTGTGCTCCTGAGGCCTCTCCTGTCCACGAGTCTGCTCCAGTGCCTCCAGAGGTGGCGGCTTCTGCTGCAGAACCTCCCGAAGTGGTGGCACCCGTCCCTGAACTCGCTGTCTGCCCTGTCACGGCCATGGAGGCCGTTCCTGACGTCACTGTCTACCCTGTCACGGCCACGGAGGCTGTTCCTGAACTCACGGTCTGCCTTGTCACGGCCACGGAGGCCGTTCCTGACCTCATGGTCTCCCCTGTCATGGCCATGGAGGCCGTTCCTGACCTCATGGTCTCCCCTGTCACGGCCACGGAGGCCGTTCCTGACCTCATGGTCTGCCCTGTCACGGCCATGGAGGCCGTTCCTGACGTCACTGTCTACCCTGTCACGGCCACGGAGGCCGTTCCTGACCTCATGGTCTGCCCTGTCATGGCCATGGAGGCCGTTCCTGAACTTACGGTCTGCCCTGTCACGGCCACGGAGGCCGTTCTTGAACTCACTGTCTGCCCCGTCACGGCCATGGAGGCCGTTCCTGAACTCACTGTCTGCCCTGTCACGGCCATGGGGGCCGTTCTTGAACTCACTGTCTGCCCTGTCACGGCCATGGAGACCGTTCCTGAACTCACTGTCTGCCCTGTCACGGCCATGGAGACAGTTTCTGAACTCACTGTCTGCCCTGTCACGGTCATGAAGGCCGCCCCTGAACTCACTGTCTGCCCTGTCACGGCCATGGAGACAGTTCCTGAACTCACTGTCTGTCCTGTCACGGCCAAAGAGGCCGTCTGTGAACTCACGCCCTGTTCTGTCACGGCCAAAGAGGCCGTCTGTGAGCTCACGCCCTGTCCTGTCACGGCTAAAGAGGCCGTCTGTGAGCTCTCGCCTTGTCCTGTCACGGCTAAAGAGGCCGTCTGTGAGCTCACGCCCTGTCCTGTCACGGCTAAAAACGCAGTCTATGAATCCTCGTCCTGCCCTGCCACGCCCCCTGAGATCATGAATGCTCTCCCTGTATTGTCTGTCTCTGCTCTCCCTGTGTTGTCTGTCTCTGCTTCCCCCAGATCTCAGACTCTGCCATGGGTTCCTGCCCTGTCTGCCTCCCTGTGGTGGTCTTCTGCTCGGGTCTGGTGGTCGTCTGCTCCGCCATGGGGGTCTTCTGCCCGGGTCTGGTGGTCGTCTGCCCCACCGTGGTGGTCTTCTGCTCGGGTCTGGTGGTCATCTGCTCCGCCGTGGTGGTCCTCTGCTCTGGTCTGGTGGTTATCTGCCCCGCCGTGGTGGTCTTCTGCTCGAGTCTGGTGGTCTTCTGCTCCGCCCTGGTGGGCTCCGGTCCCGTCTGCTCCGCCCTGGTGGGCTCCGGTCCCGTCTGCTCCGCCCTGGTGGGCTCCGGTCCCTTCTACTTCGCCCTGGTGGGCTCCCGTGCTGTCTGCTCCGCCCTGGTGGGCCTCTGCTCTGTCGGTCCTGAACTGGCCTCTGGCTCCGCCCTGGTTTCCTGCTCTGCCGGTTCTGCCTCTGTCCCCGGTCTTCCCACTTCCTCAAGGACCTGGCCCTCCATCCCTCCCCCTGTTCCGCCTCCGCTCCACCGCCCTCCTGGATTGTGTAGGAGCGTCTGGAAGCCGCTCCTTGGGGGGGGGCTATGTCACGAATCTGGTCCATGCTCTTCCGGACAATCACCACCAGATGTCACTCACTCACCACATTGACTCTCACACCACACTTCTCTGGACTGCAATACCCACAATCCATTGCACTGACGACACGCAGCTGATTACACTGATCACACAGCTGAATTCACTGATCACCCCATCACACACACTATTTAACCTGGGACTTGCTCTTGCTCTGGGCCGAGTATTGTTAGCGTTTATCACTAACCCAGCGATAGCAACTCTACAGAGCCATTATTCTAGTCCTAGTCTTGCCTTGTTTTCCTGCCGTGTCTGACCCTGCCCGTGTTCCCTGGATTTTCCCTTCGCCTCTGCCGTTTGGACTCTGTTCGCTCCCCGTTTGGATTATTGCTCTCGACTCTGGATTATCTCTCTGCCTTGCCCCTTTGGATACTGTTCGCTGATCGTTGACCCACGCTTGCTCCACGGTTTGCTCTGTCTTGCCTCTGCCATACCTGTTTGCCGATCTCTGACCCTGTCTGTTTCTGACCATGTTTTTTAATAAAGCCTTGCATATGGATCCGCATGTCTCACGTCTCGTCAGCCCCGTAACAAAAAGTATTCTCGTAGCTTCGCATAATTGAAGTTGAGCCACTGATGTTCATGGATGTCCTTGCTACGTTTCTGGACCTGGGAACATTGCAGTTGCATTGCTGTCTACGGAGGGTCAGAAAGCTCTCAGATTTCATCAAAAATATCTTAATTTGTGTTCTGAAGATGAACAAAGGTCTTATGGGTTTGGAACGACATGAGGGTGAGTAATTAATGACAGAATTTTAATTTTGGGGTGAACTAACCCTTTTAAGCTCTAGGCTAATAACCTAAAGATTGCAGATTTAAACTGTTCAAGAAGTGATTTATGATTTTAACCCTAAGTTCTATGGATATTTTCTCTGTAATATGTGTATTGTTACTATGGATAAATCATGTGCAATCATTAGTAACTACTATATAGTATCAGATTTGCCTGGATGGCAGAGTTAGGAAAATTTTAGATTATAAGAATGAGCTCCCTTTCTGGCCATGGCAGGAATTTCTAGTTACATTTGAAGTGAAATCAAAACCGTCACACAATTTTATTGAAAGTAAACATTTAATATTGTGTTGTGTAGTGCACAAAATGCTATATTTCTTGCAATAAAATGTGTGACATTAATTGCAGTCTTTTATGCTCACCATTTGTTTAATTAAAATACAGTGAAAACAGTAATATTGTGAGATATTATTCCAAATTAAAACAACTGTTTTGTATTTAAATAGATTTTTAAAATGTAATGCATTTTCATAATCTGTTACTTCAGTCTTCAGTGTCGCATGATCCTTCAGAAATAATTTTAATATGCAGATTTGGTGCATTTTACAGCAGTTACATTAATTTCTTTGAATTTCATTAATTCAACAGATTGACTTACATACCTTTATCAGTCCATGCATGGGAATTGAACCCAATCAAAACCCAATTGAACTGTTTGAGCTACAGGAATGTATTATATTCAAATTATAATGCTGCATCCTGCTTTCTACTGCAATTCAAATTCAATTCAGGTTCAGCAATTGAATTTAAATTTATAAAGCATTGTCAATTCAAGTCTGGATAGCACACAATCCATCCTGCTGAATGGCTTATGGTAATGCTTCACCTGTTGCAGGGAGCCACTTTTTTGTTAGTTGCTACTTTGGTACTGTGGAAATTTTAGATGAAATGGAAAGGTGCCACCAGTTTTCAAACATTTCATGCCTTATGAATAATAAGTTTAGGAATATACAAACAAACAAACCCAAAAACTAACTACAAATGTGTATGCAAAATATTAAAAGGATGCTTTACAGACCTCAATCATTCTTCTTCTTCATAAAACACTCTTTCAGTTTTAAAGAAAGCTCAAAGAGCAGCACAACCCTGGATTAGTGTACATAACAAGGATGTCAGCAGTGTTCTGATATAATATAGTACCCTGACTCAGAGATGTATGGCTGGGGTTGATTTATTGTGCGTGAAACGCTGACTACAGGTATTGGCAGGACTTACGTGACCCTGTGCCTTATGCCACATATACATAACCGGCTAATGGTGATGGATCTCCTGCGCTGACTACAAATGCAATCTATTTTCTTGACATCTGTCAATCAAACTGGGCTCACCATAATCAATTTCACTTCTTGCTAGCTCTCTGAAGCGCTGTGCGCCCAACTCCCATGGGAGGAGGGAGCGGTTTTAGGCTTGGTTTTGTCGAGTAGGAGCAATTGCCTGCAGCTTTCTTCTCTGCTTTAATATGATGCTCCCCAAATTAGTTTTTATCTAAATTGCTGCAAGTATTAGCTCTAGCTGTGACCCCTGTAAACTGAAATGAGAACTTATTTAGCTGAAAAGAGTTTCCAGTTTATGATGAGGATTCGTCCACTCCCTTGACAAATAGCCTGATACTACACACACACACACACTCACATAACAAAACAAAACACTACTATCACTAACAACAGCACTACAAAACAAATGGGAATAATGAATGCCTCAAGCTCATGGCAATGAAGCAAATATAAATTAGCTTTGCTAAAAAGAGCCAATTAATGCAATTAGGATTCTCATTCTCTGGAATGAAAATCAGTGGGAGTTAACTGAGGACAGAGACCGGCGAACTTAAACACACGTGCCACTACTGCACGCAAGCAAAAAAACAGGGTAATGAGTGGCCCTTTAAGAACTGAATATATTTACAAGAATTTAATTAATTTATTTAAATTCTGAGATAAATTCTTTCTGATGTAATCATGTAATCACTGTGACAGTTGCTTGTTTTAAAACTTTTCTTTATTAAAAGAAACTTGAGACAGAGAATTAAAATGTAAAATAAATTTTTTTAACATTTTGTGATCCCAAAAGCTTAATTTTTTGTTTGTTTTGTTGCGTTTTATTATTATTTTTTTTTTAATTTCCGTACTTTTCACTGTGTTTTTAGTTTTATATATAAACAAAAATATATGAAACATACCAAACTGACTGGGAGCTTTATTTCAAGAAACCATATTTTAACCAAGAAGTAAAATGACAGTTTCTTAGCTGTCAGTAACATATTATTCTTAAAAGACATTCAGGATTTTTGTCTTTATTGGCTACCAGGTGCTTTACCTATTGCTGTGTTTTTAATGTAGGAAGTTCAGGGAACCAGCAGGGTCTCTGTTGATAATTTCTTTTCACCATACATTGATCTTTGAAATGTGCAATACAGTTGTCACGTTCCCTCTCGGGATACAAGGAGGTGCGGAGACGTGGAAGTTCCAATAATCCCTTTTATTGAAGACACACACAATGAGACGAGGAGCTTGGGGAGAGACGAACATCAATGACGTTAAGACCAGACACAGGGGCTAGGAAACACAGGGCTTATAAACACAGGGAAATTAACGAGGAAGAACAGAAACAGGTGAGGGCTAATCAAACGCAGGGCTGGGGACACATGAACTACTAATTAAAGGAACGAGGATGGCCAACTAGGGATACGAGAGGGGAAACACAAGACAAGGACTGACATTACGCCCCCCTCCGGAAGGCGTGTCCTCACACCTAACACCATCCAATGGGGAGGGGGGGGGGGTGGGCGCTCTGGAGGCCTCCAGGGCGGTGCCCGTTCCAGGGGCCATGGCGGGTCAGGGGACTCGGGAGGCCAGGGCGGGTCAGGGGACTCGGGAGGCCAGGGCCTATTTTTTTCGGGCCCGAGGGGTTCTGTGGCCTTGGCCCTTGGCCCGGCCACACAGGCTGTGACCCTCTTACCCCCCCAAAATTTTCTTGGGGAAGCTCCCCCCTGGGAGCCACAGAGGAGCTGGCTCTGTCGGGCGCTCTTGCAGCGCGGACTCTGTCGGGCGCTCTTGCAGCGCGGACTCTGTCGGGCGCTCTTGCAGCGCGGACTCTGTCGGGCGCTCTTGCAGCGCGGACTCTGTCGGGCGCTCTTGCAGCGCGGACTCTGTCGGGCGCTCTTGCAGCGCGGGGCTGGGCGGAACCAGCGGGAACTCAGGAGGGCTGGACGGAACCAGCGGGAACTCAGGAGGGCTGGACGGAACCAGCGGGAACTCAGGAGGGCACGTGCGTGGAGCCGGCACGGCCGGTGCGCTCGGGAAGCGCGGACACTTGGGGGCGCTCGGGAAGTGCGGACACTTGGGGGCGCTCGGGAGGAGCTGAGCTGGTTGGGACCAGCAAAGACGCAGGAGAGCTGGGCGGGACCAGCGGAGACGCAGGAGAGCTGGGCGGGACCAGCGGAGACGCAGGAGAGCTGGGCGGGACCAGCAGAGACGCAGGAATCCACCTGCGAGGAGCAGGCACTGGAGGGCGCTCTGGAAGCGCGAGTTCGCGGGGGCGCTCTGGAAGCGCGAGCGGCGGCGGGCTCGGGGAAGCCGCTGACGACGGCGGGCTAGCTCCGACTCGGGCCCGGAAGTCTCCCAGACACCGGTATATCCCCAGCCTCCAGGTCAATCCAGCGGTGTCTGGGAGGTCGATGGGGGAGTGGAAACCGGCTCCGTCAGAATCGCCGCGTCATGGAGCTCTGAACTCCGCACGAGCCCGCAGAACTCCTCTGCGTACTCCACGAAGGGCAGCTCGCGGAGTATCAGGGCGCGGAGGCGGGCGGCGAACTCCATCGCCGTGGAGGGGGGGGGGGGGAGCTGGAACAAACAAAAACTTTCCTCAAAACGGAAAACAAAACGGGGGAAGGAGCGCCGCTTACTTTGTGGGTCCGGTCTTCTGTCACGTTCCCTCTCGGGATACAAGGAGGTGCGGAGACGTGGAAGTTCCAATAATCCCTTTTATTGAAGACACACACAATGAGACGAGGAGCTTGGGGAGAGACGAACATCAATGACGTTAAAACCGGACACAGGGGCTAGGAAACACAGGGCTTATAAACACAGGGAAATTAACGAGGAAGAACAGAAACAGGTGAGGGCTAATCAAACGCAGGGCTGGGGACACATGAACTACTAATTAAAGGAACGAGGATGGCCAACTAGGGATACGAGAGGAGGGGAAACACAAGACAAGGACTGACAACAGTAGTCTTTTTTGTCTGTCTTTGTACAGTTGCTCGAAATTGAATTGTTTATGAGACCGTGCTGTTTTTTCCCCTACTCCCTCATATGCTGCAATTCAATTTAACATTTACTTCACACTGTGTTTTGTGTCACTGGATTGTTGTCATTATTTAAAGGATAGCTCTCACGGAACCACATAGGTGTGCATATTGATTTCTGGGGATGTTTGGGGAAATTTTATATATATATATATATATATATATATATATATATATATATATATATATTTATTTATTTATTTTTCAAATTCTAGTGCACATTCAGTGTTATTGAACAGGAAAAAGCTGTAGATAATTGTGCTAAGCTCATAAAAATAGTAATATAAAGTATAAAACAACAAACATATACTACAGCAGGCACTACCTCTTCGAACAAAACACCCATGAAGTCAACAACTAGATGTCACCCAGCATCAGGAAAAAAGTGACATTTAAAAGTCTACAATACTGTCAACTTATAGAAAACTTTCCACACATTCCAGACGGCAGATGCGCGGGTGTGTATTTTATTTAATTTTTTTAAAGGTTACTAGCGTCTTTTTGTATGTAGCGTTGTTAATAACACTAGTGCCTTACTGTCGGCTCCATTTCTCTTGGGCCCTGGGTGATATTTATGTTTTGTGGGGAGCTTGGGGGAACATCTCGTTTCAAACTTTAGAAAAGCAAACTATGCAACTCTTGCTAGCAAGTATGTCCTATTTCAGATTTCTCATCTGGAGGTCATTCTTTCTCTGCCGACCATCCTATTTTGGGGAAGAGACCGAGAGAGAAAGAGCAGCAAGACGATTAGAAAAAGAAGAAAAAATAATATCAATGCAGTGGTGCTAACTCTTATCTTTATATATACTGTGTGTGCTTTCCATCTCAAAGGCCTCAGTCCAATTCCTTTTCTAAGTGTTTAGTAATTAATTGAACCAATGAATCACTCTCTCTAAAAATCGGCATGCAGTTCATCTGTTAAATCTGAATTTATTTTATGGAGTCTCTTGGCCTTAAATAGACTTTTCACCAGCTTTATCAGAGCTATGTGCTACTACCTGAAGTCACAGACATAATGTTTGAGTTCGCTTTGAGTTTGAAGACCCCAAAAATTGTATTTTGATGCAATTTAAGATTTTCTAAAGATATCCCACACTTTGTATGTTGAACAAACTGAAATCCAAAACTTA
Source organism: Barbus barbus (assembly GCF_936440315.1). NCBI lineage: Eukaryota > Metazoa > Chordata > Actinopteri > Cypriniformes > Cyprinidae > Barbus > Barbus barbus. Next base: position 8,685,197 of record NC_136736.1, on the reverse strand, counting down.
AAGTAGTATAGAATAGCTTCCATTAGTCTCTTTCTGTAGTTCCGAAGGACTTTCATAACCTCTTGCTTGTGTACTGTAGTTTCTTGAGTGACTGCACTTAGCAAATTCTCTATCTTCAGCTGGAGCTTGTTTGTGTCCCATTTCAAACCTAGATTTTTCTGTAAATGCAAAGAAGAAGAAGAGGTAAACAATGTTTTTGGGACTATTTTTGGTCTACACACAAACAAATAGAATACCTTGACTAATGCTAACTCTGATACTTCCTTCCTTTGGTTATGCTGAACTCACCACCTCAAGTCTTTGTTATATGCCTCATCTATGGTAGAGAAATGCCCACCACTTTTTGCACTTTTTATAATCCAGCACTAGAATTTGTTTTGCTGTGAGTTTTCTGCAGTTCATTAGTAACAGAAGATTTATTTATTAAAGTCAAAAGTTCCTCTCATAAAAAAAGAACCTCTCATATTTAAAGTTTAAACAGCATCACTATACCAAAATGTCTCTTGGCATTTCAATTCTTATACATGCACTGACAGCTGTAGGAATTAAGTTACAAATACATTAAATCACTTTGATTGGTAAGAACTTTTATGTAGAAAAAACAACAACAACAACCCTGTGCTACTGTGAGATTAAAATTGATGTTTAAAATTAGTTTTATAAATGTAATAAATATGTTATACATTTATTTAGTTTACATTTCAGTTTTGACTTGGAGATTAGCATTTTCTTTTTTTTGAAACTCTTGAAAAATGATAAACAAAACAGCTCTGTTAATTTGCAGTTAAGGTCAATGAAATGCTAAAAATGATTACTTTCATAATGTTAAATTGCTGTAATTACCCTTTTTATCCTGAGAAATTGTAAAACCTTTCCTTTTACATTGGCAACACTGACCTTTAGAGTATTTGGTGTCGGATCTAAAAGAACATAAGTGGTATTGCCTTGGTTACTGGTTGCTGGTGTGGGCCGAGATTTAGTCATTAGCCTCTTGGAATAAAACAATTTCAGTGATGCACATTGAAATACTGAACGTGTAATTCACAAGCACAAGATGTGTTTCACAGAAAGAGTGTTCAATTACAATATCCACTCAATTTTTATTCCTCTCAGACTCATTCTCTTCTTTGAGAATGCGTGTGGAAGTCACCATGCTGCAAACAATTAAACAGAGGACCAAATTCTTTGTGGCACAAAATTAACAGCTGTTTTGGCTGTTAATTGAAATGAATCCCAGTTGACCGAAGGAGCCAATTAACTTTTCGCTTTCTTCTGAATGGGTGGCACTGAGGGAGACATTTGCCTTTTCTCACTTGAAAAAAGAACACTCATGCTGCAAATTATCTCTTCTCTGCTTCAAACTGTAAATGTATTCTGATTCATTGCTCACAGGAAATGTAGCTTGTTTTGTCAATGTCGTCTCTTTTCCCTTTTGGGATATAAGCTATAAGCAAGGATGTAATGAGATCATAGAGAGGCATTATTTAAACTCTGATTGTAACTTCTGATGTGGCTGAATATTAACTAGACACAAAGGACATGATTTTTCTTTCTTTTTTTTCCTGACTATTTCTCAGATATTTAGATTTTTTTTTATGCACTGCACCAGTGCAGTCTTTTGTGTCATTTAAAAGAAATGAGGATACAACGTTTTATTTCGCTCTTAGTTTAGAGTGTCTTTGATTAATGCAATTTGATAATTATTAACATAAATTAATCAATTTATTAACTTAGGATGAAATAAAAATGGATAAAAAATGATACTGAAGACTTTTACACTGCTACAGATTCTGTATGTAAAATAAAATAATAATAATAATAAATAATAATAAAATAAAATAAATTAATTTTAGGTTTCCACCAAATATTAAGCAGTCATTTACATTTTGGATAATAATGAGGGCTGTTATTTGAGCAGCAAATCAGCATGATTTCTGGAGGATCATGTGGCATTGGAGACTGGAGTAATTGCTGCTAAAAATTCACTTTTGCCATCACAGGAATAAATTACCTTTTAAAATGTATTAAAATAGAAACAGTTATTTTAAATTGCAATATAAAACCTGTTTTTACTGTATTTATTTGATAAAATAAATGCAGCCTTGTTGAGCAGAAGAGCAAAAGAACATTTGAAAATCTAACAGGCCCCAATGTATATATTCTGAAATTAATTAAAATATAATTATTTAATTGTTACAGTAAATGTTTGAGTTTAAGGTAATTTTGCTTAGTTTTTTATTATAAATATTTATATTTTAAATTATTATATACTTACATTTTTTTTTATTTTACATTAATATACTTTAATTGTTGGTAGTGTGTTGGGTAGCTGCTTGATCTTCATATATATACATATATATATATATATATATATATATATATATATATATATATATATATAAACTGTAGACAACCTCTTCTTTAGTGCCATTTGTATTTACTCACAAGTTTAATAGCAAGGCTAGCATCAGTAGCAGTAGTACTATGAATAATTACTATGAATAATAACTGAGATCGATTTGAGTTCAGGATGAGCAGTTTGACAGTTTTGTTTGCGACACATGGTTGCGTGTGTGCTTGTGTGTGTGCCATTAATCCAATCATTAAGGCCTGCATTTCTTCATAGATAACCCATTCATCATGTCTTGTGTTGTCAGGACATAAGGAATGGAGAAAGAGTTAAATAATAAGGTGCTAGCATTAGCTCACAGCAATTCCACTGAACTCCAGTGACCAGAACTCAATTGGCGGCTGTTTCCATTTGACGAGCAATTAACCAGGAGTTCGCTGCCCAAGCAATTGACCTGTCACCAATGCGAAGGCTGTGCCTGATAAGCATATAGGTGAAGGGGGAAGAGGATGTGGAGATTGACGCAATTAGCCTAATGATTACACAGAGTTTCAGCCAGTGCCACTGGAAGCTTCGTTTACCTACAACCGCAAACCAGCAGATGCAAAATCTGATTACCTTGTTTGCAGATCCAGCAGACAATCTTGCTTCAACCTTAACCCCAATTCACTCACTAGAATATCAATGGGAACCCCCCCTTTACTCGACATAAAGATAATGTTTATCAGGAAAATACTTTGTTTTGAGGCACCCGTTCCAAGGCTTTGATTATTTAATGTGTAACAACTGAATGTGAACCACAAACGGTCAAAAGTAATATTCTGAATGGAGGCAAAGATAAATAATTTGTTTGCTTTCTGCTACACATTTTAGAGTGTCCATTCTGAATTGTGCAATCTGACTGTTTTCAATGTGAAAATTAAGTTGAACATACTGCCATGAAAACAGGTTACATACTCGGTTTCAAAAAATAAATTAATTCAGAAATTAAAATTGAGATCATTCATTCATGTAATCATTCAAAACCTGTCAGTCATTCTTGAGAAGTGGGACAAAACAGGGTGCAAAATTGAAACTCAACAAAATTGTACTCAGACAAATTAAACTACATTTATGCATCTCATATGTACTAAGCTACTGAGCTATACTTTGATGCAACCTCCCACCTTCTCTCTTTTTTTTAACAAAATGTGCTTTTTACCTTGGACTGTGTACTATAATTTCATTTTCATGCTTCAAGCGTTCAAGATGATTTTTAACATTTCAAAACGCATTCTCATGTTAGCAGACAGATTACACTTTCACATGTGACCAACAATACAACAATAAATATAAAATATCATAATGAAATATTTTCAAAATATTAATCTGACAGAGTTGACAGATCTGATGGAGTTGACATCTGACGGTGGTGACGAAAATCTGAATTTGTAGTCATTTTAACTATCAAACACATTGGATCAATCAATTCCTTTACTAAAATAAACCCAACAAACAGTGAGTATGTTATTGTTCATAAAGCATTTATTCAAGAGTCACATTTAAGTATTTTTGGAACACAAAATCTTATGGAGGGGACATCTGACGGTGTTAACAAATTTGCCATTTCTTTCACAAGTTCATGTAGTAGCCATTTTTTTCTGTTGATGCTAGATGCTATTGGAACCTGCTTCAGGAGAATAATTTTAAGATGTTTTTTTAGATTAATTTTAGATAATTTTAGATTTAAAATATTCTAAAACTATAAAACTGACCAAAGCCTGTCTGACACTAATATACTCTGCAGAGAAGGATTGTGGCGAGGGGGTCCTATAGACTAACAGCTTCCCCTGATATGCTCTAATTTTATTAAATTTTAATAAATGTCTGACGGTGTTGACAAAAAGTGGGGACACAACTTTGAAACCTTAATGAAACATGCATGTGTCACCGAAAAACAACCTTGCTTTGATATGAGACATTATTAAGTGTTGCTTTTCATAAGACAATTTGTTTTTATAGCATATGAATAATTGAACCCTTCTGTGTGGACACACTGTTTTAGATGTAGTGAGAAGACAATAAGTATCATAGATTTGACATAATACTGATCAAATTAAATTGAAGGGGATAACTGTGTTAAACAATCCCCATAACATTTACAATTGAAAATATTTTTTTTATTTTTAAACCTAATAGCAGTTACAATTGCTAGACATGTTTTGTCCCATGTCTCAAGAATTTGCTTTCTTCCATGGAATACAAAAGTGGAATTTGAGCAGAATGTCATATCAAGTCAAGTCAGCTTTATTTAAATAGTCCTTTTAACAATACAGATTGTGTCAAAGCAGCTTTACAGTATCAAAAAGGAAAATAGTGTGTCAATAATACATTAGGACAATATTAAACACTTCAGTTAAAAGCAATTTATCATTGAATTCAGTGACGTCATCGTCCAGCTCGGTTCAGTTTAAACAGTAAGCCTATCTGTGCAATCAAGTCGTTGATATCGCTGGAAATTAAGTGTTCCCAACTAAGCAAGCCAGAGGCGACAGCGGCAAGGAACCAAAACTCCATCGGTGATGGAAAAGGAGAAAAAAACCTTGGGAGAAACCAGGTTCAGTCGGGGAGCCAGTTCTCCTCTGGCCAGATGAACCAGGTTGTTCCATGCTGCAGCAAGATGAGCATTTGTGGGTAAAAAGTATATAAACTTTTTTTTTTTTTTTTTTCTAGAAAATTACTAATTGTTAAGACCCTTATTCCTCGGTTGAGATCATGTAAAAACCCTTTTAAGCTGCACAGAAACTGCAATTTGGACCTTCAGCCCATTGATCCCCATTGAACTTCACTATATGGAAAAAAAAAAAAAATCGTGGAACGTTTCCCTTGAAACCCTTCATTTCTTTTTGACTAAAGAAAGAATATGAAGACATGGTGGTGAGTAAATCAGGACATTTTTATTCTGGAAGTGAACTAATCCTTTAACACAGATTAAAATGAGGCTGTTTCATTGACTTTTTGTCTACTGACCTTTTTTAAACAATATATACAGTAGTTAAACAACAGTACAATCCATTGAACACACTGTACTTTTATCCCTCACAGCCACATTTTCATTCCTGTCAAAAATGAAATATATGACGCTACCCTGACTAAGGTCCATAGAATATTCTGAATATTAACGCCAACATTAAATGCAGATAGTTTTTCCTTCTTGTTCTTCATGGTTTACCTAATGTGGAATTGAAGACTTTTGTGAGGGAGTCTTTCATTCCACATGATGTCCTTTAATCCAAATGGTTCTGATATGTGGCTTGACTTTATGTTACGTGGGCACACACGAGAAAGCCTGGGTTAGTTGTAAGCTCCTGAAAATGGATAAAGCCTTTATCAAATAGCTGGAATGAGGAAATCAGTGGAAAATGGCCCAGAATTGTTTATGACTTAAGCTAAAGCAATTTTTTTTTTTTTAACCCAGATTGTGTCACTGAATAATATCACTATATTCCAAAGCCTTGATTTGTCTTATTAGTAGATTGGTCAGCCATGGGTGGGCGGCACCCACTGAAGCTCCTCGGGAGCCTCTGATACAGTGGAATGAGCTCATGCCTTGTGTTTATGAAGCATTGTTTGGACACACACTGCTGTAAGTCAATGCCAGCAAAGGTTAGACCCCCCCAGCTGCTTGCAAAGTGTTGCCAAGCAGTGGGCAACCCTGTTGGCATGGCGACAAGTGTTTGTTTCCACATAGCCAGGGACTCTAAATAATTCTGGTGTCGTGGCGGAGAAAGAGACAGCTTGTGAAACAGAAGGCAGATTAGCAAATATGTCCAGGTTCGCTGGGTTATGAAATTTGTTGATGGTCCAGTGGCATTTTGCATTATTATTTTCAGGGAAAAAAAAAAAACCCTGTGAACGAATGAATAAATAAATAAATATAATCTAGAATATCTCAGTTGTTTCTCCTAGCTATTGAACATTTAGTTTAAATGGATAGTTCAGACAAATTTGAGTTTTTTTTGTCCATACAATTAAATTCAGTGGGGTCCAGTGTTTTTTTTTTTCAACCCCATTGATTTTTATTGTATCATTAAAACATTTGTTACATTCCTATATCTTATATTTTGGGGCAAACTATCGCTTTTAAGTCTCCAGCTTTTCTGATTTTTTTTCTTTTTTTTCAGATCTACAGATCTTGGTAGTCGTGTACTATTAAAGCTTACAATCAAATTAATGATTATATTTAAATATTTCCCATCAATTCCTTCAATGAACAGACATCTGAATTATGTAATTCAGTTTAATGCAATATGTCAACAATGATCTATTTCTGTTTTAATTCATCATATAAAGAAGTTTAGGAGCAACATCTCATACTTGACAAATGCTTGATAGATACAAAATTAAACACATCTGAGAGCACCATATGCTATAAAAAATAACCTTTTTCCTGTAGGCTACAAGGAGCATATAAAGCTACACAATTCTGATCAAATCTAAACTGTCTAATGAAGGCTTCTCAAATATATACTTACAACCAACTCTTTGATTGGTTGTTTAAAGACATGAAAGAACCCTGTAACAGAAAACCTTTTGGACACTTCTTCTTCGGCTGAACATTTAGTGTGGATAATGAACATTTTACAGCTCCTTGAGAACAGTTTAAAAGACCCATCACATTTTAGGATTTGAATGCCTGTCATGTTTGACTATTTTACTGCTCTTTACATTCTCTTGTACATTTCCAGAGTGTGAACAGCATGCAAAGCACAGCTCTGCTTGAAAGAATGCATGAAAGATGGCTTTTTCAAGGTTTTCAGGCTGGTTTGACATATCAGTTAAATGCTTTTTGAAGACATGTTTATTTTCAGATAATTTTATAGCACGATGACACCATGATATTAATATTTTTCACACCTTACACTGAACAGTTCCATGTTCTTTCTCTAAATGTCTCTTACCACCGAACTAGAACATTGCCAATTTGTAATTTATTAGTTTAATATTTTATTTGATTTTATTTTATTTTAAAGGGGGAACTGAGAAATCACAATTCCCTTGATCTTTTGAAATATAAGAAGTCATTGTTCTATAAAAAATCCTGTAAGTTTTGGAACTCAAAACTTTCTTGTTAGTTTAAAAACAGCTTATTTTTGAAGCCAATCTGCCAAAACAACAGCTTGTGGAATGATCCACTTTATAACTTAACAGTGTGGCTAAACTCCGCCTCCACAAAAAGAAGATCAACACCTGCTTCTATGCCTGTTTAACCCTGCCCACTGATTAATGTAAATAAAAAGAGTGGCAAACGCAGGTCTATGCAGAAATCATACGATAAAAATGCTCTGAAGACAACAAGACGGTGTGCAGTGCCAAGCTGTGTGTTTTTTTTCAATGCCGGAGCAGGAGTAGACAAGAATGTCTCTTAAGAGATTGTTGGATGGATGTTATAATTTTTACATTATTAATTTTTTTGTTGTTGGATGTAATAATGAACATAGCAGTCATCATTTACTCCAGATATCTGAGCCGCCGAGGACGCAGAGGATTAAGTTTGTTTTTGATGGGAATGCACCCCCGATCTACCTACAGAAGAAGCGATTATAAAGTTGTCGTTTGTATTTTTTTTTAGAATTTTTGAAAATCGCCTTTCCTAATAATGTGCTAGTTAGCAATTTTCAAAATGAATGCGACTAAATTCACCTAAAAAGTCTCATGAGAATGGTTCGTCACCCCGCGGAAGAGAGGGGCAAGGTCAGCAGTAGCTCATTAGCATTTAAAGGGACATGCACTGAAATGGCTTGCTGTGACTAGAGCTGTTTTTAACAGGGTAAAAAGGGTGTTGTTTTACACTACCATTGAGAGATTTTAACCAAAGTATGTTATATAATTTTTATTAAGACCCTAAGGAATCATATTAAATTATTGAAAATGGGCATCCGATGACCCATTTAAGGAAGTTCCAGACCGCGTCAGTAAGAAGTTGGTCCTTTATTTATTTAGTTTTACTGCAGATTGGTTTACAAACACATTTCAACACAGGATTTTCATAGATCAAAACTAAAAGACAATGTTGTGCCGACTATATTGGATCCCCAACACAAGTGTGAGTGACTGTGATCACTATTGCTTTGTATGTTATTACAGATAATTTGATCTGTCTGAGTATTTAAGGGTTTTAAACATAAATCACTGCAGCGTCCATCTGTGAAGGATGTAGGCTGGCAAACAAGCCAATCATAGCAGTGGTCGTTTACTTCTGAGTCTACAATCCGCCATGCCCAATCAAACAGAGCATTCTGATGAGGGGGTTAAAACAGGACAGAAAATAGCCAATTACTAATAAATTATGATGTTTTTTGATGCAAAATCAAAAAGTAGACCTCAGAGAACAGTAAAACAGTAAAAAAGGTAGTTCATGACCCCTTTATGGAGACTTTAAAGGAACACTCCACTTTTTTTGGAAATAGGCTCATTTTCCAACATTCCTAGAGTAATACAGATGTGTTTTACCGTTTTTGAATCCATTCAGCCGATCGCGGGGTCTGGCGGTCCCAAAATTAGCATAGCTTAGCATAAATCATTGAATCCGATTAGACCATTAGCATCTCATTATAAAATGACTAAAGAGTTTCGATATTTTTCCTATTTAAAACTCGACTCTTCTGTAGTTGCATCGTGTACTAAGACGGGCGGAAAATGAAAAGTTGTGAATTTCTAGGCTGATATGGCTAGGAACTATGCTCTCATTCCGGCGTAATAATCAATGAATTTTGCTGCCGTACCATGGGTGCAGCAGGCGCAATGATATTACGCAGCGCCTGAAAGAAGTCCCCATCTAGGTAACTTCCAAAGTGACCGGCACTATGTTTGTGTAGTTGCTGAGTTACAGCCGGTGAGTTTAGTGGCTGGATTTACCTGTGTGCGATTAGCCATGGTTATGTGCGTTGTAAAGGGCTGTAATAGTAAGTCGAAGGTGTATTCCACTGTCATGTTTCATAGAATTCCAACGAAAAACAAGCAACAAAAGAATCAATGGCTAGCTGCTCTGAACATAGATTTGAAAACACCGGTAGAATCAATCAAGTAATGGCGTGTTTGCTCCGATCATTTTGGACCAGATGACTATTTGGAAAACATGGAAACATATAATGGGACTTCCCATTATATGTGTGTGTGTGTATAATATATATATATATATATATATATATATATATGTGTGTGTGTGTGTGTGTGTGTATACACACATACACAAATGTTTTTGCTTTATTGTACAGTTAAATAAAAGACTGCATTCTCAATTTGTGATTCTCCTTATATTTGTAAACATCAGCTAGGCTTATGTATTTTACTAGTAAAATCTGTTGACATATGGTCACAATAAAACAAAAACAAATGTACATGTTGCCATGTTACACATTTATTTGTATAAGTTGGTAGATCATGTAAAAAAAACAAGGCTTTACATATTTCTTATGTACATGCTTTATTTAGAAAAATGAAATGACAGCAAAAAAGTGTAAGGCAGCAAAGTTCAGACATATTGCAAGAGGCCTTCTAAAACTAGTTACTATTATGGAAAAGCCTGAAAATCTCACAGGCAGATGAAATGTCTAAGAATACAGAATTAATATGTGCTTAAGTACTGATAAACATCCAATATGCAAGCTACTGTAATGACCTACTGTAGTTCAAAATGATAGATGAGAAGTTGTTCATCATACTAATGTTATTTTTCTATATTTGACTAATTATGTGTTTTCTATGATTGGTCCATATATAATCCTACAAACGCTTGTGTATTAATATATTTTATACAATGTAAAAACAGCCAGGTGTTAAAAGACACTCAGTTCTTCTCAGCTGTGGAGTTTGTTTTTCTTGTGTGTCGTCCTGATTCTGTCCTAACAAACCTAGGCTGACTGTTTCTTGTTCATCCTTGACAACATATAAAAACGTCAAATTAGTGCAATAATGACAGAGCAGCCCTAAATGAAGATCGGTCCTGTATCAGATCAGTGCTTGCATACTTGATTGAAATACATCATGTATAGTATTGGCAGTGTCAAAATGCTGCAAACGCTGTAAAATCTCAGTTCAACAATATCTTTATTCTCATTTGAAGGGTTCTGATAACATACATACGTGTTAAAATAAAAGACGTTACAAAAGAGTTACGGAAAAATACACTGAAAATAAATAAGTGCATGTTTGTCCAGGGAGTTTTTTGTTTTCTCCATATAATGAACATCAAACTTGCTAATTATTCAACAAGAGCAATAGGCAGAGTCACTGAACATTATGCAACACTATTCGGATCTCACATGACAACTTACGCTGCTTGACTTCGTAAAAAGGAGTGAAGAGTTTCTTGCCGCTTTGAACTCATCTCGACCTCTAATGAATGATGGATACGGCGCGGGACCGCGGGCGCGAGACTGGGCATGTCGTGACGTCACAAACTGAGTGACTGATTGCCATGGAAACATAAACGTCATGTATATCTTGTCTCTTTGAATTTTAAATTATTATGCATTTATATACATTGCTCCATTAAAACCTCAACATGTCGAGAACACAACTGTCTAATGAAAAAGTGCGGGGGGCGACTTTACTTTTTATAAAAAGTGGGGGGGACACGTCCCCCGCGTAATCTACGCCCCTGCAAACAGATATGGTTCAGGTTCTGTACCAAAGGAAATGTTTTCTAAATCGTCTCTTACTAATGTCTCCATGGTTACAAGGCACGCTCCCTGTGCAGGTGGTCACGTTATACTATTAGCAGGCGCTGCGTAATATCATTGCGCCTGCTGCACCCATGGTACGGCAGCAAAATTCCTTGATTATTACGCCGGAATGACAGTATAGTTCCTAGACATATCAGCCTAGAAAATCACAACTTTGCATTCTCCGCCAGTCTTAGTACACGATGCAACTACAGAAGAGTCGAGTTTTAAGTCATTTTATAATGAGATGCTAATGGTCTAATCGGATTCAATGATTTATGCTAAGCTATGCTAATTTTGGGACCGCCAGACCCCGCGATCGGCTGAATGGATTCAAAAACGGTAAAACACATCTGTATTACTCTAGGGATGTTGGAAAATGAGCCTATTTCCAAAAAAAGTGGAGTGTTCCTTTAATGAAGTATGTAGAATATAAAAGACTGCATTTTTCCTATGGATATTCCTTTTTTTAAATGTGCTATTAGATTCATGCAATCTGAATCAGAAAGTTTAAGGTTATTATCGCAATGGATTCTTTCTTAGAATATTATATTGTGTCCAGATGACCCTACACACTTTAAACCTATACTGTGCACACCTATTTTGGTGAGGCAGTTAATGTTTCTTTCTTGAGTGGGAGACGACAAAAGCGGTGTTGTTCAAATGATTGATAAATGACTTTAAAACACCTCTCTGACAAGCCTAAGAGTCTTTTGACACCATTGCCAATAATCAAGAAAACCCTGACTGCTGTACCTTTTTTAAAATCTTGTGCATTCACAGCTTTCAGGTGACAAAGTTGATTTATGAACTGTCACACTCTGTAATCTGGAGCAGTTCCCCTGCAGAGCTAAAGACAGGAGCAACAAAATATGACCATTTTACAGAATAATTTCATGCTGTTTAATGGAATGAAATGAGAAAAGACATACAAATTGCCCTCAGCAAATTTTCATTCTCAGAAAGTACAAATGGATATGTTTTCAATTAAGTGTACTTTTATGTATCAGAGGCATTTTTTCTTAAAATAAGCTAATTTCACATTTCCATTGTGTGTGCATGCATGCATGCGTGCGTTTATTATACGTTTAGATTTTCTAATTTTCTTGTTGTTGTTTGAAGAGCAGATACTCTCTGCATCTTTTTAATGATCAAGGATTTTATTGATTTGTCATTATCTTGTATAGTCACGGAATGGAATCTTTAAAAGACTATGTGGATGATTTCTCACTCTTTTGATGTCAAACGTCATCGGTTTAGTCATTTAGCAGCAGTTTAAGCACATCCATGACTTGTTTTCTCCCAGAAGATGAAGCCTTGAGGTAAAGAGTTCAGAAAATGCCACGTCCCCTCATTCTGACCTTTCAGTCTCGTGTTTCCAGACTGGAGGCTCAGTCACGTCAGCAGTATGGTTCAGCACACATATCTCATAATGACTTCATGCTAATTGTGCATTAATTCATTACGTGGTTCTCTCACCATCATGTGTGACACAAAGCCTTTAAGGCCAATTCATCAAGATTTTCCATGCCGTTCCATTCAGATAAGCTATTTCTATGTCTCTTCTGTTTTTGAATAGGTTTTTATACCAGAGGTTTACATACGTTTTCCATGGGTGACCTTGAGTTTTGTAACCATTTTGCTTATTGCATATAATCCAGTTTATTGTTTTCTACAAAAAAAAAAAAAAATTATAAAATAAGATAAATATACATAATATATATATATATATATATATATATATATATATATATATAATACATTTATACATTTACTTAAGTGGAGAAACACTTCAGGGACTGACACATGTTTTAACTGTACTTCTGTGATTGAGTATTAAATTATATATATAATTGAAATTTAAATATAATTTACATTATGCATGACTATTTTTAAGGCATAGAATGGGTTTGTATGAGGAACAGACTGACATTTAAGTCGTACAAATGTTGTATTTCATTATATATTTTTAAAATTAAATTTATTACTGTAATGATAATACTAATTAAGCACCAAATAATAATATTTAGATTTTTATTTGTAATAATATTTCAAAATATAAATAGTGCTTTGGTAAGTGTTTTGATTGGCAGTATACATCTTTTCTATCTACTGTAGACAATATGTTGAGATTTCACGCAGACTAGCTAGTTTATTCAAATCTTGCTATATACTGCAGTGTGCTATATGCAAATCACAATGTACATTGCACAAAGTTTGAAATGTATTTATAGGTTTGTCTTTATGATTTTCATTATAAATTCAGCAGTGTATTGACAGTTGCTGTATAGTATCAGCTGAGCAACCAGTTTCCAGCTACATTTTTGCTTCACATTGCTGTTCCACCACCAGTCTCCTACAGGGATAATATATTTATATCTAGAGAGCTGTTCAAACACTAAGCCTTACATTGGTTGCTGCTTAATGCACTCCCAACATGTCCCATACATTCCTGTGTCAACACAGCATTCCATCATATGTGCTGCATAGATATGTGCATTATTGTAATATGTGCACTGTGGCCCAAAATAGTCTGAATGCTTTCACACTTGAGCTTTTAGAGCCCATTTGACATCAGAATTATATTCTGAATTATGAAAATGAATTGTTATTGATGCCATAACTTCCTGTGAACATGCAAATGTGAACTATTCAAATCATGAAAGTTGTACAGTTTTTGAACGAATTGCCCCTTATATACCCTTTGTTTAAAAGCCACACTGTGCTGGTCTGCTGTTTTGTCAATCTCTTATCGCCCTGTCTGGGATCTTTTGAAAGTTAAGACCGTTTGGGGGACAGTACTCATCCTTCCCGCCCTCATAAAAGGTGAAATATGAGAACATTAAAGCATTGCTGTTAATCTGTCTGTTGGAAGCAGCACCATTAATCTTAATTAATTCACTACATTATATTTCTCACTTAATTACACATGCTACAAAGGAAAATTGCCCAGAAAACGTGCCTCTCGATCCATCATGGCTGCCAGCAAGTTGTGCTATCTCTAGTAATTTCCAAAGGTTCTCACACCAGGGACATGAGAATGTCTTGAAAATTGAGGATCCTATTATCAAGCTGACGGCTGTAGACTTAACTTCTCGTCAGTTCCTCCCTGTAGAATATAAACATGATTCTTCGAATTAAGCTTCATATTCCATATTCCAAACATGCTGACCAAATTCGGTGCAGGATTACATTGACTTCATGCTTGTAGACGATACACATATTCCTTAAAAAAAAGAAATTAATAAGACACTGTTTATGTAGTATACACTTTAACAGACGTAGTATATGTAGTATACACTCTTGCACCACACTACTGTTGCACTTCACCCACAAACTACAATTCCCATCATCCATTGCACTGATGACACATATACAGCTGATTGCACTAATCACGCTCACACCTGAGGACTATCATACAATCACACACCCTATTTAAACCATGGACTTCCCCCTCCTCTCTGCCGAGTATTGTTTGCGTATATCCTAGCGATAGCTTCTCTACGGAGCCCTCTCAGTGATCATAGCCTTGCCTTGCCTTGCCTTTTCTAGTGTTTTGATATCTGCCCGTGTTTCCTGGATTAACCCTTTGCTTTACCGTTCGGACTCTGTTTGCACCCCGTTTGGATTATTGCTTGTGTACCTGGATTATCTCTCTGCCTTGCCCTATTGACTATGCTTATAAATAAAAGTTTGCACATGGATCCGCACGTCTCACGTCTTGTTCGCCCCGTTACATTATGTATATATGAAAAAAAAAAGCCTTTTATTTTTTATATTGACATGTGATATCATAGCAAAAGTGACAGTGGTCTAGTAACAGTTCTTACCTTAAACATTGAACATGAATAAATACATAAAGAAGTAAACCACAAAATAGATGTAATGAAGACCAATTTCCAGTGAAATATCTACACAATCCTCTATGATGCCTTTAAGTACATCATTATGTTTGTATTTCAGTGTAATTGAGTTATTTGAATTGTTTATGTAAAACAATTATGTTTATGGAGGACAATTTAATTCCGCACCTTGTTTGTATCGGCTTGGCTTTATGTACTGTTTGTCTGGTTTTGTATAGTTTTTTTTTTTTTTTTGTCTGTATTGTAGATGTTTATGTTACATGTGACTGCACTGTTAGGATTGCTCAAATTTCACTTTACTTGTATAGTGACAATAACGAATCTTGAATCTTCATAAAAGTAACAAAAATAGACAGTATGAGACTTTTTCAATGTTAAAAGGAAATTGATATAAAGTCATGACATAGGCTTTCATTTTCTGTTCTGTTAAACTAAAAAGACCGGTTGGAAACCAGTTATAATTTGAAAGCTGAAATAATAGACATTTTAAGAAAGACATTTGCCTGTTGAGAATTTGTTGACGTGTGTAATTAGATTATAGAGCTTCAGAAATATATATAAATATATATAGTTCTAAATAGAACTGTTACTATGTGCAAATGACCTTTAAATACCTTGGTATTCACAATTAGCTACAACTTTTCCCTCAATAAATTCCTAATTTGCTGCGTATTAATCGTTAGCAAGGTAGTTGTTAAGTTTAGGTATTGGGTAGGATTAGGGATGTAGAATAAGGCATTAATATGTGCTTAATTACTACTAATAAATGGCTAATATTCTACTAATATGCATGTTAATAAGCAACTAAGAGACCTTAAAATAAATACATTTCAAGACTTCACTTGAAAACAGTGCAAAACCTGATGAATATTGAGTTAAATGAGAACAAATGCATATTGAACAAAACTGAAAGGAAACAAAGGGTGAAAACACTTCCACTCATTTGCTGGCACTTTAATGAGTTTATCAGGCAGCTCACTTCCTTAAAACGTTCTATTTTATTTACTCATTTATTTTCTTAGTTGACTGAACTCCTGTTAATTTTTTGATAATGTGCTGCGCTACACACTGAACGCACCTGTGAGTTCAGCTGACGCTTTGCAGATGTAATGAGTCCACAGTGCAGCTTCGCATTTAAACTTCAGTAAATAATCCACTTAGAACCAAGCCCTTGTATTATTTAAAAATGCATCTCGCATGTGTCTTACAGAAGTAGAAAGTAGCCATAGGAGTTTTACTAACTGTCTGTCAAAGACACGGTAGACAAAGTGCAGACTATATTTAGAAACCTCTAGGATGGCCGTACTTTAGTGACTCGTATGAAGAAGACAAAGAAAAGCAGCATATGGGGCATGTTCTTTCTGTTTTCACTTTAATATTCCCATGTGACTGTTCTGAAAATAGGGCACCATTCCAGCTTCACTAACACTATCAATCTCCCTCATTACTAATTAGCCATCAATTTCACCACCGCTTGTTTTTGAATGAAAGGACAATGTCAGAATAAACCTCCATGACTCTCTATTTCACTGTCCACTATGAAAAATAAATCAATTAATTAATTGGCCTTGATTAACCTCCCAGAATTTTATTGATATTCTCATCAATGACGGTAAAAGATGTCCTTGCCCTAGCACTTGATAAACTCTGGATTTTAAATTCTCCAGAATGTAAGCTTACAGTTGAATGACTGAACTTTATACACTGGTAAACATTAGACAAATACTTTAACATATATATATATATATATATATATATATATATGTGTGTGTTAAAAAAATCTTTTTGATTTTTTTTTCTAAAGAAAACCATTTATATTAAACAAATGTAACAATTAATTTTCAATGCTATTTATTTTTTTTTATGTAAAATATTTTTAAAATGTATTATTGTTATTATTAGTAGTAATGGCAGTAGTAGTAGTAGTAGTTTCATCACACATTTAATTTCAACCTAAAGTGTTTTTTTTATATTTATAAATATTTATAATATTTTTTATATGTATATTTGCCACAATATCTAGAAATTTTAAATCAAGTACTCCATTGATCCAATAAACACTTTTGCTGAAAAATCAAATAAAATGTAATACAATCTATTATGTATAATGATAGTGGAACCCCAGCAGAGGTGGAAAGAGTACGACAATATTTTACTCAAGTAAAAGTACCATTACGTTAATGAAATTTTACTTAAGTACAAGTAAAAGTACCAGTCTAAAAATCTACTGAAGTAAATGTAAAAAGTAGCTCATTTAAAATGTACTTATTTACTTTACTTAGTTACTTTTTAACAGTGGGAGGCCTTGGCCTATCCAAAAATTGGATAGGCCAAGGGTGTCAAACTCAGTTCCTGGAGGGCCACAGCCCTACACAGTATAGATATAACCCCAATTAAACACATCTGATTCAGCTAATCTAATCATTTAGGCTTATTTGAAAACTACATGGTATGTGTGTTGGAGCAGGGTTGGAACTAAACTCTGCTGGGCTGCGGCCCTCCAGGAACTGAGATTGACACCCCTGGGATAGGCCTATAAATCTCAGACTTGTTGTTTTTAATTAAAGGAATCAAATATTTAGAATAATAAGACATTTGGGCTGCCACCAGGCAAATTAAATCAATATCAACAAAATTCATCTTTGCAATGCAGAGGAAACGCAAAAGCTTCATCTGAAGTGAAATTTAGATGTATTTACACACAGTTTAATGCAATAATGCATGTATTTAACCTGCAGTTACAAATGCAGAAATAATATTTTGATATATAAGACATAAAATGTTGAATACTCATTTGAAATTATATATTAAAAAAATAAATCAAAATATACTTTAACCCTTAAATGCATACCTCGTGTCTTTAGCGACCCTGGACGTCGTTAACTACCCTCTCCCTCCTTCATTTTTTAAAGTTAGACATCAGCTTTCTTAGTATTCCTCAATCTATTTATTATAAACAATATAACAAGAAAAAAAAATAATACAATTTAAAAGAATGTCTGTTTTCTGATTAATTTTTCATAAAAAGTTTATAGGGTCGCTAGAGACCCGAGGTGTGTATTAGTGTAAGTATATTTTTTTCTGCGCTAAAATATTAAAATATTTGATGACTCAATATGTGCAATTCACCTTTATCCCTCAGGGTGTTTAATAGACAATAATGACGTGATGTTTCACTCCTAATCATCACAGGCTTAAAACAAAAGAATATCATCAGCAAATATTTAACTGGCTTGAATGGCCATACTGCAGAGCAATTACTGTATGCCATAAAATATAAATGCCACTGTCATTTGATGGTGGATGTGGTAAATAAGCTTCCAGTGATCAAACTATTGATTTTGAAGTCACTGAAAATGGCAGTTTTGCGAATATGTTTGAGATCGCGAATATGAGGCAGATGCTGAATATACTGTGGAAGTGCGCTCTGACATGACGGCGATGGTACAATCATTTGCTCAAATTGAACCCTTCTAAGTTTCAAAAGGTAACGAAATATGCTTTATTTTATTCTTCTTTAATGGTTCTTAAAATATCAAGAGAGTTTTTGCTATTGCAGCAGTTTAGGATCCATCCGTGCTGGATATATAGGTTTGGGTCACTAAAGACCTGAATATGTAAGAGTGATTGGCGAAACATTCATGCATTTAGGGTTAAATGTGAAATTAAAACCGGCAGTAGGTGTCACCAAGTCACTGTTAATAAGTGAGTCATTGCGACTGAACCGAATCATTTAAACAGTTGATTCATTCAGGAACAAAAAACGGTCATGTTGCTCAGAGACGTAAAACAGTGCTTTGGCTGTGTTTGGGATTATTTTTGTCTCTTAATTAACTTCTTGTTTATTGAACTGTTGTAAAAAAAAAAATCTATTTGTAATCATGCTGGAGAAAAACAGCACTCTTTGTGTGATATTGATTTACTATATGAAATGATATAAATATAAATTTTCTGCCCCTATATCTTCAATTTTGTGATCATTTTAAATGTATTTTAACAGACTGAATCACCCAGTGAAAGAACGCTCTCTAAATGTGTGTGCGCACTAGTCTAATCTATTAGACTTCATGGCACTCTGTAGGAGTGTTTTGTTTGGTTTTTGGCTAAATACTGATAATGTCAAATCGCACATTGTTAAAACAACAATTAAGATATTATCGCAGACGATATAAATCGAACACCCTGCACCACTGTCTTTTTGGCTAATTTGTGCAAAACCTTTTGCTAAACTGCCAAAGCTTCATTTTTACCACCAATGCAGCTATGCAAATATTTACCTTACCTCTATATGCTTGAGAAGGGTTGATGTCGAGATTTTAAAAGCTGCTAGTTTGGTCTCCCTAGGCAAACACAGCTTACACTGCATAATAGAGCATAAACATGGCCAGGTGTTCCCTTCATTTCTTTCGAGCTCCACTTAAGAAGAATACGACGGGGTTTGGTTTTCAGCTGGGTCTGCACCATTAACGCCCGTCTTGTCCGTCTGCGTCTTTCTTGTGATTTTAGCACCAGTTTGTTCTCCTGCCCATTATTTACTGCAGTAGTTTCCAGCGAGCAATTTTTTTAAATTTTTTTTTATGTGTTTTAGAATGTAGCGAAGTATAATATTTCAAACAAAATATACTTAAGTAAAAGTAAAATTACAGATTTTAAAAATTACTTTAAAAAGTAGGAGTACACAAAAAAGCTACTCAATTACAGTTACGCGAGTAAATGTAATTCGTTACATTCCACCTCTGAACTAGCCTGACTACATCAGACTTCGTACTTCTGCTCAATTTCAGTTTGCTTCTGTACTCAGTCTGATATAGCAAACCAGCTCCCAGATTATCTCTGGCTCCACACCAGCCGTCCAACCAACGAACAGAGGACAGGCTGAGAGCTGTGACGTAGACGCTAAGCGCCGAATTTACGATTGTACTTTAGGTTAGGTAAATCTAAAGCGACAGCGGACATGGAGACACGGGATGCTATTCGTGCTGTTGTGGAGAATATTCCCTGCATTTGCCAACTGAAGCCCGCACAAGAAGAGTGTTTGGTTCACATTTTGAATGGAGGTGATGTTGTGCCCCTACTCCCGACAGGTTTTGGGAAAAGTTTAATTTATCAACTGTTACCAATCATCAGCGATAAACTGGGGAATCTCTACTGTCAAAATATTAGTTTAGATGCACTAATTGTACCTTGGATGTGTAGATTTACTTCACGTAATCTGGAAAAGTCGTTCACAGCCATCTTCACTCTGGTGTTTCGCTCAATGGCTTTGTTTTCGCCGTATACCTGTGTTTATAGAGGAAGTTCGAGGCGGCTGAGCCGGCGCATAACATATGTCATAACCAAACGTTATGTGATTGGCTTACGGGTACACAAATTATTTTAAACTTCAAACAAGCACCCCCCCCCCCCCCACGAGAAAGTAAACGCTTGTCAATTATCCCATTCCAGACTCTACGAAGCAAAGCGAAGTAGCAGAGTTTGTTATTACCAGGCTACCTCTGAACCCCAGTATATGAAACCTTGCAGTTCATGCATCAAATTTATGTTAATCTTACGCATGTAGGCTTTGGGCAAATACATATATTTTTTTCCTACAAACTTCTAATTGGCATCGCTGACCGTTCCTCTGCTTGAATGAGTAATGAAATAAAGTCTTCCAGCGTAAGCAACACGCTCTTGTGGGCCCATTAGGAGTCTTCAATGACAGCAGTAATATCACTTCTGATTAGTCACCTCTAACTTCATCTTCATCCCCCTTCAACGAACACATTATTGTCAGAATCACTGAATATCAAATCGGACCATACGCCTTAAACTCAATTGCCCAGCTACACGGTGGTTGATCTCAGCGTTGACCACTTTCAATTGCTCATTCCTGCATTTAAGTGAAAAAACATTTGCTTTGGAGAAATGCCCTTATGTCCAAAATTCCTATATTCTCAGAAGCCACCTCCTCTTCTGCCTCTCTAATAACCTTAATCAGACCAATAATGTAATGCTTTGATGAACCGAGGCAATCGGCTCAATTACATTTTGCTGAGGCGGCCGCTTTTATATCAGAGGTGAGGGCCTGTAGTACTGCGCCCCAATCACCTGTCATCAATCAAGGAGGGAGAAATATTTGGAGATCCCTCCTAAGCTCTGACAGTTCAATGAAGCGAAGGCCAAGGTGACTCTTCTGTTTTAATTGCTTTCCGCTTTTATGACTTCATGTCTCCTGTCTCATGGGGCTGTTCCTCTCGAAAGGTTCCCTTTTTTTGGTGGCAAGCTGCGCCCTGCCGGGTTGTTTGGTCCTGAAGGATGTCTGCTTGATGGACAGGTTGACGTTGAGTGAGTGAATTACTTGTGCAGATAAAAAGTTCATAAAAGTGCATAAAAGTTCTTCTGGAAAATAAAATCGCTGAAGTGATTATGTTTTTGAATTACAAACGTTGAGGTTTCAAGTTTAGTTCATCTGGTGCATTTGACTGGTTTGTTTGAACTAAATTCAAAGGAACAGTTCATACAATTCTTTTCTCATTTAAACATTCTATGACATGGAGAATTTTTGGATGTACTAGTCACTTTTTCTATGCAATTTGAATGAATGAATCATTCTCTTCAGTCCTTCTAAATTTTAGATAAATCAGGTGTAAATGTGAACGCCAAATCTGGTTCAAGGAATAAAGGGAATAAAGTAAAGGAGTTGTCCCATACTTGGAATTTGTGCTCTGCATTTAACCCATCCAAGTGCACACACACAGCAGTGAGAAGTGAACAAACACACACACACACACACCGTGAACACACACCCGGAGCAGTGGCCAGCCAATGCTGCGGCGCCCGGGGAGCAGTTGGGGATTCGGTGCCTTGCTTAAGGGTCTCACCTCAGTCGTGGTATTGAGGGTGGAGAGAGCGCTGTACAATCACTTCCCCCATCTACAATCAAACAAACTATCAATACAATCAAACTATCAATACAATCAAACTATCAATAACAACAAACTATCAATACAATCAGACTTGGATTAAGTGCACAAGGGCCACTTTTGCATCCTTTTTTAAACTTGAAAGCTCCAGTCCTATTTCAGTGTAATTGCACAGAAAATCTTGAACACTCCCTTCTTTTGTATTCCAGGGGAAAAAAAGGGATTTCATACAGGTTTGAAACAGCATGAAAGTGTGTAAATGATGACAGAATTGTCATTTTAGTGTAAAACTATCCCTTTTAAAAATGCAGCAGCCAGTCTAGTGTTTCTTTTGTTCTTCTCACATATTGCGATTTTACTCAGGTGCAGTAGAGAAATATTTCTCATTCGCTAGTATCTTTCATCTTGTGTGTTTTTTTCTTATTTTAATCTCTGTGTTTGACTCAGACCATTTTCAGTTTTGTGCCCCTCCCCAATCCCATAATCCTTTGCTCTTTTCTCATATCTCATCTCAAAGCCCAACATTCAGTTTCTTTCTACAAATAATTCCATAGCTCCCTGCCTTGCTCTATCTCTCTTTCTTTGTGGATTTAGAGCTAGCAAAATGTTTTCAAACGGATAATTTGATCACTGTCAGAAATCTTTATTTTTTGTTTCAACATTTTCTTTCAATTAAATCCACTTTTTCCCCCTCTCATTTCCTTTCAAATGCAATGAATTTAGTGCTTCAGTCTTGCACGATGGTTCACAATTAATAGAAATGGGAGAAGTCTTCTGCTCTCAGATGATATTGCAATCAAATGTTTATGAAACTGCCACAGTGATTGCAATTAGACGTGGATCTCTGTTGTATTGGCCTTCTGTATGATGTAAAATACGCCATAGAAAGTCTCTGTATTCCAAGATTGCATTATTCAGAAATTAACTGAGAGCACATTTCAAATTGCAAATTTAATTCTGGAGTTCAAACTGAAGAAGCAAACAGAATGACATTTTCTTAATTTTTTAAATGCATGCTAGATTAAATTAATGGAAATACCAGCATAAAAATACAAAAAAAAAAGGGAGAAAAGTGAGAAAAGGAAGAAGATTTGAAATGAAATTCAAAGAAATTCAAATAACTGTTTAAAACATAGCTTTTTCACACTTTTTAAATGTGTTAGCTTGTAATGAACCAAAATCCCAGAAGAGCACCATTAAAAAAAAAAAAAAAAAAAAGTGTTCATGCTGCTGTCTCATTCTTGATGGGGGAAAAAAGTAACTTTAATATCTTAACTCACATGCTTGCTAATGGGCAGATTAAACTAGTTTTGCAATTTAGAAAACTCTTGAATCTATTCACGATTCAGAGGAAAATGTTTTGCTGTACGTGTTTTTGACATTGATCCCTGCAGCACTTACCATGCCATTAAAATATGGTCATTACCTTTCAATTATGACTGTCTATGAAAAGAGACTGACTGGAGAATTAAAACAGGACTCTAATAGCTTTTCTTTACACTAACAGAGCTTTCATACATTTAACATGTGCATGTGGGCGGTAGAGCACAATTATTTCTACATAAATAGAATAATTTTGGTATTCACCTCAAATGAGCAGGTGGGCTAGTGGTGTCCAAGGAACAGAGTCTTTTAGCATTTTTGTGCATAAACATTTAGTGTGGTTGAAAACTTTCTTTTAAAATGTGCAAAAAAAACAAAAAACTTAATACAAGTTAATAAAAGTTAATGAAAGGTTTTATGAAAAAGTTATCTTTATCTTCATATTAAAAGTTTGTGCATTGCTCATTATGGTTTAAATATGCTGTGATTTCTGCAAAGCAGCTTTGAATTGGCATTTATTGTGAAAAATCACTAATGAATTAGAATCAAATAGATTTTTTTCTCTTCAGGTACACTACAATTCAAAAGTTTGGGGTCAGTAGAATTTTTCAACATTTTTGAAAGAAGTCTCTAACGCTCACCAAGGGTACATTTGTTTAATCAAAAATACAGTAAACAGTAATATTTTCAGTAATAGTAACAGTAATATTGTCACAGTGCACACACAACGGGGAAGAACGAGGAAACTCAAATTTGTGGAAACTATTAAACTTTTTAATTAATTTATTTATTTACAGTTTATTAAAGTCTGTTCGTCAAGTTTGAACGCATCTTGCCGAATAAAAGGAGTGTTTCTTTAAAAAAAGTTAATAATTTAAGAATTTCTTTAGGCTTTAGTACAATGAGAGCATAAATGCAAATTATTTCACGTTGTATTTCCCACTTTTTTTTCTTTTTTTTTCCCCCACACAGTAAAATAAGTAGCTGTCTTTATATTTTAGGAAGGGGGTACTTTACAAGGAAATATTTGTCATATTTGGGGGCTGTTCCCAAAATGTTTCAAAACCCCTGATCTGACCTCCTACTAACTGAAACGTCTTGCATGTCTAGACACTTTGGACTACCTTGATAAGGGTAATCTTTACAATCTTTTAAGAGACAATAGCAAATAAACATGTAATAACAAAGTAGCCGAGAGAAAAAGTTGAGCAGAACTGCTCAGGTGCATTGTCTGTGCCTTCACCCTCAGATGCTGAGGTAATTTAAACCTCTCCCACACTAGGGCTCAGACTTGCTGGTGTGATGGACAGATGCAGTGCAGAAAAGACTAAGCTCTTACGCGTTTGCTCCTGACCCCTTCTGAGGGCATGTCAACTTGCTGAGCTGTGCGTGAAACAGAGTTTAGAGAGAGAGTGAGGGAGAGATTTCTGACAGTGATCAAATGATCTGTTTGACAAGCAGTTGCTGGGAGGACTGAAATTTCCCTCAATAGGAATTTATTGAGGGAAAAGTCATAGTTAATAGTGAATAAGTTTTCCCTATTCTAAAGTGTTACCAATCATATTATTTAGACAAATGATAATAATTGCTCAGTGTGTTAATAAATGCTTTATTAACACATATTCCTGATGTAATTCATGATTAAGTCAGGTAGTTATAAAATATTTAGCAGTTGCCAGCCATCTATTTGTGTGAGCTCATCTAAAGTGAGGACTATTTATACCTTATAAAGCATTTACAAAGCAGATTTAAAGGCTCAATTATCTCCCAAACAGAAAAGTTAAACAAACCCAACACAGAAGGATACAGATCACATAAATATTTTTTCAAGATGCAAAAAATAAAACTGTACAACGGTACACCCGATAAAAAAATGAAAAATAAACCTCTGCAATTTCATTGTACAAAATAAAATAAAATAAAAAATTCAAGTGTACAGTTTCATTTTTTGCATCTTGAAAAAAAAATATTTCTGTTTTGTATCCCTCTAGTGTTTATTTTTTTTCTGTTAGGAAGATAACTGAGCCTTTAAATCTCCTTTGTAATAGATATGCCTCATAAATAAAGAACAAAGCATTTATAGCTGTATTTATAAACTACTTACTAATGACTATTAATGTTGGGACATTGCTTTATAAAGGATAACTAACTATTTACTAATGCTTACCTAATGATTTATAGCGTGCAGTTATTATGAAGTGTTACCGATAATGTTATGTATATTTGTTGTAAAATAAACTTATCCAGCTGGCAAATGACACCGTGAAACTTTTCATCTCATTTAAAGCCCATTGTTTCCTGCTAGGTGCATACTATCAGTTGTTCATGGGATGTTTAGCACGTTTTGTGAGGGCACATTGAAAAGCCGACTGAAAGCTTACCTGCCTTTTAAGGAGATTTCTCATTTCTCATAATTGGATAAGTGCCTGTCTGCAAAAATGGATGAGACGCTAGAGAGCATTAAGCAAGCCTAAGCCAACAACTGTTGAAAGCAAAGTATTTTTGAAGTGTGATAAATGGTCTTTGTCTTTTACAGGGGAAAGATCAATTAAAGAGCTAGTGGCAAAATATTTTCCCTGGAGGGAGGATTTCAAGTGTTGTAGGCCTAAGAAAAAAAAAAGAAAAAAGAAATCAAATAATAAATAATGGGACAAAAATAATATCACTCAATCAATACTTACCTGAAGTATTGAGCTTTCAACCTCATGATGATATTTTGTTATAAGAGATTTTTTTTCTGTGTTTTTTCGAAGAAGAACTCTCTTAAGCTCACCAAGGCTGGATTCATTTGATCTAAAATACAAATAATAATAATAATAATAATATTGTTACAGTTTAAAATTGTATTATTTATAATATTTTTAATAAAAGTTTCTGTTTTAATATATTTTAGATTGCAATTTATTCCTGTGATGGCAAGTCTGAATTTTGAGCAGCCATTATTCTTGAGTGTTACACGATCCTTCAGAAATCATTTTTTATTATTTGTATTTTAGGATTATTTAATGAATAGAAAGTTAAAAGGAAAAAAAAAAACAACAACATTTATTTGATAGAAAAAAAAAAGTTTTGTAATGATGTGTTTACTGTCTCTTTTGATGAATTCAATGCATTCATGCTGAATAAAAGTATTCATTTATTTCAAGAAACTGAACCCACATTTTTTAACAGTACTGTTTACTATTTATTAGTGGTGTCAAATGATTAATCAAATTCAAATTTTATTTGTCACATACATATACATACGTAGTACGACATGTAGTGAAATGTATTGTACGACTGTCCAACAAATTGTCCAACAAAATTAAGAAAAACCTCAAGTTTACAAAAATACAAATAGAAAAAGTACAGTAAACATATATACAGAAATAAACTAGCAATAAAATAAAATAACAAATAGATATGAGAATAAAAATAGATATGAGGAATAAAAAATAGAATATGATTCTATATAGATTCTATAAAAAGTAAAGTGTATGTCAGTGATAAAGTGTCCGTGTGCTGTGCAGTGCAGTAAAGTGTATAAGTGAGTAAAAGGAATACTAAAGACAAAGACAAATGGTATGTAAGTCCCACTCATTTATCCTTACATAACCTTTTACAAATTAGTGCAGATTGTACTTGAAAAATGTGCAAAGTGGAAGTGTGGGGTGATGTGATTATAGTGGAGAGTGGTTAAGACTACGAATGGCCTGCAGGAAGAAGCTCCTCCTCATTCTCTCTGTGTTCGCCTTCATGGAGCGGAAGCGTCTCCCTGAACGCAGCAGAGAAAAGAGTCCATTGTTGGGATGGCTGAGGTCCTTCACTATCTTCCTGGCCCTGGTCAGGCACCGCTTGCTGTAGATGTCCTGCAGGTCAGGGAGCTCGGTGTGAATGGTACGTTCCGCTGAACGCACCACCCTCTGGAGGGCTCGTCTGTCCTGCATAGTGCAGTTCCCGAACCAGGAAGTGATGCTGCCCGTCAGGACGCTCTCGATGGTGCAGGTGTAAAAAGTCTTAAGCACCCGAGAGGGAAGTCTAAAGTCCTTTAAGCGTCTCAGATGGTACAGACGCTGCCTGGCCTTCTTCACCAGGGTGCTGGTATGACAGGACCAAGTCAAGTCCTGCGTGATGTGAACACCCAGGTATCTGAAGCTGTCCACTCTCTCCACTGGAGTCCCGTTGATCGTGATCGGCTGGTATGACCGCTCCTGCTTCGTACTGAAGTCCACTATCAGCTCCTTAGTTTTGCTGATGTTCAGGTGTAGACTATTCACCTGGCACCAACTCTCCAGGTTCTTAATCTCCTGTATGTAGGCCGTCTCGTCGTTGTCTGAGATCAGGCCCAACACAACAGTGTCATCAGCAAACTTGATGATGGTGGTGGAGTTGGAAGTGGCCACGCAGTCATAAGTGTACAGTGAGTACAGCAGGGGGCTCAGAACACAACCTTGAGGGGCTCCACTGCTTAGGGTGATGGAGGATGAGGTGTGTTTACCCATCCGTACGGCTTGCTGTCTGTCCTTCAGGAAGCTGGAGATCCATTGGCACAAGGATGTGCTGAGACCAAGGACCTCCAACTTGGAGGTGAGTGTGGAGGGAATTATGGTGTTAAACGCTGAACTGTAGTCCACAAACAGCATTTTTACATAACACATCCAAAATAAAAGTTTTTGTTTACATAATATACTGTATGTGTGTATACTGTGTATATTTATTATGTATATAAGAATACACACATACAGTATATATTTTGAAAATATTTCCATGTATTTCTATATATATTTATATTCATATAATTGCTATTATGTATCAATATTTTAAATGCATAAACTTAACATATTTTTCTTAAATATATACATGCATGTGTATGTATTTATATATATATATATATACATAATAAATATACACAGTACACATACATATATAATATAAACACAAACTTTTATTTTGTTTCTTATTTTAATGAATTTATATTAAAAACATTAATTTTATGAAATTGTTTCTTTGTAAAACATCAGTCTGCAAAAATGCACCACTTTGTGGTATTTATGCTGCTCCAAATGCAACTTCTGTGTTGCCTCCCTGCCTTGTAAAGGTGATATAAAAATGACTCTAGTTCTTCTGCATTCATTGTCATTTTCAGTTCTGTTTCCTTTTGCAGTGGCTTGCTCACCATCATATTAACATCACAAGTATCTCGTTCAGATCTCCTTCAGGAACTCACGCTCAAACTCAAAAACCCTTGGGGAACGCGTATATGTGACCACGCTCTCAATCACATGTGAAATCAGTCCAATGGAATGACGAGACATCACGGGCGGAGTGACGTAAGGACCAGAAAGCATAAAAGCAGGTGCGGTGGATATAGCGACAGCTTCTGTTGTTCAGTAAGGGCTCTGGGGCCCAATGAAATCTGTTTTATGTTTTTCCCAAAATCTGTAAAAAATTTTTTTTCCAAATTCCATTCCAAATGTTTCTGGACTCCTGTTGTTATGGTTAAATTAAATTATATTTTATAATTTAAAAACATGTCTAATTAAAATCATGGAACTTATACAAGTTAAAATCAATAAAATAAAAAAATTAAATAAGGCCCTATGAAATATATATATATATATATATATATTTCTCACATTTTGGTTCCAAATTCTGTGTTTAAGCATGTCTAAATTATCTGAATGCATAAAATCAACAATTTATTAAAAATGTATTTTTACAATAGCCCTATAAAATGCCAAGAGAAAATCTGTGTAATGTATTAAAATTTTTCTGGTAATCATGGGTGAAATATTGTGTGATTATTCCTTAAAAAATATTTTTAAATAATTTATTATTTTTATTTTTAGTAGTAGTAGTAGTAGTATTACATACATTCTACAGCACAATAATATATTTCTTACACAGTTTATTCCAGTTAAACCACACTTTTATTTTGACACCACCTCCACACCGAGGCCTTCCGTTCTTCCCTGATCTGCACACTGAGGTGTCCAGATTGTGGGGGAAACCTATTTCAGCCCGTCTCTTCAGCACTAATTTAACATCTGATTTCGATCTGTTTCACAAAAGGTTCTTTGTGGCAAAAGAAGGTTCTTCAGATTATAAAAAGATAAGAAAGAGATGGTTCTTTAAA
The DNA here is from genome assembly GCF_936440315.1 of Barbus barbus. Taxonomy (NCBI): domain Eukaryota; kingdom Metazoa; phylum Chordata; class Actinopteri; order Cypriniformes; family Cyprinidae; genus Barbus; species Barbus barbus. Next base: position 8,655,936 of record NC_136736.1, on the reverse strand, counting down.
GAACATTTGACTGAATGGTTCTTTGTGGAACCAAAAATGGTTCTTCTATGGCATCGCTTTGAAGAACCTTTTGAAGCATCTTTATTTTTAAGAGTGTAACCCTAGTTCCCAGAGTAAACAAGATGATGTGTCTTGTGCCATACTTCCTGCATCCCTGCAAGTGCTTCCTCGCCATTCCATTGGACTAATTCCACATGTTTCACCAGCTTTATTCTTTCTCAAACCTTCATGGTGTATTCAAGGTTTTAGTGTTTGTTGGTTCTGAGTCTCTTTCATTTTGAGCAAAGTTGACCTGCCAAAGTGTAGATGAAGTGAGAGGAGTTTTCCGGGCAAATGCCTTTTTATCAAGAGTATGTCTGGGAGCGTGATAAAGCACAGAACACACTGCACTCCATACACTCTTAAAAAATTAGATAGCCCTCACGTCTCCCGTACTCAATAGCATCCTGAATCTATTGTGCTGTTAATGGTGTTTTGATGCATGGCTTCTTCACTACATGTCCAGGGTCTTGTGCTATAAACGGCAGGTGTCTGAGCTGCCTGTGGAGATTGATTTATTTATCTTTTTGTGGCAGATGAAATCATAGGGCACCTTTAGCCCAAACCTCTAGCAAACCAAAGCATTTTTGTTTCAAATCCAGTAATTTTTTATGTTAGCAATTTCTACCCTCGTTGCAAACTCTGCTTTATATTATGTCAGATTAAAAACAGCTAGTTTTGGAAAAACCATGATGGCGTGTGGGTGGTGTTTTTTTAAAATGTATATTTAGTATATTTGGTATCTTTCTAATTAGTATAAAACAGCTTTCACTTTAAAATGTTTTACTTTCACTTTATTTATTAATTTTTTTGTTAGTTTTTTTGCACATTACTTAGAAGGCACTTTTATGCAAAGCAATTCTATGTGAAGAAATAATAACATTAGAAATATATATAGTAACATTACGTAGGAGCAAGGGAACGAGGAGAACTTCAAATACAATGTACTTTAATGATATCAGGGCATCAAACGAAGGAACACACAGAAGACATACAAGGGACATATAACAGCGGACGTTAGACACAGGGAAACACAGGGCTTAAGTAATCGGGAGTAAACGAGGAAATTAATCAATCACTGCTGAAACCAAGGAACAATCAAACACGAGGGAGAAACTAGGTCATGGGGAAGGCACATAGGGAGAAACACACAAGACACAGGGACACATACATATATATATATATATATATATATATATATATATATATATATATATATATATATATATATATATATATATATATATATATATATATATATACACTCACCAGCCACTTTATTAGATACACCTGTTCAATTGCTTGGTAACATAAATTGCTAATCAGCCAATCACATGGCAGCAACTCAATACATTTAGGCATCTAGATGTGGTGAAGACGACTTGCTGAAGTTCAAACCGAGCATCAAAATGGGGAAGAAAGGGGATTTAAGTGACTTTGAACGTGGAATGGTTGTTGCTGCCAGGTGGGCTGGTTTGAGCATTTCAAAAACTGCTGATCTACTGGGATTTTCACGCACAACCATCTCTAGGGTTTACAGAGAATGGTCCGAAAAAGAGAAAATATCCCGTGAGCGTTGAGTGGACGAAAATGCCTTGTTGATGTCAGAGGAGAATGGGCAGACTGGTTAGAGATGATAGAAAGCCAACAGTAACTCAAATAACCACTCGTTACAACCAAGGTATGCAGAATAGCATCTCTGAACACACAACACGTTAAACTCTGAAGCAGATGGGCTACAGCAGCAGAAGACCACACCGGGTGCCGCTCCTGTCAGCTAAGAACAGGCAACGGAGGCTACAATTCGCACAGGCTCACCAAAATTGGACAATAGAAGATTGGAAAAACCTTTCCTGGTCTGATGAGTCTCAATTTCTGCTGCGACATTTAGATGGTAGGGTCAGAAATTGGCGTAAAGAACATGAAAGTATGGATACATCCTGCCTTATCTCAATGGTTTAGGCTGATGGTGCTGGTACCTTAGTACCAATTGAGTATTGTTTAAATGCCACAGCCTACCTGAGTATTGTTGCTGACCATGTCCATCCCTTTATGACTACAGTGTACCCATCTTCTGATGGCTACTTCCAGCAGGATAATGCACCATGTCACAAAGCTCAAATCATCTCAGACTGGTTTCTTGAACATGACAATGAGTTCACTTTACTCAAATGGCCTCCACAGTCATCAGATCTCAATCCAATAGAGCACCTTTGGGATGTGGTGGAACAGGAGATTCGCATCATGGATGTGCAGCCGACAAATCTGCAGCAACTGCGTGATGCAATCATGTCAATATGGACCAAAATCTCTGAGGAATGTTCCCAACACCTTGTTGAATCTATGCCACAAAGAATTAAGGTAGTTCTGAAGGCAAAAGGGGGTCCAACACGGTACTAGCAAGGTGTTCCTAATAAAGTATGTATAATATATTATACTTTAAAAAGAAAGCAACTCTTAGATAATAAGCCATGCAATGTAATGCATATTTTAAGTGAAGTTATAAGAAGAATACCGTAATGTTTAAGTGTTTTATATGGAATTCTTCAGCTTTTAGTACAGGCAATAATAATCTTTCACTCACCGACTTTCTGCATATTTGTTTCTGAACAGAACATATACTTCCTGCTTAACGTAACTCGCAGTTCTATGTGCAGCAGAACCACTGAACCATAACAAAGTGGTACTTCAGTTCAAACAGACGGCTTGTTACTCTGTCACAAATACTGTCAAATATTCCTCTCACTTGATGGCTGTCGCTGCAATTATCCAAATGGTAAACGCAGTACTGTAAAAGATTGCAGTTATTACGCCACCCTTTTTACAGTTAATACATTTAGCATTGGCTGGTATACAGGGGAGATAGTGTTTGTGTGTGACTTGAGCAGATGAGCTTTTCTATGTGAGAAGAACCGTACCCTTACTCATGCCTGACTGAGGCCATCATAAGTAACACTTTATTGAGGTTTGTTTGGAAATGAATGTGTGACGTAGTCAGGTATAATCTGTGCTGCTCATACAGTGACATTAATCTGGGCTTGTCAAGCCTCTGATGGCCAGATCCGTTGCTTGAATCCATCTTAGATGATTTACCACAGAATGTGAGTGCAGTATCCAATCTAGACTCAGTTGAGACAGAATTTGCTTCCCCTGGCAGAATATGTTAAAAACTAAAAGTCTAGACTTAGTTTATTGACAAATGGCAACAGAAGTGACAGTAAAACTTTCATTATAGATTGTTTTTCATATTAATTCAGTGCCTCAACTCTAAACGATGATATCAAATGGTTTGCCAAAGCTGACGGTTCCTTGGCACACTCATCACTTATAAGTGTTTTTGGACTCTGTTGGTTTACAATCTTATTGAGCCAAGTCACACAGTATTTCACACCAATGAGTCTCTTTGTTGTCCTTAATCTAATTCTTAATAAGTCGTTATCCCCAAGATTCAGTAAAGTCCTACCTCTGGTTCTTTGTCAAGGTTACTGAAAAAGGGATGGATGCATGCCTCCTGCATGGCTGTATAATGGTCATGGGCCTCTTCAGAAGATCAGAAATTGTGTTCTGACCTTCTGCAGAATTAATTAATGAAACGCATCTTAATATAAATAAATTATTTTATAAAATAGAAAATCCCTCCACCTAGACAGCACCACCTGTAGAGATCTACTTGGGGTCTTCTCAAATTGTTTTTCTTGCAGCAGCATGTTTCCTTAATATGTACAGTATGTTATTTTAAATAAGTGCTATGTGCTGTCAGTTTCAGAGGAAAATGCAATACTGACATTTAATTATTTTATTAAAATACTAAATAAATGCAATAATATTATTATCACTATTATTAATTATTTAATTTGCATACGTATTCGATGAGTCACACTATGTGCAGTGTGGTTCCATCAGTGAGGTCTGGGTCAGGGTCACATGGCCTGAGGATATGAAGGTCACTGACAATCTGAGTGTCCCAAGGGAAGGATCCATAACCCAGGAACTAAAGATCCATAATCCATGTCTTATAAGGATTCTTAGTAGAAAAAAAAAAAAAAGTTAGCTATGTAAGTTATATTATTTAACTATGTTCTGATTTGTAGAAATGAGTGCTTTTACTTTGCTTTAGATATTCGCATATTCCTTCATTTCATCCTGCTGTCAGTTAGTCCTGCTTAGTCAGACGGGCAGTAATTGGCGAGGCGGTGTTATCGTTCACCTTTAAATGTTCGCTCTCCAATGATATCGATGAAAACCCTAGACCATTCCTCTTCATTATAGACTCCAAATTGCCAATATGCAGTAAAAATCTCCAAACCTTCAGACCGTTATGGACACTGTGCTTCCATCAATTAGCTTACTGTCAATTCTAATGATGTTGATTAAATTTGCGTTTTAGTTTGGGTAGTCTGTAGCTGGACAGTTATCAAGGGCACATGCTGTTTCTTTTCAAGAGCTCGCTTTGCTATGCGTTTTGATCTTGTGTTGAAAGTTTTTGAATGAGGAATTTTCATTGTCTTAAAATCCATTAGCGAATCCAATGTTAAGTGCCCTACAGAGCTAAAGTGGCTAAAGTGTCTCTAATAATAAAAATAATTCCTTTGTTCATAAATTATTCCAACGATCAAACTGAAAACCAAATGGAATAGTACAATAAAGGCAAGTGTTTAAAAGTAAAGTTTAAAATAAATACATGTCCATTTTTTAGACCAATTCACTTTAGACTCTCGTTTATTATAGCTTTGAAACAAAAGTAGCCTCTTCAGATGAAACCTTTCATTATGTAATTATTTATTAAGTAGAGTATGTAATATTAAGTGAATAAATCATATTGTGTTGATAATATTTAGAAGCATTGAATGAAAAATCTCAACATTATTAGGTTTTTGTTTTAATTTCATTTTGGTCTGTGAAGTCCTGTTTTCTGCCCAAAAATTTGCCCATAACGTCTTTTTACCAGAAGATCAAGAAGCTGTTATAGTACTGTATACTGTAATGACCTTTGACTGAAGGTGCAGAGGATGCTGAATTTATTTATTTATAGTATTCATTTTGTTTACTGTACAGTAATTTACAGCATACGGTATTGTGTGTTCATATTCATAAAACTCATATGTGTTTACGGTATCTGCACACTATCTTGAATACTGTAGACACTGAACTGTAACTGGTTACTGATTCCCATTTTTGGGAATCGTCGGGGCCGTCTTGACCATCGGTGCGAGTGAGAACTTTGATTGGATGTTCAGTTTAGCAAACAAGTCAGTGCATGAGAATTAAAGCGATAGTGATGAAAACTAGTAAGTAATTGAAGGCAGCACAGACAGAAGACTGTTATAATGTTACGTGATCTTACCCAAGCATTCTAATATGCAAACATTTTGATAACAACATGAGCCGCTTAAAAAGAAGAAAGCTATCAACATAACTGATATGCAAAGTGGTAAACAAAAAAAGTGTATGTATGGAGGGGGAGGGGGGTTGTCCCCATTGATCTGTTCGCCGCGGGCCCCCTCAAAGCACCAGTTACCTAATGGCTACAGTAACCCAATGAGTCAAATTGCTAAAATCCAGTTTGCATCATGCCTAGCAACACTTAATGACTTTTCCTTGTTGGATCAGAAGTACACTCACAAGTTACATTCTACAGACGTCCTCAATGAAAAACATTACCACACGTCTCGGCTTCTGTCTGCAGTATCCAGTCTTTCACTCTGTGGTTAGTGCTTATTTATTTGTTTTTCTATAATTCTGTTGCATCCAGGCTGCAACTCTCAGAGAATCTGTTTGAATAAAGTAAACCTTGTCCAACTCAGATCATTACTGACAGAAATTGAGTTAAGAAATAATTTCATCACTAGGCCTTGCTGTTGTCTTTTGTTGCCTCTTTTTGTTATTTGTTCTTCCTATTCTCTTTGGTCTGGGAAGCTTCTCTTCCCTGAGAATCAGTTTACATTTCCTGTCCTGTTATGTTGTGCTGTGTACTCCACAAAGTGGTTCATGTCTGATCCATTGTAGTTATATTTCAACTGCAATTGGTTCTCGATTTAAGTGTCACCAGAACAACTGATCTGATTATTGTAGTGGATGCTCTTAGCAGTTAGTAAAAGTTGCATTTCTTTGTAAAGAGTGTAATTTGTGTAAAAATGTTGAAAATAGATGGATTAAGATTTACTTGTATTCTGACCATACGGACATTGCTTTAGGGGATTCACAGGATTATGGATTATTTATTCATATGGGGTATTTTTTTATGTGTATTGGATATATTTCAAAGCCCATTTCCACCTTACAAGGGGGGAAAAAAACATGCTCTAATAAATAATTATGAAATCATAATTAGGAAATCACTCCACATTTGTGACTCTGGACCACAAAACCAGTCTTAATTCGATAGGGTATATTTGTAGCAAAAGCCAAAAATACATTGTATGGGTCAAAATGATCAATTTTTCTTTTATGCCAAAAATCATTAGGATATTAAGTAAAGATCATGTTCCATGAAGATATTTTGTAATTTTCTTACCATAAATATATAAAAACTTTTTGAATAGTAATATGCATTGCTAAGAACTTAATTTGGACAAATTTAAAGACAATTTTCTCAATATTTAGATTTTTTTGCACCCTCATATTCCAGATTTTCAAATAGTTGTATCTTGGCCAAATATTGTCCTAATGGAAAGCTTATTTATTCAGCTTTCAGATTATGTATAAACCTCAATTTCGATTTTCAAATAGTTGTATCTCGGCCAAATATTGTCCTAATGGAAAGCTTATTTATTCAGCTTTCAGATGATGTATAAAACTCAATTTCGAAAAATTGACACTTAAGACTGGTTTTGTGGTTCAGGGTCATATTTGTCTGATGGAAGTCATTATTATAATGCTTACTTTTCATAGTTACAGTTGATCCTTACAATAGCCTGATCTCTGAGTACATCTGATGGAATTTTGTTACTGTACTTCATTACCTTACTCATATAACATGCATTATAAATATAGTCTTATAATGTTGTAGGCACCACTGAGTCAAAAGCCAAAAGTATTGTATTTGCCCAAAAAGATAAACACCATAATCATTGTTACCATCTAGCTAGAGAACATTACATTTTCTTTCTCAGACCCTTCTTTCATCTTTCTATTTCTTTCCGCCTTTTCTTCTTCTATCATAACCCTTTCTCTCATATCTCTCTTCTTATCCTCTCTCTCTCTCTCTCTCTCTCTCTCTCTCTCTCTCTCGCTCTCTCTCTCTTTCTATCTGCAGCTGAGTGTAGTGAATGCCAGCTGAGAGCAGATCTCTGTCCACAGGCCATGCCCCAGCCCATTCCTGCTTCCTACTTGGAGCCAGCTTGCATCATGCATCATGGATGTGTCGTTCCTCTGTGTGCGGGGAAGCAAGGATGCTGCACTGGCAACAGCAGTTTATTAAACGGGTCAGGTGGCCACCTCAGGCAATCAATAGAGAACAGACGGCATACTGGCACATAGATGCGCACTCTTATACACAAAGTAATATGATGTGGGCAGCTTTTGAGCTAGAGTAAACTGCCTCTCGAAACCACCTCAAGTCCTATTTCGGCTCTGAGAGACCTCAAGGTCATTTTTATATTTGCAACATACTTATGGAGCAGTTTTGCTGTAAATTGTTTATGTATTAAATAGCCATGTTCAAACTCTATATATGATTGGATGAGCCACATTCAAAATAATCGATACACTACATTTAGTTTCTAAAATCCTTTGCGGCATGCTTATTGGATCTTTCTCATTTTATTTTATTTATTTTTTTTTATTCATTGTTTCCAATATGTATGGAAACCCATTTCCGCCACAAAAGAAAAATAGCATGCTTGCTAAATCATAATTATGCTGTAATTCATTCCATAAGTCATAATTATGACATAAAAATTCAAAATGGTGATATGGTCATAATTATGAGATTTATTATTATTATTTTTTTAAATATGCCAAAATCACAATTATGAGATAAATATTCAAAATTATGACCTAAAGTCATGATCATAAGATTAAGTCAAATTCTGATATTAAGTCTTGTTTCTGAGACTTGAAATGTTTTGTATGTGAAAACATGATTTATTTTAGCTCATAATTTCTATTTATTGTCTAATAACTGTGTCTCAAAATTATGACTTACTGGCCTGGTTTTGCATATTTTAGTGTGATTTATTCAACACTTAAAGATTTTCCAGCAACAACACTTCCTCTTCTTGTTTTTAATACATTTTATTGAATATTTATGGAATCCTATTCTGTCACAAAAAATAAAACAAAAACAAAAACATGCCAGTTATTTATAAGTATGAGATAAAAAGTCAAAATTATGACCTGGAGTCATAATTATGAGATAAACATGAAATGGATGCATGGCTGCTTAATTCTGATAGTCAAAATCATTTGTTGACTGTTGTATCTCATAACATGTTGTCAACATTTATCTCATAATTCTATCTTAAAATAATGACTTACTATTTCTTATTTTAGTGTCACTCTTTTGACACTTCATGATTTTCCATCATGCAACAACACTTCCTCTTCTTGTCTTTAATACATTGTGTTGAATACTTAAGAAAGTCATTTTACATCACACTATAAAAAAATACTTTGAAAAATGTCAGTTATTTATAATTATGAGATTAAAGTCAAAATTATGACCTGGAAACTCTTAATTCTGATAGTCAAAATCATTTGTTGACTGTTGTATCTCGTAACATGTTGTCAACATTTATCTCATAATTCTATCTTAAAATAATGACTTACTATTTCTTATTTTAGTGTCACTCTTTTGACACTTCATGATTTTCCATCATGCAACAACACTTCCTCTTCTTGTCTTTAATACATTGTGTTGAATACTTAAGAAAGTCATTTTACATCACACTATAAAAAAATACTTTGAAAAATGTCAGTTATTTATAATTATGAGATTAAAGTCAAAATTATGACCTGAAATCATAATTGTGAGATAAAAATATGAAATTCTGACCTGAAAAACGTTTGATTCTAATAGTCAAAATGATTTGTTGACTTTTGTTTCTCATAAAATAATATCAACATTTGTCTCATAATTCTATCTCAAAATAGTATCTCATATGTTAGTGTCAAATGTTTGACACTTTATGACTTTTCCTAATCTGATAAACACTGATTAGAAGCCTAATATTAATTTAATAAGATTATTTAAACATCCTCCATGAAGAATGTCATCTGTGATAATAGGTTTCTGCCTGCAAAATCTAGTCTTTCACTTTCTGGTTTGTGCTCATTTATCTTTTTTTTTTTTTTTTTTATAATTCTGATCCAGGTTGCATAACTCCGAACATGTATTTAACTAAAGAAAAACCTGCCCTACTCATCTCACTACTGACATAAATGTTACATACACAGAGGCTGAAAGGACAATGGTATTGCTGACCACACCATCCAAATACCGTTTCGTACTGCAATTTGTCATGTGATTTCAGCCCAGCCCATTTTTTTATGGCTGCAGTAGATTGGGTTAACTGATGACACACACAAACCCCTGTGCAATTCATTACATTTTCAGTGGTGTAACTGCCCCTCTCAGATATTGAGTTTTGAGGGCTGGAGATGCAAACTTTAAGATCCATGTGAGTGGACAGTTAGATAAATGGCTTGAAGAAGACCAATGGTTATCTGCTCTGGTAATAGATTTCTAATCTCTCCGTCTCAAACAACTGCAGTTTTCTCTCATTTTCTTTCTCATTTTTTTTTAAAGAAAACGTGTGTGAACACACACACACACACTGCTCTTTATCTTTTTTGTAATTCAATGTGCTGCCATGCCAACGACAGACTGCAAAGACTTTGAGTGGACAGTAATTATGAATGTCTATGTATGTCTTTTTTGCTGATTAACAAATAAGTCAAGTTATATTGAGTGCATTTATTGTGCATTTGCTTGTTTTAATAATTCCTAATGTGTTGTTGTATAGTAAAAACACAAAATATTACATGTAAGGGTAATTTAGTGCTCAAATATTGGTTGTATTATGAGGTTGTATTGCCAACTAAATAACAGAATATTAGTTCCTCTTCAGGAACTCAAGCTGTGTCGAAACACTTTGGGAATGCCTTCAGCGTGACCACGCTCTGAATCACGTGTGTAATCAGACCAATGGATGGGCGAGACGTCACGGGCGGGTGACGTAGAGATCAGGAAGCGTAAATGCATGTGCGGAACCGCCTCAGCTTTTTGTCATTCAGCAACCGCTACTCTGTAGTGTGTCTGTCGATCTGTGTTAGGAGTCTTATTTAGTGTTGTTTGTCCCTACACAATCACTTGAAATAAGCTCCACAATGAATTAAGTGCTGAGAAAACTGCACTTGGTCGAGAGCAGATCGCATTACAGGCTGTGCGTTCCTCACTGCTGGGGATACACACAGTCCGTGTGTGGTCTGCTCGGGAGCAGAGCACGCAGAGTCAGTTCTCAAGGGAGCTGACTGCCCGCTTTGTGAGCGTTTTGTCACTGCTTATGCTTGCTCTCAGATTGCTCTCTTTGAGGAGGGAGCTTTCACCAGCGTTCCTCGCGGTACCGGCCCTGCTTTCGCCGCAAACGCTTCTCTCAGTCTCCGCCCGGAAACGTAGTGGTACTGGGAGGCTTGCTACCTCTTCGGAGGTCTTTAGAGCAGCTACATTGGCCATCCCCTGCCGGTCCTCCGCTTCAGGGCACCAAGCTAGCAGCTCTAAGTATACCAGAGGCCAGTCTCGAGAGACTGGTTCCCTTAGTAGGTCACCTGGCGGTGTGGGAGCCCCTGCCTAGTGTGTCTCGTTGGGTCCTGCCTAGCAATAGAAGTCTATCGTTTCAATAGAAGACTTCAGTAAGAGATGCTTATGTCCGGATGCTTATTGCTTAGGACTTCGGGGGAGGGCAGGCCCCTCTGGGGAAGAGTGGTGTACACCTCATTATACCTCATTATACGGTGCCCATCTCTCTTCAGTGCCCTCAGGAGATCAGTCTGCCCACCCTGCCAGTGTTCCAGTGCGCATCTCTCAGTTTATTCTGCCCAGAAAAGTAGCGGAATTGAGAGGATGAGGTTCGGAGGGCGCTAAAGAAAGTGAACGTCAGGAAAGCAGCCGGACCTGATGGGATAACCGGCTGTGTTCTGAGGTCCTGCGCCGATCAGCTCGCTGGTTTGTTCACTTCTATCTTTAATGAGTCCCTTGCTACTTCCGTGGTTCCCACCTCATTCAAAAAGTCTGTCATTATCCCTGTGCCTAAGAACAATAAACCCTCTTGCCTGAATGACTATCGCCCAGTTGCCCTCACTACTATAGTCATGAAGGTTTTTGAGAGACTTGTAAAGAGCCACATTTGCTCCTCCATACCTGATACTTTGGACCCTCTTCAGTTTGCCTATCGCCCAAACAGATCTACAGACGATGACATTTTTCACGTCCTCCACTCTTCCCTCACACACTTGGACAGCAATAATGGGAATTGTGTAAGGCTGCTATTCATTGACTATAGCTCAGCTTTCAACACTATAGTCCCCATCAAGCTGGCATCTAAACTCACAGACATCGGCCTAATCTCCTCACTCTGTGACTGGATTCAAGACTTCCTCACCGGTAGACCTCAAGTGGTGAACGTTGGCCAGTTCACCTCAAACTCCATCACCCTGAACGTAGGAGCCCCACAGGGCTGTGTCCTGAGTCCCCTGCTCTACTCTCTCTACACGCATGACTGCGTGTCCTCTCACAGCTCCACATCTATTATCAAATTCGCTGATGATACTGTGGTTCTGGGTCTCATCTCCAACAATGATGAGTCCGCATACTTGGATGAGGTAGAGAGACTCACATCATGGTGCCAGGAAAACTGTCTCTCAGTGAGCAAAAATAAAGAGCTGATCGTGGACTTTAGGAAGAGACAGCAGCAGCCCTACACTCCTCTTATGATCAGTGGGATCCCTGTGGAGAGGGTTAGTAGCTTCAAGTACCTCGGTGTGAACATCTCCGAGAACCTGACTTGGACTACACACATCCAAAGACAGGTTAAGAAAGCCAGGCAAAGACTGTACCATCTGCGACAGCTGAGGAAATTCAGGGTCTCACCAGCAATCCTGAAAACTTTCTATTCAGGGACCATAGAAAGTGTATTGACTCAGTGCATCTCAGTGTGGTATGGAAACAGCTCCAATCAGGACTGCAAAGCACTACAGAGAGTTGTGCGCTTAGCTGAGCGCATCTCAGGGTCTGCTCTCATCTACCATGAGGACATCTACCTCAAACGCTGCAAAAATAGAGCTGTCAAAATCATCAAGGACTCAAATCTCCCTGGTAACCGACTATTCACTCTGCTTCCATCTGGTAAGCGCTTCCGTAGCCTGATGGCAAAAACTGAGAGACTTAGGAGGAGCTTCTTCCCCCAGGCCATCAGGCTCCTAAACTCTAAGTGAAGTGACATTCAGCCAAGTATGTGACCCATACTTGGAATTCGTGCTCTGCATTTAACCCATCCAACGTGCACACACACAGCAGTGAATACACACACACACACACACACCATGAACATACACCCGGAGCAGTGGGCAGCCATTTTATGCTGCAGCACCCGGGGAGCAGTTGGGGGTTCGGTGCCTTGCTCAAGGGCACCTCAGTCGTGGTATTGAGGGTGGAGAGAGCGCTGGGCATTCACTTCCCCCACCTACAATTCCTGCTGGCCGGGGGCTCAAACCCCCAACCTTTGGATTACAAGTCTGACTCTCTAACCATTAGGCCACGACTTCCCCAACTAACTCTGTGTCATAACATCACTTGTCCCCATGTAAATATCAGTATATCTATAAGCTATTCATAATTTTTTCTACCTCATATCGCTGCTATTTAAATACCCTGTACAACTTTTTTGAACATTCTTTTGCACATTCCTGTTATATTACTATTTATGTCGACAACATACTGACCTGCCCATTTATATATTTTTTTGTTTTATCTTTTATTTTATTTTATTTTATTCTTTTATTTTTTTCTACTTTTCTTTTCTTAATATTTGTATTCTATACTATTGCACTGTCCTTGGAGCGGACCTGACTTACATTTCACTGCTGGTTATACTCTGTGTAATTGTGTATGTGACGAATAAAAAATCTTGAATCTTATCTTGAATCTTAGATGTACCTCCTCACAAAATGCCCAGTGTCTGGAGTATTGCAGGCCTCCTCTCGATCCACAGTCGTCGTCATACTGAGGCCTCCACTCCAAGAGCTCGACAATTCGGCGAGTGTCGTCAGGCCTCCTCTTGCTCTGAGAGTTTTAGAGGCCTCCGCTCTCCTTACTAGACGTCTAGATACTGTGTTATAATGGCAACATATTATTTTTCTTCACTTTTTTTTTTTTTTTGCTGCATGTTTGGAAAATTATTTAGATGTTGTTATTACCTGATCAACAGATCATCTAACATAGTTTTACAGAAAATTATGAAAATATGAATGTTGCCATAAGATTAACTGTAATGGAATTGCAGTAATGCATCCTTTCATCAGATTTGCATGCATTATTTTATGTGAAAGTGTTTACCATTATATAATCAAATCCATGCATTAATTATTTTGTTTACTGTTTCTTCTTTTCAGAAAAAAAAAATAAGAATGGGAATGTTTCATCGAAAGAGCAAAAGGAGGACACTAAGTTGTGCCAACAGTGAGACATTTCTTTAAAAATGTAATTAATTCACTTTCACATTGAAGTAAATTAAATTTGTGTAAAGTTGTCATATGGAAACATTTCCTACTTTTGCTAAAAATCTTTTTTTTTTTAATGTTGTTTATTGTTTTATGTCAAACAATCAAATGGTACAAAATATTCCACCATTAAAACCTAATTTGTACCATGCAGGATTAAAATTGTTGGGATATAACTGGTTATGACTAAATAAAGTAGTGGGTAACTTGTCTATATCATAAATTACACCCTAGGACTGTTTCATCAAGAACGTTTTAGTCAGTGACCACAAATATGGTCTCAGACAACTAAATCACTAATTGACAGTGATGCTTGCTCGGTCATGCAAGTCGGCAACAAGGGATTCAGACCTGCTTACTTGTTGTGCACAGTATTAGGCAACATAGACATGTACAGTATGTCGACATCCATATTACCCCTTGCACTCTCAAAGTTGATTGCTGTTATCAGTCAGTTTTCATGTTTTAAAAACTAGCTCTATGTAGCCCATCTGCTGCCATTGTTTGAGCTTGTGTGTAGTGTGTGTGTGGTGTGGTGTTGTATGCAGACATGCTGTCTGGGCATGTATTTTTATGTTCACATATATTCACAACATTCAATTGATTTTATCCTGTAGATGCTTTCAAGAGTGTTCAGACAATCTGTCTGCTAGCACTCAACTGACACTCAATTGTATAACCAAGCTTTAGCATCACAAAGAAAAGACTTGAACAGATTGTTTTTTGAAGTTAGTTTTTTGGTGCATCTGTGTGCTGCATACTGTAAGTATTGTTTATTTGATTTTTCTTTATTACAGCTGACAAAGTTAGCAGATGTTATTGATTGAAAATGTTTAAAGTATTTTTAATACATTGTATTCAATTTTCAAATGAACATTTTCATTCTGTTCAGTGCGATTTCTAAAAATTGATTGAAACATTTGAAGCTGATTGAAATTGATCGTTGCTCAAGTTCTCTCTCTCACACACACACACACACACACACACGTCCCTGAGCATGTGTTTCTCAGTAAATGGGAAAAGACATTTTTACAGATCATTTAAAATATCCCAGGTGGGATGTTTAACAAAAGTAAATCCATTTGCATTCTTTGCAAGGTGAAATTTAATTATCATCAACAAGTGAAATATCTCCCACGAGTTATACTCTCTCATTGATAAAAATGTTAATGTGAAACACCAGCAAGAGGACAAATGTGCACATGTATGTTACGCTTGTAAGATTACTCCTATAAAGTTGTTTTAACATTTATTTTATATAGCATTATTTTTATTGCATGTTTGCATTTTAGGTAGCATTTCTGTTCATTTATTCCATATTTTATTATGCATATTTTTGTGAGACAAGTAGGGGCACATCTGTTCATTGTCTTTACATACATGCATGACTGCCATCCACTTGCAGAAACCAGGAATTAATCACAGTTAAATACTGAACTCATTGCTATTTCTAGTTGAAGAATAATAATATGCAATAGTCCAGAAATAAATAGGCCACTCTGCACAATAATACGGAGGTCAAACAAGCATTTTTAATGAGTCTTGTTTATTTGATAGTGTATGAGAGTAGTTTATTTGCCCATTAATTTAAGAAAAAATACTAATAACATTATACCTGCAACATTTCCTATGATTATTGCTACTAGGGTAATGTAGGTGCTTGAGACTTAAATTGAGAGGAATAAACATTATATATTAAATTAGCATGTGTCTTTCAAGCCAGTTTTGAAACCCTTATGCTTATGCTGTGTTTATATTGTCCATTTGTGTCTGCCAAATTAACAAAGGTGAATGAAATTTAAATGTTTTTAAAATTTAAATTAAATTTTAAATGCTGAATTTAATTATATAGTAACAATTGATGGCATGTGTTGCTGTTTATTGTGAGTGAAAAAATAGTCCTTCTCAACTCACAGCACTGATACAAAAAACTCCAGTTAACTACCATGGGGCTGCTGGTAGAGTACTAGTTCTGAACTAATAACCTGTAGGGTTGATACTAGTTCATTCACCTAAAACTGTTTGCTTATATACTGCCTCTGTTTGCTTCCATTGTAAAAATGTGCAATTTCAGATAAAAGTCTATTATCAATATTGTAGTTATGTAGTCTATATGTTACGGAGTGATCAGAACATGAGACGTGTGGATCCATGTGCAAGGCTTTATTTCAAAAGCGTGGTCATGAAACGGGCAAGGGTCAGATAGCATGACAGGTACAACACAGGCAAGGCAAATAATATTCCTTTGGCAGTCGAGGGTCTTCGATGGGCGAACAACATCCAGAGGGCTTGACAAGAGAGGTAATCCGATAACTTAAGCAATGGTCCAGACAAGGTGCAAACAGAGTCCAAACAACAAGACGAGATAAATCCAAGGCAGGTAGATAATCAGGCAACCAGGCGAGACTAGACTAAGACTAGAACTAGGAACTTAATACAAGACTTAAAGGGCTTCATTACATTGCTATCACTAACGTAGCAATATGCGGGAACAATACTCGGCGGTGAGAAAGAGGAAGTCCATGGCTTATGAAGTGTGTTTGATTGGTTACAGCTGTGGGTGTAATCAGTGTAATGGATGATGGGAAATGTAGTCCGGTGTGAATTGCAACAGTAGTGTGGTGCAAGAGCCCATCGTAATGAGTGGGTGATCTCTGGGGGTGAACGAACGGAAGGGCAGACACAGGATTCGTGACACTATGAAGCATTCCCTTTTTAAATGTATTTCATTGTATTTTTTTAGACAATTTTAAGACTAAGACAAAAGTGCTACATTTGAGTGAATGAAATACAATCCGAATTCCGCAAATGTTGGGACGTTTTGTAAATTTGAATCAAATGAAAACTAAAAGACTTTGAAATAACATGAGCCAATATTTTATTCACAGTAGAACAAAGAGAACACATTTTTTGTTAAACAGAGACATTTTACACTTTTATTCACTAAATGAGCTCATTTCAAATTTGGTGCCTGCTACAGGTCTCAAAAAAGTTGGCACGGGGGCAAAAAAGGGCTGAAAAAGCAAGACATTTTGAAAAGATTCAGCTGGGAGAACATCTAGCAACTAATTAAGTTAAGGTCTGTAACATGATTAGCTATAAAAAGGATGCCTTAGAGAGGCAGAGTCTCTCAGAAATGAAGATGGGCAGAGGCTCTCCAATCTGTGAAAGAGTGAGTAAAAAGATTGTGGAATACTTTAAAAACAACGTTCCTCAATGTCAAATTGCAAAGGCTTTGCAAATCTCATCATCTGCAGTGCATAACATTTACTGGATGCTCGTGGTCTTCGGGCCCTCAGATGACACTGCATCATTCATCAGCATGATTCTGTCATTGACATTACTAAATGTTACACCATGGTAAACATACCCCCGTCCCAAATATTTTGAGACCTGGCATCAAATTTGAAATGAGCTCATTTTGTGCATAAAATTCTCAGTTTAAACATTTGTTGTGTTATCTATGTTCTTTTGGGAATAAAATATTGTCTCATGTGATTGAAAGTCTTTAGTTTTCAGTTTAAACAAAGTTAAAAAAAACGTCCCAACATTTGCGGAATTCGTGTTGTAAAAAAGAAAGAAAAAAAAAGAAAAACATAAGTATGTTTGAGAGGTAATAACCATGTAAGTGTTTCATGGCACTCAAAAGCCAAGAGAAAAAAAAAAAATTGGCAGGAATCACACACTGCACACACGCTGCCACAGCCAAACAAATTGCAAAAGTACCTATAAACGGTAACCTATTTGTGTACTTACACAGTATAATCGAGTAGTAAATCCCCTGGCCAAATGAAATGCTTTTCTCCAGATTGCACAGTAAAACAAGGCCTGTGGAATGGTGTGAGCCCCTGCTGGAGTGTGTGAACTCTCTTCTGCCCACTCTGTGCTTAGTGAAGGAGAGCGGGAACAGGGAGGAGGGAGAAACAGAGAGATGAGACAGAAATGGTGGGGTGTTCATTTCTCCATAGTCTGTCCATGATAGGGAGATGAAAGGCACAAAACTGATACAGAGGGGGAGGGGAGGGGAGGGGAGTATCTCTTAGTACGCAACACCTTCTTCAGGCTTCTGCTGCTGATTGGCAAGGCGTTCTCATTTGTATTTATTTGATTAAGAAGATGCATAATTCATTTCCCAAACAGGAAAAAACACATGCCTTCGGCAAGCCATTCACACACTTCCTGCTCTCTGTGCTGCTCTTTGAGTCTCTCAGGAATGGCGCTGGAGATTTTTTGATCCAGCGTGTGGTGAGAGTTTATGCGGGTTCATACGCTTGCCTCCTGTGGTTTATTTATTTATTTTCCCAAATAACAGGCTTCTTAGATCTTGTGCAGCACTACTGTGGAATGGTTTAAAAATGCCGAGGGAGGTGTTCTCATGGCTCTGCAGAGGTTAATGAAGGCTCCAGGGTGTGGAGGTAATTTTGTTTTTACCACCTGACCATCTCCACAGCAACTCAAGGGAACTGTTCTGTAACTGAAGGAGATGAGAAAAGCAGAGCCATGGATGTGTTTTGTGAGTGGCGAAATGTTGACACCAAATAAATGTCCTCAACAGGAAGCAATTTTGCATTGCCTTTCTACCTGTAAATGTGCACCACACATTGACGTGGGATTTTAAGAAGTTCTCTTAATGAAACAATTTTGGCCTCACTGTGGAATAAAAATGAAGATCTGAAATCCTTTGTTTACCCTAATGTTGCTCATTTTTGTTTAATGTGTGTCTCCATTTTACATAAATGTGATTCATACTTAAAAAGTACTTCCTTTTGTTTTAATAACAAAATACCCTTTTAGTTTTTTTGTTGCATATGTATACAGTAACTACATATACAGTATGTGACCATTGACCACAAAACCAGTCACAAGGGTCTTTTTTTTAATTGATCAGATTTATACATCATATGAAAGCTGAATAATTAAGCTTTCCATTGATGTGTGGGTTGATAAGATAGGGCAATATTTGGCCGAGATACAACTATTTGAATATCTGGAATCTAAGGGTGAAAAAAAATTATAATAAATTGAGAAAATCGCCCTTAAAGATGTCCAAATGGAGTTCTTAGCATTGCATATTACTAAGCAAAAAAAAAAAAAAAGTTTTTAAAAATTTAAGGTAGGAAATTTACAAAATATCTTCATGGAACATGATCTTTATTTAATATTCTAATGATTTTTGGCCCACGCAATGTATTTTTGGCTATTGCTACACATACTGTATATCCATGATGCGACCTATGACTGGTTTTGTGCTCCAGGGTCATAAATAATGACAACAGGTTTTATTTTATCTTATATTTTTATTTTTTGTTTGTTTGTTCATGATAGTCCTGCTGGTAGGGATCATAATATCTTATTTGCTCTGACTTCTGATTTACTGAACATACATATTAATTTATGACTGTATTTTAAATGTTGTGTATGTGGAAAATATTGAATAGTCTCTGTCTGTCATTTGTCTTCCTCATATATGGAGTGTATGATAATATAAAATAACACGAAATATAGTGAATAAACAATAACTGCCATTACACATTAGCTGCTATAAAAAGATGAGGATTATTACTTACAGTTAAGATAAACAAATCAAACTTAGCTTTTTATTATTTTAGTTAGCTTCTATCATTTCATGGTTTTAATTATTCCTTTGTGATGAAGCGATTCTATGAAACAACACTAGATTAGAAAATAGAGAGAGAGAAACAAGAGACATTTGAGATTAAGAAAATGTATTCTTCCAAGAAATCTCAGAATCCTGTGTTGTCTTGAAAAGGTACAAATGCTTAAACATCATGTTTAAAGTCAGTGTAGAACTCATGCTGACACTTTCCAGTAGCTCAAATAGTAGAGCATGGCGCTAGCAACGCCAAGGTCATGGGTTCGATTCCCAGGGAAAGCAAGAGCTGATAAAATGTAAAAACTGTAACTTGAATGCAATGTAAGTGTCTGCTAAATGCATAAATGTAAATATCATGCATCATAATTGAAGGATGACTGTGTATTTGAGTTGACAACCTCTATGTACACAAGGGGAAAATGGTATTGTGCGCCGATGATAATTTTATGCGCATAACATCCCTGTATAATCCCATTGACGCACAGAATGTTTATCTAGCAATCATTTAAACAAGACACATCCTACTAGAGTGAACATCTAGTCTGTACAGTCTCACATGTATATATACTGTATATATATATATATATAGAGAGAGAGAGAGAGAGAGAGAGAGAGAGAGAGTTATCAGCATTTGTTAAACATTACTGTTGCAGTTGCTACATGGCTTCTGATCAAAGGCTTAAAGCAGTTGGTTTTACTTGCACTGCAGCTACTCCTCTGCTAGATGGCAGCAAGGAGCAAATTCAGCCTGAACTCATGCATCCCAACTTCATTTAAATGCAGGTTAGTGATCTGTAGAAAAGAAAATGTCTACTTTTTTCACTCTCTCACTCTCTCGAGCTACAAGCTTGGCTCGTGTAACATCAGATTTAAAACTGAAATGGCTGATCTGACTATGCATACAAGAGAGGCCAGAAATGTTTTACTTGTAACATTCTTTTCACACGGCTGCTCTCTGCTAAGGCCATCTACAGCTAGTCGGAGCTCGGCGGCATTGTGTTGCATAGGCGTATAAAAGCATGTACGGCAGCGGGTAGCATGGCTTCTCAACCACTGCTAAAGCTGAGCACATCAAAGCAAAGCTGGGGAATCAGAGGAATCCCTGCATCATTTCAGATAAGGGCTAAGTTCCATTTAGTGGCTTAGCCACATAGGGTGAACGGCCTCTCTTTTTTCATCTCTTAGCTTTTAGACTAGCCATCTTATCTATCGCCCAGCTAGGCGCCTGGGTTTATTCAGGATGCTGTTTACCTGCCTTTCTCATGGCTATGTTTGTGTTTGCCGCAGCTACCTTTGTACTTCCAGTTTGCCATTTGTAACTAATACCTCATTCAAACGTTGCGGCCTTTCAGGTCAGTGAACTACAATACCCAGCATACACCTCAGACTACAAACATGGCCGTCGGGGATCCATATTCCAAAATGCTCGTACGTGACAGAGCTCTAAATCGTTGGACTTCTGATTATACGCGCGCTCAGATGCCCTATATAAAAAGACACGCATTTCCACACTTTTTGTGAAGTATACGCACCTTCCGTGTTGTGATGATACAAACACTTTTTGTGATCTCTGTTAGCGATGCGAAGCCTGATTAATTTCTGCGAAATGATTCTTTCCCACAGTTTGGTTCAGTGAACCGGTTCAAAGAACCGATTCATTGTCTCATGAAGTCATCTCGATGTGATGCCAGTATACATTTCTTTTCTAACAACTTAGGGTCGTTTTATATCAGTGAAACATTCGAATAAAAAGTTAACGGTGTGAAGACGTCTTTTGTTCATTTAACCTGATGATGTTTGTTGTCATGGTTTCATTCACCGATTGAGTAGCCTACACATAAACGCGGATGTGTTCTACATGTCTGAAGTATAAGTCTGTAGAAAGAATAAACTGGTTTTATAAACTAGTTGATTTGGCTCAACAACTTTAAAATATAATCTGCACGAGCGATAAATCATACGCTCTTAAAATCGATAGTGCACAAAATGTGTGTAAAAGAACGGATAACATATTAACGTGATGTTTTGGTTCGTATCTTACAAAACTGCGCGTTACTTTACGTTTTTATTAAGTTTTAATATAAAAGGTAATAGTCCGTTAACAATTTAGACGCTTTTATTATGAAATCGCAGAAAGAACCACTGAAGTACGCACTGTATGTTAACACGGAATTAATTTAAATAATAGCCTACTACGAGCTTATTTAACCACTTTATTTACAGCATACTGAATGTAATACAGTTAAACAGAAACATTAAAACATTTCAAACTTGTTTTAACAGCTTCAATACATTCCTCTTATGAAAACGGTTCAAATCGTATACTGTCAAACAGAACGTTGTCTGCAAGTTCCCAATGTGTAAATTACCAACAAGTTCTCAAAGAGAAACATACTTATGCCGAGCTTGAAAATATGTTCAAAACACATAAATATCCATCACGCATATAGTTTGTGAGTCAATCTAACGCATTCTGTACATTCAATCAAAAACCCGACCAAAAGACAAACAGACAGACAAAACCTCAACGATAGCTGAGATGGATTGGGAAGGAGGACAAAATTATTATTCTTCGCCAAAATAACATACCGGGTCCGAGATTCATCTACCCTTACTGCAGATTTTTGCGATATTCTTTATTCTAGTTGTTATTTTCCTCTTATTCAATCATAAACCTGCAGGAGTTAAAGAAAATTTCTTAACTGATAACATTTGAACAAATTCTCTAAATGAAAAAATGAAATTAAGACTTAAGACTAAACAAATTATATTTCTTTTAGGACATCTTTCTGGTCTGTCTACGATGTGTGCGTTCACAAGACAAACGTTCACAAGGCGTTTGTGTCTTTCTGTTACCTACGTACAACTATTTCACTTCTAAGTTTTCTAACTATTACGCTTGAAGCTACGCATTTCACAGTACATCCGCAGATATGCGTTTATTTTTTGTATGTCTCTAAACAATTAGATAGATAAATTACTTACAGTTGATACGTCATTTTAAGTGAAAGGTGGGACGATTCATGTCTTTTTTATTTTGTCCACACCAATGCTTTGATACTCACGTTTTTGACGTGAAATTTTTAAGCCTGACCCCAGAAAACAGATGTCTCAATATTTTGTTCTTCTTTTTATGAAAACGTGTGGTAAACAGTTTTTGTCCTCATCTGCAGTATACTGACGCGTTTTAACACATCATACTGAGATAAGTCACATCAGAGCTGCATTCTAGTTTATATTTAACATTTTTCATCTACCTACATGTTTAACGGCGCTACTGTTCTAGGTCTCCTCACGCCGTTGTGAGATATAAACTGCAAAGTTTTTCATAGCGTAAGCTTTGAAACCAGAACAAGTTTTAAGTTTCCGTGACTTTGTGCGCTCTTTTTGTTTGAATTTGTTTAGCGCAGTTTTACCATCCGTATCTTATTTTCCCCCGCCTAATTGTAATTGTTAGGCCATACGCTTGTTAGTTTTTTGCTGTTCGTATAATTCGATATTTCTGCTAATTTCTTTGATTCAATAAAATATTGCGTCTTCATTCGAGACATTTACGTTACATTATTGTATCAGGTATAAGATACAAGATCCTGATTGTAAATGTTTAACCCATCACTGTGAATTATATGAAAGAGTTGCATGGCCTTCTTTGAGAATTCGGAGAAAAATGCATTGGCACTTGTTGATATATAAGGCAATTTTGGGTCATTTGCCAAATTATCTCTGTTGCTTTATACAAAGGACTTTGTTTGGAAATCATTCATTACGTTCTCAATCAAATTATAATCTCTGTGTGCCCTTTGTCAGAACTGAGCTTGGTAAAACCTCTTTTAAATATGCTGCCACCACAGATTGGAACCTTCTCCAAAAGAGATGAAGTTACAAAACTTGGTGTCTTATAATTACTTTAAGTCCTTACTATGCAAACTAGAGAGCAACTTAATGGTGGGTAATTGTTTTTAACTGGTTATATGTTGGTTTGTAATGTTTGTCGTAACTATGTTGTTTATTTGTATATGCAACCTCGGCTGCCTATCTTGGCCAGGACACTCCTGGAAAATACATTTTAATCTCAGTGAGTCTTTTCCTGGTTAAATAAAGGTATATGCAGTGATCATACGGTCGATGTATTGAAGTAACTCACACTGTAACAACCAAAGTGTTATGACTAAGCTTCCTCATTGAAAGCGTTGTCCGAGTCGTCTCTACGCTTTTGTTTCAAGTAGCAGTTGATCTCTTAACGCCGGCCTTTCAGCCTAAACTGACAGTTTCCCTCATGTTCTCGTTAATCTATTGTTTGATTGCACCAGCTAGACTTGTCATACACCTTCGCTAGGCTAGCAATCATGCGTCCTCCATCCGTGACACAAAAACTGCACTTCATTTTCAACTCCGCCTCGGCTGTAAGAGTGCGGCTGAAAAATGAGACGCGCAATGGCTCGTTTGTCTGTTACCTTGGACTGTTAGTGCAATATTTCATCCCCTCCTTTCTTTTATACCGAACGACGTCAGTGTGAAGGCACTCATAATGTTTCTCATGACAGATCAAATGGAAAGTGACAGTAGGAAGTTATGTATAGCCACAGGGACACCATTACACATGGTAAAATATGATCCGGGCTTTGCTCCGTGTCTAGGAAGTGTACAAATGGCTTTTAATACGTACTTCTAAGCGTCATTAAGGCTTCGTGTGACTCACCGTCTGTTTGCAATGAGCGGCATATGATGCATTACGATGTTTGCATAGAAATGGGCATCGGTTTTATTCTGTGTGCAGTTATGCGTCAAATTCAGTGTATTTATACAGTGGTCTGAGGAAGTGTTTTTTCAGAAGTGTTTGATGTGATTTAAAACTGAATGGAACAACTAAAGTGGAACAATTAATTGTTGTTTGTTCTAATGTGTTTAACTTTGAAAGAGAAATGAACCCAGAATAATTTTAACGCAGAAAACAGCTTAAAGGCTCCACTCATTAGTAAGCTGACCAATGAGAATTTTTTTTTTTTTCTGAAAGTGGAAAAAGCAATACAATTTTAAACAAAGCAGTTGAAATTGTAGAGGGGGGGGGGGGGGGGGGGGGGGGGGTTAAACGTTTAATTAAAAATAGCTCTACTATACATCTACTAAATTGCTTGCTATATATAAGAGTGAAAAATACAAAACAACTTCTTTTTTTTTTAAGAAGGAATAGATTGGCTTGCCATATGTGTATCATTATCAAACGCTTTCAGTATCATGTTTGTAATTAAGTGAAGACAAGTGACAAGCGAAGAGAGACAGCGGAAACACATATAAATTTGCTGTAGTGAAAGAGTGATGAAATTCTTCTGCACATAGATGAACTTATTCCTTTACAGATATTTATATATTGAGACATTTAGATAATTTGTCACATTTGTTTACTGTAAGAAGTGTTGCCTTAGTCAGAATTTATTGTGTCATCTATTATCAAGACTATTTTAAAATATCAGGGAATAAGCATGGGTGTATGGAAGTATAATCTCTTAAAAAAAAAAAAAAAGGTTACGGTTATAAAGCCAACTGCAGTCTTTTATTATTTTGGTTTATACATACTATTTATGGTTTGTTTTGGTTTATACAACCTCCGCCAAAAATTGCTACAAATGTTTTTTATGCAGTAATGGCAATTTTCAAAATGAAAGCCTCATGAAAATACAATTTTGGCCACTTGGATAAACATAAGAATGAGTTGAATTTGGAAGCTTCTCAAGGCAGTGACTGGACCATCTGTAATTACTGCAATATTTAGTCAAAAAACATATGAAATAAAGGTCAATAGAAAATTATATAAATATTAATAAAAAATAAATAAATAACACTACCGCTTTATATCATGCGGAGCTCCAGGCAATACGTTCTCTCAGAAGAGCTGATTCCCATGTGAAGTACTGCAGATGCTTTAAAGTTCCATCTGTGACAACTGCTACTGGCTGTTTCAGAGTTCTACAAGAACAAACACCTTCAAACAATAACAGTGCTACTTTTACGTAACCACCTAGATGTTCTCAAATTTTTGGAGTTAATTTCCTTTTCCTGCAATTACCAGCTGACTTAATATCTGTTTGAATCCAGTATATGAATAGATGCTTCCAGTAAATGTTTCATGTGGCCTTTAGTATGATAAGTAATATGTTGGTGGAGGTGGTTTAGATTTTCCCTGAATTATTTAACTGAACTAATGTCTTTGTGCAGCAGTCGATACATCTAAGATGTGATTTAGCACTGGTATTCAGGGAATTATATATCTTCACGTCTTCATTTGCCATTTTTTTGCTTCAGCTTCTGTCATGAACCCGCCCTCATGTTGGTTGAAATTCATTTTACTTTTTCATTGGGAGTATTATGAGACTTTTTTTTTATTTTTATTTTTTTTTATGAAATGTCAAACATTCTCTTTTTTTATACAACAATAATGCATGGTAATTACTGGATATGTACAGTTCAGTTGGAATTTTATTTTATTTATTAAAAATAGTAAGAATTATTATTATTATAATAATCAATGCATATATTTACACTCACCGGCCACTTTATTAGGTACACCTGTTCAATTGCTTGATAACACAAATTGCTAATCAGCCAATCACATGGCAGCAACTCAATGCATTTAGGCATCTAGATGTGGTGAAGACGACTTGCTGAAGTTCAAACCGAGCATCAGAATGGGGACTCATTAATAACACACTCATTACAACCAAGGTATACAGAATGCCATCTCTGAACACACAACACATTGAACCCTGAAGCAGATGGGCTACAGCAGCAGAAGACCACACCGGGTGCCGCTCCTCTAAGCTAAGAACAGGAAACGGAGGTTACAATTCGGTGGAAAAGTAACAAATTACATTTACTCATGTTACTGTAATTGAGTAGCTTTTTTGTGTACTCCTACTTTTTAAAGTGTAATTTTACTTTTACTTAAGTATATTTTGTTTGAAGTATTGTACTTCGCTACATTTAAAACACATTAATTACTGAGTAAAAAAAAAAAAAGACTTAATAATTGCAGAGTGTGCGATATCGTCTACGACAATATTGTAATTGTTGTTTTAACGATGTGCGATTTGACATTATCAGTATTTAGCCAAAAACCAAACACTCCTACCCTGTGTGAAGTCTAGTAGATTAGACTATTGTGCACGCACATTTAGAGTGTGTTCTTTCACTGCATGATTCAGTCTGTTAAAATGCATTTAAAATTATCACAAAATTGAAGATATAGGTGCAGAAAATGTCTATTTATTTAATTTCATATAGTAAATTAATATCACATGAAGAGTGCCGTTTTTCTCCAAAAATCGGCATGATTACAAATAGATTTTGTTCTTACAACAGTTCAATAAACAAGAAATTAATTAAGAGACTTGCGTTTTAGACACCATATTGCATGTTTTTGTTCTATTTCGACAACAAAAATAATTCCAAACACAGCCACAGCACTGTTTTGCGTCTCTGAGCAACATGGCGCAATGACTCACTTATTAACAGTGACTTGGTGACACCTACTGGCGGTTTTAATTTTGCATTTAAAGTATATTTTTTTTTATATAATTTCAAATGAGGATTCAACATTTTATGTCTTATATATCAAAACATTATTTCTGCATTTCTTAAATGCATTCATGTCCTGCATTAAACAGTGTGGAAATACAGTGGTGTGAAAAAGCTTTGACCCCCTTCCTGATTTTTTATTTTATTGCATGTTTGTCACACTTTAATGTTTCAGATAATCAAACAAATTTAAATATTAATCAAAGATAACACAAGTAAACACAACATGGAGTTTTTAAATGAAGGGTTTTTTTTTTTATGAAGGGAAAACAAAATCCCCCCCCCACCCCGTTAAAACATTACTGTGGTTTATCACACCTGGGTTCAGTTTCTCAAGCCACACCCAGGCTCGATTACTGCCACACCTGTTCGCAATCAAGAAATCACTTAAATAGGAGCTGCCTGACAAAGTGAAGTAGACCAAAAGATCCTCAAAAGCTACACATCATGGTGAGATCCAAAGAAATTCAGGAGCAAATGAGAAAGAAAGTAACTGAGATCTATCAGTCTGGAAAAGGTTATAAAGCCATTTCTAAAGCTTTGGGACTCCAGCGAACCACAGTGAGAGCCATTATCCACAAATGGCGAAAACATGGAACAGTGGTGAACCTTCCCAGCAGTGGCCCACCGACCAAAATTACCCCAAGAGCGCAGCGATGACTCATCCAAGAGGTCACAAAAGACCCCACAACAACATCTAAAGAACTGCAGGCCTCACTTGCCTCAGTTAAGGTCACTGTTCATGACTCCACCATAAGAAAGAGACTGGGAAAAAATGGACGAAAACCAAGACGAAAACCGCTGCTGAACAAAAGAACATAAAGGCTCGTCTCAGTTTTGCCAGAAAAACATCTTGATGATCCCCAACACTTTTGGGAAAATACTCTGTGGACTGACAAGACAAAAGTTGAACTTTTTGGAAGGTGTGTGTCCCATTACATCTGGCGTAAAAGTAACACAGCATTTCAGAAAAAGAACATCATACCAACAGTAAAATATGGTGGTGGTAGTGTGATGGTCTGGGGCTGTTTTGCTGCTTCAGGACCTGGAAGACTTGCTGTGATAAATGGAACCAAAAATTCAGCTGTCTACCAAAAAATCCTGAAGGACCTCAAGCTGAAGCAAACTGTTCTGCAGCAGGACAATGATCCAAAACACACCAGCAAATCCACCTCTGAATGGCTGAAGAAAAACAAAATGAAGACTTTGGAGTGGCCTAGTCAAAGTCCTGACCTGAATCCTATTGAGATGCTGTGGCATGACCTTAAAAAGGCGGTTCATGCTCGAAAACCCCCCAATGTGGCTGAATTACAACAATCCTGCCAAGATGAGTGGGCCAAAATTCCTCCACAGCGCTGTAACAGACTCATTGCAAGTTATCGCAAACACTTGATTGCAGTTGTTGCTGCTAAGGGTGGCCAGTTATTAGGTTTAGGGGGCAAGCACCTTTTCACACAGGGCCATGTGGGTTTGGATTTTGTTTTCCCTTCATAATAAAAAACTTCATTCAAAAACTGTTTACTGTTGTGTTTACTTGTGTTATCTTTGTAGGTATTAATATTAAAATTTGTTTGATGATCTGAAACATTAAAGTGTGACAAACATGCAAAAAAATAAAAAAATCAGGAAGGGGGCCAACACTTTTTCACACCACTGTATGTCTAAATGCCACTTCAGATGAAGCTTCTGTGTTTCCTTTGCATTGCAAAGATGAATTTTGTTGATACTGATTTAATTTGCCTGGTAACAGCCCAAAATGTCTTATTATTCTCAATAACTGATTCCTTTAATTAAAAACAACTAATTTGAGATTTATAGGCCTATCCCAGTGGTGTCAACTCAGTTCCCGGAGAGCTGCAGTTTAGTTCCAAATCTGCCCCAACACACACACACCATGTAGTTTTCAAATAAGCCTAAATGATTAGATTAGTATAGATATAACTCTAATTGATTAGACCTAAATTATTAGTATAGATATAACCCTAATTAAACTGGGGAAGTCGTGGCCTAATGGTTAGAGTGTCGGACTCGTAATCCAAAGGTTGTGGGTTTGAGTCTCAGGCCGACAGGGATTGTAGGTGGGGGGAGTGAATGTACAGTGCTTTCTCCGCCGTCAATACCATGACTGAGGTGCCCTTGAGCAAGTCACTGAACCCCCAACTGCTCTCCGGGCACTTCACGATGTTCACGATGTGTGTGTGTTCACTGCTGTGTGTGTGCACTTTGGATGGGTTAAATGCAGAGCACGAATTCCAAGTATGGGTCGCCGTTTGTCACATCACTTTCACTATTATACTATTATATCTATATTATTGTAGGGCTGTGGCCATTCAGGAACTGAGATTGACACCCTTGGCCTATCCCATTTTTGCGTCCCTTCTACTGTTAAAAAGTAACTAATTAGTAAGTAATTTTTACTCTGAATTAATTTTAAATGAGCTACTTTTTACTTTTACTTGAGTAGATTTTTAGACTGGTACTTTTACTTGTACTTAAGTAAAATTTAATTAAGGTAATGGTACTTTTACTTGAGTAAAATATTTCCATACTCTTTTCACCTCTGCAATTCTCACAGGCTCACCAAAATTGGACAATAGAAGATTGGAAAAATGTTGCCTGGTCTGATGAGTCTCGATTTCTGCTGCGACATTCAGATGGTAGGGTTAAAATGTTACGTAAAGAACGTGAAAGCATGGATCCTTCCTGTCTTGTCTCAACGGTTCAGGCTGGTGGTGGTGGTGTAATGGTGTGGGGGATATTTTGTTGGCACACTTTGGGCCCCTTAGTACCAATTGAGCATTGTTTAAACACCACAGCCTACCTGAGTATTGTTGCTGACCATGTCCATCCCTTTATGACTACAGTGTACCCATTTTCTGATGGCTACTTCCAGCAGGATAATGCACCATGTCACAAAGCTCAAATCATCTCAGACTGACATCAGCAGCCGACAAATCTACAGCAACTGCGTGATGCTATCATGTCAATATGGACCAAAATCTCTGAGGAATGTTTCCAACACCTTGTTGAATCTATGCCACGAAGAATTAAGGCACTTCTGAAGGCAAAAGGGGGTCCAACCCGGTACTAGCAAGGTGTAACTAATAAAGTGGCCAGTGAGTGTATATATATCAGAATTTGAAGTTTTGTCCATTTGCACTTAAAAAAAAAAGATTTAAAATAGCGGCAGTAATAGATGACCATCTATTCACAGCAACATCTCCAGCAACAAAACGCTGAACAGAAGCAAGAGACATGAAAAGAAAATGTTGAATTGCCTCAAGCACTTATATGTGCTGCATGTGCATCCACCTGACATTTGACCCAGAGAAATGGTGTGCATCGTATACAACAGAAGACACTGTAAGATGTGAAAGTTTTGGACAGCACAGTGTTTCTCTTTTTGTTAGAGCCTTTTCAATATATCAGTGTTAAGATAGACTGTCATTGCAGCATATTGCAGGATCATATATTCTCAAGAATGACGAAGACTGCTTCTAATACCCGCAGCTTTTGTTAAATCCGTGTTTTAATTAATACAGGCTTACGAGAGATGATTCTTTCTGCCAGTTATTAAGAAATACTTTTAGGCTTATAATGCCTAATTTCCCCTAGTTCAATTTATCATTATCAGTGGTATATAAGTTTTAACTTGACCATGAAGACTAATGCTGTGGAATTAGGTAACACCTGAATGCAGTGTTTAACACTAACCATTTATAATAATGTGTAGATAAATACCATTATACTGTATATCACTCATTATAAGTGCTGAGGAAGAATATATGTGTAGTTGAGTACAAAAGGCCTGATTAGGAACTGCCACAAGTAATTTTTCTAATGTAATGTATGGACTATTTTAACAATATCCTTACTACCTTTCTCAGCCTTGAATGTGCCAGCTGTATTGCTGTCTATGGAGGGTCCGAGGGCGCTCGGACTTCATCATAAATATCTTAATTTATGTTCTGAAGATAAATTAAGGTCTTACAGGTTTGGAAAAACATGAGGGTGAATAATTACAGAATTTTTATTTTTGGGTGAACTTTCCCTTTAAGATCCATATTTTTTCCAGGTTAAATTCATTTTATTTATTCATTTTTTATTAGTTTATTTGTATTAGTTTACAACATAATTAACATTACATTTTTATTAATGTAATTTATTTAATTTAATTATTAGTAAAATATTTTTTTTTATTTTATCTTTTATTAATTGGTATATGTCTTCAGTTATTTAACAGCCGAGAATTTGCATGAACAGGCTGTCATATCATTAACAGTGATAAACCTCGTATTTTCTGTTTAGCACAACTAAAACGATCAGTTGACAGCTATGGAAAAGGTTTGGGTAATACTCAACAAAAACCCTCTCCCTTCTTGCGTGCTCCAAGCTAGATCAATATGATTGTTAATGAAATGAAAAGGAAAGGTTTAAACACACAGAAAATAAAACATAAGTGAAACAATATATTTTGGTAAATGCCTACTTAGATGTTCATTTGGCTTGCTAGAACCATAGTGCCCACTATTTACTTATCAACCCCCACCCCAAATATATGATTCATGTGATTATTTACAGTTAATTTGATTTCAACACAATCTGTATCTTGTTAAACTCAAGGGATGGTAAGTTTTGACCATGTTTACCTTTTTATTGAAATGAGGCATCACTTAAAGCCTGTCTGGATTTGCAGCAGTTTATCTTTGCCTCTTGCCACTACCCTCCCTCTTTATTCCTTTATCCCCCCTCCCCCTCCATGTCTCCTCTCTTATTGTGACTTTGACTTCCTTGCTGAGACACTTTGATATACTTTAGTATGAATCACAGCCATATCTTCTCTTTCCTCTGTTTCCCTCTCTTCACCGCCACGTTGTCAATCTTTTATCTCCCTGCCGACAGTGGAGCAATCAATGATATGAATATTTTGTAACGTTGGCAAGGGATTGCACCACCAACTGTATAGCATCCTAGAGGACTTTGCGGTATGTGTTTTATTATGTTTTAGTGATGTGGAGTCAGAGAATCTGCTTGATAAGCCCTCAGGTAAAAGGAAAAGTGTTAACAGCCCACAAGCTCTAATATGCACGGAGAGCAGAAGAACTGATATAACATGTTAATTTCTGCAATTATTGTAGCAAATTAATAGTATAATAACACATTAAAAATGGCAGGGATCTGGAAAGAGGACACAATCACAGAGTGAGTGACAAGGATTTATTTACAAAACAGACAGATACAAGAGGGTAGTGAAGTGCACAGGTGATTGATTCAACAGCAGGAACACAGTTAACAGAGACGAAACAGCAAGGGAAGACCACTGGAACAGCTTCGGACATCAACTGGCTGAATAGCTGCAGAGGATGTGGCAAGACCAGGCAGATAGAGAGGACTGAGCAAGACACTATAAAGCTGAGCTCAGATACTTGTTGACCGCAAACTCTGAAGCAGACCAGGGAGGTATTCCAGAAAACAGGTTATGTGACATACCCGGGTATGTTTAAGAGTAAGCAAGTGGATAAACTCAGCTTTCGGTTCCAAAAACAGAGGTTACTTTCAGTGTATGTAAGTAGCCATAGTAACTTGCTCTCTGAAGAGAACCTGCTCTGGAGTCAGTAATGTTTCAGGGTTAGTTCACTTCAGAGCTTATCAGCGCATGCGTGAACTTATAAAAGTACCAAAAGAATTGATGGTTAAATTAAACCAACACAAAAATTTTAATAAATTAAGTAATAATAATAATAATAATAATAAAAACCACAAATGCAAACAAAAGATAGGTCTAAATCTTGAAAAATACTAAAATAAAAGCAAAAATACAAAAACAGATAAAATCCAGAAAACAAGGCGCAAGACAAGAACAAGGAATTACAAAGGACAAGACTAGGGCAAGACTAGGGAATAAGACCAACCAGACAAGGGGTAAGGAGTGCAAACTCATCCAAGAGAGTGTGGTAAAGAGGAAACAAGGAGGAGGGGCTAGAGAAGCACATGGCTAAGAAAAACATCAACAAAGCCTTGTGTGGACACTAGTGCTGTGTTTGATACATTGATACGATGATGCATCATCACAGAGATTTGACGATATGTGTATTGATACAGCTGTCTCTGTATCGATATTGTGGCATTTGTGCAGCAGTGGACCGCACTTAATTTGAATACAAAAACACCATTTAAAACGGAGTAGAAAAGTGCAAGGTTTCTTAAAAATAATGAATAGAGCATAATATATAGACTACATCAAGGTTTAATCTGGCCTCAGAGGAACACAACCGGGGTTGCCTGATATAAAGAGGTGATCTGGTGACTAAACGTGTGTTAGTTTAGAACTGTTCTAATTTTTTATTTTATTTTTGTTTAAATATAGAGAGTGTGTTAATTTAGTTGTTTTAGTTGTTTGGTCCCCTACACCCTTCAACCCTTCGAGGCTCTCACTCCGGAGGGTAAACCCTTTGAAGGGATTCGGGCATAGGGATGAGCCCTTCCGAATGGAACGCAGGGATAGACACAGATAAAAAAAGAAGAAGAAAAAAAGAAAGAAAAACAAGACAAATGGAGTGCCAGAACCCTGAGAAAAAATAAGCAATGTGCTTTTTTTAAGATTTTTTTTTTCTTTCTTTTTTTAAATAGTTTTTATCTTCCTCAGGCAATTCTGTTATATGTGTATATATATATATATATATATATATATATATATATATATATATATATATAGAGAGAGAGAGAGAGAGAGAGAGAGAGAGATAAGGGACAGTTATTATAATAAAATAATTGTAATTATTAAGTTTATTTTAGGTAAAAATGTGAGATTCAGATATATCTTATAAATATAATAACCATATTATAACATATAATAGTGTTTTATAATTTATACATACAACTATTATATATGGCAATACAATAAATAATAGTTGTATGTATAAATTATAAAACACTATTATGACAAGGTAATGATTAATTTGTTATATTGACAACTTTTCTGAAATATGTATAATTCAATTTAATTTTATTAAATGTGTGAGTGTGTGTGTGTGTCTGTTATCATTATCATTATTATTATTATTATTATTATTTTGAAGTAATGACATTTTTTTAATAACCCTAAGTCATATTGGTCAGAATTTGACCTTTTGACTTTAAAACTTGCCCAATTGCATACAAAATTGCATACTAGGTTAGAATTTGAATCTGAACTCAAGTCTACTTGCATGCTAAATTGTCTAAAAAGAACTATCACATCATACAATTTTGTAATGGACTGATTTTTTTTTCAGCTGAAGTGAGCTATCTATTATCATTCCCATTCATCTCAATTAGGCAACATGCACCACTAAATCATTCACAGCAAGACCTTGAACGTCCATTAAGAAAGTAAAGTGTCAATTTTGATTTTATGTTGACTTCATAGATTTTTAAAAATACTTAAAAAGTGATCGCAGGTGTGTCTGTTTCTTTTTTTTTTTTTTTTTTAATAGCTGGTCTGTGATATTTGGATTAGCACAGTCTCAGTGTGAATGATAAGCGTGTAGTGCCTCCACAGGCTCTTTGTGTTCTCAAATAACAATCATCTGTGAGTGCACAGAAGAAGTGACGTCTTTCTCCACATGACATTTTATCACCTAATGAAATGTTGGATCATCAGTTGTGCATGATAATGGATAATCGAGTTCACATTTAGCCTGCTATTTATAATAAGCAAAGCCTCGGCAGGACATGAGGCAAGAGGATGAAATGGAGAATACAGGGGCCTGCCTGGGATAAACATTGTGGGACTAAAGAGATGCATCCATTGAGGGGCCACATGCGACCACTCATGACCCCCATGGATGGGTGAGCAATTGGACGTGTATGACAGCTTTAGGAACAGGAAGTGCTCTGTGGAGAGGGGGGCGGGATAGAGCGGAGTCTGCAGTGGGAGAGCAGGTGCGGAGACGAGCGGTGATAAGGAGGCCAAGTGGATGATGATTAACACCTGTCTTTAATTCCAGTGATTGGTGGGGGAGACGGATATATATCAGCCTGCACATCTGGGAGGTGGGCTTGACGCGGAGAAGGCTGGTTGAGAGACGGTGAATGGCAGGGAGCCTCACCTAGAGATTGTTTGGAGTTTTTTCTGTTGAAAGCCTAATAAAAGGCCTTATTTCACGCACCAAACCTGACTTCCTTGTCCTGCTTCCACACGAACCGGGTTACATGCTCCCTCATGACTCTGTCAGTAGGGTGTGTGGTGCATGTTTTGATGAAATGCCATGATGTCATGTGTTGCATATCAGAATCAAAGTCAATTACTTGTTCAGATCATTATTTTTTTTATTTTTTTTTTTTAATCAGGAACCCCCCCCCCCCCCCTCCCCCCTCCCCCCCAAAAAAAAATTGTGAAGCCATTTTATTATTGAAATTATATTCCTGGATATTTGACTATGGCAAAAATCACACATTCACATCTAAATGTTTTTATAGTGTCTATTTATTTTATGTTAAGGTTGTGTCTTGCTTAGTGAGTGTGGACTGCCTCCAGTTCATATTCTAAAAACAAAGGCGCCTGATGCCCCTGTTCACAGCATTTCTGATCAACTGAGCCTTAGTGTTGAAAACAAGGGGAAAAAGGACAGAAAAAGAACAAAAATCTAGCTTTCAAGTGAAGAAAAGTCCTAATGAGCATGTCAATATAATTGAACTCTGAGGAAATGATTCCCCTGAGACAGTGAGAGATGCTTTTGAGGTGAAAGTGATTATAGAGCAACTAACTACCGTAAATATTCTCTTTCTTTGTTCAGGGAAGCATCGAAGAAATTCTTCAGAAACTGAGAAGTTTCCTGAATGAAACGCATCGATGGGATGCGGATATAACCTGATGAACCGTTCTATTGATTTATTAGCTCGCACAGTAGTGCAGGTGCAAGTCAATAACTTCAAATCTAAAACACTTGAGTAAGTGAAATTACTGGAGTAGGATTACTATCCTGGGGCCAAAAAGACTGAATGTTGTTTGTTTTACTAAAATGAGACAACTGGGTGCTCTAATCTGATCTGTCGTGAATGTATTGCAACAAGAATGCGAGAAAACCAAGCCAATATTTAAAATAAAAATAATATTAATAATAATAATAATAATAAAAAGATCTATAGCATTATAAAACTGATGTCATTTTCCAGTGACAGAACAACGGTAAGCCATTTATATTAAATGAGAGTTGCCAATATAAGATGGTCAACACACAGTACACACACATATATTATGTAAACACAGACTTTTATTTTGGATGTGATTAATCACGATTAATCGTTTGATAGCACTAATTATTTTCTCACAGCAGCTGGAATAATTACATTTATCAATTTAATGGCAGATTGTAATCCAGAAAGGATTATGTGTTTATGAAACACATGTGACTGAAATTAAATTATATCCCAGTTTTTATTGTGCATCTGATTACAGAGAGCCTGGGATTACACAAGTTTTGGATTTTAAAGAGAACCAGTTCGATGGAAGAATAATTTCCTTTTTGGAATTCGAAATTCGAATGGTATGACAATTTGAGATTAGACTATACAGAAATTGAAATCTACACGCTGATACACATTATATACACAAAGTCACGCTGATGTTGTTAACATTAACAATTTGAGAACAAAGTTGAACAATAATAATAATTTGCTCAGTTTGATGTGATATTACATGTAGCTAACTGATCGTTAGATTTAATCACCATTGGTAGCGCAATTTATTGTAATGTTTTTTTCCTCGGTTGGTCAGAACAAACATGACTTGTTAACTACTTGTTCAGATGACAATATCCGGTGAAAATTCTTATTTGGATCATACTTCCAAGACGTAAACTGGTGCAGTGACTGACAGCCACACATACACATCAAACATTAGATTCATCCGCGCTGGAGCCATGCCGGTGCACAACCCACATAATGAAGATAATTGTGCAAATAAATGCAATTGCAGGTTTTCAAACAGAGATGATGACAAAGAGACAAAACTTACGGACTGTGGCTTAAAGTGAAGTAATTGATTTTTGTAACTAACTAACTAACCAAATAAATAATCAATCTTTACATGAAGAGTTAATAGAAATAGAAAATATGCACTTGGATAATTCTCTTTTATTTTTTTATTTGTTTACTTTTATGTTGATTTTCAGTAAAGTCATATCGATTTTTACATTGCTAACTTAAGTTTTGTAGTCAGTTTCAACAGTTTGGTCAGTTTGGCATCTTTTGGTCAGGTTTTTTTGTTGTTGAAAATGCTATAACTGTCCACAGATTTCTAAACACCAACACCATTTGCTCACATTTGATAGTTTTGAAGTGTTCAGTCGAGAGTGCACTGAATAGCACATGCCCGCTGCAGGCACAAAAGTCTTGCATTAAGATGTCATGTGTCCTTTTGATTTTTGTCTTTCCCCCACTTTGCTGCCAGTCGGCCTTGTGAGATTTCTCCCATGGAGTCTGTCTTAACTGCAACTTTCCAGCCGCTTCAAAAAGTCAAACAGCTGAAAACATTTAGCCGATAATTGTACAAGGAGATCAATGGGATGGACGGAGGGAAGATAGCATCGAGCACGGCTCTATGAGCACTGTCGATCCAGCGCTGATGGATGTCAGAGAGGAGATTTTTGAGCTGAGCCCCAGTGCGGGGAGATGCTCAGGGGGACAGGAGGATCAGAGAGAAAGCCTCCAGCGCCAATCAGCGATTCCCCCTGTCAGGTCCTCCTCTGAGCTCGTGTCAGCCCACACAGCTACATCAAAGCCACAGTCAGATCGTCACCCTTTTCTAATCTGGCTTTAAATTAATGTGCTATTTGACCTATATTGAGAAATTTTGTGTAACTAGATGAGCCTAAAATGTCATACTTCTCACATATGGCACAATTATAAGCCATGTCTATGGTAATAAATATAAAAACTGAGCTTTTATCTAAATATGTTAGGGGACAGTGGGCTAAACCATGGCACTTTTATGTTATCCTATAGGCACAGAGAAATTAGATTATATTTGCTAATTATATTTCACTTTATCTGCTTAAACTTGGTATCACCAAAGCATGTATAACATTATGTAGGTACATTCACTACCTGTCAAAAGTTAGAAATAGATAGGGTGTTTAATGTCTTTGAAAGAAGTCTTGTATGTTTACCATCTATTTGATAAAAATATACTGGTTTATATATATATATATATATAGAGAGAGAGAGAGAGAGAGAGAGAGAGAGAGAGAGAGAGAGAGAGAGAGAGAGAGAGAGAGAGTGAGAGAGAGAGAGATAGAACAGCAAAGAACAACAAAACTCATTCAAACCCACATTTTCTGTTTTAAAAATGTACATTGTCCACATTGTCTGGGGAGGCATTTCCATGGAGGGATGCACAGACCTCTACAGGCTAGACAATGGCACCCTGAATGCCATTACTTTACTTTACTTTTACTTTTAGTCATTTAGCAGACGCTTTTATCCAAAGCGACTTACAAATAAGAAAAAGTAACTAAAACTAAAAGATAACACTCTGTAAATACTCTATACGCACCCATTTAAGAAAATACAGAAATTAAATAAAATTGACAAATGCATACAACAACATTTCAATAGTAAATATATATTAGGTATCGGGATGAAATCCTTGGACCCATTGTCAGAACTGGTGCAGTGGGTCCTGGGTTGCTCCTGGTGCACGACAT
Source organism: Barbus barbus (assembly GCF_936440315.1). Lineage (NCBI taxonomy): Eukaryota > Metazoa > Chordata > Actinopteri > Cypriniformes > Cyprinidae > Barbus > Barbus barbus. The sequence continues at coordinate 8,617,308 of NC_136736.1, read as the reverse complement.
TGTCGGCCTCATGTGGCGAGAGTATGCAGGCAGTTACTGGAGGATGAAGCAATTGATACCATTGAATGGCCCCCATGCTCGCCTGGCCTAAATCCAATAGAACACATCTGGGATATTATGTTTTGGGTCCATCCGTTGCCAAAGGTTGAACCTCAGGCTGTCCAGGAGCTTAGTGATGCCCTGGTCCAGATCTAGAAGGAAAACCCCCAGGACACCATTCGTCGTCTCGTTAGGAGCATGCCCTGACATTGTCACGCATGCATACAAGCACATGGAGGCCTACTAAGAACCAAACGGAGTACCATTTTGAGTTGCTGCAATGAAATGTCTGCAAAATGGACTAGACTGCTGCATCATTGTTTCACTTTGATTTTCAGGGTGTCTTTGAATTCAGCCCTCTGTAAGTTGATCATTTTCATTTCCATCAAACGATGTGGTATCCTTTCATTCCTAACACATTACCCAGTCAAGTATGTGTGTGTGTTATACAATAATAAAAAATACAATGAATAAAATATTAGTGCACTAGTGCTTTAAAAGGTTTTACTAATACATATTCAGAATATTTTGTAATATTTGCATTATTTGTATGTTGTAATAGTTGTTGTAGTAATAGTATTTTTAATATTTATGTATGATCATTTTAACCCTGGACAGATTTATTTTAAAATTCTGCAATGTAGAAAATGACCTTTTTTTGGCTTGCTCATCATCATCATCATCATCATCAATTGTTGCCTTATACTTTTCCCATGTGCATCTTCCCATGGGCAGCTGTGAATGATGGGTCCTTAATAAATATACAGAAATGTGACAAAAAAGTCTTTAGTGTCTGTTGTGTGCAACAGTGGACTTGGTCTTTAACCACTAGAATCCTCAGCCCCATACATACATAAGAGAAGAGCAGCAGAGAAGGCTTTTTTTATGCTTGGCCTTGTATAACACAGCAGAACATCGGCAGACCGTGCAACCTGATCAAAATTGCGAGTGACTTTCCTTCCCCAAAGAGCGTCTGAATGGCAACGAAAATGATCAATTTAAAAAGCGTGCACCTCACAGTATTACTCCAAAATCCGACAGCCTCCACATCTATCTTTGCCAGGGTGCGTGAGCACTGCAGTGCAGCGGCAGAGGAAAGAGGCCAGCGCATCCCGCTTTTAGATTGCAGACTTGATTACCTATTGATTTTCTGCAGCGTCTCCATTATGAGTATATCTGTAACAAATGCATAGAGCTCATTTTTTAGCTTATGGCACTTACTGAGCTCCCATCTTATCTAAAAGCCCGCTGCTTATTCGGTGGAGTTAGACACTGGCACAGCAATGTTTACATGAATGATTAGTCATTTTCACCAGGCTGAAGTTTTTGCTCTTAATTACCACTAATGACAATTCCATAGCCTTGAGGAATTAATAAGCATTATCAAAAAGCGTTCAGTGATATTTTTCATTAATCAGTCATCGTGTTATCATTATAAGTATATACATTACCAGCCATGCTGAGCAATGACACCCATCCAGTTCACAGTTTAAAATGCTTTACATGTAGATGTGCATTCGTATCAGATGATAAACACATGTGCGAATGGTAAATACATATGCCGTGCGCTGACCTCTCAAGACCCCTGTTTTAATCTTCTTTCCCTTAAAGTAAATGATAACAGGCAGTCTTTTAAACTCTGAATATAGCAATGAGGCGACAGAGCCATCACTCCCTGCCTTTGGACTGATGTATGTTGCCATGCCAACCCTTCAGTTCCATACCCTTCAAAACAATTAGAATTCAGCACCGTTGCCACTGCCAATGTTCACCGCATCACACTCCAGGGCTGTGGATGGATTGTGCAAATTGCATGCGGTTGCATCTCTTTCACTCTCTCTCACTCTTTCTCAGTATAGAATCAAAAGCTTATCAGAAATAGAACCGAGTCTATAGAGGCTGTAAACAGAGAGGCGGCATGCAACTAGATCAGGGGACCTGACAAATCGTTGTTTCTCAGATGTATAATAGTATATTGGCTGTACCGGTTTACCTATGTATTCATTGGCTGCTTTGGTGCCCTTTTGCGAAATCTCATTTACTTTAATGAGAACGCTGCTATCTGCATAGTCACATTTTCCAACTTGATTTTGGACAAATCAATGCTTCGAGCGTGCTCTTGAAGCTTTAGTTGCTAAAAAGACAATGTTTAAATGGATTACTTTTCTAATTACTTGGAAAGGAACAAATGTTTCATTTAGAGATAGATTAGGTGTTATGTTACACTTGTCTGTTTGTGCTTAACATTAAAGGCTTATATTTATATCATATTTACTTGACCCTCTAACTCTAGCACTCTCTATTCTAATTTTATTTTATCTGTCTTTTTATAAAAAAAAAAAAAAAACATAAAATAATAATAATAATAATAATGATGATCTGTACTGTTAGGCTAACCAAGACTTGTAATAGCACTTGCACGTTGTTGCTCTATTGTTGGTTTTGATCGCTTCTTATGTCCTCATTTGTAAGTCGCTTTGGATAAACGCGTCTGCTAAATGACTAAATAAATACAATAAAGGCTAATTAGCAATTTTAGCCACTGTAAGAGATACTGTATTTTGGTCCATAATGAGTCTGTGCACATATATCATTATTTTAAAGTCAGTATTTTTTTTTTCTTATGAAACAATTTAATACTTGTATTTAGCAAAGATGTTGTAAAAGGATTTTCATTGTTACAAAATAAATAATAATAATAATTTCAAAGTAATGTTGTTCTAAAATAACTATTCAATATAATTAATGCTGCTTAATATACGTATATATATATATATATATATATATATATATATATATATATATATATATACACATATATATATATATATATATATATATATATATTAGTGCTGTCAAAATTAGCGCGTTAATGCAGGCGATTATTTTTTTCAGATTAAGGCATTAAAATTATTTCACGCCTTTAACTCAGGGGCGGAGCCTAGGGTTGGCCACCCCACTCATAACTGCTGTTTCTGTCTGTTTTTCTTGACAAGAAGTGCATTTATTCAGTCGCAGAACGTCTTTAAGGTCAATCCGGTGACGTTTCAGACGTGCGCTCCAGCTTCACTTCAGCAGCAGGCGCGAGTCAAACGAGTGCGGAAACCGGCGCGCGCTGTAGTTCATATCAATTCATATCAAAGCGCGAAATAAACTACTTGCATACAATGTCGTGGTCAGTTAAGGCATGAAGTTACCAAAAAGGAGAGTAAAACTACATGCCTTAAAACTGTGCGTGCATGTAATAGGTTGAGTTACATTAAGAAAATGGTTTTCCAAACTGTCCTGGAGCATCCCAGCACTGTCTCCCTCATCTAACACACCCGATTCAACTCGTCAGCTCATTAGTAGAGACTGAAATAGGTCAGAAAAGGTGATGAGAGTTTAGAGAAAATACAATGCGTGTCAGATCCGCGTCTCGTTCAGCAGCAGCAGCTCTTAAAGAAATAGCAACCAAAACAACCTAATAACCAGCTGCTGTGATGTCTGTTCATCAAGAATAAAAAAAAAAAAAAAGAGGAAATCAATAACTTTTATATAGCTGTAAGTATTTAGTTTAGAATTTAGTGTTTGATAACTTAATTCAATTTCTGTATATTTCTGCTGAGGGGCTCAGGTAGCCTAGCTAGTCAATGGTTAAATATTAGAAGATATTTTTTATAGTATTACTTGGTATCAGTGATACTGGCCTTCAGTCATAAAAAAAGATGCCATTAAACAAATAAAAAAGTTTTTTTTTTTGTATATTAATTTGAAGTTTGAATGTGAAATTATTGCAATATAAAAGTATATTTAAAAACTTTAATGTTAGGTGGGATTAATCGCGATTAATTTCCGAAAAATGTGCGATTAATTAGTTTTTTTTTTTTTATCGATTGCCAGCACTAATATATATATATATACAGTCATGGCCAAAAACATCTGCATCCTTGGTAAATATGATCAAAGAAGGCTGTGAAAATTAATCTGCATTGTTAATCCTTTTGATCTTTTATTTAAACAAATCACAAAAATCTAACCTATCACTGGATAATAAGAAATTACAATGGGGGAAATATCTTTATGAAATAAATGTTTTTTCTCAAATACACGTTGGACACAATTATTGGCACCCCTAGCAATTCTAATGAGTAAAATATCTATTAAGTATATTCCCATTCATATTCACAATTTTGAGTACTCCAAGGTAATTATGAACATGAAAGTATCCAGCCATGGCTTCCTGTTTCACAGAAATATAAATAGGAGGGAAAACAAAGCCCAAATTCCCTTAATAATCCATCTCAATGAGAAAAACCAAAGAATACATTTCTGATGTGCAGCAAAAGATAATTAAGCTTCACAAATTAGTGAAGTGGCTTTAAGAAAAGAGCTAGAGCAGTGAAAATTCCCATTTCCACCATCAGGGCAATAATTAAGAATTTCCAATCAACATGTTACGAAACTGCCTGGAAGAGGACATTTGTCTATATCGTCCTAATGCATGGTGAAAAGGAGAGTTTGAGTGGCTAAAGACTCTCCAAAGACCACAGCTGGAGAATTGCAGAAAATAGTTGAGTCTCGGGGTCAGAAAACCTTTAAAAAAATTGTCAAACAGCACCTACATCACCACATGTTGTTCAGGAGGGTTGTTTAGAAAATGCAAAAATGCAAAATCCAAAAACAAACTCTAACATATTCAGTTATCAGACACGACTGGAACTTCAAATGGGACTGGCTTCTATGGTCAGATGAAACTAAAAACTGTGCTTTTAGCAGCAAAAACTCAAGATGGGTTTGGTGCACACAGGGATAAAAAAGTACCCCATGTGTACAATTAAATATACTGCTGTATTTTTGATGTTGTGGGCCTATATTTCTGCTGGAGGTTCTGGACATCTTGTTTAGATACATGGCATCATGGATTCTATCAAATACCAACAGATGAAAAATCAATAAGTGACTGACTCTGTTAGAAATCTTATAATGGGCCATGTTTGTAATTTCCAACCGGACAATAATCCAAACACAAACCTCAAAAACAACACAAAAATGGGTCACTGAGCACAAAACCAAGCTTCTGCTATGGCCATTCCAGTCCTCTGACCTGAACCCTGTAGAAAATGAGTGAGGTGAACTGAAGAGAAGAAGCACCGTCATGGAGCTGGGAATCTAAAGGATCTGGAGAGATTCTGGATGAAGGAATGGTCTCTGGTCTCTGGTCTCTTGTCAGGTGTTCTCTAACCTCATCAGGTATTATAGGAGAACATTTAGAGCTGTTAAACTGGCAAATGGATGTTTCAAAAAGTATTGAATAAAAGGGTGCCGTTAATTGTGGTCAATGTATATTAGAGAAACATTTGGTTTGGAACACACTTTGGAGTTTCTTTTTTTAAAAAAGCTTCTCTTTTCTCTTTAATAACAGAAACAGAAATAAGTTCACATTTTGCGAAATTTGCACGCTAGTATGGAGTTAAGTGGTGATTTTTCACGTTTGACTCTTGGACATGGTTGTAAATGCATGCCTGAGGATTCTATGTCAATCGAGGATGTATTGATTGCAATCGGTGAACAGGTTGGTTGTTTAAATATTAAATCATCCTCAAGAATATAAAGCGCTTGTTATATTTCTCAAAGAGGTTTCAATGGTTGATGAACTGCTAGAGAAAGGACTAGTGGTAAATAACGTCTTTTTACCGGTATTGCCCTTGTCGAATCCCTCTAAAAAAGTTGTACTTTCAAATGTACCCCCGTTTATAAAAGAAGAAACCCTGAAGGGATTTCTTGAACGATATGGAAAATTGACTGCTCCGATTAAGATGATTCCACTAGGACTTAAAAACCCAAACATCAAACTTGCCATGTCCTTTCGAAGTTTTACCTACATGATACCGAATTCACAACACGACCCGCTTAATCTGGTATTAAAAGTAGCAGTGGAGGGTAAAGATTATACAATCTTTGTCAGTTCAGGTCAAATGCGGTGCTTTTTGTGCGGTGAACATGGACATTTGACAGACTTGAAAACTATTAAAAAAACACTGTTCAAGATATCAATACTGTCGTTCGTGAAGTAGTTGCTGAAGAGACTGAAAATAGTATAGGGGAAAATGAGAATAGTAGTGCAACAAATAATTCAAACGTTGATGTTGATCAGTCAGCAGATGGCGTTAAATGTCAGAGTGCTAATGCTGTAGATGTAAGAACAGAAGTACAAGAAACACTGTCCCAACCTAAAAGCAGAGAGGATGAACTTCCATTGATGGAATGTGTAGAAATAAATGATATAAATGAGAACAAATCAGATAATGAAGTGAATGAAAATTGTAGCCAGTTCACAGTTAGCTCTGGCATTGCAAGGTCTGACGTGATTCAGACAATGAATGTGTAAGTATAGAGAGCTTCTTTGAAATTGGAGATAATGAACCTCAAATGGGGACATCAGAATTGAGTGGATGTGAAGTGAAATTCTACTCTGCGAGACAGATTAGCATTTTTCTTGATGAAACGAAAGGTGTGCGGAATCCACAAATTGAAGTTTTTTCCAGATTTGAGGAAGTTTTTAGCTTCCTGTAGAGATGTAATGATAAATTCCACAGTTGAGGAGTTTAGTAGACAAAAACGATATCGTCTTAAAAAAATAATCACCAAAGTAAAAAAGATGATACATCAAGGAAAAGAGTAAATTATTATTGATTTGGTAGAAGGATAGTTTTGTTCTGATCGTTGCATTATAGTAATATTTTATGACATCTTTACAGATTGGATCATTAAATTTTAATGGATGTCATAATAAAGAAAAGAAATGTGCTCTTATTAAATTTTAAAAAGGCTAGTGTGATATTCTTGCAAGAAACACACACACACACACACACACATATATATATATATATATATATATATAACCAGGCAGAATGGCTAAATGAATGGAAAGGGCAGAGGTTTCTTAGCCATGGTTCTAGTGTAAGTGCTCGAGTGGCTTTTCTTATATCAGAGAGTGTTCAGGGGAGGGTTTTTGATATGATATAAATTATTCCTGGAAGAATGCAGCGAATAGATATTATTTTACAAAATGTGTCCTTTTCTCTTATTAATGTATATGCTCCCAACATTGGATATGAATGAGTTTTATTTTTTAAAAAGTTACAGGAAGCTATGAATAATATTCCTTGTGAAAATTGTATTATTGTGGCTGGAGATTTTAATTGTACTCTTGATCATACAGTTGATAGGACTCATGATGAACCTCTTCTTAATTCAGCCGAAGCTCTTAAGAAAGCAATAATATTTAATTCGCTTGTAGATGTGTGGAGAGAATCTTTTGCTAAAAGTAGACAATATACATGGCTGAAAATGAATTCTAATATAATATCGGGGGCCAGATTAGATAGAATATATGTTCAGAAGAGTAGAAGAGGAAGATTTTTTGATAGTAAAATTAATCCTACACCAATTTCTGATTATGTTTTTGTTATGGTTACAATATCAAACACTATTTAAAAATCTTATTGGCACTATAATAACAACTTGCTGTAAGATTGTACGTTTGTACATGTATTTCCTTTCTTTTGGAGAGCTTGGAGAGAGAGAAAGACAGAGTTTAAATCCCTAAGTCAATGGTGGGACATTGGGAAAATTCAGATTCAGGCGTTTTGTCAACAGTATGCAAAAAAATAATGCAAAATAAATCCAGAAGAAAATTGAACAGCTGGAAAAAGAAATAATGAGATTGAATAGCTCCATAAGTGAGAAAGATGGAACAAGTGGAGATTTGCTTGAACAACAGAATTTTCTTTTAAATAATTTGCATGAAGAAAGAGATCCGAGGAACAAAAGTACAAACAAGATTTACTCAACTTAACAATATGGCTTCTTCAACATCTTTCTTTTTTGCATTGGAAAGAAAAGTTTGAGAAAAGAAGTTGATTACTCATCTTATCTGATGGAAGAGAGACAACAGAAAAGAAAGAAATTGTTTCACAAGTTTTGTCTTTTTATGAAGAACTTTATAGTGCTCAACATTGTGATTCTGAGGCAATGGATTTTTTTCTCAGTGGAATTCCAAAATTGAGTGGAGATGGGAAGATACAACTGGAAAAAGCAATTTCATTTGAAGAACTGAGTGCAGCTGCTAAACAACAATCTTCTGGACGATTTCCGGGGTTAGATGGACTGACCTCTGAGTTCTATAAATGTTTTGGACATTGATTGGACCAGATTTACATGCTGTTTTTCTTGAATGTGAAAAATCTAAAATTCTTCCTCTTAGTTGCAGAAGAGCTGTAATAACGTTATTGCCGAAGAAAGGAGATTTAGGACTCTTGAAAAACTGGCGCCCTATCTCCTTATTAGGAATAGATTACAAGATCCTTTCAAAAACATTAACAAATAGTTTGAAGGAAGTTATGGCTTCTATAATTGATGAAGATCAATCATATTGCATTCCAAGACGTTCCATCTTTGATAACAATTTTTTGGTGCGTGATTTATTACATCTTACTGAGATATATGAACTAGACGTAGGCCTTTTGTCTCTTGACCAGGAAAAGGCATTTGACAGAGTCGATTATAAATATCTTTTTAATACTTTGTCAGCTTTTGTTCATTTCATTTCATGGATTCAGATACTTTATACGGATGCATGCAGCATGCTGAAGATAAATGGAACCTTAACAAGAACTTTTCCTGTGCATAAAGAGGTGTAAGACAAGGATGTAGCCTGACTTTTATACGCAATATCTATAGAACCTTTATTAAGAGCTCTAAGGGAAAAATTACAAAGTGTTTTAGTTCTCAATCCCAATATATCAGAAGTTCCTACAGTTAAACTTATTGCCTATGCTGATGACGGTACGGTCATAATAAGATCTCAAGAAGATATTATTGAATTGTGCAAGTGTTTGGACCTTTATCAAAAAGCATCTTCAGCACGGGTAAATTGGAACAAAACAGAAGCACTACTTTTTGGTCAGTGGCAAGGAGAAAATCCACCTCATCTCCCAAAACAGTGCCATTGGAATACAGAGGGAATGAAAATTCTTTGAATTTTTTTTGGTACTTAACAATATATGGCAAAGAATTGGGAAGGAGTGGTTGAAAAGGTACTTGGAAGATTAAAAAGTTGGAGTTGGATTCAACCACAACTATCATGTAGAGGCAGGGTTTTAGTGGTTAATAACTTGGCTGCATCAATGTTGTGGCACAGATTGACTGTTTTGGACCCTCCAGCAGGACTTTTACAGCTACTTCAGAGACATTTTGCAAATTTCTTTTGCGGAGGACATCATTGGCTTCATCCAGGCATTTTGAATTGATCTGTGTTTGAAGGTGGTCAAGGTCTTATTGATTTAATGTCAAAATGGAAAGCTATGAGGTTACAATCAGCCCAAAAAATGCTTTATAATACAGATTTGAAGCCTTGGATAATGTGTGGTTTGGCAGTATTGCGAGCCACTAGTAAAATGGGACTTGACAGACAATTATTTCTAATGTCTAAAAATGTAATTGAGAGTTTGGGCATTAGGGGGTTTTATCAGTCTGTACTGAGTGCATGGAGCATATTTAAAGTTAAAAGAGAAAATCATTGTCTTGAAGAACCACTTTTTTTATAATTCATGGTTGTGTCATCAATATAGTTTACCAAGTATTGAAATCAACACCTTTATTTCATCTGGTGTTTTAAAAGTTGGACAGAACAAAATAAGTGGTTTTCTGTACAAGAGATCATTAAACAAATGGGGAGAAGGTCAGAAAGGATTGTGAGGAATGTTTTAAGTAAGCTAAAAACATCATTCCCTATATTGTTTAATAAGTTTCTTGAAGATTTTTTTGTTAATGGTTTAAATCAGTGTTCTTTTCCTGAATTATTTGTTACACCTTGTAATTGGCAGGATAATGAAGGTACAAGGCAACTTTTTTCTTTACAAGAAATTCAACATATGTCTTTTCCTGAAAGTAGTAAGCGCCTTTTAGCTTGTGTGAAGTCAAGATTTTGTCACTATATTAAAAACAAGACAGATACAAGATGGAGGAGTTATCTTTTGGTTCCTGATGTACAATTGCCATCATGGCATTTGTTTTATAAAAGCCCACTGCCGAAAACATCAGGAGATATACAATGGCGCATTCTACATTGTGCATTAGCAACAAATACCTATTTTATAAGTTTAACCTTAATACATCTTTAGTTTGTAAATTTTGCAATGTACCAGATACTGTGTTTCATATTTTTTATAGAATTATACCTCTTTTGGAGCTTTTGGACAATATTTTTAAGGGGTTTGGTTGGAATTTTTCAAATACAATGTTCATTTTTGTGTGTAAATATTATAAGCGTTGTACTTTTTCCAATTTTTTTAATTGGTCAAGCAAAATTAACGATTTGGAAAGCATATAAAATTCAAAATGAAGGGAAAAGAATTAGTATAGTTGGACTGTTTAAAGCTTTAGTGGAATCTAGAGTTAAACTAGAGTATGAATTTTATAAAATGAATAATGATATATTAATATTTAAAAGAAAGGGGTATATAAATACAGATTTTATTTTTGTGAATGATAGCGATGAAGAATTAATGCTTAATTGGAATTGTTGAGTTTTAAGTAGTCAGCATAGAAATTAAAAATGTGTTTTTTATTCTTGTTGAGAATTGTCAATTTCAAAATGGTTTCATGATATGATTGTAAAATAAAGTGTGTTTAACATCTCTCTCTCTCTCTCTCTCTCTCTCACACACACACACACACACACACACCTCACCTACACACCGGTATTTCTCTTATCCTGGAGCACTGGCATTTTTTGGCCAATCAGGTCATATTTATTTTATTATGGGCAGGCAGACAATATTTACAAGCTTGTTTGTCGATCCAATTGTTGATAGAATCTATCAATGCAGGCTTTTACACATATTGGCTTGATGAGCAGGATTCTAAGTGTCCACAAAAGGTCAAAAGTGTCTTCCACTAAATTGAGCTGAGCTGTTAAAAGGTGCCACTGTAGGCAGAGAGACAGCCATTACCACAGCTGATTGATTAGCTGCCAGAAAAGACATGTTCCTGGGGAACGGGAGAGACACGTGCCCCTCCATCTGCATTCCCTGCTCTGTTTTGCTGGTTGCACTCATTGTTTTCAATTGAGTTAGCAATTCAGCATAGATTGAATCAATTAAAGCAACATTGCTGCAAGCTGCCGTTTGAATGGAAATATTAAATGATCTGTCTAAGTATTTTGGCAGCTTTAAATCGTGCGTTGTGTGTTGTCCATAGTAGAAGCGTATTTTATTTGAATTATAATTATAGTTTTAATTTAAAAGTTTTATTATTCTTTTTTCTCTGAGTAGGAAAAAAAAAGTCCTTTTTTTAATAGCATGATGTCAGGCTGTGCTTTTTTGTTCATTTGAGCAACAGGTTTGTTACAGTGTTTACTTACATCTATTCTAACAATATGACAGGCATTGACGTCTTTCCATTTGCTTCTGAAAAACATGTATGTGCAGAATTAATTGACATAATCTAGATCTTAGATCTGCCAAATTTTAGATCTTATCATTGGACATGAAAGAACAAAAAGGACACAAAACCAAAGAGACACTTATATTGTAGGAAAAGAAGGCATCTGGTGTTGAAGAGATCAATACTGAATTGGCTTAGAGTCAGCGGTGTCTGTTAAAGCTTGCGTGGAGGACTTGTTGCAGGCTGATTTTGATCTGGCTAGCTGCGTCTAAAGAGTCTGCTGATAAAGAATTCAGCGCCACAGAACCTGTGAAGTATATACCTGTGAGTTTTTTCCTCTCATCAAGACAAGACAATGAAAGGGCTGACAGGGCCCTGATCTGGCTTGAAAACAGCTGAGCAGTGGTTATGTCTTAAGACAAATGCCCTCCTGCTTGTGTAAAGGCACGCCTCCTAGCTCCAAAGAAGTTTGCTGTGTGCTGTTTTTGTGTTTATGACAAAGAAGATCTTACCACAGACAAGTAAACACCATATCAGTAGAAAAAAAGCAAAGGGCATCATGGATTACAGGGATTATTGGAGACGCCACTTTGGAACGGAGCTCCAGAGCTGTAGAGCTGTGCCCTCTTTGCTGACTTGTCAAGCCTTGTCATCCAAAGGAGTAAATAAAACAAAAAAAAAAATGTTGTCACAAAATATTCATGATGTATAGAGCAAACAGCACAAATAACTTGGAATATAACGTATTTAAAGTTATGGTTTGCCCAACAATAGAAATTCTGCCATCTCGTTCCCAGTACTGAAGCTTTCGAGCTTCAAAAAAGATCACATAAGCATTATAAAAGTGCTCCATATGGCCAGCTAAGATCCAACTCAAATGAATAATTTGTAAACAAATTAGACATCGTGAGCATGACAATGAGCTAGAAGAAAGAACATTGTTGGTGCTGGTCTTTCTTTTGCGTTGTGCTGTTATAACCTTTTAACTGATTTCTCAACATACAGAAGACCTTATTTTGAGTGTGAAAATCTGTCAAAAGAAGGAGATGTGACAAAAAATCTTCAATAGCTGAACTGCCATACCCTCTTGTTTGCTTCTGGCATGGAGGGATGGGAGTTTTCAAGTGACAGCATCAGTTTGCACACTTTAAAAACAGATTTTAATAGGCAAATTTAATAAAATTAGCCAAATTTATATATATAAAAATATATATATATATACTGCAGTGACCTGGATATTATATTGACAATAAAGTATTTGTATTATTTTTTTTCTAAGCACCCCTTTTGAATAAATGTATTTATTTATTTTTAACCTCCTTTCACTCCTTTTAGGGGTAACATTTTGACTACATGTGCATAAAAAAAAAGAATTTTACTAAAAAAAAACTATAGTTTTGTTTTTAAAGAAAAAAGTGTATCAATACTGCTGAAACTGGCTGCAAAACACTCTCCACACTGCAGTTTATGGTGCTCTTATAAATATTAAGTGTTTTCATTTTTGGATGCAAAATGTTTTAGTAAAATGTATATTTTTATTAGAATTATTGTGTTCCCGTTCTATAGCATTTTGTCTTTTTGACACGTATATGCGCCTGCTTCACAAGTCTGTGAAGTTTAACAGAAACAGACTTTCTGTCAGGACTAGACTTTTAGCAACAAGGTTATAATGGTGAATTTTAAGCATTTACAGATAAGGATACAGCTGTAAGATATAAGTTTATGCAGGTCTCAAATGCACACACGCATTTGCAAACAGCACACACCTCTGAGGGAAGGGAAAGCAGCATATTTGTGATTTAGTTTGACGCACTTAATATAAAGTGCATGTCATGTTCAGGACAACTTAAATTTTGCACTTTTATGCAGTAGCTCACTCTTTGTCCTTTTGTATTTTTCAGATGTGTTCGCAACATCACAGTAAATCAGTATAAACTGTATCGTCCCATCCAATGGGGGAAACTCTGAGTTTCTAAATTCCATGCACAAGTCCTGTGCATGCATTAAAAGAACACTGTATTTGTTTAATATGCATGTGTACAGAACCAAATAACCAGTACAAAATCGGAATACATGTAAAAATACACTGCAGTGGCTTCAGAGTATAAGCACATATTTATGATACTTTTGTGTCCTTGGAAGCTCCTTATTCATTTTAACTGCATTTCTGCAGAAGAAAAGAAACTTGGTACAACATGATGGTAAGTGAATCATGACAGAGTTTTAATTTCAGGACGAAACATTCATTATCGAGGAAGATAATTGTGTTTGTATACCAAGTGAGATTGAAATTACCAGCAAAACAAAGATGAATATGGTAATTGGTTTACACATGCTCATTGGCAGGATTTTCTGTCTTTCACTTTAACGTGTAAGTATTTCAGTAGCCACTTTCCTACATCAAGTAGCTGTGCTCTGTGGGAATTGAGATTGACAAAGAAACAGGTAAGCACTGGGAGAAAGAAAAAAAGATAAGAGACTACTGGAAATTTATTACAGCAGAGAAGATGAGCAGCAGAAAGGAAAGTTTAATGGACCGTTTGGTGGCTAGAACAGGATAACACTTTATTTTTATGGTCCCCTTCAGACATTATTTTGACTATAAGTAACTTTGTAACCACATGTCAACTACCAGCAGTTACTACCAGTATTAGTAGACTGTCTGTTTAATATTTGATAACACAATATTTTGATGATTACCCAATAGACATTCTACTGGCTATAAGTAACTTTGAAAGTGCATGTCAAGTCAACTGACCCTAACCCTAACCTAACAATCTACTCATGCTCCTTTAATACTCTGAGAGTTAGTTGACGTAGTTTATTAGTTAAATGTTCAGTAGTTGCAAAGTTACATATAGAAAACAAATTGTTCTAAACGGGGTAATCAAAATAAAGTGGAACCCAAAGCGGACAGCTAATTATTAAGATTAAGGTTAAGATAGGTAGACATTTTAATCTGAAAAAAATAAATAAATCTCTACCTGCAGTTTTGCAAAACTGGAAAAACTTACCTACATGTATGCATACATTTCATTGCAGTTTCTAGCTGAAATGGCCAACCAAGGCTCATTGGAAATACGTGCCTCTATATAAATTTCTGCAAAACTTAGTGGCACGTATTCCTCTGAGTTTTGCATTCTGAACAGCAGCAATGCGTTCCTCAAGCATCATAATAAAAAGACAGGAATACGTGCCACGGTCCCGTATTGAATGAAAGTTCCGCGAAGCATGCAGTAAGGTACGTATTTACGGTGTTGCAGAAATGTATATAGAGGCATGCATTTTCATGAGCCTAGTTTACAAATGGCCAATAATGGTAGTAAAACAAGAAATGTTATTATTTTTCACACAAATTATGACTCAGGGTGACAGATTATTAAGTAAAGACTTATTTTCATGTAGTTCCTTGCACAGTATTACATTTTGATATTTGCATCACATCTATAACCATCTCCATGTGTATGGCTTTTCTGACGTTGTAAACTTGCTCAGAAGCTCACCTGGTACAGTACAGCATGATGTGAAATGCTCAAGTCAAAAAGAGCAGAAGGACTGGAAGCAAGCTAAAATGCTGTAGTTACTTCAGAAAACATGATTTTATCTCAGCTTTGCTTTGATTAACACTATGGGGTTTTCTTTGGTGGTACTTGATTTTCAAACGCAATAGAGCATTAATCTTTTAGCACCACTCACCAAACATTTCATGTCTGATCTGCTGCGGTGTACAGCAAGGGTAATAAATTTAATTGTTAAATTTAGGTTAATCTATTTTATGGATAAAATTGAACTTGCTTTTTGCTCCATTCACTGGACATTTCACTTTCAAAGTATCACAAAACATGCACGATGCATATTGCCATCTTGCAGAAATGCTATCACAGGCATGGATTTTAAAAGAGCTTTGGTTGCATATATTCCTGTGTGTTTTCATAGCTTTTTCTCTCCTTCCCTGTCTTTTCCTCCATTTAGGGAGAGCCTGATTGAATAGTATGAAATGGGCAGCTCCGTCTCATTCTGTTTCTTTTCCATATGGGTGGATATCTGTGACTTCATCATCCACTCGCAGAGACACAATTAAGCTTGTCACATCTGATTGCTTAAAGCCAACATATTCACTCACCGAGACACACAAGCGCAATCAGAATACATCTGACTCAGAAATACATAATGAAGCTGCTCTTCTAAACCCTAATTTAGCTTTTTGGTGTGATTTTTAAAAGTATAAATATATATATATATATATATATTTTTTTAATATATATATATATATATATATATATATATATATATATATGTACAGTAAAACAATCTGGGCACCCCAGATTTGGTTATGCGCCGTACTTCAAATTAAGAAAAATCTTATGAATACATTTTATCGTTTTGTTTTTTCCCAAAACAAAATATTCAGTCTTAAAATAGGAAAATTTACAAATAAAAATATTAATGTCTACGTAATCTAAACAATTTTAATATCCATTGTGATTATGTAAAGTGGTAGGCTATATAAAGTGGTTATATAAAATGTTTTCATTTCATTAGTGTACTTTTTTAAATTAGACAACAGTGCCTTTTGAAAGAATGCTTGATATGAATTATGAGCCATATGATGTGTAAATAAGAGAAAATGTATGTTAAATATAATTTAAAAACTGAAACATTTACAGTCAATGTGTAATTTTGTCATATTATACAGGAATCCAACTTACTTGTCAACAGTAGACAAAAAATGTGTTGTCGTAAAAATGGGCCATTTGTAAATTCTATGGGTTTAGCTTCCGGTCTCGTTCGTGTCCAGCTAGTTTTAGCTGTATGAAACATAAATATGCCGTTTTGCTGCTTGATATTGAAAATTGGTGTCTCTAACCATATTATTTTAATGTATAATATTATTATTAACACACTGGTTTGTAGTGCAAACAGTTTTACTTTACTGCACGTTGTTATTCTCCTCGTTATTTACCTATAGCGGCTAATGACCCGGAAGTCTCACCCACAGGCTAACTTCCGCGTTGAATAAAAAGGTGGATACAGAACATTCTGGGTCATGGCACCACATGGCCACTGCTCTGGAAACCCCTTATGCTATTCAGTTTTCCCCCCAACCACTTAAACTCTCCAACATAATGCTTGTTATGTGCACATTTAATCTACTGTTATTGTTCTCTTGTCACTTGCAACCTGCATTTTTGTTATTTATGGTAATAAGTCACCTGTTTGGGTCTCTAAGTCCCTATTTGTCACAAACTATGTGTTTATTATGAAGCTGTTAATATTTTTTTTTTTTTTCAAATCTTAATTATGCCTCATTATGCTAATTATGCAACATTACAGGACTCATGTTGTCTGTTGGATTAACAAGAATGAATCATTAAACATCCCTCGGAAACACAGCTAAAATACCTTTCACGTATAAACCTGAGAAATCAAGAGCTTCAAATAAACCATCGGCTCTGCTGCCAGGGCTTGAGCTCACAGTGTCAGTGACTGGATGTGCACTAGATAAAGAGCGCTGCTAATGGCCCACTAGACTCCACTGGAAAAGGATAGGAAGGAGATGTGGCCTGCGTGACCCAGCCTCAGAGCTCTTCTCCTGGATGCTGATTAGCTGGCTTGCCTCTCTGTGCTTCAGCCTGTCAGGGGTTCCACTGAGCCAGGTCTTTCTGGGGCCTCTGGGGACCCCATGGAGGGAAATATTTGTGCTGCCGCAGAACACGCTAATCTTTCGCTCGCTTCTTGCAGGAAGGGCGGGAGGTGGACGTGGTCTTTGGCATGTATGATTTGAGACTCGTCTCACCGATTGGGGATCAGGCAGGACTAGTGCTGCCCTCTGAGTCTCTAATTCATTTTCTGGATGAGACAGCAAGACCATTTGGACTATTTGGGTTACTGGAAGGCTTTACTGAGAGTGCTTTATATCTGTAGTAAAAGTGAACTTGTGACTGACAGCTGGGGTGCACTATATTTATATTTATATAAAAGGCTATCAATTAATTCAAAATATTATAGTATGGACTGCTCTCAGTGTGGTTTGGTCTTGAATTGCTCCAATTGTAGGAGAAGCCCTGAATTTATGTTGTTACCTAATTTTATTCCATCCGATTAATCACATTAATTTAATGTGTTAAACTGAAAGGCCTAATCAAGATGTATAGTATAATTGCATTTAATTAGTGTTGTGATGACCTTAAATGATAGTGGCTGGGTTTCTTGAAACACTGAGTACAATGTTAGTCTTACGTACATAGTACTTACAGTAATCTTTACAGCAAGTTTCCCAAAAGCATTGTAGAATTGCTCCCAAGTAGCACATAGAAATGTTTGTAAATTAACAAGAGCCTTAAGCCCTTGAGGTTTTTGTGCTATTAATTGAATTACAAAAAATAAAGAATATTTTCAGACAACCTTTGGAAATGCCCTTCTGCGCATCACACCTCTCCCAACTTCAACATCACAAACACAGTTCCTACGCATCTATAAAGGTGAAGGCATGTCTCAACATGTAACTTAATTTCACTTAAAGCTCCGACATTTTAGAAATACTGTTAAAGGTAGGGTAGGCAATTTTGGAGAGGCTAGCAATAGCAAGCTAGCTTTGAAAGCATAAGATCCCACACTCCTTGCAAATTACTCTCCAAAGCCACACCTCCTCCAAAACACATGAACTACCACAGGCAGACCAGAGGCTAACACCCGACACGATAAGAGACAGTGCTGATGGAGGGATGGATACAATGCTGTCAGATTATCTCATGTCCCATTCACTGGTGAGAAAACATTAAGGGGAAGTGGTGTGTGGCCAAGTATGGTGACCCATACTCGGAATTTGTGCTCTGCATTTAACCCATCCAAGTGTACACGTAGTAGTGAACATACACCCGGAGCAGTGGGCAGCCAATGCTGCGGCGCCCGGGGAGCAGTTGGGGGTTCGGTGCCTTGCTCACGGGTCTCACCCCAGTTGTGGTATCACCCCACGACCTTCAGGTTACCAGTCCAATTCTCTATCCATTAGGCCACGACTTGTATAAAATTACAGTATACAATTACAGTATAAAATGCATAATATTACTCTAATATGCCTCGGTCTGCAATAGCGCAATGGAATGTGCTGATGACGTATCATGTCTGTGCAAACGGGGTGTGCAGAGGTGTGCAAATACTGTATATACATTGACAGGCAGATAGGACAGTTTATCGTTGCCCTCGATCTGAGGGATATGATTGGACGAACATTTTATGGTCCTATGCCTTCCACAGATGATATAAATACATTAAGACCATTTAACTTAGTGATTGCTATTGGAATGTGAAGAGACTTTCAACAAGACTAACGAAAAATATTTTTGAACCAAATCACCTAACCTGATTTTACCTTGATGTTTAGCTTACCTGTCCAGAAAAAAAAAAAAAAAAAAAAAAAACTCTGCAAATTCGTTGTCTCACTTGAAACCCAAGCATTCCATAAAATTCTTCCATCTTGTAAAAGCACTACCAGTTTTCGTTTTTTTTTCTTTTTTTACCATTTTTGCTGCTGGGTGCATGGAGGGACAGGCAGGTAGGCCACCCTATTTAATTCAAACTGAATGTAATGATTGGACAAACATTTTACGGTTCTGAGAACCCAACAGAAGATATGTGATCTATAAGATTTACATGACAAGGTTATATCAAAGATATGTCACATATAATATAAGATAGCAAGATAAGATAGCAATCAATAATTATGGTGTTGTATACACTTTATTTATTGATTGCAATCAGGATATGAAGAGTAAAAAAAAAAAAACATTGCATATTCAAGCTTTAAACAATTTGACACCCTTTACATGCAAAGTTAAACATTATGCAACATTAAACATTACATACATACATATTGTACATACATACATACATGCAATGTTGAACTTACCATATATTTATGAATAAATCTGCTCTAAAGTTTAATCTGAAATCCAACCAAGTTAGATAAACATTGTCTTTTTACACAAATGACACAAACAATTATTATTTGTTCTCATGTCTTTATTAAACACTGTATAAATATTCACAGTGCAGGATAGAAAAAAAAAAATGTGAATTTCAAGGCTTCATGAGAAGCTAATTGGAGTCAGAAGTCAATAACCTGGAGTTCAAGCAATAAAACAAGATTGGACTTTCTCATCTGAGCCATGTGGCCCATAACACATTTTGATAAAATGTGTTAAAATAAAAACATAGCATGAAGTGAACTATGACTCAGAGCATTTAGAATTTAGTATAACACGCTATATCTTTGCTATCTTAATATCTTTGTATCGTTGTTAAGATTATGTTTTTCTTTTTGCTGTTTCAGCAAGTATCAGAATAACTCTACATTTTGTGTATTATAGGGGGGATAGTTCATTTATAAAAAATATGTCTAAAAGAGTAGCTTGGACATTCTGAGACAAGTTTGGAATGGTATACATGTGAGTAGATGACAGATTATTTTTGTTGTTGTTGTTGTTTGTTTGTTTTTTTAGTGAACTATTCATTTCAGTGAGTTACTGTTATGCATACATGATATAGAGGTTTCTAAATGAATATTTAGAAACTCATGCTTAAGAAAGAGTGATTTATATGACATTTTAATCTAAAGGACAGTTAACAAGAGGATTATCTCAAACCCATAAAAGAGAGACATGAATATTCATTGACACTCTAGTGAATATTTGCACTTACATTTTAATTCTATTGTAATTTTCGCCCATTTTGCATGCCCAGCACATCTGAAGCTTACAGGCTATTAATTGCTCATGCATGGATGAATCAGGAGTGCCTCAGTGACTTCTGCCATTTCCTGATCATATCCCAATTGTAGTCATTTGTCCACATACTGCAGGCAAGCATGATTAATTAAGTTTTAGTCCTTTGATGGGAGATTACTCAATTTAGTAATTAGTAGAGAGCTCCAAGTGTCACTTTAACTTACACAAAGGTGGCATGGCTATAGTATTTTTTTTCTTTTTCCATATTCTTTAAACTTCTTATCCTATACAATGAGTTAGAGTGGCAAATTTATTGTAATGTGTCTCACTGTCACAGACTCTTTAACTCACTATAAATGTCATTAGAACAGTAACATTACTAGAATATATTTTACTGCTATTGAATATATTCATCCCCTTGGCCCTTGGTTTTGTTTTTGCACTGCATTGAATCACAGTAGAATTAATTAGGCTTTTTTTTAACAAGACTCTTTAATGCCAAAGGAAAAACAAACAAATAATATGAATGTTAGATAACAGATTTCATAAGTATTATGAAATCAATAAAAATAGTTTGGTAGTCAGCAGTTAAGGAGTTTAAACTGTTGCCCCGTTGCTTCATTGGTCACCGCTTAAAGCAATAATTTTTTTTTTTTAAATGTCATATCACATGTCACCTACAGTTTGCTCGAAGGCATGTTGGACTCTCTGAAGCCTGAAAAAAAAAGAAGAGGGAAAAAAAGATGTTTTATGGTCTGATGTGGCCAAAATGGCTGTCCACTCAACCTACAACCTGGCTGAGCATTGAGCAATTTTGGGGGGAAATCGAAGTTACCAGATGTGCAAAGCTGATAAGAAGACTATCTATACAGATTTAAGGTTGTAATCAATGCCAGAGGTGCATCTACTGAATAATAATGTGAAAACTTATGCAAAGAATTACTTTGAGTTTAAAAACTGTAATACATTTTAACCAAATATTTCCAAACAAAGCCACAACAGAACTGTTACACAGAACAAAACGCAGTGGTGTTTCATTCATGAACGATTCAGTGCTTTTGAAGAAAAGGTTTAATGAATGATTCAATGATTCATTCACTGAGTGCCACTCATTTCATTCCTAAATTAAAAAGCGTTTAAATGAATCGGTTGAATTCGTGATTAAATGACTCACTCATAAAGACAGCTATTTTTATATTTCTAAATTAATCAGCATCTTTGAATTAATTTGTTGGATGTCTAAATTAATGATGCACTCATAAAAACTGGCTGCATCTGAAATAGCATACTCTTTTGACTAAGTGCTTCTTTTAAACAATTACTTTGTGAACACTATATATTATGAATGAGTGTAGTATGAATATAATACAGACATGCTACACTGCCATGTTGATATTGACATATGAATTAGTGTCAGTTGCCGTGGGAGTGGAGCGAGTCCGGTGGAGTAAACCGGACTACTCACCAGTCTCGAGTCCGATGGAGGAGCTCCAGAAGGATAAAAGGAGAAGTGACGACAGTAGAGGACAAGATAGGGCCAGGCCTAGAATGTTGTTGTGTTTTTATTTATGTTTTAAGTGGCAGTCGGTCGTGAGGGGCTGCTGCTTTCGTTTTGTGTTTGTTTAATTTATTATTAAATGGTTTAAATGTTCACTGGTTCCCGCCTCCCTGAACTACGAATGTTTTTACAGTTGCGTTGCTTCACTGATAGTAAAGTGTCCGTTTGATATGCTCTTCAGAATCCCACCAGAAGTAGTAAGTTGTCCAGGTACATTTTTACCTAATGTGAATTTCACAAATGCTACTGTTTTCACTGTCAGGGTTCTCCACTGACACCCCGTTTGTCTTGTCTTTATTTCTCGTGTCTACGTTGTCTTGTGTGTCAGCACATGGCTTTGTTGTTGTTTTTTTCGGCCATGTGCTCCTCTAGCCCCTACTCCTTGTTTCCTTTTTACCACACCCTCTTTTTAGTCCTTGTCTAGTCCTTGTTGGTCTTATGGCGCTTTTCCGCTGCGTGGTACGACTCGGCTCGGTTCAGAATGGCACAGAACGGCTCAGCTCGGCTCGGCTTTGTTTGCTTTTCTACTGCAGTTTAGTACCGCTTTAGAGTGGGCGGGATTATTCACGTGTCGTTATAGTTGCGCCGACTCTGAAAAACTTTTTAATTCCGCGTCGCTCCATCACGCTCTCACTGGATCCTCTCATCAGCTATCACGAGAGGACAGTCTGTACTTCCTCAACAGACAACGAAACAGCCATTTTTTGGTTGTTAAAAGAAAGGTGCGCTCATTCAAAACAGTTGCATTCGGTCCTTCGCTGGCTGTACTGATTTAAATCTAGCGGGTCTGTTGTGTCTCGTGCCGCAAGTTCAAATGACGCAAAAAAAAAAAAAGTTCAAATGATGCAGGCAGTGACGATATTCTCCAGCCAATCAGTGATCAGCAGGGTTTACACGTCACGTTTTAGTAATGGTACGGCTCGCTTGGAACCTCGGCCGAGGTGGTACTAAAAAAGTAACAGGTACCAGGTACTGTACCCAGTGGAAATCCCCCCAAAAGTGGGCTGTACTGAACTATACCGTGCCGTACCATGCAGTGGAAAAGCGCCATAATTGTTCTTACCTGTTCCTCATGTGCTTTCCTTCCTATTTATAGTTCCCTTTGCCCTCTTGTTTTTGCCGGTTTGTAGTCATTCTCACGGTCGCTGTCTTTGTCTGTGGATGTGGCTGAGTATGTGTTTCTGACTCCTTGCTTGGTTGGTCTTGTGCACTAGTCCCTTGTAATTCAATATTGTTTTCTTGCGCCTTTGTTATTATTTTATTTTATTTATTTATTTATAATTATTAGGCCTATAATTATTATTATAATTATTGTTATTATTGTAACGTAATAAAAATGTAATATTAATATGTAATTTAAAGAAATAGTTTAATTTAGCTCAAAGGGAATCATTTATGATTTTATATGGATTTGAACAGAATCACTGTTACGGCAATTCACTGAACGAGCCGTATAACAAACTCTGCACTGGATATTAAAATTCAAAATATAGTGAAAACACTATTAAATAGCACAGTAACAAGATCGTTAGATTAAGACATTAACTTGTGAGCACAAAACACAAGATACTTCTCTTTTCAATATAAATACGATTTTATTTATATAAACCTAAGACATAAACTAATCTAACACATGAACACAAGCATTCACACATTCACATGTTGCAGAAAGAGAGAAAGTAAGGAAAGGATGAGTTTAAGAGAATGGAAATGTGAAATCCCAAGTTTACAGCAATATGTTCAATTGCATAGACCTTAACAAGCATCAATCACTTATTTAACCCTCGCTCAACGAGGCTAAAATATATATTAACTGCACCGATTCAGTTAGAAACTGGAGGTACTTGCTTGCTTTGCTAAGGGAATCCCTTTTGTCGTCATTGTTGCAGAAAGGGGGTTCCCCGAAGTGTCTGATTGGCTGGAAGTTCAATAGTCTTTGAAGTGAGGTCTTGGGCGTTGGCTGAGGATGCAGAGTTGGTCTGGTTGAAGTTTGAAGTGGGTGCAGTCGGAGCTGAACTTTGCAGCAAACTTACATTAGAACACGAAACTCCACGGAAAGAAAAGAAACTAAAGTAAAAGAATAAGAATAAAAGGATGTAACGAGACTAGGTTGGTTTTCTTTTCATTATGGTAGCAGCTGGCACGTGGGCCAGAGCACGCTCCAAGAGCAGCGTCAAAACGTGGTGGCAAAAGAGAAGCAAAAAGGAGAGCGAAGAGAGACCAAGAGAGCATTTTTAAGAGGAAGAGAGAGAGTTTGATGGTGTCCTGAGTTTTTAAACTCAGCTTTCAGACCGTCCGGACATCTTGACCAATTAGATAATGTCCTTGCTTGGGGTGTTGCTTTGTTCCTCCACCAGATCAATAAATCAACGTTATCTGTTCAGTCAGAGGTCCGAACTTTACAGGCTCTTGCAAAGTATACTTTTGAACATGATTTCTATAACAAGGCTATGATACATTTGACAAAGAATTGATTGGAAGAAACATTTAAAGTATGAATTTTCAAATTCATACATACCAAACATGAATATTACCCTTTAAGGCTTAAGCTAGTCAATACTTATTAAAAGCAAGACATACACAATGAGTGATTAAAACATGGATAGTCAAATGTATATTACAAACATAATATGGGGTTCTGCATAGAAATGTCCTTTTAGGATGATTTTATGTGCATATGAAAAAGAAAGTCTTTGTATATAGGGGTGTGCGACAGGGGCGGAGCCAGACGATGTAAACATTCGGGGCTTAGCCCAAACCTAGGGGGGTCCGGGGGCATGCTCCCCCGTGGAGATTTTTTCCCAATTACGTCAGCTAAATGCACTATTTTTCTGGCTGTTTGAGATAATAGAATGCCTAAAAATCTATACACTATCTGGGAAAATGATGATAGTTACTCAGTAAAAAAAAAAAAAAAATTCAATATAAATTCAAATTCATACAAGCTGACTGATCGAAATTTACTCTTTCAGTATTTGTCCAGTAGGTTTCCTTTAAAAGGATACCCCTTCGGGGAAGTCGTGGCCTAATGGTTAGAGAGTCAGACTCGTAATCGAAAAGGTTGCGAGTTCGAGCCCCCGGCCGGCAGGAATTGTAGGTGGGGGGAGGGAATGTCCAGCGCTCTCTCCACCCTCAATACCACGACTGAGGTGCCCTTGAGCAAGGCACCGAACCCCCAATTGCTCCCCGGGCGCTGCAGCATGGCTGCCCACTGCTCCGGGTGTGTGTTCACGGTGTGTGTGTGTGTGTGTGTGGATTTGTTCACTACTCACTGCTGTGTGTGTGCACTTGGATGGGTTAAACGCAGAGCACCAATTTCGAGTATGGGTCACCATACTTGACAATACGTCACGACTTTAAGTTAAGTTTGATAACGTCATTTTTGCCGCGCGCACCTTCGCGCTCGTGCGGAAGCGTCGAGTACCGTCCGACACCACGCACGGTAATAGAGCTTTTGTTTCATTTTTTGCCGCTCCTGTCAGAAAGACAGAGGAAATGAAACAAAGTTGAAGTTATTTTAAAAAACCTAAAAGATTCGGGGCTTTTGACAAAACATTTGGGGCTTAAGCCCAATTAGCCACCCCCCCGCTCCGCCACTGGTGTGCGATATGACGATTTTTGATCGTGGACGATAAAAATGTCTCCACGATCTGCTTTTGAAGAAATATGGTAGTATCGTGCTACAGCGCACATTGTCAAATACAGTTCTGGCTCCTCCGTCTCTATATACTGTACAACACGACATACAGCAGTAGAGTTACTCTGACAGGACACTGCACTTATTCGCGATCGCAAAAGTACATTATTTGCACACAAGCCTTGCTGGTTAAATGTTTAATTCGCGCGCTGGTCTGACGTGTGCTTTTTCTGAGCGCATACACCTGAAGCACGGACACTAAAAAGCCTGTCTAACAGCGCCTGATTACTCAACTAACTTATTTTTTTGCGCTAATACTGTCAAAACACACAAGGTTTACATACAGACTCAGTTGGTTATCTCTAAAATGAAAGTAAATTGTTAAGAGAGAAACGGCTGCGTGCCTGTATATTAGATGCGTGCAGCTCTTAAAGGGACAGTACTAAACATGCTGTCACTGTCATTAAAGGGATAGTTCACCCTAAAATTTAATTTCTGTCATTATTTACTCACTCACATGTTGTCCCAAACCTCTATTAATTTCTTGTGCTGAACCCAAAATAAGATATTTTGAAGAATGAGGGTAACCAAACAGTTGCTGGTCTACGTTGACTTTGATAGTAGGAAAGAAAAATCCTATGGAAGTCGACCAGCAACTGTTTGGTTTTCCACATTCTTCAAAATAGCATTTATGTTCAGCAGAAGAAAGAAACTCATTCAGGTTTAAAACAACTTTTGAGTAAATGATGGTATAAAAATAAAACTTGACAGAATTGACAGACAGATGACAGAATATTTATTTTTGGGGGGAACTATTCATTTAACGTTAACAAAACAACAAAACGCAAAGAGAAAAATCACTCACTATTCTTGACTGAAAAACTTTAATACAGTTGCTTTAGGAATCAGTCTATATAGTGTTTTATTTTTATATTTGTTCATTCAATTTCATTGAATGCTCCTGCTAAATACACCTATTGTACCTGAAAATAAAGCACCGTTTGTTTTATTTGTATATTATGTGTATTTGTAATTTGTATCTTTGTTCTTATTAAAAAATAAGAAAGATAGAATGATGACAAAGATTTTTATCTTCGCCCACTTTGGCCTAAATATCTGTCATGTCTTTTTTGTTGTTGTTTTTTGTTACCTTGAAAGGCTTTGTCT
This sequence comes from Barbus barbus, assembly GCF_936440315.1. Classification (NCBI taxonomy): domain Eukaryota; kingdom Metazoa; phylum Chordata; class Actinopteri; order Cypriniformes; family Cyprinidae; genus Barbus; species Barbus barbus. The sequence goes on along the minus strand of NC_136736.1, from coordinate 8,590,751 downwards.
TTCTAGTTTGGCTGTAATGCTCAGACAACTTGTAAAACCAACATGACAAAGAATCGTGATAAAATCGTGAATCGTGATATTTCTAAAAAAAAATCGTGATATGATATTTTTCCCATATCGCCCACCCCTATTTGTATAGTTCTATGGAGAATGAAGGCATGTTCTTTAGACAAAGGAATTTTGGTTTGGTCTGTCTTCTATGTGTGGGGGTAGCCAATCTAAGCAAGTCTGTAGCTCGTGATTTTCCAGCGTGGAACCCATGTGATGGCCATCTCTTTGACAATCAGTCTTGATTATTTGCCCCAAATTTGACGGTCTCCTTCCTGAATTGAAATTATCAATAAGCGTTCTTTTGTCTCAAGGTTGTAAACTGTTTTGTGAAAGAGTTGGTTAGTTTGCTTGCTTCAGACTAGTTGGTGCTAGGATTTGGACGGATTTATGACGTTGTCCTGTTACAGCTTTGAGGCCCCTCTTTCTGGAAACTCAGCTTCTCAGGTTTCAATGTTCTGATGCATCTTAAATTTGTCTGATTCAGTCTCTGATATTCTACATTATTATTATTTTTTGTCGGTTTTTGACTTTTTGGTCTTATTTCAGTTCTTTTAGTTCTGATCCCTTGTTTGCATTTTGGTTGATATTTTCATATTTTGGTTGTTATTTGTGTTGGTTAAATTAGTAATATATGATTTTTATTGTGTTAATATTTAATGTTTTTCAGTTCTTTTGTCTATCCGCCTGCCTGCCTTGGAGTTTGTGTTCCTCTGATGCCGTGTTGTATTGTTTGACTTCCTTTCCTGACCGGTTCCTGCTCGCTGGTTTCCCCTGCCTGGCACCGGGTCCGTTTCAGAGTCTGCAGTCAACAATTATCTGAGCTCAGCCCCATGGTGCCTTGCTCAATCTTCTCCATCTGCCTGATCTTACCGCTTCCTTTCTATAGAAGCATATGTGTAGCTAAATTCAATTTGAAATGTAATATGCAAAATGTCAATGCAATATGTAAAATGGCAATACATTTCTTTATTTAAATTTACATATTCCAATACATATGTGCAACATTTAGTGCAAAATGAAAATAAAAATTTCAATTATATAATTTGAAATTTTCTACACTAGTCTTAATATGCAAATTAAAAACATATTTTAAAGCTTTATAAGTTGCAAATTTAAAATGAAAATGTATTACATAAATTGATTAGATATGTTTAACATGTCCAAGCAAAAACTGTAGCAAAATTAGCAATTAAATGCTGTTTTTCCTAAATGCATTTAGACTTACGGGTGTCAGCAGATAAACACAGGACTCAGAGGTAAGTGCAATACAATCAACAGGTTTATTGATTAGTAGCAGAGGGGAAGGAGATGAGCAGAATGTTCAGGTAAGCAGGCGGGGAATTGGAATGTCTCTAGGGGCTTATCTGAGTGTGAATGTCCTTTTTCCTTTTCCAGGGGATCCGGAGATAAAAGACGGTGGAGAACTGGAGTGGTGGAGAACAGGGATAGGAACACTGGAGCAACTGGAAAGTAGACAAAAGGTAAGCGTGTCAGGTTAGTCAACATGGAATGTTTGAGACCAGACAGTGAGTGAACGGGAGGAGTGTAGGGATATAGTGCTGCTGATTAGTTCTGACACGTGGCGGTGATCAGAAATCAGGGGATTGGGATCTGGTGAGTGTCGTAGGTAGAGACTGTGGTGACTCTCTGACAACGAGTAGGACACTTGGGATTGCATTTTCATCATAATACCGCATGATAATTTGGGTAATGCATTTTTTTTTTCATTTTACAACTTATAAAGCTTTAAAATATGTTTTTAATTTGCATTTTAAAACTAGTGTAGAAAATGGCAAATTTAAATTATATAATTTGATTTTCATTTTGCACTAAATGTGGCATATATGTATGGGAAAATGTATATTTACGTACAGAAATGCATTGCCATTTTACATATTGCATTGACATTTTGCATATTACATTTCAAATTGAATTTAGCTACACATATGCTTCCATACCTTTGCAGCTATTCTGCCAGTTGATGTCTGAGGCTGTTCCAGTGGTCTTCCCTCGCGGTCTCATCTCTGTTAACTGTTTTTGCTGTTGTTTCACCTATGCACTCCACTACCCTCTTGTCTCTGTTTGTTTGTAAATAAACCCGTGTCACTCACTGGGTCCTGCTTCCAGATCCCTGACATTCACACAAATTTCGGATTTAGTCAGAAAGCGGTTTCGTTCCTGAATTAGTAGGCCTAAGTGTTGCTTAAGTAAATTGGTTGAGCGAGTGATTCATTGACTCACTCAAAGACAGGCCACCGCCTACTGGCGAATGTAACCTGCAGAATGGCTATGGTCATATTATATATTTTTTGTTCCTCAAAATGAGAGTAATACAATTTTTGAAAGACATTGGGCCCTGTCATACACCGCAATGCGGCGCCAGGTGCAACGCAGGTGTATTCTGCTAATTTCAGCCCGACACAGTTATCATTTTCACATCATGCGACTGCGTTTAAATAGCAAATGCGCTTGCACCTGTTAGGAAAGCAGACTTCACACAAAGGATTAATACAAAGTAGTGATGTTTATTGACAGCAGAGCAATTCAACGGAGGATGAGACGGTGAGTATGGAATGCAGATATACTTCAGATGAAGAGATGAGTGGATAACTTGACTGACTTGTCTTGACAGGAACTCGTGGACGAAGAGAGGACCACACACCTCACTGTTTCAAGACATCTTTCTTGACTGGAGAACCAGGAGACGGACAAACACAACGCTTGGAAAGATCACAAGAGGTAAGTACGCAAACAGGTAGGTAGGTAACAGGTAAGTCGCTGCGATAGCATACAGGAGTCCACTTCGTAGAAACGAGACCGGACGTTTCAGTGCAGTGAGGTGTGTGGCTTTATGGTGAGGAGTGATGAGTTTCAGATTGTGTGCAGGTGTGCTCCATTAGAATTCCGGTGATGGTGTTCACTGTGATTGGCTAGTTTGGGAGCCTGGTCGATCTGTGACAGCACCCATCTGTTCGCTCATGAGCGTGTTGGTTTGAAAACGAGGTGAGTTCAGGCGCATTGTTGGTGCGTTGCTATTTTGAGGCAACTGAAATAGACTGCGCCATTGATCAAATAAAATCTGCTCTAAAGTCAATGGCGCAGTATTTTTTTGTTATTTAAGGAGCGTGTTAGTATGTGGACCTGTAGGCAGGTCCACAATGTGTGTACACTCTGCTTATTACACAAAAAGGACTCGCAGTAGCACACAAACATGCCAAATATTAAAAATGAAAGAGATTATTATTGTGTAGGCTACATAAATAATTAGGCTACCTATTTGCTTGTGCACGAGCAGCTCCATTCAGGCTTTACTCCAAATTCCACCGTGTAAATAGCGAATCTGCCATGGCGCGAGTGCAACTGGCTCTTAAAGGGAATGGGAGATGAGACTCTGGTTGGTTTATTGCACGTTATGCCCAAAACACACCCATTACTCATTAAGAGAATAGGGAGAACCCTTTTAGACCATGTACCGGGCACGTGACTCTTTTTCCCATCATTAAACTAGCAAAAGTGGATTCGGACATGCCCTAAGTGCACCTGCGCCTTGTGCTTTAGACCAAGTGCTTAAATCATTAAAATAGGGCCCATTGTGTGCACCCATACCTTGAGACTAAGTGCCAGATTCACTAACAGTTTGCGCCAGTGCAAACTGTCTTTTGCCGTTAAAATAGTACTGTCAGGATTTACTAAAGACGCACAGTGAAGAATTAGTGCTGAAAAGGTGTGGTTATTTTTGCACCTGACCATATTGAATATGCAATATGTTCCCTTGTTCCCCTTTCAGAAGCAACATTTATGAGAGGAGAGTATTAAAACTAATCATGCAATGCAGTTTACTAATGTTTGCACTCATCAAATTACTGGTATTTGCGCAATTATTTAACACCCAAAGCGTGTATTAAAGTAGTCAGTACTTTGCGCTGCTCTTAGTAGATTGCGCTGGTCATTATGGAAATGATCTGGCAGCGTCTCTGTTCTTTAATGTGCGCATCATCAGTAAATCACCCACAGAATTTTCCCCTCCCATTTACGCTTTTATGTAATTCCACTCTAACGCTAGTTTGCCCTGTTTAGTAAATCTATCTGGCCAGATATGTAGGCCTATAAAAGACTCATAACTCAGTTAATGGTAAGTCTTAGAGTTTGTATGTCTTTATCAGAGTATGTTTAACAAAGAATAGATGCAAGAGTACAATTTGCAGTTTTGTAATGTCTGTGATCCAAGAGCAAAAACTCCATTTACATGACATCTTTTTTCAGCCCCGACAGCATTCGCTGTCAGTACTCGAGCTTTGGTTTGGCTCAGCACCGCTCCTTTGAAGTTAAAGCCATTTCAATCCATCTGTCTCTGCACACAAAATAACAATAATGCAGTCATTAGCATAAAACACAACTACCATCCGTCACTCTCTCAAGGTTATTACTTTAGCACATGTCCCATATTATTTGCCATTTACAATATGTCAGTGCACTGATTGTGTTGTAATAATACCATTGGATTGCCAGTTGCATGACAACAGAAGTGCTTCATAATTGAATTTTTTGGCAAGACACTATCAAGTCACTGCTAGAAACGAGCAATTAATCAGTACTACAGGGGAATATGACACATAACTCGCTGGTGAAAATGTGCGCTCAGAAGATGGGTGGAAGAGTTCGGCTGATGAAGACGTTGTGGTAGTTCTGTAAAAAATGCCACAGAAACAGCTGGTGCAATTTGTTCTTTTAAATACAGCGTAAATGGCCTAAACGTCCTATCACGCTTACAATGAACCGGTTGTAAGCCAGGTTCTGATAAGGCTTTATTACTCCCTTGACAGTATTCTAAAGCTTGATATTAAACAAGTCCCTCGCCCTTAGTTCAGAACAATTTATTAGGTCAGGTCCAAATGTCAGTCACTAGTCCTTATCATGTTTGGCTTTCTAATTTTCAGAGAAGGTCAAAGATATTATTTGGATTGCCCCTAATTCTGAGAGTCTGGGACAGCTAGATATGCTTTGTGTTGGAAAAAAGAATATGTTGATTGCTATGGCTTTAAGCTGTTGGATGATTCAAATACTTTTCATGAGTAAAAAGCAATTCCATGGAGCATATTAAATCTCCAGCTAAAGTAAAGGATTCAGGCAGCATGTACAGTAGTTTTTTAGGAGTGGTTGTTTTTAAGTATCCTTTTAATGTATTGTCCATTTGGAGACTAAATCTACTTTGGAGACAATCTAGTACAGACTGTAGCTTTAATGTGAATGGTTGTTAATTTTATTTATTGCTGTAAATGCTTGGAGGGGAGGCATTATTGAATTTCCACACATGTGCTTACTGCTGGTTTATGGCTTAGAGTCTGATCAATACATTTAGTGCTTTTTAGCCTTTTTAGCAACTTTTGAAACTCTTTATAAAATATGTTGCATACACATTTTGGTATTATTTTTAAGAAATGCGGATACTGTTTATGGAAGGTTTTTCTTTTTCATTTTTTTGATAATCTTCCTTGCCACTGTTCTTTGGCTTGCAATAGGGGTTTATAGACACTTAGGGCCCTATCATACACCCGGCACAATGCGACTCCAGGTGTGATGCAAGTGTATTTGGCTAGTTTCAGCCCAAAGCAGTTATCATTTTCATGTCCAGCTCTATGTTGTTTAAATAGTAAATGCACTTGCGCCCTTCTGTTTGCCCATGAGCATGGTGGTCTGAAAATGAGGTGTGTTCAGGCACATTGTCGGCACGTTGCAATTTTGAGGCAACTGAAACCAATTGCGCCATTGACCAACTAAAACCTGGTCTAAAGTTAATGGCGCAGTAGGCTATTTTTTATTTTATTTTTTTTTTTTTATTTAAGGGGGCCATTCGTATTATGCACCGCGGTGCAAAATGCACGTACACTCTGCTTATTACACACATAGATGCTCAGCAGCACACAAACATTCCAAACACTAAGAAATTAAATTATGTCAAAGATTATTAGTATGTACACTTTAACCTCTCGCTTGAGCAGATCTGTTTCCTGTCTGGAGAAGCGTTCAGTCTTTGCTCTTGGAAATTCTGTCATGTAAATTATGAATCCACCATGGTGCAAGCACAACTGGCTTTTAAAGGGAATGGGATTTGAGACTCTGATTGGTTTATTGCACGTTACGTCAAAAACACACCCATGACTCATTAAGAAAATAGGTACAACCCTTTTGGAGCCATTCGCCTGGCACGCCAACAGTTTTTTACATCATTAAATTAGCAAATGTGGATTCAGACATATCATACAGTGCGAAAGTATTCAAACCCCTTTATTTTTTCACATTTTGTTATGTTGCAGCCTTATATTAAACTGCTTTTTTCCACATCAATCTGCACTCCATACACCAAAATGGCAAAGCAAAAACAGAAATGACACAACTTTGTAAAAGACACATTTTTAAAAAAGACTTGTCTATAAGCCATTCTTGCTGTGGGCTTAGGGTCATTGTCCTGTTGGAAACTGAACCTTCTGCCCAGCCTGAGGTTCTGAATGTTCTGGACTACAGCATGAGGCTGCTAGCATCACACTTTACTTTTGGGATGGTACTGTGCAGGTGAAGAGCAGAGCTGGTTTCCTTCAAACAAAAAAAAAAATCTATTTTCTTTTGTCTATTTTGTATATTGTGTTTTTGCTATTTTGCACATTGTCTATATTATTCTTTTTATTATATGGGTCTTGTCTTTTCACTGTCATTCTGTCGCACTGTGGCGCTTCTGTCACTAAAACAAATTCCTTGTATGTATTGTGGCGGGAGGAGCAAATGACAGACACAGTGGGCGTGGCGTCTGGCCTCTGAGAGGTTTTTATTAAAACAATAATAATCAAAATAGTGTCCAAGGGGGAGAAAGTGTCCAAAATAAACAGGGGATCTGGTGTCCTCGTCGTGCTGCGGGGTTAGTGAAGGAGGGCAGTGTTCAGAAAGGAAGGGTCCAGGGAAAGGGTGGAGTCCGGTGGCCGCACGTGCTCCCCTCTCGGGTCCGGGAGCGAGTGGCGGCGGCTTCTCTCGAGCGGCTTCGTCCTACTCCTTGGCCCCCGGAGCTTGTGTGGGATTAAACGGCCCGGCATCCTGGCCCGTCAGCCGTAACGGGTGCGGCAGTCTTCCTTCTCGACGCTCCCTTGGACCCGCGAGGACACCAGCGTGCATGCACGGGGAAGAGACTGGTCTCCCGAGGAGAGGCGCGCTCGGCATTTAAACGGCGGTGGTGATGAGGCTCTATTCACATCAGGTGCGCCTCATCACACGCTGCCAGCCCTGGCTGTTTCAGCGCCCCTCCTCTCTCACACACCCACTCCTGTCGGGAGCCAGGTGAAGGGCGGCGAGTACGGGACGGGGTGGTGAGGATAATAAGGGAGGAGGCAGCCGACTCATCACAGTATAAATATACCTGGCAATAAATCCCATTCTGATTCTGATGTTACTTGGAATTGAGATCCATCAGACCAGATAATCTTGTTCCTCTTAGGCCCCGTTTACATCCCGGTCGAATGGGGAATCTACCTATACACATCTATGGGTACAACAATGAGCATGATTTTATTGTTTACACGGTCGTCAAGGATATGCAGAGAGAATGTGGGCAGCCACGCCATCGTTTTCAAAAGTCCCTGGTTTCGACCTTGAAAACGTCGGAGTAGTGTAAACGATAGGCGTAACCGGCAAAAGTTATGCGTTTTAAAAGGAAAACGCACTTGGCCCACATTTGGCCCCGTTTACACCATTGAGTTTTCCTTTTAAAAAAGAATTTTGAAAACGATGGCATGGCTGCCCACTTTGCGTGTCCTTGACGAACATGTAAACAATAACATCATGCTTGTAATTGTACCCATAGTTATGTATGGATAGATTCCCCATTCGATCGCTCTAAGGACGCAGACGCGTCCACCATCTAAATAATGGGGAATCTACCTATACATATCTATGGTTGTACCTTCATGAATGGTCATGTGACATGCGTTTTCGGTTGTGTAGTCGAAACGGAGATCGTTTCTGCAATGCAGTGGAAACGCCAGTGTAAACGTTCATCGTTTTCAGTCTAAAACGCCATTTTAAAATGAAAACGCACTAGTGTAAACAGGGCCACAGTCTGAGGGTCCTTTAGGTGCTTTTTTTGCAAATTCCAAGTGTGTTTTCATGTGTCTTCACTGAGGAGAGGATTGAGTCTGGCCACACCGGCATAAAACACAGATCGGTGGAGTGTTGCAGCATTGTTTGTCCTTTTGTAGGTTTTTCCTATCTTCACATATGATCATGGAGCTCAACTAGAGTGACCATCAGCTTCTTGGTCACCACTCTAACCAAAGCCCTTTTCCATAAATTGCTCAGTTTGGCCAGGAGGCCAGCTCTAAGAAGAATCCTGGTTGTTTCAAACGTCTTCCATTATGGATAATGGCGGCTACATGCTTCTCTGAACCTTCAGTGCAGCAGAATATGTTTTTCTGATCTCTTCCCCGGAATGTGTGGTTTGATGCAATCCTGTCTCTGAGCTCTAGAGGCACACTTTTCTTTTTTTCTTTTTTACCTCAGGGCTTGGTCTTTTCTCTAATATGCATTTTCAGCTGTTAGACATTTTATTAAGACGTGTGCCTTTTCAAATCATACCCATTCAATTGAATTTGCCACAGGTTAGCTTCACTCAAAGTGTGATAACATTTACAAGCAAAATTAAGGGTCCTAAGCTAAATTTCAATAAATACTTATCCAATTGAAGTTTTTTATCTTTAATAAATTTACAAATATGTTAAAAACCTGTTATTTGCTTCGTCATTATGTTGTATGGGGGGGGGGGGGGGTGAATAGAATTAGTTAATAACTGACTAATTTTGAAACATTGACACTGTTATTGAACTGTCCTGAATTAGCATTGAACTGACTCGATGAGTAATGACACAAATCTTCATTTGAGCTGCTTATTGGTGAATTAAGCTCATTTGATAATTGATGAACTTTACACATTAATTGAACTGATCTGCAGAATTTGGATTTGCCTCATATTTTATAAAGTTTGCATATACTAATTTTGTTACTTTCTTATTTAATACTTGTTTAAAACTATTAAGCTGCTTTGGAAACAATGTGTAAAGATAATAGGACGAAACTCATACTGTATATGCCACTCACCTGCTTCTGTGTATATTTTTATCCCTCCCTAATTAGTTTTAGTCGCAGTTGGTTTTGCGTAAAGGTGACATAAATACACAAAAATTGTTTTTATTTGCCCAGAAGGGTAATTTTTTTTTTCAATTATGCATAACTTCCATATGACAACATATGCAACTTGAAGCCAAGTATTGATTGCTTGCTCCGAATGCTATAAGATTTTGCTTCTGCCGAGCTTGACAGCTGTGTCAAATGGAACACACACACTTGTTCTGTTGCTTGATGTTACACTGACCAATCAATTAATTGCATTGACCCCTTTAATATGCTGGCTGTGATGTAAATGGTTTGCTCTCTGGGTGCCTTTAAAAACAGTATCTTTTGTAATGTATAACATGACAGCTTTATTAAAATGGAAATGCAACAAGTCAAACAAATCTTGTAAAGATTTGAGCAGTTTTATTAAGCGTCTTGTCAGTGATTTGTCCCAACTGTAAGTATGAATCTCAAAGGGACTTTTCCTCTTCAGAAAGGTCAACAAATGTAAATGGAATCAATTAATCTTGCCAGTTTTGGGAAATGTTTCCCATCACTAGGAATTCTGGGCCTCCTGACTGTATATTGTGGCCTCTTTTTAATTAAATGTAATGCTTGGTTTGATGGACATTATGTGGGCTTCAAAGCTTTGCTCTGTGAGTGACCTGAATTCAACATATTCAATATTCAATTCAACATAGTATAATATAATACCGGTCATTATTTCTACTTGCATCACACTTAAATAATTATTTTTATCATGTATTCTGATATGAAATAGATTAAATTAATTATACTGAATCCTGCATCAACCCTATTTTTTGGATTGTTTGTTTTAGCATCTAAACTTTTCCACTTTTTACTACTTTAGCTACAGCCCAGCATGCCAGTTGGCATTAGGATCAAAAAGAGGCCAGTGCTGTCCTGTGGTTTGACTTCCCTAAATTTAATTTTCATTATGTTCAAATGCACTATTGGAATGTAAGTGTAAGATACACCAAAAAAATATTCCTTTACAAAGTCAACCCCCTCTGAATGTCATTTAGAATTATCCTCACACTGTGCAGGGTATAACATGGTTTTCTGTTACAGTAACTATAAAATGAAATTTGCAGGTGCAACTTTTTGCAGAGTGTATGGGAATTAATCAGTGATAGTTTGTAGCTTTTCAAAATACTTTTGTTAAATGTCACGTCTCTGGATTTAATTATGACATACCTGCAAAATAACTGAGATGGTGGCTAAATGCAACACCCCTCGTCTGTTGGTTTGAATAGAATAATTCATAATAACACCATGTTTCAAACACCAGTAAATAGTGAGAATGATCAATTCTAGAAAGCTTAGAATGTCAAAATGAAATATGTTACTTTTCCGGGTTGGCCATCGGAACTGGAATATAAACTTGAAAGGAAAGCTTGAATGATATGATAGCTTTCATACCCCAGGGAAATCAGAGGCCAGTGTTCACCATTACGGCAGCTGAATAGCCCAGACACATGGACATTGCATTCACAGAAAGCTTTGATTTTTACTTCTCACCTGTTTCATTTGCCTTTAGCAGGATTTGAGAGGAAAAAAAATATATAACTTGAGAGTGTTGCAAGAAGTGCTTCATGCATTATGTCGTGTTTAAAGGATGAATCCCATACCCCCTTCCCTCAATGAGAACTTATGGTACTACACATGTTACACACTTTCCCTTTTATATGCTTTAATTAATTTATCTTGTATGATTTTGAGTGTGTGTGTGTGTGTGTGTGGACCTGTTTCTTGAGAATTTGGAGGGTTGTTTTTATCTTGGCTTGTCACACAGGGTTTAATGTAGAATATCAGACACAGGAAATGGATGCACAAAGGGAATGTTTAATCAAAATCTTGAAAACATCTTGATCCATAGCACATTTTAAAGATTGTGTAATTTCTTAAAGGGATAGTCCCCCCTCCCCCCAGAAAGATTCTGTCATTAATTACTCACCCTCATGTCATTCCAAACCTGTAAGACTTTCACCCATCTTTGGAACACTAATTAAGATATTTTTTTAAGATATTGTTTTTATGAAATCCGATAGCTTTCTGGCCCTGACAGCAATACAATGCTGTGTGTGTGATCTCCCGACACGGAAGAGCGTAAATTGTTGAATAAAGTCATTTGAAGATGAATGAAGGTCTTATAGGCTTAGAATTACATGGGGGTGAGTAGTTAATGACAGAATTTTCATTTTTGGGCGAACTAACCCTTTCATTTCTGCACCACTAGCATCGGCAAACAGTATCATATCCCATCTATCCTTCCGTCTGTCTGTCTATCTGTCTCAGTCTGTTCATCCGTCCATCCATCCATCCATCCATCCATCCATGCCTGTGCGACTCATCCGGGTGTGCCTCACACATCCTGAAAAGTGAAGCTGCAGGCTCTTTGATCGCCCCCTGGTGGCTGGCTGGCTGCAGTATAGGTCATAAACCTCTCCATGTAAACAAATGGGACTTAAGTAAAAAAACAAATAATTACACTTTCAATACAATTTTCCGAAACACGTTTTGGTAATTTAAGGTAGTTGTTATCACACTGATATATTTGTGTGATAAGTTTGATTTTAGCTAGTAATTTGATGCCATTAAAATGTGGCGTGTTGTTATGGTTGATTGGGTTTGCGGGAGTTTGGACGAGAGTTTGATTCCTCACGACACGTTTGATTCCTCTGGCTCCAAACGAATCTCTACTGCGCAGACTCTGGCTCCAAATTCCGTCATTTACTCACTATGGCAGCGGCCATACTGAGATGCTTTGGCTTCACTTTTCTATAGTGGAAGGAAGGGGAGATGCATCATCTTTTTTTACAGTCTATGGACTCATCTGACATCATGAGAATATTTTTGATGCTTTTCAAAGCCATTTATTATTTACTCGAGTCATTCCTAAGGAGAAACATTGACCGTGTATTCACTGAGATAAGATTTTGGTAAATTATTAAGTGATTTTAGAAAGTAATTTGTGGCACGTTGTTCTGCTCTTATGGACCGGTATCATTATTCCCATAAAGTATAATATCATTTCTGCATGATGGCTTCACGTCCACCCTTTTCATTTTGAGTCTAATATAGCTATGTAATGGACCAAGTGCAATGGGCATAGCAAATGACATCAGATGAATTGAAGTTAATTGTATTGCATACAAACATCACAAATTCATTTTTTGCAAGATGTAAACTGTAGGCTACATAAAACAACCTATAGGCATTTAGGTTAATGGGAAGAAGAAGAACCAGAGCATCCGTAGGAGTCCATTACCCCTCTGCATTTACATTCCACTACCGACATTTTTCATGCATAAATTAGAGTCTAATGCAGGCAATTAATAGACTTCCATTAGAACACTAGAACACCCTCCCTCTCTCTTGCTCTCTCTCTCTTTTACCTAAGTTGCCTTATCTGTCCTCTGAAATGTAAGGGGGTGTGCTTTTTCATTACTTTAGACTGAGCAGTGCCACTAAACTGCATATTGCAATCATTTGGAGTCAAAACACTGCAGAAAACAACTAATCTGCTCTGCTTTCAATTTCAATAAATATATTATGACACATCTTTGCTTTTGTACATTCATATGAGTATAGGAATGAGTAATACTAGCAGTTTTAGTGGTTTTTGTAGCTATCAGAACTCTTTCAAAATGCACAGTGTGCAGATTGAAAGGAAGAGGAAAAAAAGGTATTTTGAGCAAATGTCAGTCTTTCTTTTATCTTTTTTTCTTGTGCAATTGCATAGCACTTTTGAGTCAGAGTGGTGTGGACATAATATATACCTAATTTCCTAAAAAGGTCAACTATAAGATATAAGTAAGCAGCCATTACTCAGAGCTGAAATGTTCTATAGGTACTCACATAAATACAAGGAGATGCTATACAAAAAACAGGACTGAAGTGGAAATGAAGTCGTTAGTTGATGTTTTTCCCCTATGCGACATGAGTCATGTTTGCTTACAACCTAACAAAACTCTGTCTATCTGTTCCTCTGATGTCCAAGCCAAAAATATCGTCAGTCAGCGCATAAGGCTGAGAGATGTGCACTTGTACGTTTATCATGGTTTTGCATTGCTTTCTGCAGGACAGTCCCTTTGGACAGACCTTGGGTTAAGTGGCTTGTTCACTCTCGGATGAATGAATCAGCCATTCTGAGGTTTGAACTCAGGACCTTTATGTTCGCAAATCTTTTAACACTATCCTACCACCTAACTAGCTGCTAGAGACAGAAGCTGAGTTGTAAAGGCTGGATTAGAACACAGTCGATTAAACATAGCTGATACATGCTGACTGTATGTTCGCTGAAAAATGAGCAGTACATGAAATTTAATTTGCTCACGTGCTGCAAACCTTTACGTATGGTATGAAACTATTAAGTATGCAAATAGATTTGAAAAGCACTTAACATAATGCGAATGGTTATGGTTCATACATTATTATTTATTTCACGTTTCCTTTGAATTAAATTTATACTTACGTGTAATAAAAATAATAATAAAATTCATAGCTTCTGCAAAAAAAATGCTTGAAATTACTTGGTGCTTTTTCTGAGGAGAAAACTCAAAAAAAAACACGAGACCATCAAAATTAATATTCAGTTTGTTTTGTGTGTTACAAGGCCATGCAACCAAATAGCAAGAGTTATGAAGTAGCTCTCTTAATCTCAGTATTGTGATGGAAAAACACTTACTCACCAGTCATTGTCACATCGGCCCTTCAACAACCGGCCCACCTACAGCACACAATAGGAGTGTGTAGCCAGGAGGAGGACATCAGGCTGCTTACATCAGGTTCCTATTGTACCTCATCCCGAGACCATAAATCCACCATCATGTCTGTCCAAGACTCTCATAGTGAATGTTTAAGACGTCCTGAAGGTTTTAGTAAGTCCAGACCACTTGTGAATGATGACTTTATGGAATGAGGCCTTATCTCATATCCAAACATTTAAGACCAATTGTGAAAATGCTGTTTATCTTCTTTTCTTTTTTCTTTTCTTTTCTTTTCTTTTCTTTTCTTTTCTTTTCTTTTCTTTTCTTTTCTTTTCTTTTCTTTTCTTTTCTTTTCTTTTGATTGTGTGGCTGAGTGGTCATATATTTTTTACATATTTTTTTTATATATATATATATATATATATTACACACATGGTTGAGGCTCTGAATTAGAGTGACGTTAAATCACAGAGCTTTCCTTATGACATTTAGTAGGAAAATACCATGGTTCGTTGAACTGGCCAGCTAGGCCAGCCACAAATATCTATGTTTTCCCCCTCCTGATGCATAACGGCAGATAGGGAAAAGAGAAAGATTCAACATGCATAAACAGATGCAAAGATTTGTAAATGTGCCATTCTAAAACAAAGAATACAACATTAGAGAGACTTATTTTTTGATCTGGCATATATTATTCCTCATGAACCTTTTGTCATTGTCATTAATATTAATATCAAGTACATTGTTTATCACAAAACATCTGATTATGTGGCACTTCGTCATTCAAAGATGGATCAATTATTCTGAAAATGGACTTGAAAAGGGCAGCAATTGTACCACAATAATGAATTCAAAGGGATCCACACAAGGATGTGCCAATATATATATATATATATATATATATATATATAAAATCCTAAAAGCATTTTTCATATGATTGCTTTTGCTAATCAGCCAAAAAGACAAATTGGATCTTTGGAAATGATAAACACGTCCTTTGATTGCTTTGAGATGTTAGTGGTAATATCGCTTAACTATGTTTTTTTTTTGTTTTTTTTACCCACTCTCTTTACACTTATTTGATGTTACCTTATGTTCTCTAAAGCTCTGTACAAATTCCACACTTATAATTCATGGCAGCACTGCCAGTCTAGCAACTGGTACACTTTAGTTTGGAGGCACAAGTATTGTCTAAGGGATTGTGCATTTTCAACCGCAGATGCCAGATGACAAAAAAGTTTATTCTTTCGTGAAGATCTCAGAAGCCATTGATTTAGGTCCAGGTTTTTCTTTGAGGGCTTGGTTGGTATTGAAGTTATGTAACATAAGCCCAGGGGCTCAAGGTTTGGTTGGTTGGCTTTTTTTTTTCTTCTTCTTCTTTCAAGATGGACTGTCAGTCTGTGATAGGGATTTATCTGTGAATCTTTCTTCAGTTTTACTTTATGCCAGTAGGAAGCAGTAAGTAGCTGTATTATGAGTGAGTCATTAAATCATTTATTCAATTGCTTCATTCAAAAATGTTGCGCAAAGGAAAAGTTCACTCATAAATTAACTTTTACTGAAACATTTACTAACCCTCATGCCATCCAAGATGTAGATTAGTAGTTTCTTCATCAGAGCAGATTTGTCTAATACTTGTGGAATATGTTTTTTGCTGCATGTTTGTAAGAAACATATGCATTATTGTGGCATTTCAACTTTAAAGTGTTGCTTCTGGACAAAATTCAAGTCCATAAACCATAATACACAAAATAATTCACAGAAGAAGTTGAAAAGCCAAAACATCTGTACTCCATTTATGGTAATGGGGAAGTCGTGACCTAATGGTTAGAGAGTCGGACTCGTAATCGAAAGGTTGCGGGTTCGAGTCCCCGGTCGGCAGGGATTGTAGGTGGGGGGAGTGAATGTACAGCGCTCTCTCCACCCTCAATACCACGACTGAGGTGCCCTTGAGCAAGGCACCGAACCCCCAATTGCTCCCCGGGCGCCGCAGCACAAATGGCTGCCCACTGCTCCGGGTGTGTGTTCACGGTGTGTGTGTGTGTGTGTGTGTGCATTTGTTCACTACTCACTGCTGTGTGTGTGCACTTGGATGGGTTAAATGCAGAGCACCAATTTCGAGTATGGGTCACCATACTTGACAATACGTCACAACTTTAATTAAAGGGATCATTCAGCCAAAAATGATGTCATCGTTTACTCTTTTCTCATCCTCACGTTGTTCCAAATCTGTATGAATTTCTTTCTCCTGCTGAGCACAAAAGAAGATTTTTTTTTTAAATTTTGGTAACTAAGCAGTAGCCATTGACTTCCACAGTATTTTTTTTTCAAAAGTCAATGGTTATTCACATTATTCAAAACACCTGAGTAAACAGGATTGTCAATTTTGGGTGAATTATCCTTTAATTCCCTTACTCTTTTAGAATAATTGGTCACATCATGTTATTTACTGCTCAGTTAACTGGCTCAAAAAGTTCTGTGGTCGGAAGAACAAAAAGGTGAAATCACATACTTTCAGCGGTCCTATGCCTGCTGTGAAACTGCCACTGAGATGAATGGAAATGCTAACAGATTTATGTCTCCAGGTATTACAATCATCCTTGTTTTCCAGGGTTATATTGGGACATCTGTCTACTCACCGTTCGATTGACTTCTGCTTCTCTGGGGCCTTATTTTGGTGTATCGATGCAGGTTTCTGAAAGCTAGGTTGCCATTGGTGATTTCTGCTAATGCTGTCTCATGCTTGTGAGCAGGCTCTGCTTTGAGGAGCAATAATCTTGTTCACGTTCAACACCTCGCTGCCTCTATCCTGTTCACTAAGATGGAAGCAGGCAGCATTTTAATTTGGAATGCTTCTTTCACTTTGCTTGAAACGCCGCCTCTGTTGCTGGTCAATTGTTCCCCCAGTAGATGACAGAAGATGGCAATTAAGTTATGTGGGCAGGATAGCATGGAGAGAGAGCAGGGCAGATGCAGCCCGGAGGCTGTCATGTTTGCGGAGGGCCTCTGGGGTACATCGCGGCCTACCGTGGGTGGGACGAGTGAACTTTGTCAGGGATGTTGCAAGCAGCGGTGCTCTGGAAGAGTATGAGATGTACGTCCACCGAGACTACAGCGGGGGAAGACGGAGTTCATGTCAGCCTATTATTTTGAATGGCTCTGATATGAAAAGGTGAAGATGGCAATTAAAAGGCATGCTAAAAATATGCCGGCAATCCTCCTCTCAACCTCTGTCTGAAGCTCCTAAGCTTGAGTAAGCCTGATTTGTGCTCCTGTTTATTGGTTCAGGGGTTGGCCTTTTGTCAACTCGCATCGACTCAGCAGTTATCATGTTAATTTTGATTTGGTTATGCATGTGTTTCTGACTCTTTCACTTAACCTTGATGATGAAAGGAATGTGAGGTTTTTATTAGCACTCAGGAGCATCTGTGTTTAAGGTCGGGATGAATAAAGCTTGTTTAACGCTACATATTTTTTTGAGTACATATTGAATATTCACTTTCTAGCCATAATCCTCTTGGACATACTGTATAATTTCATGTAAGGGAGACCATGTTCACTTGTAACATTTTTTACTGGGGCAGTCAAAATTAAAATAATTTACTCATATGATATAGATGTTGATTCACTATTTAAATGAATTGTAGTTATTTGCTATTAATTTAAATTAATTGAACTTTTGAAGTCAATACATTGCTTAATCAAGCTTTTTGACTGCATAATTCGCCAAAAAATATGGCATGCGTTTAAGTGCTACTTATAGTTTAAATTGCTTAAATATATAAAATATTATAGCATTATTCATTTTTCACATTTGATTATTTATTTATTTTAAATAATGAATCATACCAAATGAATGTGTGAATATTGGTAGACCTACCACCTTTTTGTTATTTTTATTAAATTTGAATAGATTGAATAATAACTAATCAATAAAGATTAATCAATCAATCAGTAATCAACCAATCAATAAACAATTCTGTTTCAAATTAGATCACATATCAAAGTGGTAATACCATAAGTATTAATATTTTTTTAATACTACCAAATAGTTTTCACTTTTATATGGTACTAATTTCTTTAGATTCAGAAAAAAAATATGCGTTTGAAGAACAAAAAAAAAAGCCGCCTACAATATAATTGAAATACGAGTTCAGAGTTCTCAACTAGACAATTAGGTTTAATTGTTATATTATAATTAATTTGCATTTTCTTTTACCCAGTTTTGTAATAACACTTTTTAATTGATATAACTAATGTCACATTTGCTTCCAACTTCACCATGAAAGAGTTTAATTGATGAAAGAGTTTAATAAGTTTTTTATTTTATTTTATTTTTATTTTTTTACTAAATTATTGTCTTGCTAATGCTGCATCTTTACAATCATATTCTGCCTCCACAGCACACAACTTTCATTTAAAGTAGTGTTTGCCTTCCTCCTTTCTGAGTGGGTGCAGATTTTGTCACCAAGTTCAAAGCTATTATTCATGGCACTGCCAAAACAATATCAAGTTTTTACTGGAGCGCCTTTCACCTCATTTAGTATGTCACACTCAAGCAGATGTATTATTCATAAGTTTATTTTCATTATTTCCCCTCTAAGTCTTGGACTATTTGTCTTTTTGTTTGGATACAGTTTGTTTGTGTATCTAGGTCAATACAGTATGACAAAACATGATGAAGAACAGGAAGGTAGATTAATCCTCATGATGTCTACAAAACACTCCACACTGCTGGCTGTTGTAAAACCTTGTAATGATAAACTGGAGTGCTGGAGTTCCTGCAGGCTCGACTCTCCGCAGGGTTAACCCATTCCACCTTGAAGGTCTTTGTGGTGGCGATTTCAGCCTACCACGCCTCTCTTGGTGGACAGTCAGTGGGTAGACACCCCCTAGTTACACGTTTCCTCCGTGGTGCACTGAGGCTAAGTCCCCCAGTACGGTCACCTCGCCCGTGACTTCTCGCCCATCCATTGGACAGATTTCACTTGTATTCAGAGCCGGTTACGCTGAAGGAGTTCCCCAAAGCGTCTCCAGATGCAGCGTCCCGTTCCCTCGAGGAACTGGGGTTACATATGCAACCTAAGACGTTTTATATTACTGTTTTTAAGTAGTAGGGTAGTGATGACAGTTACGTTTTCCTTATTTCAGTAACCACTTTGCATTGCATTTGGTAAAATCAGAGCTAGCTGCAGTATGTGCAAATTTTGGATGAAATATTCACTTGTTTGTTTGTTTGTTTGGTTTGTAATTATAAGCAAATAAATAAATAAAATTAAAAATACAATTAAGAAAAACGGACTGAAAATAAGATTTTTTTCCCTTTTTTATTTTAGTTTTAGTTATTTTAGTACCTCAACTTAAACAAACCTTGGCAACTGGGTGAAATAAAATGTTTTTTACTATTACTATTATTATTATTTTAGTTTTAGCAAACAATAATAACCCTGCAGAGTACATTTTATGCTTTTTTTAGTGCATTCTGGAAATTTCTGGAAATTGTTTGAGTGTACTGAAAATATTTTAACAGTATAAAAGCCAAATACCTAAGTAGTGAACTTGCTACTGATCTAAGCAGCAGATTTAAACACAGTGTTTCCTGGTGCATCTCGAAAAGACAACAAAGAATTTGAATGCTTAGTCACAGATAGAGAGAAAAGATCACAGCACACGGGCAGCTGTACAACAATGACCCTGGAGCAGGTGACAGTTCAACTGAAAGGTTTTTGAGCACAATGGCAGCTGTCAAAGAAAGCGTCCTGGGCAGAATTTAAATCAGGATTCTCCTTTTCATGGCACATGCTTTTCCTCTGGACCTCTCAGCCTGTAAAAGTAAAATAAATGCAAATTTAATTCACATTAAAAGCATTTAATTAATTCTAATATAAATAAATACTTTTAACAAAATAGGAATGGTTGAAATATAGTGCATAGTTTAGTAGGCAAAGAAACCACTCTAATTAAATCGATGCCTTTTACACCCACAGGCTAATTCTTTATCAACTGTGCTAACAATATAATGAAACTGTACCAGTATGCAATATGGCAGTGCAACGATTTTCCTATTCATTGCTTGTCATATGTTACATAACCTGACTTTAATGGATTGTATTTTTTTTTTTTTTACCTTTTAACCTGACTAGTATTGATTGGCTGCTTGTAAGTCTGCATTGTATTCAGGCATTTACAAACCCAGTCATTTTGCGTTACTCATTTCAGAGTCTCTCAAACAGAATTTTATAGCCATTTTTCTCTCCAATGTAATTTTTTTAATGTTCAGCCTTAATCTAAGTGAAAAAAAAAATCAATATTCATGATTTTAAAGGCTGAGTTTATGTGACACTCCTTTTTCCTGGATTAAGGTGAGGAATTTAGCATTGTCTACGAAACACTAAACAAACAAGAGACAATATAGTTATTCATAAAACCCAGCAAATGCAACACTTAAGAAACAGCATAACTGCTTTTAGCCCCTTGGACTGTTCTTTCATTTTAACACCTTTAATTCAAGATATTGTTATTTCTCAGACATCTTCAAGACCCTAGACATGTGTCTGTGCTCATTCACTGATTTTGCTTGTAAATTAATTTCCTTTCATTTAAATAATGATGTGTAGCCAATGCTGTGTAAATATAAAAAAAAGAAAGGATCTTTTCAACTAGATGAACTTTATTCAAACTATAGTAATGAAAAATATGTTAAACACAATATAGGAACCTTCTTGGCATATAATACATGCACATATAATATATCTTAACACATTTGCTTGAACATGCGAATGATAGTGATATCATACAGCCATTGTTTTTTTTTTTTTGCTATCTTAACATCAGGTCATTACATGTGTGATAACATATTGATGAAAGCCCTGGAACATTCATATTGTGTTTGTTTTTGTTTTAACTATACTGTGTGCTTGAATTGTGCCTCCAGACAACGAAGTTAAAGCACAACTAGCACTTATGATGACCTTGTTATCTTGTTTTGTTCACAAGATGTTCTACTGTTTATAAGAAAGGAAAGCTTCTTATCTCCCAAGAGCCTACATAATTTCCTTATTGTGTATGGGGAGGTAATTGTAAAAGACAATTTAACAGCCTGAGGTTTAGTGAAACACAAGAACAGTGTACACAAGCCTTCTGCTCTATTCTCACAGAAAAAAAAAATACTGAATGAAAACAGTGTGTTGAAGTTATAGCTTCAGGCCACCAACAGGGTGGTGGGGTCAAGTAAACATTTCTCAGAAACATCTGAAATACAGCAGTACGTGGCTATTATTTCTGAAGAGATGTTGAGTGTTTGAGAGCTTATGCATCTACTGCATGTAGGCAGCTGCAATCACTACTATGACTTAAGAACCCTAGGGGCCTCAGTTGTGAGATTTAACCCCTCTTTAACCCATCCAGACCCAGTGTCCATTCCAATGGACATCACTTTTCTCTGGTGTTTCATTATAGTTTTCACCCAGTCTCAAGGGAGAATTAGATTGGTTGTTGCCAAGTAATCTATGAGTCGTTTCTTTATTTTAAAGAAAGTTTGAAATGGACAGCTTGGTCTCGTTGTCCTCTCTCGTGGTCCCTCTACCTTTCTCTCCACCTACTAGCTTGTACTTATTTGAACAATGACTGAGACTTGGTGTTACGAGCACTTCCTCTGTCTGATTGCCTCTTCAAGATTAATCGCTTTTTGTATTCCCCAATTGTAAGTCGCTTTGGATAAAGGCGTCTGCCAAATGACTAAATATAAATGTGTAAATGTTGTATGCAAAAGTGATATGCAGAATACAACATGACGCTACATGTAATTCATAAAAGCAGTGGCCATATCTGTTGTCCTTGGAACACAATCTGAGTCTGAAAGGGGTTAAAGATATAAAACAGATATTCACATTAATCATATTTAACAGCTGGTATGTCTTTAATTTGTAAACTAAGGTCCAAATTATTTATTAATGAATGAATATTGAATTATACTATGCTGTACAGGTGTTTTATAGCTGTATTTGTATAAACAGTTTGTTTATCATACCATAAATAAGGTCTCGTAAAATAGTTTAGAAGATAAAGGAGTTATTTATAATTAATTATAAACAGAATTATTTATTAACTCTGCTAAATCACACATCTAGTATGTCCCCACACGGCTTACATTTTGTAAACATAGCATTCAGAATGCACTTGTTGCGCTGAAATGTTTGGCTCAGGGGGTGTTAAGTCGTATTATACAAATGGCCATGTCTGTTATTGCCAAGATATGTGTCTTTATGACACCAAAATCACCTTTCTATATTAATATCTATTCACAAGCCAACACACTGAAGCCAAATAGATTTGGAGTGGTTGTCTCTGTCTGACATGATTCCAAAAAGCTTTCTTTTATTAATAGCCGAATGTGCCTCTTGTCTCTCAGAATTAACCATCCATGAATACTGATGGAATAAAGCCAATAAAAAAAAAAAACTTGTATCAAGTAGTATAAGAGACAGCATGGCACGTGGATCTAATGCTGTTAGTTTAATTGCATATGGCAGTTATAAAGGTGGGCGGTGCTGACATCTGCCATGGGATTCAGTTAAAGAGGAAATGTGGAAAATGGCTTGCTCTTTTTGTTTTATAATCACAGGGCTCAACGTTTTTATCTGTTTGTCTGTCTTTTATTTGTTTGCACTCCATAATTAGACAAGTTGACACAATAAGTATTCACCTTTGATTTGACAGACATAAATTATATCTGAAATAAATTACTCATACTAATAATAGTGCAGCCTCAAAAAGTATTAGTGCTAAAACACACCTGATGAATGAATGCATAAATTTCATTGCATTGGATAACAACAAACCAAGTGACATCTAAAAATAATTTTATTTTTGCAATTACTTACCAACTGGTCACAAACAGGTGTCCTAGCAGACCACCCACAGTTATAGTTCCATATGTATTATGATGGACAACATGCTCTACTAAGTTTGACAACCAGAAGGTGTCCAAATACGTAATTTATCCTTGATTTTGATCTGTTTGAGAAACGTGTTTAGAAATCCCACTTGGTTTCCAGAGTTGGGTAGATTACTTACAAATTGTAATCCGTTATGGATTACATCACACAAATTGTAGTTAATAACATAATCCATTACAATACACATTTTATGTAATGAATCAGACTACTTTTGGATTACTTTAAAATTATCTTGTTTTCACGTTGATTTAAATAAGATCATATTGATATAAAAATACAAAGAGGAAAATATATTCCATTTGTTGTTATCAAACCATTTCGGGAAGTCGTGGCCTAATGGTTAGAGAGTCGGCCTTGTAATCCGAAGGTTGCGGGTTCGAGTCCCCGGCCGGCAGGAATTGTAGGTGGGGGGAGTGAATGTCCAGCGCTCTCTCCACCCTCAATACCACGACTGAGGTGCCCTTGAGCAAGGCACCAAACCCCCAACTGCTCCCCGGGCGCCGCAGCATAAATGGCTGCCCACTGCTCCGGGTGTGTGTTCACGGTGTGTGTGTGTTCACTGCTGTGTGTGTGCACGATGGATGGGTTAAATGCAGAGCACGAATTCCGAGTATGGGTCACCATACTTGGCTGAATGTCACTTCACATTTGTTATTTTTCAAACTGGGTTTGTGAAGGAACTGCAGAGGGTTTATTTGTTCAATGAAAAGCTGATCATTTATTAATTAACTAAAATGTTAAATTAAAACAATTTAAAAAATAATCAAAATAAAGCACTTACTGAACAAATTAAATAGTTTACCTGCATGTCATGTGACCATAACCAATGTCAGAGAGCCATGGGCATGCAAATGTGACAATTGTTTATTAAAATATGTATTTTAAATCTCAGGGATATACTCATATAAAACATATTAGGTGAAAGAGAATCAATGACAAAAAAGTTTGTAAATGTGTGAATCAGTGCAGTTTAATGTGTTTGAAAGACAAACTAACCAACTGAGTGGTAATTCAACTAAAAAAAAATGATGTGTTCATCAGTATTGGATGCAATGTTGAAATACCTCTTAAAACTAAAATGATTTTTTGTAAGACCAGTGGTCAAATGCTGTGTATCCACCTGATTCATGACTGACATCTGTGTGAATTTCTACAAAATTGGAAGACTTTCTGAGTGTATAAGCACTCGGCTATTTTATAAAGGAACATTTAAAAGAGGAATTAGGGAGAATCAATAAATTATTAATAGATGTTTTGCTAGTTTGTAAATAATATGTAAACATGTAATCCATAAAAACGTAACTGTAGTCTGATTGCTAGTATTTTAAAATGTAATTTAATCTAAACCTTTTTCTTAATTTAATCTAAACCACCAAATTATATTCAGCTTTCCACGCTAGAGGTAGAGATGTACTGTACGCAGGACAAAAACAGCATGCACTTTTCAGAAATCTGCTTTGTACAGATGGGTGTTGGAGAAATCCTTGTTTACAAAAACAGCACAAAAAAAAAACAATCTGTCAAAACAAAAATCTTCATATCACATTTAAATTGCAGTTTTGCCACAGGCATCTGAGAGACAACAATTTTAGAGGAGGATTTTATTGACTGACTAGAGGAAGATACATTTTTGGACTTATTGCTACCTTCTGTACTCAATACAAGTGTAACACAACACAGGATACTAAGAACACCATGCCTACAGTGATGCTTGAGGGGAAGTTGCTCTCAGAGACTAGGGACTAGACAAGTCGAGATGAAATATAAATAAATGAAGCTGAATACAGAATGAAAAAAAAGAAAAAAGAAAGAGCGCTGGGGCTAACAGTACAGGGATCTGAAACTTACAGCAAAAGCCACACAGGGTGATTTAAATCTAGAAAGTTTCCTGGATATCAAAGTATAATAAAGTGAAATAACTGTTCACAAATGGCTTCCGTCCAAATAGTTTTGGCACAATAACAATTTATGTATAACGCTGTATTTTATAGTGTCCTGGTTACTTATATACAACCCGAATTACAGAAATGTTGGGAGGTTTTTTAAAATTGAATAAAATGAACACTAAAATAATTTCAAATCACATGAGCCAATATTTGATTCACAATAGAACATAGATAACATAACAATTGTTTAAACTGAGAAATGTTACAACTGTATGCACAAAATGAGCTCATTTCAAATTTGATTACTACAGGTCTCAAAAAAGTTGGGACGTTAATAAAACACAATCTAATAGGTAGAAAATTAATTTCATTGTCCATTTCCGATCGCGCGCAGCAGTGCAAACTTGATTCTGTGCTTACTTGATATTTTATGTTTTTTAAAATGTTGTAGATTTTAGTAGCAAATGAGACTCCCTAAAATTAAAGCATGTATTTTGAGACAAAGTTCTTCTTTATGATTTTCAGTTTTGTTTAAGGTATTTAAAGCAACAGTTTTTAAATAACAAAAGAATATGTAAAAGTATTGTATTTGGAGTAAAAAGCGCCCCTGCTGTCGGGGCTGAAGGCGCACAGTAATCCACATGATAATTAATAGATGGCTGGCTTTTCCATTTGTTGACATGACATGGTTAGATTCAGATGGTAAATATCATATATTATGTTGGGTGTCCATATTAGAGATAATCACCATGTTTAGAATGAAACCATCATATTTAAAAACATTATATTATAATATAATATAAAAAAATATTTTTTTTTTGTTACTACTGTAAATACATATTCAATTATTATTGGATCTCCTTCAATACTTTCAGAATCTTTACGTATTAAAATTATTTTGTTTCTGTATTTTAAAATATATATATTTTATTAAGATATTTTAATGACAGTATATTTATTGAACAAAATAAGCAGAAAACGGTACAAACAAGCTAAAGTGATTGTTTTGAACAAGTATTAACTTAGACATTATTTCAAAAAACATTATTTTAGCTGAAGTATTTGTATCAATACCGTGTGCCTTTTACCCCATGCTGGTAAAAGGGTGTAAAAGGGTAAAAAATCGTGTACGGGGTAAAAGACCCCCCTTGCCACCTCATTCATAAGATTTTTAAACAAAATAAACAACTTGAATGATTTATTTTCACACAAAATCTGTTGCTCCATTAATGTTCAATACAATGGATATATTTTTTTCTGCAATTATACATTTTAGGCGCAGTGAATAGCACATTTTTTTCTTAAGGTGGGCCTTTAGCCCCGTCGTACCCTAATGTCTACTGCAACTGCATTTTTGTATGTAGTTTTAAACTGGAGCATGTGTGAACCTCAAATGACATTTAAAGTTTTTTTGGGGGAAGGTCTTGTCATCATTTTTGCACTTCATTCTGAGCCTGGTGGTCAGCTGTCCATTCCTCTTACAGTACACCTTTCCTCTTTCATCAAGATGGGACATTTGAGGGACGGCATCATTTCTCACTGCCTAATCTTGACACCCCCAATTATTGCCGCACTTGCCTGCTAAAGATTAGTCAAAAGCCTCAGTGTCACGAGGCAGGCCATATTTTCACAACCCTGTCAGTTTCATAGTGCTATAACTCAGTATAAGGTCAGCCAAGAGCTACACGGTTAAACTGAAACAGGCCTGGGTTAATTGAAAGACTTTGTACCTGGCATCTCCCTCACTTTCGACAGCACCACAGTCCCAAGCGTTGAAACAGTCCGCTAGGTATTAAAGCCATCATGCCATTTAATGGGATCCTCTTCATGTAATGTGAAAAGCTTTTACCAGGACACCCTTTCAAATTATGTGTCTGCAGCTGGAGGGGTCTCGTTGCAGACGTTTCCCCCCAGTTTGAGATGAGCCCGCTTTAGTGATTCTGTGACTCGACTGTGCTTTCCAATAGCGTGGGTTTGCTAAGACAAAGCAAGGACATGGAGTAATATAAAAACTGTCAGTTTACATGACGAATTGGTGTTGTGTGGAATGATTCTAACAGTGCATTGTTAGAGAGATGCTTTTTTCTGCCGCCATGCTCAATAAAGCTAAATAAAAGTCCAGATAAAAGGGCCAGATAGAATGTGATGCCGCAACCGCGCGGCGGGGCAAAGCGGCCGCTGATCCATGGCCTCTATTATAGCCTGTGTTTAGTGACACAAATGCTCTCTCTTGTTGCTCCTTTCACCCTTGAAGACTTGAAGCCCCTGTGTGTGTCTGTGAAACACATTTAGACCACTCACCCACAAAGTTAAGCTCTTCCATCTTTCTTTCCATTTCCATGCTACAAAAACTAGATCATTGCTAAATGTGTCTATATGAAGAGTTCAGATGCAAAAGTCTCTAAGTGCCGTTTGAAATAAGAATTTTATCAGGATTAAACAAAGTTATTAAACCTGTTAATGAACACATATTTATATAACATATGCATACACACACACACACAATTTAAATGTTAATGTATATATATATATATATATAATTTATTATTATTTAGTCATTTAGCAGACGCTTATATCCAAAGCGACTTACAAATGAGGACAACAGAAGCAATCAATTGTAGTTTGAAAACAACTAAAAACAGATCCAAAACTAAAAGCTGTATATATATATATATATATATATATATATATATATATATATATATATATATATATATGGTCACAAATCCGGTTTATGAACTTTCGTTCACTCACCACCAGAGGTCACCCGCTCACCACATGGACTCTTGCACTACACTACTGTTGCACTTCCCCCCCGGACTACAGTTCCCATCATTCATTGCACTGATGACACACACACACACACACACACACAGCTGAAAGCACTGATTACACATCTGATTCCTATCACTTACTTAGCCATGGACTTCCTCATTCAGATCACAGAGTATTGTAAGCACATATCGCTACCATAGCTGATAGCTACTTTACGGAGCCTATAGTCATAGTCATAGTCTTGCCTTGCCTTTTTTCATTCTATTTTTTTTTTTCTTTTTTTTTTACTGCTGTTGCATATAAAGTGCATAAAATTTGAACATTTTCTTTTTTTTTTTTTTTTTTTTTTTCATCAGAAGAGAAAACAACAGAAGACACATCAGAGAAACTGCAGCAACAACCAACATCTGTATGAATCACAAATTCTAAATGTTAAATGTTATTGAGCAGCACACATAACTAATATTACAAAATAAGCTTTGAAGCAACAGCAGATTAAGACAATGTGAGTCTGTGAGCACCTGTTTTTACACCAATGTAAATACTTGAGTGTACACCTGTGTGTGTGAGCGCGCTTGTGTTCATAAGGTTCCTCCATGTAAATGTTTAATTGTGTGTGGGGAACAACAGCCCCAACCCGCAAGGCATGGAAAAGATCCGGGCCCCAAACATCCGGAGGCCCCCCTGGGCACGGGACCCCCAGGAGAACCACCCCAGAAAAAAGGGCAGAGGAGAGCCCGAAGGTGGGACATCCGACAGCCACAGTGTAGACGCCCCAGGGTGCTGTGGCGGCAAGCCCGCAGGCTCCGCCGGCAGCCGACCACACCAGGGCAGACCGGTCCCTGGGCCCGGAGATCCAAGGGCCCCCCACCCCCCAACCGGGGCACAGCAAAGCCAGTAGGGACAGGCCCCGCCAAGCGACCGCCGAAAGTGGGCCAGCGCTCACCCGAGCACCCTGACCCGGCGCGAGAAATCACCAATGCACCGGCGGCAACCTCCACCGGCAGGGCATGGTGGTGGGGTGGGGGTTGATTGAGATGAGGAGTGAGGTGGAGTCTAAGGCCCGACCTGACACATAGACGTAGACGAACAAGCACACATATACACAAGCATACTTTCCCACCCTCATACACGCAAATGAATATTCACACCCTCGCCCCACATATAGACACACAAAAATGGACACGGTACCCACACTCCCCATATGCACTCTATACTCCTAGATCCAGGCACCACCACCCCCAAAGGGGTAATCAGTGCCCGATCCCGGAGCTGAACCCCCTTCGCTTTTTTCATTCTAGCCTGTGTATCTTGGTTTAACCCTTTGCCTTGCTGTTTCGGATTGTGTTTTCTCCTGCCCGGATTATTGCTCGCGTACCTGGATTATCTCTCTTTGCCTTGCCCTGTTGGATACTGTTCGCCGATCATAGACCCACGCTTGTCCTAGAAACACTCTTTGTCTTGCCTCATCTATGTCTGTTTGCTGTGTATCGACCAATGCATGTTTCATGACCACGCCTTTTAATAAAGCTCTACAGATGGATCCGCACGCCTCACGCTTCTGTTACTCTGTTACACATATACACATACGTATGTGTGTGTGTGTGAAACACAATAAATATGTAAAATAATAATAATAATAATAATAATAAATAATCTGACAGGACAACTCTAAAACAAAATGCAATGCAAAATTCAAAATACAAGAAACCTGTAAAACATAATAATAAAAACATTCATAAAATATTTGGAAAATTATATACGATACCCTATTTTTACGGGTTTTATTAGAATTTATACTTGTAAATGTGATGTTAATGTTTATTTTAATAACTAGAAACTTTATATTTTAGCCTATATGAAATGTTATGCGTGTGTGTGTGTGTGTGCGCTTGTTTTTGTGACAAATGAGGGCATACATTTGTTTAATGACATGGGTATGACATAGGTATTACAAGGAGAAGGTGACTTATGATGACATTGCCCCATCTCCCCACTTTTCAAAACGCTTATTAATCATACAGAGTGATTTATTTATTTTATTTTTTGGAGAAAGTAAAAATGCACAATCTCCTGTGAGGGCTAAGTTTAGGTACATAGCACATACAGTTTGTACGGTATAAAAACCATTACGCCTATGGGATTACTTTTCACGAAAACAAACATGTGTGTGTGTATCTGATATAAGTTCTTGTTATGTAACATTACCATTTACTAATGATCTATACATATATTCATATCTATTCACATTATTTTATTTAAATTTTGACCCTCTAAGTATTTATATTTCAATTTACATGTGTAATACATATTTTCCCTTGTTGTGCTTGTTCCACAGATGCAGTTTGGTTTGATCAGCAGATGTTCGCAGTCTTTAGCTTTTTGTTCTCGCTCCACGTATGTCTATTCGGACTAGCCATGATGGATGAAAGCTTTCCTGAGCTGGGCCAGTCGCCAGCTGACTGTGGGGAATGGATTCACCCAGTGTCACTGATTAGCTCTAGTGCTGCAAGCATGTTTGAACACCAGGCACAGGCACACAGCTCCCTCTGTCTCCTGCATCCAGGAATCCAGGTGTATGCAGGAGTGGACAATAGTGAGTGTAGATGCAGGAATGAGATTTGTGTGTATGCTACAGATAGTGTATGCTATGTTTGCTCACATAGCCTGACTTTGGACTTGCTGCATGAAGTCTAGTCCAAATTGCAGCTTATTCTGTCAAAGAGCAGCCCACTTGATACAAAATGAGACAGTCTGACCAACATGTAAAGTGACTGGAAATATAATATATCTGAAAATATATGAAGTATAATTTTTGTGTTCAATATGCATGCAGCTGGTCAGTGAACGGAGTGTGGGCGGTCTGTGGGTGTGCTGCCTGAGGCTGAGAGAAAAACCACGGTGCTGCCCATCATAACCTGATCCTGTCGCTCATTTGCATACTGCAGCAGCTCATCAGACGAGGTATGGGTGACCATCAGTACCCACACATATCCCTCTCACCACACTGACCCTGCAGCTCTCCTCATTAGTCACTGCCACTAGAAGCATCTCTTAAACAAAATAAAACAGCACTGTGACTCCTCCAAGCAATTTTTGAAATGGAACTTTTAGACAAAATCATTAAAAAATAAAAATAATAAAAAGTTTAGATATGTGTTTTATTATATAATACATCAGGCTTTTATGGTTCATATACAATAGTATGGTTTAGTGAGAATTTTGGTAACAGTTTATTTTAGGGTCTATTAAGTATAGTTGCTTATTAGCATGCATATTACTAGAATATTAGCCATTTATTAGTACTAATTAAGCACATATTTATGCCTTATTCTGCATGACCTTATTCTACATCCTTAATCCTACCCAATATCAAAACTTAACTACCTTACTAACGATTAATAAGCAGCAAATTAGGAATTTATTGAGGAAAAGTCATAGTTAATAGTGAATAAGTGTTCCCTATTCTAAAGTGTTACCAGAATTGTTTTATGCAGTTATTATTCAAATGGCCAAAACATTCTAAGCATGTCAATACATAAGTAATTATAATTGATTTAAAAAAAAAAAAAAAAAAAAAAAAATGTAGCTGATATAACATTATAGCAGGCTACATTTGTGAACTGCATATAAATATACAGTAAGCTGTCATTACTAACACAATTTTTATTATCCCTCCCAATAAAGTAAAGTAAAGTAAAGTAAAGAGACTTTATTGTCATTGTAGTTATACAACGAAATTTGTTTGGTAGCTCACAGAGGCCAGCAGCAGTAAAACAAGAAAGCAGCACACAGAACATAGTAAATGTAGTAAAAGTATAAAATTACTGTATAAAATAAAATAAAAAGGCACTTAGTATAATAATAGACAAGATAAATTTAAGGATAGAAATGTAACAGTATTTACAGTATAATAGTTGAGTGCAGACATGAATGTCCCATAGAGTGTCTAGATAATAAAATATAACACTATTTACAATGTGGTAATTTAGTGCAAACATTAATGTCCAATAAGTGTCTTTGTGCATTAGCAGCAAACATGAGGAAGGGAGAAGAGAGGAAGGGTTAACTATTTGTGTGTTGGGGGGGTGGCACAGGCTACAGCTCTGGGGAAAAAGCTGTTCTTTAGTCTGTTTGTGCGGGTTCTGATTGTCCTATATCTTTTCCCTGATGGGAGGGGTACAAAAAGTCTGTGTCCTGGATGAGTTGGGTCCTTGATGATGTTGCTAGCTCGCTTCTGTAGACGGCTAGCATAGATCATGTCAAGGTTCGGGAGTTTGATTCCTATGATCCTCTGAGCAGTTTTGACGGTCCGGGTCAAAGCTCGGCGGTTTTCTGCAGTGCAGCTGGAGTACCACACTGTGATGCAGTGACAGAGGATGCTCTCTATTGTGCTCCTGTAAAAGTTTACTAAGAGCTGGGTTGGCACTTTTGTTTTTTTTGAGTTTTCTTAGGAAAAAAAGTCTCTGTTGAGCTTTCTTCACTAAGTGGGATGTGTTAATGGTCCATGTGAGATCTTTTGTTATGTGTAAGGGTAAGGGTGGTGTGAAGTGCGATTGAGATTGCATCCTCTGTTGATCTGTTCCTACAGTAAGCAAACTGTAGGCTGTCCAGGTCAGCAGGGATGTTGGCTTTGATGTGTGAAAGAACAAGTCTCTCAAAGCACTTCATGATAATTGGTGTCAGAGCGACTGGGCGATAGTCATTCAGACATTTTACTGACTGTTTTTTGGGCACAGGAATAATGGTAGTTGATTTAAGGCATGTTGGGACTACAGCCTGCTGCAGAGACAGATTGAAGATGCTGGTGAACACCCCCGCCAGTTGGTCAGCACATGACTTCAGCGTGCAACCTGGAACTTTGTCTGGTCCTGCTGCTTTATTGACATTGATCCTCCTTAGCGTGGATCTCACCTGATGGCGTTCGAAGACAGGTACCGGCTCCTCTATGGGTGATGGTGCTGTCTGGATTTCCATGCTGTTGGAGTGACCGTCAAAGCGCGCAAAGAACTGGTTCAGGGTGTCAGGAAGCGTGGCATCATGGTTGGACAACGAGGGGCTGTTCTTATAGTCCGTTAGGGTTTTAATGCCTGTCCACATGCTGCGGGGGTTGTTATCTTTAAAATGGCCCTCGATGCGTTGTTGATACCTGTGTTTTGCTGCTTTAATGCCCTTCTTGAGATCTTTCCGAGCATTACTGTAAGCCAGCCTGTCCCCTGACCTGTAGGCAGCGTTCCTCACTTTCAGTAATGAGCGTACAATAATATAGTAAGATGGTATTTAAATGCTTGGTTTTAAGATCATTGTGGTGGTAAAACGTATTCTTAAAGCTGAGCATGAAAAAAAGAAAGAAAAAAACTTACTATAGGGTTAGGGTTAGTTGAATGTAATTATGCATAATTTATTGTTATTACCACAGTAAGTATATGTAACTTGCAACAAGGACACTAAAATAAAGTGTTACTAAACAGATTTTTTATTTTTTTTCATTTACTTTATACAAGATTTTCTAGCAAAACGTGTACCACAAGCTTAAGGTGGTGTAGAATGATACTAAAAAGTCTTTTACTTGCTAAAAAAACCTACAAAAAAAAACAACAACTATCGATCAGATAACATAAGGCAAGTATAAGAGATCGTGTACAACAGTATTTTTTTCCACAAAGTTTAGATTATGTTGATCATTTAGAGTTTGGCCAATCAAATATGATACAGTAGGCGTTTATTGGGTCAAAGAAGGTTCGCTATTGCATCCGTGTCTCCTGTTTAATTAGCACCAGCCTGGTCTTGCACCTTCTGACAAACTTCAAAGGTTGCTGGCCTCAAAGGTCTGTGATTGCTTCAAGCATGACGTGTGGCAGAGGGGATGATTAAGAAAAATTAGCTCTTCTCACAGTGCTGTCAGAGAGCTCAAGCCCGAATTACTGGCTTTGAATCTACATTTAGGCCAAAGAGGGTCTCACGATAGTTGTTTTCTGGGAACGATCAGAAGTAATAGCTGAAGATTATACAGGAAGTGGACAGCATGTTTTCTTGGGAAACCAAGCATGATGATATTATTCAGAGGTTTTGAGATTGCATTATTGTGACAGGTGCTGAGGCTTCATCTAGCTAAAATATTTAAGCAACATGCCACAAGAGGCCGTGGTAAAATCACTTTAATGCACTGCCTCATGGCTGCTTATGGCTCTTGGTAAAACGGTGGCATATAAAGCAGAAATATGATTATAGACACTAATGTCAATAAAAGTATAATTTTATAGTAATTATAATATACATTTACTCTTTCAATAAATACAAATTGTTAGGATAGCTGCAGGCTTGTTACTTTTTCTTGCAACATAAATTAAAATTTTAGTGTGTGTGTGTATGTCTGCTGTTTCAGCAGATTTGATTTTAAAAACTGTCAGAGAAACTGTACACTTTATACATAAATGCAGACCCCATTTGCTTCATAACGCCCTGCATTTACAATGAGTAGAAGGTATTTTCCACAGGTAACCAGAGTATGGCTTAACACACAAAAAAGTAAACACAATGGTTACATAAGGGTTACCAAATAAAACTTTCAGATTAATAATATAGACATGGATAGACAATGAAGAGTGTTGGTTTTATTTTTAGTGTTGCTTCTTGTGAAATGTTTATGTCTTCCTGGTATTTTTCTTTTTTCTTTTTCCTGCACTGCAAGGAAGTTCACACACCAAATGAAACCCAGTCATTTATTGTACAGAGAGGGTATTGTGTGAGTTCAACTGTGCGTCTGGCTCAAAATAGCACCAAGGACGTGCCCTAGTGTTGGTAACTGATGGCTGGGTGATTTAGTGTTGTGCAGTACGGCTCTTCAGATTTTTACAAGCCCAAACCGAATCTGTATCCAGAACTCAGCGGATTTCTACAGAAATCCCTTGTGTGTTTATTTCTCAAATTTGTTTTGAGTAATTTGGTAACACTTTAGTATAGGGACCAATTCTCACTATTAACTATAGTTGCTTATTAGCATGCCTATTATTAATATATTGGCTGTGTATTAGTACTTATAAAGCACGTATTCTAAATGACCATATTCTACATCCAATCCTACCCAATACTGTACCTAAAATTAATAACTATCTTACTATTAATAATCAGCTAATTAGGAGTTAATTGAGGCAAAAGTCATAGTTTGGTTTGTTAATATTGAAAATTGGACTCTAAAATAAAGTGTGACCAGTAATTTTAGCATGCTTTCAGCCACAAATTGTGTTTTAACCATTATGTGTAAATCCATTTTGCATGCATCAGACAGTTTATAAGCGGTCATATCAGTATTGGCAAGCAAATGTGAGTTTTTAATACAATATATTAGTCTATTTTACTGGCATCAGCCCTATAAAATAGACTAATATATTGAAGTCGATATATTTTATCCATGTCTAGTAGGACAAATAAACTAATATATTTACTCACAGAGCCTTTCACCAAGCATTTTATTGCATTATTCTTGTGTGGTTGTTTGTTTGTTTGTTTGTTTGTTTTAAGAAGACCACAGGTACTGTATCTATAATATCTTTTATTATACCAGTGATGTGCCTACATTTATCAGATAATTGTTTTTTATGATCATTTTGTTCTGATTTTCTTTTTCTTTCTTTCTTTCTTTCTTTCTTTCTTTCTTTCTTTCTTTCTTTCTTTCTTTCTTTCTTTCTTTCTTTCTTTCTTTCTTTCTTTGTCATTGTTTGGTGTAGTCTTTGAACAGCATGAGTAAATGATGACAACATTTTGGGTAAACTACTCTTTTAAGGGTATAGGATATAGTTTGAAACACATAGGGATCTAGATTTTTCGCAATCAAACAAAATCTATATTGATATCTCATATATCTTTATTGTCTTTAAAATGTAAATGATTATTATGTTCATATATTTCCCCCAAAATCAATGGACAAAATGGAAAGATGTCAATAACATACCGGTTTTTTCTTTTGTTTTTTTTTCTTTCAATATTTCAACCGTTTATCAAAATATTCAAATCACATTCAGCTTGATAACATTCACATTTAGGCAAGCATTTAATCATTGTTTGACAATGGCAGGAAAATTGTCTGTTTGAAGATAAAATGGTTTCTCCATGAGATTGCGTGGCTGGCACGTGATGACTAATGTACTTCAGCAGTTAATTGTGTCTTTGTAATTGTCTCTGGAGACACCAATATATTAGCTAAGCTGGAAGCTCTGTGTAAACCATAAGAGAGCCTTAATCACGCCGCAGGAGGGGACCGTGGACTGTTTCTCTGCCCAAAAACTTTGTACAGTCTTTTTGACAGCCACCAGTTAGGTTGTTATATTAATGAAAGCCTCCTCCACACTAGGTATTTATCTTCCTGACAGCTGCATCCCAGTTGAGCACTTATCAAAGGTTTCGCATCGTTTTTAGAGTTTTATTTGGGTTACCTCTGATCCCAAGTGCATTTCTCCCGTCTGGACATCTGATGGTGGTCAGACAATTGGTGATCATCGTGCTTTGTTTCTATTATGATACAAATCGCTGCAAAGCAGCTCTACAGGAAATTAAGTTTCCACAATATATTTATATATTGCAGAACTTTAATATATTTAGCTTATGGCAAAATTTGGTAATTCTATATGTTGTCTGAGCGTTGGCATCCTCTGAGGTCCTCTGAGGGGTTGGTAACGATGAGTTGTTGGTTTAGATGCACTGATAAGTTTATTTAGCTCTTCCTGTCCTATAGTTGTAAAGCACTGCAGTTTTTCTTTGGGTGCGATGAATGAAGCTGAAATACTAGATGCAGTAGAATCTACATTTGATATTGTATTTCTGATGTTGTCTATTTTATCAGTAAAGAAATTCATAAAGTCATTACTATTAAACTGTGAGGGTATATTTAGATCGGGTGGTGTCTGTTTATTTGTTAATCTAGCCACTGTGCTAAATAAAAACCTTGGATTGTTTTGGTTATTATCTATGAGTTTGCGCATATGCTCTGCCCTGGCAGCTTTTAGAGCCTGTCTATAGCTGGACATACTGTTTTTCCATGCAATTCTAAAAACTTCCAAGTTAGTTTTTCTCCATTTGCGCTCAAGATTACGAGTTTCTTTCTTGAGAGAATGGGTATAACTGTTGTACCATGGCGCAGTACGTGTTTCTCTAACCTTTTTCAATTTGAGGAGGGCAACAGCTTCTAATGTATTAGAGAAGATAGTGCCCATGTTGTTAGTCATTTCTTCTAGTTCATATGTATTTATGGGTACACAGAGCAGTTGAGATAAATCAGGCAGGTTATTTGTTAATCTGTCTTTGGTGGCTGGAACAATAGTTCTGCCCAGGCGATAATGCGGAGCCATATCCTGTTATACAACCTCCTGTATCCTGTTTTCTGAGTAACATTGAGAATATCACTATATATTGTTGCAACACCGCCGCAACGACCAGTCTGACGGGGCTCATGTTTATAACAGTAGCTTGGTGGAGTAGACTCATTTAGACCAAAATATTAATTTGGTTTAAACCAGGTTTCAGTCAGGCAGAGTACATCAAAATTATTATCTGTGATAATTTAATTTACAATAACTGCTTTGGGTGCGAGTGATCTAATATTTAGGAGCCCAAGCTTTAAAAATTGTTTTTGTTCATTTATTTAGCATTTTTCTGGTTTAATCACGATGAGATTTTTTCTGGATCCTGCATTAAATTTATATTTTGACCTCGCTATTCGGGGAACAGACACAGTCTGTATAGATTGGACAACGCAAGTACTTCTATCTTTTAAGTGGGTAGAACAAAAGTCATCATAGTAGTTATTTGAAAATTGGCTTAATAGTCAGATGGAGCGTAGCGTCCTGGTGATGTTGTCTGACAGGAGTTCCTCTCCGACTCTGTTGGGGTGCAGGCCATCAGCACGGAAAAGCCTAGGACGCTTCCAGAAAAGATTCCAATTATTAACAAAGAGCAGTTTCTGTTCTTTACACCATGACAATAACCATTAGTTTAAAGCAAACAGTCTACTGAACCTTTCGTGTCCTCGTCGATACGTGGGAAGCGGTCCTGACACGAAGATCGTCATCGCAGGCGATGTGCTGCGTACCATCTCGATCAGGCTCCTGAAGTCCCTCTTCAGTGTCTCCGCCTGCCGCAGCTTGGTGTCGTTAAGCCCCGCGTGCAGGACGACAACACCGATGCTCTCATCGCCCTTCAGGATCGCGGGTATCTGCGTAGAAACATCAAGAACACGAGCACCGGGGAAAGAGTGAGTGTGCACTTTACCTTCAGCTAACGTAGCACGGATGTGCCGGATGATGGAGTCTCAGACGATCACAGTGTCGCGTTCCATCTCGTGGAGGGGAGCGAAGCGGTTCCGGGTGGAGATCTCGAAGACCGGAGGCGGCGGAGGGGGAGAGGTCGTCGCCCGGGGCCTGGCTCGCGTCTTCCGCTGCTGGTGCACCCAGGGTCCGTGGCGTCCCGGCGCCGGAGTAAAGGACATCTGGGAAGATCGCGTCCTGGGTGCATAGGAGTAGAGGTGGTGGGAGTGTTAGCAGCGTGCTGTATACTTACCCCAGACTTGTGAGCGTCAGCCTGGGATGTTTCCAGCACGGCTCTCCGCTCTCTCAGCTGGGCCTGCTTCTCCACCAGGTCGTGGATCTGCTTCTCCATGGCCTACAGCTCCAGCTGCACCGAATGCAGCTTGAATGTGTCCTCACCTGCACTCAAAGGTAGACACAAATCCGCCATTTAAGCAAATAACAATGAAACAATGGTAATGTGTGTAAATAGAGTATTAGCAATGTAAGCGAGATTAGCGGCATTTTGCATTTTGTAGTTTGGAAACAACATGAGTAAATGATGGCAACATTTTGGGTAAATTACTCTTTTTAAGGGTAGGATTTTGTTTCTTAACGTTTAATATGGGCTCAGTACTGTAACCTATAGTAGCTTGACAGAGTAAATGTATCAAGTTAGCTTTACCAAGAAGCTTCCGCTTACCAAAATTCTATTTTCCAAAGAGTCACAAAAGTCATACTTAATTCACAGAGCATATGCACAAGATGAAATCATAGCTCTTGCCTTTGTGAACAGCATCTATTGTCGTGTCTATTTGGCTTTTGCCATAAAGTCTGGTCCATATTGCAGAGTTTTCTGGCCAACCAAATTAGCAAAAAACGAGACTGGCAGACATGCAAAGTGACCAGCCAGTTTATATTTTGTTTTCACATGCCCATCGGGGAGAAGTTATCTGAAATGTTATTTTTTAGATAATAGTGTTGTTGTTCTTAAGAATGTTTGCCTGTAAGATCCTGAGATGAGATGTCCCCTCATCATTGTCATTAGGGTTATATGAACATGGTTGGGAAAGGTTCATTTTGTAGGTTATCAGTCCTTTTTATTAGTCCTTTTTTTATTCTCTTTGTCTCTTCGCCCCATTGCTTTCTGTCACGTCAATATGAAATTTAACTAAATAATGGATTATCATATAAGAATTGCCAGTTCTCCAAATTTCAATTTAAGTAAGAGATTTGTAGAGGTAAATTGCCTCCAAAAGACCATTTTGAGCAGCATAAATCAATAGGATAAAGAAAAGTGAGCATCTGTGATTAAATCACCCTATCAATCACATCAAATATAGAAATAATGAATCAACATTTCAACTAGTCTCAGCTTCAGATGACACTCCACGGAACGCCCATAGTCTGCCGCTGTCTGTATTTCATATTGCACACAAAACCGTAAAGCATCTGGCAAGATCTGATTTAAGTGGAATATAAGCTAATCTGATTTTAAAAATGAAAAATGGCACACTGGTTCATTACTCTATTTCAGATCAACCCCTAAACGACACATAACAACAAACAAACAAAGTAACTGGTCACTTTGCATGTCTATCAGATGGTAACTGCAGGTAGTTATTGACCAGAATAAGATACAATATTGATCAAACCTTATGCTATATAGTCTAGGTTTGGCAATACGAGACTGAAATTCGTTTGTTTAATTTAGTCTCTGGATTTGTTTCTCTAAAACTTCTGTTTTGTTATAAGTAGGTTGTCATAGAATTAAACATAACAAGACTACTTAACACAACTGCTTCTCTTTTAC
The DNA here is from genome assembly GCF_936440315.1 of Barbus barbus. NCBI lineage: Eukaryota > Metazoa > Chordata > Actinopteri > Cypriniformes > Cyprinidae > Barbus > Barbus barbus. Next base: position 8,551,109 of record NC_136736.1, on the reverse strand, counting down.
AGTTTCACTCTGTCTTCATCACTCTCTCCAAGCATGCTTATTATTAGAGGTCAAAACCGCAAGGTAAACAATACAATACAATGCAAGAAACAAAACAAACAATCAAGAATAAGAAACTCAATTAGCATGCAAATACATGCAAAGTTCTTCGTAAGGCTGCTCCTATAAAATCAACTCATTAGATTAGCTTTGGTCTCTGTGGTGAAAGTACAGAAAATTAAAGATTAAAAATAGATTTTGACACAGAGCTAAAAAGAATAAATGACTGCTGTGGAATGAAGCCATTTGTATTTGATTGCAACTGGTGACTGTGAGTTTGCATGCACTTGTGAGAAGTGTATTAGTCTGCCTCATGTCTCAAACTACTTCAGAATATCATTGAAGGATGGATATTATAGTCCATTTCTTTCAAGCTTTTCATTTAGTCCGCAGCATTTCTCTGGAACAAAGATGGGAGTTGAGGGATTTTTGGCCAATAATTATACAAGGCTTTTTGTTAATGTCAGGTGTCGGAGAATGCTGGACAGAAAGCCAGTTTATACATTGATCTTATTTAAATGTCAGAGTCTCAGGTCTGTGGTCTTTAAACTTTGGCAAGCAGAAGAGGCTGATATTAGTTTCAGATCTCTAGATGTCTTTGATAAATTTAAGGTGCTTAAAAAGTTCAATTGTATCTAATTATTATTATTATTATTTATTTTAAGTTGAAAAGGCGAAATAGTTTTCCTTTAGCTGAATTAATCAGTTTACATAACTTCAATTTAAAGCTGAAGCACTTTATTTCAACTATAGATAGGGAGAATGTCTGTAAAACCAAAATCCATCATTATTTTTTATACATTTTTGCAACACTTATTTAATTAAATAAATAAATTAATAAATGACGATCAGATAAAAGTTAATTATTTAAAAATGTCAAAACTGCAAGGAAGACTTATTAATCTGACTTTAGTCAGGTATATCACGTCTTTTAATGCCCCAATTTAATTAACACACCAATAGAAAATAGTCCACATTCTTTTCTTGGGCCTTAAAACCGTTCAAGTTATCATTCTGAAAGTCTTAATGGCACAAGAAAGGAATAAATTAAACCAAAGGCACTAATTAATTTCAAATTCTTCAGAGGGAAATAGATTAATTTCTGTAACATTTGTCATTTGCTTAAAACATTTATCCTAGACCAAATTAGAAATGAGGGGAAAACTGAACCAGGGGCCAGCGCTGATTGATGATGTGGTCAGGTGCAGTCATAAATGCACCAATGTCAAAGCTCTCTCTAAGCCAGTTTGAACGGGTGACTGCTCGCTTGAAGGATATGCTGTATGTGACGGTGGAGACGTTCACACTGTGGTCTTGAAGAATGAGAGGCCAGGGACACTACAGTCCCCCTGTGTGCTTGAAAAGAGTCTTTGCACCAGTTGCTCCCTCCTTTTCTCTCTCTTATCCTGTGGACTCCTAATGACTCTTTTCCACTGACCTGTGAAGGAAAAAAGAAAATGGCCCCATTTAGAGGGAGAAACGGCCAACCTGTTATTTCTTGTCCATTGTCCCGGCTTTAATTGAGAAAATCAATTTGTCATGACACTTCGCCAATAATGTAATTCCCCCTTTCTCCCAGCTTTCCTCATCTGCTATGTACAGCAACTGGAGGAGAGATGAATGGTGAAGAGGGTGCATACAGTGGCATTTCACTTTTGTTTGTTTGTTTTTTCTCATTTGTCACCCTCCTGTTACTGTCATCATGCATCATCATGATGTAACCGCTGGCAGGACCTCCCTAGGCCTCTGCAGTGCAGGTGGCCTTAATCTTAGCATTATGACCAACTTAAGTCTGTGTCTGCTTTTCTTGCCTTCAAAAGCATTCGAGTGCAGGCTGTGAAGGCGCAATATCATTGGTAGGACATAGTAAATGAACACTCCTCCTTTACTGAATGAATCTGAACAGGGCATTTTGCATAAATGACCAAAACAACCAAGGAATTTAGTTGAAAATGTGCTCAGTTTGTGACTGAGTCTCATAATCTTCTAAAAGCTCAAAATGGGTGCAGTGAACAAGTGTAGCATAAAAACAGGTTTCATAGGACTAATGCTGAAAACTCTCCAATTTATCAATCTGTTCAAAATGAACATATTCAGGTACATCTAAAAAAAAAAAAAAAATAGAATTTCATCAAAAGGTCAATATTTTCTGTCACTCATATATTATATAGATTCATTACACATAGAGTTAAATATTTCAAGCCTTTATTTCTTGAAATGTTGATGATTATGGGTTACAGATAATGAAAACCCAAAATTCAGTGTCTCTGAAAATTAGAATATTACATAAGATCAATAAAAAAAGGATATTTAAAACAGAAATGTCAGCTTCTGAAAAGTATGTTCATCTCTATGCACTCAATACTTGGTTAGGCCTCCTTTTGCAAGAATTACTGCATCAATGCGGCGTGGCGGCAATCAGCCTGTGGCACTGCTCAGGTGTAATGGAAGCCCAGGTTGCTTTGATAGCGGCCTTCAGGTCATCTGCATTGTTAGGTGTGGTGTCTCTCATCTTCATCTTGACAATACCCCATAGATTCTCTATGGGGTTCAGGTCAGGCGAGTTTGCTGGCCAATCAAGCACAGTAACACCATGGTCACTGAACCAGCTTTTGGTACCTTTGGCAGTGTGGGCAGGTGCCAAGTCCTGCTGGAAAATGAAATCAGCATCTCCATAAAGCTTGTCAGCAGAAGGAAGCATGAAGTGCTCTAAAATGTCTTGGTAGATGGCTGCATTGACTGTGGACTTCAGAAAACACAGTGAACCAACACCAGCAGATGACATGGCAGCCCAAATCATCACTGACTGTGGAAACTTCACACTGGACTTCAAGCAACATGGATTCTGTGCCTCTCCACTCTTCCTCCAGACTCTAGGACCTTGATTTCCAAATGAAATGCAAAATTTACTCTCATCTGAAAAGAGGACTTTGGACCACTGAGCAACAGTCCAGTTCTTTTTCTCCACAGCCCAGGCAAGACGATTCTGACGTTGTCTCTGGTTAAGAAGTGGCTTGGTAGCCCTTTTCTTGAAGATGTCTGAGCGTGGCGACTCTTGATGCAAACAAACACATTCAGTTAACATATGCACACAAGAAGGTTTTATCTTTGTACGCTATTTCTTTCCAGAAGATATGACCAATAAAAATATTGTTGTACAATATCTTGTACTATACTATATCTTGTGTAAACGCTGGGAACAGTATGTTTTGAACCCCCTCACAAAATCGCTTGTCAATGCAGTTCCATATTTCAATGTTGTTGTTGTGTCTCTTCTGTTTATTTCTGACTGTGAAACAACAGGACAGACCAGTGTTAGGGTTAGTGAACCGATTAGGGTTGTGGTCTAAGTAATTAGTGTTAAGTCTATGCTCTGTTAAATTGTGTTGTGTGAGTAAAGTACACACAAACTATAGTGATAACGAAATGTACTTAATCCGTGCTGTATACACACAAATGTATACCTTGGGCTTTACTAATAGCACACATACAGAAAATGCTCATTGTCATCACCTACTGGTGTAACAGTAAAACCTCTAGAAAGGCTGCATTGTTTGAAGTATTTAAGAAATCGGTGCATTTTCCATTTGGAAATAGTGAAAAAAAACAAGTTTAATCAACATTTTTTTATATATATATCCATGAAATGAAGACACCTTAAAATGACAAGAAATTGTATTGTGCCATCTCAGGCTATGTCATTTATTATTTTGTGTCTATTTTTCTGCCTCATGTTTTGGTATTTTTGTCAACCCTGTTACCGTCACAAGCGTTACAAGATACTATAGTTTAATTAGAACTCATATGCCACTGAATGATATAAGCATTAGCTCAATAATATACCGAGGGTGACCTTTAAAATGTTTGAATTTTAGATAGACAATCTTTAAAAACAGGGTCAAACCTAATCTATGTCATCCCTGTTACCAAAATGTCAAAACTTGTTACTCTAAAAAGTAACAGGTTGACAGTGACAGGTTTGATGATTTCAAACAAATGTGCTAATTGCTATCTAATAGTCAAGTTCACAATAGCACATATTGTACACTTTGAAATGATTTTACTTATAGATACTGATTATATTAAACGTACAAAATAATTGTTTAAACAATGGTAACATGTTTGACATTGCATAGTGGCCCTGTCACAGCTACGGTGAATGAAAACATGAAGGCGAAGATAGATACAAATAGTCTTTATATAAAAAAACAGTCTAAATGACTAAATAAAAAAAATTAAAATAAACAAATAGTCTTTAATATTCAAAAATAGTGCAAACACAGGCAGGATGACCGTGTAGGGACTAAGTAGACGACAAACAGAGAAGTGAATACAACTTAAGCCGGGCTCACACTGTGCGATTTTTAATAGTCTTTTGCGTTTGTTTTGCTTGTCACACTGTACGAACATGATCCCCATGTCAGACTGTGGGATCTCAGTTGTCTTAATGTCAGACTGTACGACAGTCAAGACGCGACAAAAACGGACGTACTCAAGAAGACTTGCCCGGGGCCTGTTCCATAAAACAAGTTTACCAAATAAGCCAGGCTTATTTCAGTAATTCTGACTTATTTTCACTTGATTTGGTTTCTGAAAGCAAAATTACCATAGCTCAATCTCAGTCACTGTGGCAACTTATGTTGGCAAACTAACCTGGTCCGGAGCAGGCTAACTGTCATGCAACGCTGAACTCCTCTAACACTGACCAATAGGAACGCATCGATATTACCACTGACTCTCTCACATACAGTCAGTTTAATTTATTATCGGTCCAAAAATAAAAGTATACAGAAAATACACCTTAAATAATCAAATAAATAAAAAATAGGCTACAACCAACTGTATTTAATGTATTGTGCCCAAAATGTAGGCTAATGACATTTTAACATTGTGGCTACTTGTGCATGCAGTTGATCAGCAGTTTCTAGCCATGCAGCCTTTCTCTCTGAATTTATGACAGCTGTACCTTTTATGGTTATTAGAACATTAAAACATTACAATCTAAAATGTCTCTTTAAAGCATTAAAGCATAAAAACACAATCAAAAGTTAAAATCACTGAATTAAAAATGTAAATTTATAATAGAAATCAGAGTACATTTTAACTGATAAGAGGAAAACACATTTAACTCATTTGAGCTAGTGATTAACAGTTGCTGCTATCATAAAAATACACTTATATGTAGGAAATTAAAATTCTATGTGTCACATTTAATGTCCAACAACAAATATTTTAGCAGAATGTATATTTTATTCAGAATTCTTGCGCTAGTATTCTATTCTGCTCTGTCTGTGTAGCGCGCATGCGCGCCGCAGCGCTCGTTCTCTCGCATAAGCCCCGCCCACTCCTGACAGCTAAATGGATATATTTGCATGGTTTTCTGACATTTACAGATGTAAAAAATATACCTGTGACGTATCAGTTATGCACTGAGGAAAACACAATGTTTCAAATGTGTTAAACAGCACAAATATTCGCTGTTTGCTACGGTGGATCGATTTGATCCATGATCGACATTAAGGGCTGCTTCAGAATAAGCGTGTACGTCACATTATCCTGACTCACTGAACCTGGATAGCATTAGTCAGATTGCGTGAACTTGAATTGTCCTTTATGGAACCGCTTTAGTCCCGATTGATTTGTTAGGTTATTTCAAGTCAGGTTTTGGACTTTAATCCCCGCTTTTCTTAGCGTCTTTTATGGAACAGGCCCCCGGAGTTTTACGTCATCAATACGTGATCCGCGTTCTCTCGCTATAATGGTAGCTAGCAAACAACAGCAACGTGTAGCGTTAGTTTGATTAATTACATGCCTTGATGTTAAAAAAAAAAAAACGAAAAAGACGACGTGTGTGGAGCAAGTCATGGCTGGGCAAAAGAGGACTTTATGGACTTCCAGTTCTACAGAGCGAACTTGAGGTAATGTTATTCGAGTTTAAACATCCTGCCTCTTAATAAATAAACTTTAAGTAAACTTTACTTTGTACATATATTGTTTTTACAAATAACGAAGTTGAAGTTGTCGCGCTAATTGCGTCATCAAGTTCAGTGCTCCTATTGGTTCTTGGTTTGACGGTCGTCGTAGGAGATTTCACACTGCAGGAAAGTGTCTGAAATCTTCTGACTGAGTTGCTGAATTGATCGCAACGGCCATTAATCGGCTGTCGGTGAACATGTCAAACCAGCGATCTAGACAACCGATTTTAGCCTAGGATTATAGGAATCTTTTAGGATTTTCAAAATTTGTCTCAGACGATCAAATCGTGGCCAAAATAGCACAGTGTGAGCCGGGCTTTAAATAGGAGGGCTGATGATGGTAATTAATGACACACACCTGAAACCAATGACAATAATCAGACATAGACGGAAATAGATCAACTGAGCATATGAGGTAAGAAAACACAAACAAACAGTCCTTGAGTCTGACAGGCCTAGCCTCAGTCACGCCTCATAAATGATCAAAAATAGAACATTATAGAGGAGTGAAAGAAACATGCTTGTGTTTTAAGTTGAAGGAAATCTGGTTGAGAGATTATGTAACCTCCTAGAAGTGATGCCGCTTGAATGTACATTATTTTACAAGTTTTTTTGATGAGGGTAACATGGACGACTTGAAATCAGGGGTCACCAATACAATTATTTATATTTTATAGAAAAAATGCATACTTATGCCAAAAACATTGCTTAACAATTAGACTATATTTAGAACAATATGCAAATGTGAATTTTATATAATTTTGCCTTCATTTTGGAAATTAAAAGTCCTGCTGAAAAAGAAAAATCATATTGAGGTACCAGCCAAAAATCTTACCCTTGTCAGCACAAATGCTATTTAAATTATTTAAAATAATATTTAATTGACTCAATTGAAAAGCATACATAGAAAGCATACATAATATTATGTTCCCTATCTGTCGGTCACTACGAGTTATGTCGTGACGACATTAGGGGATTTACTTGAGAGCCCCGACTGCCTCTGATAAGAGAAAACGCCAATGAAATTTGGCTAGTGGATTTTGCATACCTGAGCCACTCCCCGTGCATACGGGTATAAAAGGGCGACAGGTGCATCCACTCATCAGATTTTTGCTTCGGAGCCGAGTGGATGAGAAATCTTCAAAACAGATCAGATCTCCACAAAGCCGTCTGCCTCGAAGTTTGTTCCTGGGTGGCGTTACGGTGCAGACAGCGGTGTCTCTGCAGCAGCGATTCCCCTGGGCACTTCACCTGAAAGAGCAAATTTCTAAAACACTGGGCGGTTCGCGTCTTTTTAAAGATGCCGTTCCGTCCGTGTTCTCTTGGTTGCGGTCGCTTCCTGTCCTCGGATGACGGTCACGAGCGTTGTCTTCAGTGTCTGGGCATCCAGCACGCTGAAGATGCGTTTGTGGATGAGTCATGCGCCTGTTGTGGGCGTATGAACATGGCAACGCTGCGTTCTCGCCTTTCCTTTCTGAAAGGATTGGCACCCTCTGCCGCCACCCGTCCCGGTCTCTCTGGCTCGAGCAGAGGACCGCCGGCTGGCGCTCTGGGAGATCTGAGGGTGACGGTAAGAGCTTCTCCGCCGGGCACGTCCCCGCGGACCTCTTACTCCTCCCGCAGCGCTTGTTCCGTCCGGTTCCCGAGTGATTTCGCTGGTTCGCCTCACGGGGCCGCCAGCATTTCATTCGGTGCGCCGCCCGAGGATCAGATGTCGATCGCGGCATCGGGGGATGGGCTTTCGTCCTCTGAGGATGAACGATCGGCGGGGCTGCCCCCCTCGGGTGTTGTCGCCACTGCCGATCCGGACCCAGAGCTGACGGCCATGCTTGCCCGGGCAGCCGTGAGTATCGGGCTGGAGGTCAACAGACCGCCCAGTCCCGAGCCCTCGCGGCTGGATGATTGGTTCATCGGCGCAAAACGCGACCAGCGGCCGCACTTTGCCCCGGTGCCTTTCTTCCCGGAGGTGCATGAGGAGCTGACGAAGTCGTGGACGGCCCCTTTCTCGGCCAGAAGCCGCTCGTCTCCCTCCTCCGTCCTCACTACCCTCGATGGCGGGGCGGCCAGGGGGTACGTGGATATTCCCCAGGTGGAGAGAGCGGTTGCGGTGCACCTGTGCCCGCAAAACGCCGCCACCTGGAGGAATCGTCCGCGTCTCCCGTCCAAAGCCTGTAAGCTGACGGCCGCACTCGCCGCCAAGGCCTACAGCGCTGCGGGCCAGGCCGCCTCTGCCCTGCATGCCATGGCCATCCTGCAAGTTCACCAGGCCAAGGCACTAAAACAAATGCACGAGGGTAGTCCCGACCCGGGGTTGATGCAGGAGCTGCGCACGGCGACTGACTTCGCTCTCCGGGCGACGAAAGTCACGGCGCGGTCCCTCGGGAAGGCGATGTCCACGTTAGTGGTCCAAGAGCGCCATCTCTGGCTCAATCTGGCTGAGATGAAGGACGTCGACAAAGTACGCTTTCTCGACGCCTCCATCTCCCAGACGGGGCTATTTGGCGACACTGTCGAGGGTTTTGCCCAGCAATTCTCGGCAGTACAAAAGCAGACGGAGGCAATTCAGCACATCCTCCCTAAACGGCGGGATGCTCCAGCTGCCACCGCTGGCCCAAGGGCCAGGCCCCAGTCTGCTGGTCGCCGTGGGCGCCCTCCTGCGTCCTCCAGAGCTGCTCCGCCCCGTGCTGAGTCGTCACCTAGGCCGGTGCGTCGAGCCTCTCGCAGGAGTGCGGCGCCCCCTGCGCCTCAGCCGGCCGCCAAGTCCTCCAGGAAGACGACAAAGCGGCCCTGACGCGCACAACCCGGAGATGGAGGAATTTGCTCTTTCCCAGGAGACGACGAGGCTAGCGTCGCTCCTTCCCCCGGAGGAGGGCCGGGTGGAGAATCCTGTGTTTTCTTTTCTTTCTGTTCCGCCACTGGCTCAAGGGCCAGTGGTACCCACATTGTCAAAGAAAGAGCAATTTCCCTTCCCTCCGGGTTCCCAGGTCTGCGGGCTGACAGTGTGCGACGCAATGCCTCCTCACTCTCACCCGAGACCCATATTGCCAGTGGCCAAGAGAGTGCAGTCTGGGGACGCGATGCCTCCCCGCGCACCTCTAGCCAGTCCCCCCGGGGACTTAGGGAGTTTTGTGGGGATGAGTCAGAACGCACTGCCTTCTGTTCCATCCAACCTTACTCCCCCTCGCTGCACCACTGCGGGCACGTCGATTGGGCCTTTGGTGCCGCTTGCACGGTATCTGGGGGCGTGGCTTGCGCTACCCAGCCCGTCTCGCTGGCTCATTCGCACAGTTCGACTCGGCTATGCGATTCAGTTCGCCAGGCGGCCGCCCAGGTTCAGCGGCATCCTCGAGACTTCGGTGGCAGTCCGAGATGCACCTGTCCTGCGCGAGGAGATTGCTGTCCTTCTGGCAAAGGGTGCAATCGAGCCGGTCCCTCCAGCCGAGATGAGGCAGGGGTTTTACAGCCCCTACTTCATCGTGCCCAAGAAAGGCGGTGGCCTCCGGCCAATCCTGGACCTGCGAGTCTTGAATCGGGCCCTACACAAGCTCCCGTTCAAGACGTTGACGCAGATGAGTTCACTCCGTGGATTGGTTTGCAGCGATCGACCTGAAGGACGCTTACTTTCATGTCTCGATTCGCCCTCGACACAGGCCGTTCCTACGGTTTGCGTTCGAGGGGCGGGCATGGCAGTACAGGGTCCTCCCCTTCGGGCTCTCCCTGTCTCCCCGTGCCTTCACGAAGGTGGCGGAGAGCGCCCGTGCCCCGTTACGGGAAGTGGGCGTCAGGATCCTCAACTATCTCGACGATTGGCTCATCCTGGCCCGATCACGAGAACAGTTGGGTGGTCACAGGGACCTGGTGCTCCGGCACCTCAGCCAGTTGGGGCTTCGGGTCAACTGGGAAAAGAACAAGCTCTCCCCTGTGCAGAGAATCTCTTTTCTCGGTGTGGAGTTAGACTCTGTGATTATGACGGCACGTCTCTCGGACGAGCATGCCCAATCAGTGCTGAACTGCCTGAGTTCCTTCAGAGGCAGGACAGTGGTTCCGCTGAAACAGTTTCAGCAGCTCCTGGGGCATATGGCATCCGTAGCCGCAGTCACGCCGCTCGGGTTGCTTCATATGAGACCACTTCAGCACTGGTTACACTCACGGGTCCCGAGATGGGCATAGCGCCGCGGGACACGTCGTGTCACCATCACGCTATCGTGTCGCCGCTCTTTCAGCCCCTGGTCGGACCTTGCCTTCCTACGGGCCGGGGTGCCCTTAGGACAAGTGTCCCGGCATGTTGTTGTCACAACAGATGCCTCCAGCATGGGCTGGGGCGCTACATGCAACGGGCAGGCAGCCTCGGGGCTCTGGATGGGGCCTCGACTGCTTTGGCACATCAACTGCCTAGAGCTGTTGGCAGTGCATCTGGCCTTAAAGCAGTTCCGGCCACTGCTCCCAGGCCAGCACGTGTTGGTCCGCACGGACAACACTGCGGCTGTTTCGTACATCAACCGGCAGGGAGGTCTACGATCACGCCGCATGTCACAGCTCGCCCGCCATCTCCTCCTCTGGAGTCAGTCACAGCTCAAATCGCTGCGCGCCGTCCACATTCCGGGGGAGCTCAATCGTGCAGCCGACGCGCTCTCACGACAGCTCACTTCCCCGGAGAATGGCGACTCCATCCCGAGACGATCCGGCTGATTTGGAGTCGATTCGGGGAAGCTCAGGTAGACCTGTTTGCTTCCCGCAAGTCCTCCCACTGCCAGCTGTATTTCCCCCTGGCCGAGGCCCCCCCCGGCACGGACGCACTGGCACACAGCTGGCCTCGGGCTCTGCGCAAGTATGCGTTTCCCCCAGTGAGCCTGATCGCACAGACACTGTGCAAGGTCAGGGAGGACGAGGAGCAGGTCTTGTTGGTTGCGCCATATTGGCCCACCCGGACCTGATTTCCGGAACTCACCCTCCTCGCGACAGCCCCTCCCTGGCGCATCCCTCTGAGGAAGGACCTTCTTTCTCAGGGGCTCGGCACCATACGGCACCCGCGTCCGGCTCTGTGGAACCGCCATGTGCGGCTCCTGGATGGGACGCGGCAGACTTGAGTGGCCTGCCACAGGCTGAAGTGGAGTCTGTTCGCGGACTGGTGTTCTTCTCGGCGGGAGGACCCCCGAAGATGCACGATTGGAGTGGTGCTTTCTTTCCTGCAAGAGAGGTTGGAGCGCGGGCTGTCGCCCTCCACCTTGAAAGTGTACGTGGCTGCTATTGCGGCCCATCACGATGCAGTGGACGGCCGGTCCCTGGGGAAGCACGATCTCATCGTGAGGTTCCTGAGGGGTGCCAGAAGGTTAAATCCTCCTAGGCCACCCCTGATGCCCTCCTGGGATCTCTCTATTGTCCTGGCTGGACTTCAGAGAGGTCCCTTTGAGCCGCTGGACTCAGTCGAGCTGAAATTCCTGTCGGCCAAGACAGCGCTCCTGACCGCGCTCACTTCCATCAAGAGGGTCGGGGACCTTCAAGCATTTTCGGTAAGCGAAGAGTGCCTTGTGTTTGGGCCGGCCTACTCTCACGTTGTCCTGAGACCCCGGCCTGGATACGTGCCTAAGGTTCCCACCACGCCTTTCCGCGATCAGGTGGTGAACCTGCAAGCACTGCCCTCGGAGGAGGCAGACCCAGCCTTGGCGTTGCTGTGTCCCGTAAGAGCGCTGCGCATATACGTGGACCGCACCCGGAGCTTCAGAAGCTCTGAGCAGCTCTTTGTCTGCCACGGACGTCAGCAGAAAGGGAAGGCTGTCTCCAAGCAGAGGTTGGCCCACTGGATAGTGGATGCCATCGCCTTGACGTACCAATCCCAAGGCGAGCCGTGCCCCCTCGGGGTGAGGGCTCACTCCACACGGAGTGTTGCCTCCTCCTATGCGCTGGCGCACGGCGCCTCTTTGGCAGACATCTGTAGAGCTGCGGGCTGGGCGACACCGAACACCTTCGCGAGATTTTACAGTCTCCGCGTTGAGCCAGTCTCTTCCCGTGTGTTGGGTAACAGGTAAGTGGCGGGAAGAGCTGGCCGGTGTCACGCTTGCTGCGCCATTCCCCCTTACCCGGGGATACGAGCGCCTATTCTCTCCTCCAGTTAGTTCCCCGGACGGCGAACCCTGGCGGAGTTCCTCCAGCACCCCCGGCAGTCAGGCTGGGCGGAGCAGTCTGACGCCAGGCCCAGTACCGGTGTTAGCTTGCCCGGGTCTCCGGTCAGCCCCTGTACTCGGCTAGGTGCCCGTGTGGCCTGATTCCCTTCGGGTGATCCCACATGTGTATTCATCCACGGTACGGTTTCCCTCACGGTAAACCCGTGTCTTCCCTTTGACAGAGCTCTGTCAGACCCTGCTGGCAGCCTTCCTCCCTTCTCCTAGGTAGGATCTGCCCCAGGGTCCAGGCGTATGTAGCACTGCCCCAGGCTTGGGCCAGTCCATACCAGTGTCTCCACACGTTACCTCCCTTCGGGCAGGGTGTGGCCTCCGTAGCGCCCTTCTCCGGAAGGCTCGCTTCCCCGTCGTTACTGCCGGGCTGTAACAACAAACAGGAAAGACTTGAAGCAGTCTTTCATAGAAGGTCGAAATCCCTTCCGATTTCTGGGGAAAGGAACAGCGGCTTGGCTATCTCCAGCAGCAATGTACTCAGTGGTCCCTGCGGGCACCAAGGTTAGCGAATTTGCGCTGGGGCGACGGGAAGGTTGCGACCTTCGCATCGCATTTGTCTGTCACGCGCTAGCTTGTCAACATCTGCATGCCACAAGGTCGTGACGGGGTTCAGGTTGTGGCGCTTTCCATAGACCCCTAATGTCGTCACGACATAACTCGTAGTGACCGACAGATAGGGAACGTCTCGGTTACGTACGTAACCCTCGTTCCCTGATGGAGGGAACGGAGACGTTATGTCCCCATGCCACAATCTTGAACCATCGCTGGTTGCCAGGGACACGTTCTCGGCTCCTCAGCGGAAAACCTGATGAGTGGATGCACCTGTCGCCCTTTTATACCCGTATGCACGGGGAGTGGCTCAGGTATGCAAAATCCACTAGCCAAATTTCATTGGCGTTTTCTCTTATCAGAGGCAGTCGGGGCTCTCAAGTAAATCCCCTAATGTCGTCACGACATAACGTCTCCGTTCCCTCCATCAGGGAACGAGGGTTACGTACGTAACCGAGACGTTATTAAATTGGACATTTATTTGTTGTTATATTAATTCTATTTTTGATTATTTCTTAGGGACACAAAAGGCACCGATTTCATGGAATGGCCCTTAAATAAGGGCTACACTGGCCAAAATAACATCTCATTCAGCTTTATCATTAATATGCTTTCATCCCCAAATTTAAACACTCTATAACATCACAGCATGCGGGTGGGATCTCCTTGTTTACAGAGGCCCCTACAGTTTGCCTGACACCACCGGATGTTACGGACTCACACAGAGGCATGATATTCCCAAATATATCTTCACATCCCCGAACTCAGCCCCAGCAGGACATAAGGAGGGGGACGCAGGGGAATTTGGGTGGTGCGCTTTATCTGCCCCTGGCCGACATCATGCTATATAAGAGCTCACCAGCTGACATGTGTCAGAAGCTACCGGGGAAAATTTATTAGCAGCCTTATCTCCTTAAGCATGCCGAACTGACAAAAATTTGCCTCGATCCAATCAATCACAAGCGTCCTCCATGAGAGGGCACTGGGCCCAAATCCACCGAGAGACCACGTGTGTATTACTCACAGCCTCAGCCGGGGTGACACACAGAGAGAGAGAGGGATTGTGGGAGGAACGATTTGAGGAGAGATCCTGAAGTTTTAGAGAGGCAGGAAGAGCCAAGCGAATCAAAACGGCTTGTCAAAGTTGAAACCGCAATCAAACAACTATTGTGCATGACAGGAGTACAGATGGCCCTCAGATGCACAGGACTAATCTGGGTCTATTCAAAGGCCACTCAAGGCAACTGCTAAATTAATGTGCTCACTGCAAGCAGGGAACGTGTACTGACACTGATACAGGCTTATTAGCCTGTGGTGATTGGCTGTTTTTAAATGAAAGGGGGAAGAGGAACATGAGTGTTGTGCCTTTCTGGTGTTCTGTTGACTATCAACACGGTGCAAACAGAACACATTAACACTGACAGCAGACGTAACTGCATGGAGATACAATTATTATTAGATGTGATTACAGCCGCTGTCAGGAATAGTGAAGACAGGCCTCATTTGCTCAGTAAATGCTGCAGTATGGTAATCAGTGGATCCACAAATACTTGATCACATACATGTGTCATGGCAGTAGGTATAATTAAGAACAGTCAGTTTTACCCTAGATAGTGAATATAGTATAATTGATTTGTAGGCTAAACAATACAAATAATGAATGTATAATCATGCCGACAGATGTCATGTCCATTTCTCCTCATTTTTCAGAAATCTGCATTGAAATACTTTTGGCAAAGCAAAACTGGTTTCAGCATTGACAATAATACATGTTTCTTGAGCAGCAAATCCGCATCTTAGATGATTAGAATGATTTCTGTAGGATCATGTGACACTGAAGGCTGTAGTAATGACTGCATCTCAGGAATAAATTACATTTTAAAATATATTAAAATAGAAAACAGTTATTTTAAATGATAATAATGTTTAATAATATTACTGGTTTACTGAGCATAACTGCTTTAAAAAAAAAAAATTAAAATTAAAATTCAGGATGTTTGAGCATTATATATCAAACAGGGCAGTTGTGGCCTAATGGATAGAGAGTTGGACTTGTAACCCAAAAGTCGCGGGTTTGAGTCTCAGGTCCAGCAGGGATTGTAGGTGGAGGAAGTGAATGTCCAGCGCTCTCTCCACCCTCAATACCACGACTGAGGTGAGACCCTTGAGCAAGGCACTGAACCCATTATTATGAGCTGCTCACTGCTGTATGTGTGTGTGTTCACTACTCACTGTGTGAACTGGATGGGGTAAATGCAGAGCACAAATTCTGAGTATGGGTGGCCACAAGTTGTGTCCTTTCCTTTCCAAATGTGTCAACTGAGCATTCCTTTTCCTTATGTATGATTTCTTAAAGTATATGAATAATCTTGAAGTGCCATTCAGATCAGTTTTGTGAATTGATTTATAACCACAGAAAATAATTGCACTTTTGTTTACAATTTGAAGCTTAAAAGCCTCGATCCTCGTTCATTGTAGCCGTATAGCCAAAAAAAAACTGACCTGTACTATTTTTTTTTTTTGAGGTGAACTATTCTTTCAAGCTCAGATGTGAAACTTCGCAAAGAGAGCTCTAAAAAAACTGTCTGGCTCCATGCTGTCTGCATTTCTCAGACTTTCCGTCACTGTGTCACCATTTTTGAGGACACAATGGCCCTATTTTTCATCACATTCTTGACTATTGAAATTGTGACATTTGACATTTTCTTCCAACTTGCACCAAATGTATTTGGTTTTTATGTTGAAAAATAGCATGACAGCTTGCATAACAGCTTGTGGTTAGAGGAGAGATAGATGTTTCTTTTAAACCAAAGTGGGGAACAGACGAAAGAGCGAGCTATCAAAGCAACTGGAATTTCTTTATATGTTAAAGAAGGGATTCTATGAAGAACAGCCTCTCTTTGTGGTTCTTGAGCATGTGCCGATGGCCATGATCACCCAGCAAAGGTGTACTTGGCCTGTGGCTGGGTAATCTGATGGGCCACAGCTAGCAGTGTGCGATTGCTCACACCTGATGCCTCTTTTTGTGAATTGTCACTGCTGACATGTGAATTGCTATCATGTCATTCCAAAGGCTGAAGCTCATTTCCTGTGAAGTGCAGGCACAATATGTTTTGGAGTCGAGAGAGGCCCATGCCATTTAACTGGCTGGGTGCCCCTGGACAGGTGCCCCTGGAGCCTCATTCATTGACCAGCATCAGCCATGAGAAAACCAGACGCTATTCGTGCGATTGCCTTGCAGAATACCAACATTTCTTCCTTGTAAAGAAGTAATCTGTGTGCTTCAGCAGTGAAAATGTCACACTCCTTATATCTTATTATGTACGTGCACGTATGTCGCATTTTGAAGGCTAAATGCTTTGGTCTGTGTATTCATTTTCTACTGTCGATTTCTTGAATATTTCCTCATTAAATGTCAAAGCATGGGGTTTGACATTTTTACAGGTTTGACCTAATTATGTTGATGTTAAAATACATGTATATATCAGTCTGTCTATCTATCTGTCTCGATAGATAGATAGATAGATAGATAGATAGATAGATAGATAGATAGATAGATAGATAGATAGATAGATAGATAGATAGATAGATAGATAGATAGATAGATAGATACAACCATACATTGCTAACTTGTTTTTGATCAGTGTTAAAAGTGAATAAAATGAAAAAGAGATTTTTTAAAAATAGTTGCCTATATTTAGATGCTATATCACATAGTTAAGGTTAAACAGTAGAAATTTTTCAGATGGTAAATTGGATGGTAATACCATTGTATATTTTACCATGTAACTTAATATACTTATAAATAGCATGATTACATGTCCACAAAACATTGTAATACCTTGGTACGCTTCCATTAGGCAAGAACATATAGGTTGTATTCCAGACAGTCTTATTTTTGATATTTCTTGCATGCCTTTGTTATTTGGAGAGGGTTTAATGGTGCTCCATGTTGATGAAAAGGCCTGTCAACTTTTTATCATTCCAATGATCGTGGCTCTATCTTTTCATTACCAGAACCTTGAGGAGGAATGCTGACAGGCCCAAACAGCCTCTAGTCCAGATGCACTGCCTCAGCTCCATCATTCTTCCCCCTGTACTCGCCTACAGACTCTTTCTCACAGACGCACACATTCACTCATCTCGGCTCCAGTCCACACACACCCTAAAAACAATCTCTAAAACATAAGAAAAGGTTGGCACAACTACATATGATGAAATGTGTATAAATACTCAGTTAATCTTTAATTAGGGCTCTAAAATATACAATAATAATTTGTCTGCCACAGTTTTTTCTTTTTACATTTTTTTATATTAATCAG
The DNA here is from genome assembly GCF_936440315.1 of Barbus barbus. Classification (NCBI taxonomy): domain Eukaryota; kingdom Metazoa; phylum Chordata; class Actinopteri; order Cypriniformes; family Cyprinidae; genus Barbus; species Barbus barbus. Next base: position 8,534,051 of record NC_136736.1, on the reverse strand, counting down.
ATTTTAATCAGTTGGTAGTCATAATAGCTATGTAATGAATATAAATGATACTTAATCTGACATTACATATAAACAATGTAATTATTCCCCCAATTATGTTTGATTTATGCCCGGTGTGATGATTCCTATAGTTCAGCTTGATTTTACATTGGCATTGATTTTCCATTCCATTTTTTTTTGTTGTTCCATGTACTAACTCTGTTTGGCAAACACATCTTCATCAACAGCACATGTTAAATTAGAGCTAGTTATCCGCACAAACCGGATGGGCCACTTGGACCTGTCTGTTTGCCTTAATTAAAGTACAGTCTAACTTTATTTCCCATAGTATTTACAATAACAGGGAAAGCTACTGGTGTTTGGTTGAGTTCAATACCTTTTTAGTCCTCTCTGTTACATTGCTGGCCTTATGATTCTTTCTAATAAGTTGAGGAGTCTGAGGCCACCTCTAATAAGCTGTGCAGGTGACACTGCATTGAAATCCATTCATAGCTAAAAGGGTACTGAGGGATCAAAGCATGATACTAGATCACAAAATCACCAAGGTTAGCCCATTACATTATTATCATACTACATTTGGCACATTTTATATGCAATGTGATACAGTACAATTTATTAACCATTTTATTTGACTGCTTGGTAATCAGTTTCCTTGAAAATGAGCTAATGCAAGACAATTCTTTAAAATTTAAATACAACTTCATTTCCCATTACCTTTTACCATATAATTGGTAAAAAATAAGTTACTTTATGTTGAGACTGTTTTCATTGGTGTTAATGTAACATTGCTAAAATGGCATGCATTGTACTGGATTAGAAGAACAAATGCTGAAATGTATAGTAATTTAATGGGTGTTTAACAAGAAAGGAAAATATGAAGACCTTTAAGTGTTTTAAAGGACAGTGTAATTCACCAAAATTGAAAATTATTTCATTATTTACCCACTTTCATGTCGTAGTTCATATAATATGCTGCCATTGTTTTCCCTTTCCTGCTGTTTTTAACACAGTACCAGTTCATAGTGGACATGTTTGTGAAGTTGCAAAAAGGACAAACACCCCATATAATCATTATACAAGTAGCCATATGACTTTTATTATTATGTATTTTATAAGTATACAAGTAATTTAAGGCCATGTGATAACTTTGAGGAACAAACCCAAATTAAGTTGTTAAAATTGTTACCTAAATCAAACTCTAGAATGAACTACAAAACTCAAAGACTACACAAATGGTGGAGCCAGTTTTGACATCATCAATGGCACACACCTGGGCCTACTGACATGAGAGCTGCAGTGGAAAGGAAGGAATAACAAGAAAGAATTTCTCAAAAATGACTTACATTTCATTTTCCTCCATAAAACTGTCAGATGACTTAAGAAGATTGGAATATAGTGCACATGGTGTATGGACTGGTGTTGTGTTTTGTTTTTAATGGTGTGTTAGGCTACAGACTTTGAACTGTTTGGAAGAGAGTAGCATGATGATTACTCGTGAAACATCATGAGGTAAGTAATGATCATTTGCATTTGTGATTTAACTTTTCTTTTTTATGTTGTTTTGTTAAGATAGAAGAGTTTATCTTGAGTGTTGGTGGCTGTAATTGTGGTAAAGTGTGCAGCTTGTGGATTGTACTGGACAGTATAGTTTCTAGTGAAAGATCTGTTGCTTTATTTAAAAAAAGCAAATACAATGCAATTGGAAATGGCCAGTCTTGCCTTTCTAGCACTTCGTGCCAACACCATACATTACAAATATATTTAGCATGCTAATGTGTGCTATTGCTAGCTGGTAATTGTCTGTATGGGTTACTTTTGACATGTCTTGTTTTATTGTTTAACTCAATTCAGTTATCTTAAATAGATTAGAAAGATATCAAAGTGAAGTTAACTGTTTAATATAATATTAAGAATCTGGAACCACTGTCTACATACATATAATACATATGACTCCAGCAGGACATTTGTCCAGTTATATCTGATATGTGCATTATCTGACAAAGATGCTATGATTAACACTCAAAAAAAATTATTGCATAATAACATAATGTAACAAAAAAAGGCTTTAGGTATCGCTCAATATGGCTTAAAGCAATGAATCCCAATACTGTATTCTAGTACTTGTGGGTGTGAGTGTGTGCGCAGAGTACTGCTTTCAATACTATGCGCACTTACAGAATGACAAGATTTAGGAGTAAACATATTGACCCTGGCAGGCTTGTTTATTTTGTTGCGAGTAACACTAGAAATGATAGGTGGCGCTGTTCAGCCTCATATTCAGAACCTCTACAAAAACTCTATGCATTTATTCATCCAAGCAATTTTCTCCCTCTCCTGTGCTTGGTCTTACAGACACTTCCTTTCCCCCCCCCCCTTTCCCTCCATGCATGCCTGATTTTCGCATTATTTCTTCCTCGTCTCCAAAATTCCCTCTGCAAGTCATGCACATGCACACATTTGTGAGTTTAAATCAGTTAGGATTGTTTCGCCTTCAGCCAGCTATACACTTTGTTTTCAGTTAAATCAAACAAGTTAGATGTGGGTCAAGAGGTTTGACAGCACAGCAAAGCCATCTAAACTGCAGAACCGCTTCCTGTCATAGTTTCCCACAAGTACCATCCATTATTACCATGAAGTTGTGCAAACAGTATTGGTCAGGCTTCTCAAAAAAGGTAGCTAGCTAAGCGACTACTCCTATAGAAAAAAAAAAATAGCTGAAAGCTGTTTAGCTATGTTGAGAATACGCTGCGAGCTATATGGCAAAAGCTACTTGTGAAATTGAACAAACAGTCTGCTGTAATTTAATCGAATACATGTTTATTAGAAAACTACTTTTAGATTAATCTTGCATTCTAAAGTTTCCTTTTATCGCTTTACAGATGATTCAGTGAACAAGATGTTCAAATGATTCAGACAGATTCAGTTTGCTGGTTGACCGATATTATTGGCCGATGGCTGATTTTCAGGGTATCTAACAGTTGAATTTTCTAAAGTTTGTGAGGCTTGTGGAATTAAATATTTATTGGATATTCAAAGACTTGTGTACAAAATATAAATGTGTATTTGCTGAATGTCAACAGTATGAGAAAGTATTAGTGTTTCCCTTTCTATAACTGAAAAGCAAATACAGTAATACTGTTTCTTATACAGCTTGCTTTCTTTGTTTAACATTTCTGTTCAATAATTCGTTACACAGAATTGTTAAATAACAAAAGCAAACTAATAAAGACATAATGGGAGCTTCTGAGCATTTACACTCCAGTGCTGTCAAAATAAAAGTCTTGTTTCTGTCACTTATTAGCCAAACTGAACAACTAACTGATGATTAAAATAGTTTTTTTTCACAAACCAAACAACGCTTGTTCTGATTCTAACCAGCTGATGATATTTCCTGGGCCATTTTGTCCAAACTTAATGTAAAAAGAAAAAAAAAAAGAAAGTTTGTATAGATAGTATGTTGTTCAAATAAATATAAAGACACAAAATAATACAGCGCTTGTTGATAGTATAAGACAAATATTAATCTGTTTGCTTTTGACTTGGAAACATAATATGAAACTAAAAAACTAAAAATTTTATTTATGTTATAGTATATTATGATATTCTATTTTACTGTACATGGAATTGTGCTCTCAGACATAATATACTTACTATTGTTAGACCGTGGCATACAAACTGAAATGCTAAGCAGTGCAAGAAATCTAAAAAGTTGTGTTTTCTGCTAAAATGTTAGACAAGAATCCAGAGTTCAAACCACGAATAAGATTTTATTTAAAGAAAGTACACAGAGAGAAAAGCACTCATGTGTTTTACCAAAAACAGCTGTGCAGATATTCAGTGTTTGGCAGTGTGAAAATGGTTATTATAAAACACGCCTCATGTTTTTCACAATCCCTGGGGAGACTGACGGCACCCTTGGGAGTCCTGCTAATGGGACTCTCAGGTACCAATACTCCCCTTCCCGAACCCATCTCAGAGTAGCAGTGGGGAAAAAGACAGTGCCGAATGTGAAGTATATCCCCGCGGGAGAATGTATGAGATTGGAGGAAGGAAAAATGACTCGGTGCTGGGATGTGATTCATTCTGAAGTGTTTTGATAGCGAGTCTCAAGTCACAAATCTCACACGAGGACAAGGGTCCTGTAAATATTGTCTCCATGCTGTCCACCACACCCTACGGCTCCAGACTTGTACTTCAGTGATTTAAAAGCACCTTAAAACTACCTCTGTTTTCTCTGTTTTAAAGTGGTAAAAACAGACAGCTTGAGGATAGTTTAAATGAGCGTATTAGGTAACTTGGTACATTCTAGTCCTGTGTGGAAGGAAAAAAAAGAAAAGAAATGGAACTTATTGCTCTGTCATAGTGTGTTACAATTAGTTTAATGTGGGCTTTTGGTGGCAGGAGTGTGCTCTAAATGCTCAGGAAGCTGGAACACAGCACTCTAATGATTTAGCAAGGTGGGCATAGGATTTTAGATGCATTTCGTGAGCTCAGAAAAGTGAAGTTGCTGTATTTGTGATGGCATGGCACTACAAGTTTAGGTTTGGATGTGAAGGTCTTTTCACTATGGACTGCTTGATTTCCATATGAGAGTTGTGAATTTGTCAGGGTTTGACTTGTTAGGTAGGGCTAGTTAGCCTGTGCTGGTAGATGCCCTAACTACTCCATATACTGCCAAAAATAATCTTTCTCCATTGACGGTCATTCAGAAGTAGCAATTTATTATTGTTATATTTTTGCAAATATGTTATTTTAAATGTATTGTTTTTCATATTATGAGTTTTACTAATATTATTTAGTGATGATTTATATTTAATATATATTTTTTTTTAATTAATTTGTATATATTTATTTTTTTATATTAATGTGTATGTATTTTATTATTATTTATTTATTTGTTTGTTTGTTAACCAGTAGCTGTGGTATATTTATCTAACATGGTAAATGTATTTTTTAGTAGATTTAACCCCGGTTTCACAGATAAGGCTTAAGCTTAATCCTAGACTAAAATGTAAGTCTGAGCTGTTTCAACTGAAAGAAACTTGCAATGACTGATCTTAAAATATATCAGTGCCATTGGTTTGTCTCAAGATGCACCCCAGTAATGTTTTTTTCCTAAGCACATTTATAAAAATTACTTGTGTCCTAATTGAACTATGGCCTAATCCTGGATCAATCTAAACCCTGTCTGTGAAACCAGGCCTTAGTCTATTTCTCCTTGGTTAAAGGCATTGTTTCAGACAGCATGTGCAGATGGAGGAAAATGAATCAAGTTAAAGTGAAAACAAGATACATCCATGCTAATTAGCTAATTAACCACTCCTACCTTTAGAGGCTGACACAAGATGGTGCTTGGTGAAATGTAACGAAGACACAAATAAGTTGAATTTCTTCTCTGGATTCATGATCTCTGTAATGAGCTGTATTCGCTGCACACAGTCCATATGCCATCAGCTGAAGTATTATGAGCTGTAGTCCAGAGATGGGCACTCGAGTTAGTGACTCGGACTCGAATCGCCCGCGAGTCGCATTTTTATGGACTTCAGACTTGACCTGAAACGACTCCAGACTTGACTCTACTCGAGGAAAAGGACTCATGAATATTTTCAAAGCAAATGGAGTCTTTTATCCTTAAATGCTTATATAACTGATTTTCAAAAGGCAGACCGTGAGTCCTAACAGCAGCACCGTTTTAAATGAGCAGTGTGTCAAAACAGCGGAGCAGATGACATATCAAGTGCTCAGGGTCGTTTATGGCAAATATCTTTCAGTGCTATATCCTCTAGTATTTTTATCTAAAGCCAAACGCGGGCGCGGATGATGCAGTTATTTTAACAACAACAGAAACAGGTAAACAGCAAAATTATAGGTTACTTTCACTAAAACACAGCATAAAAACAAACAACAACAAAAAAACAATGCTGAGAATATAGTTATTTTTCTTATTATCCATTTATCTATCTATAACCTATGACTCTTGACTGTTCAAACCAGATGTGACGTTTCTGATACATTTAGTGAAGTGAAGTGACATACTGGGCAGCCATTTATGCTGCGGCGCCCGGGGAGCAGTTGGGGGTTCGGTGCCTTGCTCAAGGGCACCTCAGTCGTGGTATTGAGGGTGGAGAGAGCACTGGACATTCACTCCCCCCACCTACAATCCCTGCCGGCCCAAGTCTCGAACCCGCAACCTTTGGATTACGAGTCCGACTCTCTAACAATTAGGCCACGACTTCCAACTTATTAGCATTTAGCATTATCAATCTGTAGGCTAAGAACATTTCAAAAGAATCATGTTATTATAATTGGGAAAATTGTTGTTAGATGGCTAGGATAGAACTGTAGTCATAAAGGGATATAGTCTGTAGTCAAAAAGGGATGGACATGGTCAGCAACAATACTCAGGTAGGCTGTGGCATTTAAACGATGCTCAATTGGTGCTAAGGGGCCCAAAGTGTGCCAAGAAAAATGAACCGTTGAGACAAGGCAGGATGGATCCATGCTTTCATGTTCTTTACGCCAAATTCTGACCCTACCATCTGAATGTCGCAGCAGAAATTGAGACTCATCACACCAGGCAACGTTTTTCCAATCTTCTATTGCCCAATTTTGGTGAGCCTGTGTGAATTGAAGCCTCCTTTTCCCATTCTTAGCTGACAGGAGCGACATTCGGTGTGGTCTTCTTCAGGATTCGACGTGTTGTGTGTTCAGAGATGGTATTCTGCATACCTTGTAACGAGTGGTTATTTGAGCTACTGTTGCCTTTCTATCATCTGCAGTCTGCCCATTCTCCTCTGACCTCAACGAGGCATTTTCGTCCACACAACTGCCGCTCACGGGATATTTTCTCTTTTTCGGACCATTCTCTGTAAACCCTAGAGATGGTTGTGCGTGAAAATCCCAGTAGATCAGCAGTTTTTGAAATACTCAGACCAGCCCACCTGGCACCAACAACCATTCCACGTTCAAAGTCACTTAAAGTCACTTAAATCCCCTTTCTTCCCCATTTTGATGCTCGGTTTGAAGTTCAGCAAGTCGTCTTCACCACATCTAGATGCGTAAATGCATTGAGTTGCTGCCATGTGATTGGCTGATTAGCAGTTTGTGTTACTAAGCAATTAAAAAGGTGTACCTAATAAAGTGACCGGTGAGTGTAGATCATATATTTTGTCTATAGCCTATAAAACAGCTTCATAAATAGGAAGATTTCAATACATGAGGATTCTGAATGGGATTTTTTTGCGAGCCATTAAATGTCTTGAGACTCGACTCGGACTCCAGAGAAGACTCCAGACTTGACTCAGACTCCATGTCAAAGACTTCAGACTTGACTTAGACTCCAAGTTAAAGACTTGTGAACATCTCTACTGTAGTCTGTGCTTCAGTGCTTTAATCCATTTGCTTCTTTTTTTTGTCCATTTGCTGTTATTTACAAAGCATTAATTATGTAATTTTCCTAATAAAATAAGATATTAAACTGTAGAAATATTTGTGCAAGCCCTTATGAAAAAGAATTACACTTTCACATAGGCCCCACTTAATACTTCAGTGGTTCAACTGTAATTTTATGAAGCTACGAGAATGCATTTAATAAAATATAATAAATAAAATAATGACTTCATCACTTCTTCTCCCCCGCATCACCTTACCCTGTGCAGGTGAGTAATTAATGACAACATTTGAATTTTTGGGTGAACTAGCCCTTTAAAGCGTACTGCCAAATGCACTGACAAACATTTATTGTAACTAATGTCATTTTTATTGGAACCTGTATGCCATGATATTAAATATATTTGTAATTACACATTTCTAGTGATGAAGTTGCAATTTAGCACTTTTAAAATATGATTTAAATGCAATATAGAACAACACTAAGTACTTGGCATTAGCATGGTAGTCTTATTTTTATTTTAAATTGTAATAATATTTCACAACATTACTGTTTTTACTGTATTTTTGAACACATAAAGCCAAGAGGCTTATGTAAAATGTTACTGAGCTTAAAAATTGGACCAGTCAATAAAATTTAGCTTTCTAGTCATTCTGTTTGCAGTGAAAAGGTCTCTCCCTACCTGCTGAACCCAAAATGAAAAGGAATCAATCACTAAGATATGCATTAATTTGGCAGTTGAAACAGAATTAAAATGAATGTATGTTAAAACAGCATTACTTATTCAAACCTTTCAAAATGCTCCTCGTTGAGTGAGCAAACATTGCAGCTGTTTGAGGGATCTTTCTTCTTTACGGGGTTCCATGAAAAATGGATGATTTTGACCTATTTAATGCAAACGCATGGAGGAGGTTAAAGCAAATAAAGAGCCTTTCCGTGTTTGTTTGGCCTCCTCGCTGTGCCTCCAAACTCCTGCGACGCTTTCGGAAGTAAATGTCATAAGTGCTCAGAAAAACAAGCACAAAGAGAAGACCTTCACTTTATTCACATAGTGGCTTGGGTGCATTTAAACTATGGGAAGGATTCAAAGTTAATTTTACTTTTCTACTTGAGAGGAGGGAACATATTTTAGTCCTGGTTGATTGACTTATGTTGCATTTGTGATGTGCATCTTAGTATGTACTGCAGGGTCAGTGAGGGCATTTTTGGGCTTTAAAAATAGCTACAGTATACTGAAGCCAAAGTTGGAATAGTTTTCAGTTCATAATTGTATCATCTATCATCAATCTCCCATCTTTATTTCTATTTTTATATTCTCGAATGTCAATATTGCCATGGTGACAAAGTAGGATATTATCAATGTAATCATTCTTTGAATGGCTTTGAATGGAAAAATTGAAGTTAATATTGGTTAAGAAACGTCTTATTAGATTCTTTGCTTTTTTATTCTCAGGTAAAATATTTATTTTAAACAAGTTCTTATTTCCTGCGATATCGAGGATTGACATTTAAAATTACACTGACATTTTGATTACGCTGTGTCACAATTGAGGAAAAGAAAGAAGCTATCGCTTAGATTTAGGATGAGTACTTGAAGAGCACATATCGCTGCTTTACTCAATTACCATTTAGTAATACATACTTTGTCTTGTTCATGCTAATATCCTATGGCTAGCTAGTAATTAGCTATTAGCTACCATTTTAATTCAGTGATGTGACACAAAAATCTATGAAACGGAATAAATTATTCCAGTCAAGGAACCATATTTAAAATCACTTTGTGGCTTCTTAATTGAGTCGCTTAAAATAACTTCCGATTCTATGGTGTTGCAGTTATGTGATCAAATGTTTGTGTAACTGATCTGATTAATGAGGAACTGAAGTACATTAAAAAAATCATGCAAGTTCAACACTCTTTTTGTAGTTTGTGAATTAATAGGATGATAAAATGTAAAGATTCTTACCAAGATGACTGTTGACATTAAAATAAAGTGTAGTTTACATTTGTTTCAGGTGTGTGTGTGTGTGTGTATATATATATATATATATATATATATATATATATATATATATATATATATATATATATATATATATATATATATATATATATATATATATATATATATATATATATATTTATATATATATATATATATATATTTATATATATATATATATATATTTATATATATATATATATATATATATATATATATATATATATATATTTATATATATATATATATATATATATATATATATATATATATATATTTACAATAGCAACATTTTCATATATTAACATTCTTTATTGCTAAAAAAGTTATTCAGGGATAACTTCAAGAAAGAAAGAAAGAGAGAGAGAAAGAAATAAAAATAAAAATAAAGATAAATTTGAATATTCATTAAGACGTTTGTAGTGTACATTCCCGGTCTTATTGGAAATAAATAGGGTAATTTAGATTTCATTACTTAACTATGGCACAATTTAAACAGCACTGCATACTGTGAAATAACAGACCTGGAAAGAGCTTTAGTCCATCTTCAGTTTAAATTACTTCATGTGATTTTATGGCATGAGAATTGTAAAATGTCCGGTTGCCTTTGCATAACTCATACACTTAATCCTGGTTAACATTTCCTGCAATTACATCACATCCTCTTTTAATTAGAAACTCAAGCCGTGTGCTGCACACTAGAAAGAACATTGGCTTCAAGCTTCAAGGCTTTCCCCCAGTGTCTTACATTTTCAAAATGTGTCAGCATGTGATCTGTGGTTGAAACTCAGAATGTTCCCCTGGACATGACGCTGTGACGTCTCTAAATTAAAGATGTATTTGGGGGGTATTAAGTGTGTTTATGCTAATGAATGACTTATGTCCTTGACGAGGTCTACAAAGTTTTGATCGACTCTGTGGTCACACAGTGCCCACATTTGAAAAACTTCTTAATTAATCCTTTTAAAGTTATTTTAATTCCATGTGGTAAATGATATATTTATAGAATATATTCGATAAGCTTGTTAGACTGCACATCCCATTGGAAATTCAATACATCTCAGAGTTTTAATAAAAAGTGCATGACTGTTACACACATTGTAGCTTGTATAAGTCTGATGTTAGAATGTGAGGTGTTTCATTGCTAATAATAAATGTGCAAAGGCAGACGTTGGTGTTGTCATGACAGCAGAGTTCTTTATTTTATTCATATTGACTGAATTATAGTTCATAAATAGTGTAATGTATTAATAGGTGTCATTTTGATTCATGATCCCACACATGTACTTTTATTATACAGTTTGTAATGAGGACAAATTATTTCTTCTATCTTGTCCTTAGTCCAAAGGAAGAAATTGACATACAGTATGTTTTATTCCCTTTAGCATATGCTAATATTTACTCCTCTGCTGTCTGTAACTGTTGTGTCTCATGGACATCTGATTGTGTAAATAAATCTGCAGAGCCTCACCGTCAGATTATCTATATAGGTAGCACTGCAACTTTGTTGTAAATAAAATAAAGATTAATAGAGTACGGTAAACGTGTATATATAAATGTGTATATAAAAGTTTTAGAGCATTGGTCTCAAACTCAATTCCTGGAGGGCCACACCTCTGCACAGTTTAGCTCCAACCCTAATCAAACACACCTGATCCAGCTAATCAAGGTGTTTAGGATCACTAGAAACTTCCAAGCAGGTGTGATTTGGGGCTGGTTGGAGCTAAACTCTGCAGAACTGTAGCCCTCCAGGAATTGAGTTTGAGACCACTGTTTTAGAGCAATTATGCTCCCCTCAAGATGACGTCTATTTCAGGGAAGGCTTTGTGTATTTCAGCAGGACAATGCAAAACCACATACTGCAGCTATTACAACAGCATGGCTTCGCAGTAGAAGAGTCTAGGTGCTGAATTGGCCTGCCTGCAGTCTAGATCTTTCAGCTGTAGAGAACATTTGGCACATCACTAAACGAAAAATATGTCAAGGACAGCCACAAACTCTTCAGAAGCTGGAAACCTATATCAGCCAAGAATGGGACCAAATTCCAGCACCAAAACTCCAGAAACTCATAACCTTGATGCCCAGACGTCTTCAAACTGTTTGGAAAAGAAGAGGAGATGCTACACCATGGTAAACATGCCCCCGTCCTAACTATTTTGAGACCTGTAGCAGGCATCAAATTTGAAATTAGCTCATTTTGTGCATAAAATTTTAAAATTTCTCAGTTTAAACATTTATGTTGTCTATGTTCTATTGTGAATAACATGTTGGTTCATGTGATTTTAAATTATTTTAGTTTTCATTTTATTCAAATTTAAAACACGTCTCAACATTTCTGGAATTTGGGTTGTAATTTTGACTAAAATATGCACAACAAATGTCTGTATTCTGTAAAACATTGCTTCTGGTTCAGGTCTGTTGTATGTCCTTTGTTATATATGGAGTTGTTTTACTCAAGATGCCTGCAGTACTTAAGATGACTATAATCGATGTTCGTCGCATATGCAGATTTATATCTAAAAGTTAATTTTTTTATTTTTTTACTTCTCATTTACATTTGGATATATATATATATATATATATATATATGTAATATAAAAACATTGATTACCTTAAAGGGGTCATATGATGCTTTTTAAAGATCATTGTTTTGTGTATTTGGTGTAGCAATATGTTGGCATGCTATAATGTTCAAAAAACACATATTATTTTTCCAATACTGTACATTATTGTAGGTCCTCTGTGCCCTGCATCTCGCAAACGCGTCGTTCTCTGCAAAGTCCCTCCTTCCAACAAGTGCAGTCTTCTCTGATTGGCCAACTGACCCAGTGCATTGTGATTTGCGGAACACCGCAAGCACTCTTCGGAAATGTAACGCCCCTTTCCATAATCGCAAGCTTCATCTTTCAAAATAAATGTAAAGACAATTAATAATGTCCTTAGTTTTACCATCAGTTCAAGTCGCCTGACAGACACAGTGATGATGATCGAATGTATTTGCACACAAGCCACAATTAAGATGGAGGGGACTGTATATATAACAAACTGTAACACCATGTGTCCCAACCAGACAAGTAGGGCTGATGTGACACGATAAAAAGTATATTTTCCATGCAATTTTTGTCCTAACAACCCGCGACACGTGACAATAAGCAACACGGAATTCTATTTTAGAATATTTTATTTGCAAAGTCGCGGCAGGAACAACATATAAAATATGACCATGATAATCTCAGGTAATGATTATGTGCTTTATTCAATATTAAAAATGTCTAATGTGAGTTTGAATATTATTTTGCATGAGGTTTATAGCCATAGTGAAAGCAATAGATATTTTAACTCAGATCTTGAAAATAAAATTAAAGCTCACTTACATTAAAACTGTGAACTCATTGCGAACCAACATCCATAACAAAGATTATCACTCACTCACTCAAAACTGTTCAGTCCATTCACATTTGAATCATCTATTTTCCGTGTCCACTTTTCTTTACTTCACACTTGCCATGTTTTTGCTGTCACATTTTATCAGTACATCATAAATAGAAAGAGTCATCCGTTTACTGTCATCAGTTTGTCACGCTGCGCCACATCCAGTGTCTGCATCACTGATTATGATAAGTTCTATTGTATTTTATCGCGTTACGCCACGCCGCTCGCGTCCGGTGTAGACACGATGTAAGTTTCTGATGCTGTGCTTGAATTTTCATGCCACATTATTTGAAATTAGCTGGGGCCAAACATTTTTCTCTCGCGGGCTGCCTATTGAGGAACCCTGCTGTAGATGTTTGCTGCTGTTATAGAGCTGGAATACTCAGAGATCAGTAAAGCCGCTTAAAGTCTGTATGTGTTACTGCACACGATCATAGTGTTATAGTTACGTAGTGTGGGAAGTCTGAAGGATAGCTGTCTCGAGTTGTTAGGCCTGCTCTAAGCAGGTTGAGGTTATGGAACAGTAATTTGCTCTGTAGGAGCTTAAATCTGGACTCTCTCACCTGTTTCCAGCTTTAATTATTGTGTGCTACACCTCTGGGGAATAATGAAAGGACTCTGTGCTGGTCTGCTCATTTAAATGGTATTAAAAGATGTCACGCTTATTTCCACATCAGTAGTACCTGCTAGTGAGGACTCTAGCTCTCTGAACATTTTTTTTTCTCTCTCTTTCTGAATGCGAATAAGTTTATTAATTTTAATAAAGAATCATAAACCTGTTTCCAAATATAATTATCCTGTGAAACATTGCCTTGGCGTGCTCTGTTTTCTTTATACTCACTTTTTTTTTAAATCTTAAAATTTGCAACTTCAAATGCCATATTGAAATTAAAACCACCATGCAGCATTTTTATTTATAACTGGTGTCTAATCGCAAAACATTTATTTAATTTGACATCGTACACTCACCTCCTTTTGCACTTTTCAGGAGACAAAGAATGCAAATGGGGTTCAAAGAAATGCATTCAGCATTAGCAGTAAAATGCTGCATTTCCACTTATCTCTTCTGTGGCTCTGCCCCAAGTTAGCTGTTAGATAATGCAGGGAGATGACTGTACTGTCTGCCTTCTGCTTTAATGAAGACACTTTTCAAAAAACAGCTGTGCTCAATGTCTGATTGGTAAATGGAATGAATATGCATAGGCGTCCCCATCTGCCTTCGCTATTGCTTTGTCTCGATAATAATCTATGGCTGTAACACTCCATGAACATGCTTTTAGCATCAGTCACTGTTACCCGGCCTGAGTATATAACTGAATTTACGTCTCTGTCAGGATATTCATAATATATCATATTTGTAAAAAATGTTGCTGTAACAATTAATTTAGCTGTATATAAAAAAGATAAAAAGATAAAATAATATTATTCTCATACAAGCCTGTTAAAGGTTGAAGTTTTATATATTTGACTTTCTTTGTGAAGCACTATTTGTAAGCTCCGCCGTCTCTCCTGTTCTCTCTTATCTGATTGAAGTTCTGTCTGGTAGAATCCTTTGGCACTAGCAAATGGCTTGGTTTCCTAAAAGCATTACCAAATCAAAACAAGAAGCTGGAACTAACCCCCTTAAGAGAATTGTGGCTTAGTTTTTTTTTTTTTTCTTCTCTGCTTTAAGCTCCATGCATATAGAATAACAAGCCTTAGGAACTGTGCTCACCACCACGCACTGTGGGTTTCTCTTCTATATCCACACACTCCCATTTACAGCCACACAGGCTAGAGGACTTAAGTAATCCCTTGCAATAGAAAAATAATAAATAATAAAAGAAAAAAAGAAAAACCTTCTCTCAGTCTCGGTGTCATCTCATTAACCTTAGATATTTCCCCTGTGCTAACTAGAAGGAGAGCATGTTCAAATTCAACTTTGACCTCGCTCATTACAATCGCTAATAAGCCAGTAAACTGAGCTTTTGTGAGAACGGCCATCTACTCTGGTGACCTCTGAGTAATTCAGCTGTTACCTGGAATTCTCTTGGAATGTGTTTCTTTACATATATATACTTTGAGTAACTTTTTCTGATCCACTTCAAATGTTGATTAATATATATTAGTCAACATTTGAAGTGGATCAGAACAAGTTAATCAAATTTGTCCTAAGACAAGAACGCATTTTGGTTTTAGGACAACTTTGATGAAAGGTTCTGATCCACTTCAAATGTTGACTTGTGTGTATATATATCAGAATCAGAATTAGCTTTATTGTCAGGTATGTTTACACATACGAGGAATTTGTTTTGTGACAGAAGCTACACAGTACGACAGAATGACAGCGACAGGACACAGATAATAAAAAAAAAATGTACAAATATACAAAATAGAAAATGTGCAAAATAGCACAAACACAATATACAAAATAGACAATTTAGTATATAGATACATACACACACACACATATACATATACATATAAACATATATACACGCATACATACACTGGTGAAAAAAAATAATTTGATCCCCTTCTGATTTTGTAGCTTTGCACTGACAAAGAAATGATCAGTCTATAATTTTAATGGTAGGTTTATTTGAACAGTGAGAGACAGAATGACAACAAAAAAATCCATAAAAACGCATTTCAAAAAAAGTTACAAATTGATTTGCATTTTAATGAGTCAAAAGTATTTGGCCCCTTCGCAAAACATGACTTCGTACTTGGTGGCAAAACCCTTGTTGGTAATCACAAAGGCCAGACGTTTCTTGTAGTTGGCCACCAGGTTTGCACACATCTCAGGAGGGATTTTGTCCCACTCCTCTTAGCAGATCCTCTCCAAGCAGTGGCGGAGCCAGAGGGGTGTCCAGGGTCACCAAGCATGCATTTATTTGATCCAAAATGCAGCAAAAGCAGTAATATTGCGAAATGTTTACCATTTAAAATAACTGCTTTATTTGAATATATTTTAAAATGTAATTTATTCCTGTGATCAAAGCTAAATTTTCAGCATTATTTCTTCAGTGTCACGTGATCCTTCAGAAATCAATCTAATATACTTATTTGCTGCTCAAGAATTTTTTTAATCATTATTATTATTATAAATATATTTTTTTGGGGGGTATTATAGAAATTAATACTTTTATTTAACAAGGATGATTAAAATAGATCAAAAGTGATGATAAAGACATTTATAATGTGTTACAAAATATTTCTATTTCAGATAAATGCTGTTCTTCTGAACTTTCTATTAATGAAAGGAACCTGAAAAAAAATCTACTCCCTGTTTTCAATAAAAATAATAGTTTTTTTTTTTTTTTAGCTAAAAATTCAGCTTTGAAGTCACAGGAATAAATTACAAATTACAATTACATATTCAAATAGAGTGCATTTATTTTAAATAGTAAAAATATTTCACAATATTACTGCTTTTGCTGTATTTTGGATCAAATAAATGCAGGCTTGGTGAGCAGAAGAGAATTAAAAAACATTAAAAATCTTACTGTTCTAAAACTTTTGACTGGTAGTGTTAATCACAGGCTTGTTAATTATTCATGATTAATTCTGACTTCAGGCTGCTCCAGCCACTGGTTAATGAGGTGATAGAATGAAGAGAAATAAGTTTCAATAGGCTAACATTTTAAGTGATGGTAGGAATGTATAGCTAATGTGTGCTAATGTGAAGTAATCAGCAATTGTTGGATTTATTCATGCTTTTTTATGCCAGGTTGGAGTTATACACTGATTTTCTGTCATGGTCCATGGACCCCCTGAATTAGCCTTGGCCACCCTCTGGCCACCCCATGTATAAAACTGTAGCTCCGCCACTGTCTCCAAGTCATTAAGGTTTCAAGGCAGACGTTTAGCAACTCGAACCTTCAGCTCCCTCCACAGATTTTCTTAGGGATTAACGTCTGGAGACTGACTAGTACTTTCGTCTTGAAAGTACACACAGTATAGTTGCAGTGGAGCGGTCTTGGTCACATGGGAGTGTTTGGTGCCTTGGAAGAACTGACTGGGTTGCATCTGAAATCCTGCAATGATGACAAAGCACCAATGAAACATTTGGGCACACCCTGATGGAGAAAGAAAAATAGATTTTAATTTAAAAAAATTAAATTATGCCTTTTTAAATCATTTGCAATGTATCAATATCAGTTAATTAAATTTGTGATGAAACAGAAGTTGCAACCTTTTTTTTTTTTTTTTCTTTTTTTTTGGCACAAATCTATTCCACAATTCATTGCTAAACAGGGAGCATTGATGCTGACTGGATTTGTAATAGAACATGTACATTTCACATAGGGCTACCTCAAATAGCATAAAAATAATATCAAATATAACGGTCCTGCCTGTTGTTGATAAATACCAGTGGTGACGTTTTACAAATTGATTGATCCAGTTGTCCCAGTGTTTACTGAGCCATGGTCTTCCCCTGTGCACGATCTACTGATTTACTAGGGAGCTGAGAAAAACCGTGCGCGATCTCTTCATATCTTTTCACGTCACGGAAACACAAAAATATCATACAACACGCCAAAATATGCGAAAATTCATTATAGTAACACAGCTTTTGATATGAAGTGTGGAAAGAGACCGCATTCCCTTCACTTAAATTTCCCTCAGATACAACACTTATGCGATTATTTTTATATATGTTGTACGTTTGTGTATATATTGTTTCGTGTTTCTTTGTGCATCTGATTAAGCGTAGGCCTCATTTATCTGAGAGTAGGCACCTCATTTTTTGAGCGAAAAAAGCATTTTCACAATATGACATAAAAAAACAAAATGCACCGTTTATCACACTAGTGTGTTTAATCAGGAAGTTTGCTTTGAAATGCTTTTTATTTTATTTCAAAATAAATAAAATGCTTTTCTTTCATCACATATTCTAGACAAAACATTATGAAAATAGGTTTTGAGGCTTTCATGGTCTGACAGAGTACTGGTGCTGTTTTTTGTGATCTTCCCCATTCACTTTCAATGGCAGGCCATTTTTGACAAGTGTGACTTTTTGCAATTTTATACAAAATAAAAGCATTTAAAAGCTTCCTAATTACACATTAAAGCACACTAGTGTGATAAACAGTGGACATCTTCATAATTTTTTTTTATCTCATATTGTGAAAATTATTCATAAAAAGATAAATGAGGCCTACGATTAATCGGATGCAAATAGAAACACAAAACTAGTCCTAAATAAAAGAAAACAAGTTGACAAAAAGAATGAATCCAGTATTTGGTGATTAATATAGCATAATGAGAGATTTATTTGTTTGGAGTCAGGTCATTTTTGACCCGGAACATCACAAGTGTGACAAGGTGAAATAAAACCCACAAACAATTGCAAACATTCTAAAAAGAATTCTGAGAAGTACTCAATCAGTAGTAAATCAATCAGACAACTATAATAAAATAATAGCCATAGGTAAACTGTCTAGATCTAAAATTGTAATTTGTAAATAATACAATTTAATTACTATTTATTTATTTACTTTTATATTTTATTAAAGTTATATTTTGATCCCTATAGTGTGTTTTTTTTTTTTTGTTTTTTTTTTTGTTTTTTACATCCATAATATTTGGGGGAGGGGGGAAGGACAGCATTTAACGAACTTGCATGAAAAAAGTAACATTTCAATGCATTTTTGGTTTTAACCGTTTTATAAAAGCAATAAGGTGCGAGAGGCCGTGCTGTATCGGCTGAAGGGGTTGCAGACACTCAGCTTTGCATCGTGCCTAACAATACCCTTCAGCACAGTCTCTCGTACCTTATTGCTAACATAAAGATATAATAAAGACTAGGAACGGAAAAGGAACTGTAATGACCTTGAATAAGTGCATGGCTCCTATTTTTAGGTGCTTTTTTTTAAGAACCCTATTTTCTTTTTCAGTGCTATTAAATTAGTTGTATAGTTAATTCTGCCAGCTAGATGCTTTTCCTTTGCGATTTCTTCCATTACTTGAGTGTTTTTGCTCAGAACCAGAAGTATTTTCTCAGCTGAGAAGTGGAAATTGTGTATTAAGATGGCTGATACTTGGATTGGAACACTCTAATACAAAGATCTAAATAAAATATCTTAATCAAGTTATATGAAATCTCACCATGGAAGAGCAAATGGCCATACAATTTCCAGGCTGTGATTGCTGCTATTAGACGTCAGATTAGATTTTTTTTTTCTTCCCCTAAAACTGAAACGTATTGAATTTGAGTGGTATGTAATGAGGCAAAAGGTGATTT